>NC_139019.1:62649923-63249923 GCF_964374135.1 Grampus griseus
CCTGTGCTAGTAGGTTCTCATTAGTTATCTATTTGGAAGGAAATCCATAGTATCAAGTATCAATAGTGTATACGTCAAACCCAATCTCCCAATTCATTCCACCCCCTCCTTCCCCCTTGGTATCCATACATTTGTTCTCTACGTCTGTGTCTCTGTTTCTGCTTTGTAATAAGATTGTCTATACCAATTTTTTCAGATTCCACATATACCCGTTAATATACAATATTTGTTTTTCTCTTTCTGACTTACTTCACTCTGTATGACAGTCTCTAGGTCCATCCATGTCTCTAAAAATGACCCAATTTCGTTCCTTTTTATGCCTGAGTAATATTCCATTGTATATATGTACCACATCTTCTTTATCCATTCCTCTGTTCATGGACATTTATGCTGCAATGAACACTGGGGTGCATGTGTCTTTTTGAATTATGGTTTTCTCTGGGTATATGCCCAGTATGGTCAGCCTCGGAACTGTGAGGGCGCTGGTGAGTGTGTCATTTAGCATGCTAATGTAGTACAGTGAACATATAGTGAGGCTCAAGGTCTACTGGGAGTCGAATCTTCCGCCATCTTGGACCTAGTTGGTTCTAACCAGTTTATGTCACATCCTCAAGGGTTGTGTCTTTTTTTTTTTTTTTTTTTGGCCGTACGCGAGCCTCTCACTGTTGTGGCATCTCCCATTGCGGAGCACAGGCTCCGGACGCGCAGGCTCAGCGGCCATGGCTCACTGGCCTAGCTGCTCCGCGGCATGTGGGATCTTCCCAGACCGGGGCACGAACCCGCGTTCCCTGCATCGGCAAGCGGACTCTCAACCACTGTGCCACCAGGGAAGCCCTGTGTCATTCTTTTAAAGATTGTGCCCTGTCCCCTTCCCTCCTGTTTCAGGCTGATAGAATTAGGACTCTTACTTTATTTACATATTTGACCATTTGGAAGAAAATCCTAGTGGAGTCCCTGATGGCAACCTAGGTTGGCAGGGTGATGGAGGACCAAGGCAGAGAGAGGACTGCTAGCATCAGTCAGCACCTTATCATCTGAATAACAAGAATCAATGACCTACTTTATCTTGAAGGAAAATGGCAAGAAATGGCAACCACTTCCTAAGAGTTTTCTATTTCTCTCTGCTCCAGTTCCTCCTTGCTGCTCAACCTGCCAAAGTTTCCACTTGTCAGTTCCCATGGACTGAGTTTGCATAGATTAAGAGTTTAGAATCATGAATTCAGAAACCCAAGCTTTAGTAACAATACTGACATTGAACAGGTTTCTAGTTGCCGGTAGAGACATATGTAAGTGATTTTCTCTAGGTGAGGGGTGCTGCCTTGGGTTCCAGAGTCGGTGTCAGTCAGTGTTTTTTTTTTTTTTTTTTTTGAGGTACGCGGGCGTCTCACTGTTGTGGCCTCTCCCGTTGCAGAGCACAGGCTCCGGACGCTCAGGCTCAGCGGCCATGGCTCACGGGCCCAGCCGCTCCGCGGCATGTGGGATCTTCCCGGACTGGGGCACGAACCCGTGTCCCCTGCATCGGCAGGCGGACTCTCAACCACTGTGCCACCAGGGAAGCCCCCAGTCAGTGTTTTGAGTTGCAATAGAAACTGTGACCGATTTAAGCAGAAAATGACTTTATTCAAAAGATGTTGATAGCTCACAGAATTGTGAGAATTGTTGAAAAGTAGGTTTATTGTAGCCAGGAACAACTCTTAAAACCATGCCTCAAAACTGGTCTGGTGGAGAGAAGTGAACATGCAGAGAAGTGAACATGTATGTCCACATAAAAACTTGTACACAAGTGTTCCTAGCAGCATTATTCATAATAGCCAAAAAGTGGAAACAACGGAAATGTCCATCAACTATTGAATGGATAAAAAAAATGTACATTCATACAATGGAATATTATTCAGCCACAAAAAGGAATGAAATACTGATTCTTGCTACAACGTGGATGAACCCTGAAAACAGTGTGCTATGTGAAAGAAGGCAGACACAAAGGATCACATTGTATATTTCCATTTATATAAAATGTCCAGAAATAGGCAAATCTTTAGAGACAGAAAGTAAATTAGTGGTTACCTAGAGCTGGGAGGGAGATAGGGGGAGGAATTAGGGGATGTTGCTTAAGGGGTGTGGGGTTAATTTTGGGGTGATGAAAATGTTTTAAACTTGATTGTGGTGATGGTTGCACAACTCTGTGAATATACTAAAAGCCAGTGAATTATACAGTTTAAATGGGTGAATTGTATGGTATGTGAATTATATCGCAATAAAGCTGTTTTTTTTTTTTTTTTTTTGAGTTCTCTGGTAAGGAAACAGTTGTCATTACTGTTGGGCGCTAGATGTCATAGTTTATACTATTTCCACTTCCATACCAGCAGCTCAACATGGCATCAGCTGTAACCTCCGCTTCCTTCAGAGAGAGTGAGGAACCCCGCCTCCACTTCCTCCATCACTAGCTCTCAAGTCAGTCTGTAATGGGTATGAAGGTCATCACGAGTAGCTGGCACTGTCAGATCTACCTCGTCCAGGACCCCCAAGGTGGGGAATGTACCAAATGGGAAGAGAGGTCAGAAGCTGGACAGTCAAAAATGATGTCAGATGTCCACTAGGACAGTATGGGGCACTGGGCTAGGCTTTCACCAGGTGTTACCTGACCCTCAGGATTTTTAACATAGGATGCAGTAGATTTTGCTTTTTCTATGGATATACAACACTTTATTTAAACAATGGAGCAAATCAACTAGTTAACATTTCCATAAGGAATTTAATTGAAAGTACAACACAGAGCAACGACCAAATATACAACCATATAAGGTTGAAGTACCTTTTCCCATTAAATATCTGCTGAATCTGAATATCCCTGTTTAGTCTAGCTTTGACTTTACATTTTATGATAAAAACAAACAATTCTTTCATTTAGGCCTCAGCATGGCCTATCTTACGTACCTTGGTATCTCTGCTTTGGGGTTTCAAAGCCCTATTAAAATCTGTCAACTATCTGTTTGCTATTATCAGAAAATTAATTGCCTTCTAATCCTTTTAGTCTGTATACCTAGGTCAATCCTCCTGTGGAGAATTGTGCTGCAACTCACAAAGTGGGCTGCTCTGACCCTGGTCACGGGGAGAAATGAGACTCAAGTAGTGTCAGATTCTCTTTTCTGGTAACTTAGAAATGGAGACACGAATTCTGTTTAGCTAGTTTTAGAAGAGAAGGGTTTGAGGACAGGTCTCGACTTTCTGGAGATCTATTCAATGTTATTTTGATCTTTTTAATAATATTTTGTCATAGAATATTGGTTGTCATGTTTTCGAAAATTATTAGTTTATTTTTCTGTTAGTTAAAAAAAGATTTTAAATTTACATCTGTCCAAGAAGAACACTAGCTAAAATTGCTGAGCATAATTTGGTATCTGGGATGGTATCCAGAAAAAATTGCTATGTAATGCTAAATAAAAGCTATCTGTCAGGTCAGGGAGCCCAGAGTACAGTAGTCGCCTCTTATACACAGTGGATATTTTCCAAGATCCCCAGTGGATGCCTGAAACCACAGGTAGTACTGAACCCTTAGGAACAGTAAGAGATTAACAACAATAACTAATAACAAAATAGAACAGTTACAACTATATATTATAACGAGTTATATGAATGTGGTCTCTCTCTCAAAATACCTTACTGTATTTCATTCACTCTTCTTGTGGTTCTGTGAGATGGTAACATGCCTATGTGATGAGATAAAGGGATGTGAATGACGTAGGCATTATGATGTAGGGTTAGGCTACTACTGACCTGACAGTATGTCAGTAGCAGGATCATCAGCTTTGGGTGATCTGGATCATGGAGCCCGTGTGATGTTGATGGTTGGGTGTCAGGAGCAGACGGTGTCCATGTGGGGTGGGATGGAGCGGCATGGTGCAAGATTTGATCACGCTGCTCTGAATGGCACGCAATTGAAAACTGATGAGTTGTTTATTTCTGGAATTTTCTATTTGATATTTTTGGACCATCGCTGACTGTGGGTAACCATAGAAAGTGAAACTGTGAAGAAGGGAGGACTTTTGTATAGAAGATGGGTTTTGAGGAGACCCTATACAGAGGGGAAGGCTAAGACTCTGTATTCAGGATCACCCAAATGAGTTTCTAAAACCTTAAAACAATCCACCCAAAACAGAGCACCTACAAGGAATGACTGGCTCAGAATTCTGTGAGTATACCTTACTGTCCACCCATCTGTAAGAGAGAGAAAGATGTTTGAAGCTGTCCTGTCACCCACAAGGGCTCCATCCTTCATCAAGGCAGGTTAGGCCAACAGCCAGAGGTGAGGTAATGTCGCTTTTCCCATCCCTTTCTCTTTGTTCTCTGGAATCTAGAGATGGGAAGAGGGAGAAGCAATAAAACACCTTTTCAGAAAGCCAGGTGCTTCTGCTTTTGTTTTTGGTGTATCGCTTAATCTCCTTGGGAACAAATTGTGTGTTACCAAAAAAAACCCCTAAGAACTCCAAGACAATTTTGTAGACTCTGGGACTGAAGGTGTCCTTTGGTGGCAGCTGTGTTGAGCCATGTGCAAGAGAAAGAGAGGTAGCTGTGTTAGAGGAGAGACACATACACGGAGACAGAGAGACACATCCCTTGATTCCTGGTGGTTTTCCTTTTTTCTCTTCCCTGTGAGGCCTGGATACCCCTCCTGCCTGCCCTTGGATTTCATGAGACATCTCTGTTTCCTTAAGATAAATCCCTTCTATTTAAGCAAGCTTGAGGGCATTTGCCCTTAATACCACGAGTCCCTCACCTCTTCTTAACATTTCTAACATTCTTGTTCCCCTACAGACCTTGGCTACACATGTGCCCTTCCTCAGGGCTAGTCAGAAGAACCCCCTAAAGCTGGAGTCATGCCCCACATTTCAAGAAATACTTTTTTTTTTTCCCACCATCAGGAATCTTTTGAACATCGATAGCCACACTATCAAAACCCAAAGCTGCCACTGGTATATCATGACCACAACATGCCACCAGCATGTTTTTTAAAACCTGTCTCAGATCTGAAGGAACTAATCCTTCCCATCCACATGCCTTCCCATTGCCAATATTTTAAGGTCTACTGAACATAGAGTTATAGACCTGAAGAGAAGTTTCTGATGAACTAACACCAACTTTAGCATATACCGCTCAGGTGCTGGTAGCAAAAAGCTCTTGATCAATCTCAGTTTGACAAGCATCAGAGTCCCAGAGTTTCTTTACATCTCTCCTGGAGTTGTTAAAGCCTGAGCACGCACAGTTCTCCAGAATATACCTCTGAGAACCACTTGACCTCTTTGAGCCTCAGACTCTGAAAGATGTAGGTGTCAGTGGGGTGGGGTAAACAAGAATACGAAATGCACAAGGAAATCACGTGTGCCTGGGACAGAGTAGAGCGTGAATGAGTGTCAGTTCCCCCTCCCTTCCTTCAGTATAAATACCCTGGCTTGAGTATTTTTGTGGGTTCATACTGCCATCACTAGCAATGCTATTCCCCAGAGAACACTCCTCACCCTACACCTTTGTTGGGGTGTACTCCCAGATGCACAGATAACTCTCCTTGATTTGTGCTTTGTTTAAATTTTGAGGTAAAACCAGGAGTGAACTTCAACCTGGACTGCACCTATCTCACTGGTGTCTTTTCTCTAATTTCCTTGGTTGGGTTATCAGAAAATGTCAAAGCCTTCTTGTTCATATTTGGATACATTTCAGGGTCACATTAAAATATTCTAGTCCTAAAGCCCCACTGCAATAAGTGTCAGCTTTGAACCAGAATAGGGCCCGGGGTGATGTTCCTGCAGCCGCAGAGATGTACAATTAGAACAGCTTTCTCAGCATAACTTTCTGAATGGCTTCTCTCTGAATTCAGGTTTCAGTGTGATCAGAGAATTAGCATTCTGGCACTAAAAAGGATTTCATTTTACATTTCTGTTTTGTTTAGGGACTGGGTGTAATCTGTCTTTGGAACACACGGTACACACTCATAGATATTGACTGACTGAGAGAATGAGTAACGATTGAGTGATGCAAGGAAGAATAATTAGAATGCTTGTCAATTTTGCTTAGTTACACTTCCCAGAGGTAATCATTGTTAAAGAGATGCGTTCTGCCTTCATTAATTATAGCCTTATTCATAAATCAGAGTGAATTTTTAGATCCTCAGAGTTTGGATTTCACAAAGTTAGTTCAACACTGGAAAGGAAAAGAGAGAGAACAAACAAATGGAACATTTGTTATTTGCCTAGTATGGTATGATGCATTTTACACACAGCATTTCAACACAGCTGTCTTATGAAGTAAGTATTAGTCTCCCTGTTACCGTGATGACCTTCAAGCTCAGGGAAGGAAGGGGAAGTAGTTCGCCCAAGCTTGCACAGCTAGTAAGTGGGAAGTGACGATTTAAACCCAGGTCTGTCGCACTGAGGTGAAAAGTGCTCTTTCCACTACTACCCAGTGCAGTCTCTGTCCCATGGGCTCAGCACTGTGGTATATTCTGTGATAATGAGGCATGGTTTCTTATTGTCAAGTGGAAAACACATGGTAATACTAATGTAATAATTCGAAGTAGCAGTAAATAAACACTCTGGTAGAATTATCAGAGAAGTACTCTGCAAGCAGAGAATTCCAGTAAATCTCAAGTATTGTGGTTCATCTAAGAGACAGAGCTCACTAACCTCCAGCTCAGTCACATTTCGATTTTCTAAAAACAGATCTCAGGACAGAGCTCACATGGTACCTGGTGCTGATAGGCATGTGGGTCAGGATGGAAGGCACTTGCACAGGCCACTGATAGGAATGCAAATTAATAAACCTTTCTGGAGGGAAAATTGGCAGTGTGTATAAAAAGCCTGACAAAATAACTTTGTTTTTGACTCTCAAATTCTACTTCCTGAGGTGTTAATTCTAAGGAAACAAATGTGCAGAAAGAGCTATCTCTAAGGATGTTTGTTGTAGCTTTTTGTATAATGGCAAAAACCTGGAAACAGTCTAAATGTTCAACAACATGGTGTTGGATAAAGTGTTATATCCTGTGGTAGAATGCTAGGCTAACCATTAAATAGGAGGTTGTAGGACAGTGGTTCTCAAAGTGTGGTCCCATTTCAGGGCATCCTCAAGGGCAAAACTGTTTTCATTGTAATACTAAGGTTTGCATTTCCCACTTTCATTCTCTTGTGTGAGTTTAGAATACGTATCGACAGGAATTTTATTTAATATCTTTGTTTCTTTTTCCCTCTGGAATTTGAGATGCTTCCTTTTATGGTGTTGGTTTTGCTGTCTGCATTTTGTTGTAGGTCAAATATTCCTTGTTGCTTCCTAGCAGTGGTGTTTGAGCCTGAGGAGGAGAGACTATCAGATAGGTTCTTCCAGAGTTTCTTACCTGCTGGCTCTAGCCAGGATACTGCTGATGTGCTTTCAACTTTGTGGGAATCAGGTACCCCTGCCGCCAACCTAGCATGACAGAGTTTGATTAAAGTGTAATAACCACTAAAGGTAGAATGAGTATAAGAATGTAAGATACCCAGACAACTGCTTGGAAAGTTGAAAAGGAGAGATACAAAATTTAGTTATCAATGTAGATTTTATGACCAGACTTTGTAAACTGTGTTCTTGAGAGATGAATCTTTCAGGTTGCACTTCTCCCGTATTAAGGCTGCATTGGAGAGGGAAATAAAAAATCCATTTTTAAAAAAGGTAAAGTGTCCCACACAACCTTTATAGATCATTGATTTGAGAATAAAGAAAAAAATGGAGATTGGAAAATTTTCTAAACATTTTACGTGTGCACAAAAGAACACACTTCCTAATACCGCACTTGCAGAAACCATACAGTTAAAGATGTTAATGAGTTATTGTCCAGAGCTGATCTAGCAAAAAATGTCTGAGGGTTTGTCAGTAGCTGTAACGTTATGATTAATTTTCCTTGAGGGATTATTGGCAGCATTAGTTTGGGGACTAGATCAAAAGTCCCTGGAGGAGCACTTGGGAATTAAAGAGAAGGTGTGTGGCTGTCACTCAGTCAGAATGTTCTGGTTTAACTCCTCTCCCCTGTACATCTTGTACTCCTCTATATGTAGCACACAAGATTCTCAAGGATGTTCTCTCCATAGCTGGAGGGCGCCCTCATTGTGCCTCCAGTGGTATAGCTCTGTGAGGTTGATCCAGAAAGCCCCAGGACAGCCAACCCCTGGCCCCAAAGCCTCTCTGCTGACACAGGCAGAAGTGTCTTCCCTCTTGAAGCTTCAGGGCTGGGAGGATTTTCACCCAGCCTTGCTCATTTCTCTAGTATCTGCTGGAGTGAGGCTTTGGGGTGTGTGTGTGTGTGTGTGTGTGTGTGTGTGTGTGTGTGTGTGTGTGTCTTAATATTTATTTATTTGGCTACACTGGGTCTTAGTTGCTGCATGCAGGATATTTGTTGCGGTATGCGGGATCTTTAGTTGTGTTTTATTACTATTATTTCCTTTAAAAAACAACAGAAAAAAGAAAAACTGTTGCCATTATATACTAGGCATGTGGGCAAACCCCTGTTTCATCTAATAGAGGAGTTGAGTTTCATTTTTAAATGTATTCTTTTTATTTTCAAGGTCACAATTTAATGGCTCTTTCTCTGTTGCAAACTTAAGAAAAATTGCAAGAGGGTCACTAAGGAAATGAGGGAACTTGATCAAATTTCTCCTACTTTTTGGATCAATTGGCCCTAATCCTCTGTGCTTTTATGGAATTATAATTGTAGTAAAAAAAAAAAAAAGTCTGTGGAACAGCAGGGGAGAAGTCTGTCCCGACTCACTGATTTATTTTAAAAGATCCCAGCCTGACACATTCTATTCAGATGAAGTACTCTGTCTCTTAGTAACCACCACTCAACTTTCACAGGAATTTGACAGCAGTGGCTGGTGGGGTACCGTTTCTGTTCTGTGCTAATACTCAGTAGCTTTTGAAGAATTCTAGTGCTAAAGAGCTAAGCCTGTATTTAACTCCTCAACTGGGAATCCCAGAACATGGAATGTTCTTATCCTCCGTGGTTTTTCCATATATCCTCAGCCAAGGTTAATGTTGCCCGTGGTTGATTATTTATTTATTTATTTACTTACTTATTTATCTATTCATTTGCTCTTTCACTCTTGTACACTCTTTCACTCTTATACTCAGCTAGTATAATTCTGAGGACACATTTTTCGTTGTCAGAACTAGGAGTAGGGTACTGTTGGCATCTGGTAGGTAGAGGTCAGGGTGCCACTGAGCACGCATGCTAGCTCCCACAGCAAGGAATTTTTGTAGCCCAAAATGTCAGTAGTGACACTGAGGAACTCCCATTGTCGAGGAGCTGCCAAGACCACAAATAATTGACTTGCCCATGTTTTGCTCTGTAGTAGGCACTAAGCTATGAACTAGCCCTGTCACACTGTACGTAGGTCATTTACTTTGGTTCTCTAGACCTGGCATCTTTTGCCCTTAGTTTTCTGCGATAGTGGAGAATTTAGTGGATGAGTTTTATACTTTTCTTTGGTGCATTCAGATGTCTGCCTGCAATTTATTCAATTGAGACATAGCCCCCAGCTCATGCAGGCCCTGAATGGATAGATACTCCCTAAGTATTTTCTTTTTTTTATAAATTTATTTATTTATTTTTGGCTGTGCTGGGTCTTCGTTGCTGTGCGTGGGCTTTCTCTAGTTGCGGCGAGCGAGGGCTGCTCTTTGTTGCAGTGCGCGGGCTTCTCATTGTCGTGGTTTCTCTTGTTGCAGAGCATGGGCTCTAGGCACATGTGCCTAGAGCCTGTGGGCTCCAGTAGTTGTGGCACGTGGGCTCAGTAGTTGTGGCTCGCGGGTTCTAGAGCGCAAGCTCAGTAGTTGTGGCGCATGGGCTTAGTTGCTCTGCAGCATGTGGGATCTTCCTGGACCAGGGCTTGAACCCATGTCCCCTGCATTGGCAGGCGGATTCTTAAACACTGTGTCACCAGGGACGTCCACTCCCTAAGTATTTATAACTTGATTACTCAGTCCAAAATTCAAAGTACTCTTTTTAACTCTGGGCGGATAAGTAACTCCTATAATTTCACTGTTCTTATGGGTCATATAACACCTTTATCCACTAGCAGGTAGACATTTCTTACTTGAAGTAAATGGAAAAGCTTAGGCATGTGGTCCACATGTAATAATAATTTGGTTGGGGAGGGGTGGGAGTAAGAAAGAAGGAAGATAGTCACTATTTTGAAACCTTGTACTTTCAAATGGATCACTTCTTCATCTAGTCCTTGTTGTAAGGTCAAGCACATGTCTTAGGCACTCAATGACTCAAGTTATCTCAGCCTTTAATAGCAAATATATGTGCATCCCATCATTAACTAATTATCAGGACTGTTCTAAAGCCCTGGGAAAGACAGGGTGATGGGTATTTCCCAATCTGCTTGGGGTTGGAGTAGCATTGGAAGCATCTACCTAATACTAACATATGTGCCACTGAGTCTTTTGATTTTTAAGGAGATTACAGACGTTTTTGAAGGTGCCCCAAAGTACCCCCAGACATACCGTATGGTGTCACACCTCCCTCCTTTTGCCTATGTTGTTCCTTTTACCTGAATTACCCCCAACCTGGTCCTCCTGGAAAACTAATTTTCATCTTGCAAAACCTTACATCAGCCTTTTAAACTCTGTATTATATTCCAGACCCCTCCTTTCACACGTGTATTCACACAGCCTGCCTGAATCCACTCCAAATTTTTAAAAATTTCCGTCTCTGTACATCCATGTCTGATGCGCTTTGCACATTCTTTCTGTTCTCACATGTGTTGCACTGTATTATAATGATCTGTCTGCAGATATTCTTACATGCTAACTCTAAGCTCCTGGAAGGCTGGCACTGTGTTTATTCTTCTTAGATTCCCGTTAGTTTGCACATGGTGAGTACTTGTTAGAATTTAAAAGTGGAATTTCCATTATTTATTTTACGAGGCTCAGTTTTTGTTTTGTTTTTTATTTTGCAAAATATCGATTAACGGCATTATCTCTGGTTATGGGACTGAAATGGGGGTTGTGGTAGTTATGGGAGATTTTGCCTATCAATGTTAGATTAATTTTTTTTTTTTTTTTGCAGTACGCGGGCCTCTCATTGTTGTGGCCTCTCTCGTTGCGAAGCACAGACTCCGGACGTGCAGGTTCAGCAGCCATGGCTCATGGGCCCAGCTGCTCCGCGGCATGTGGGATCTTCCCGGACCGGGGCACGAACCCTGCATTGGGAGGCGGACTCTCAACCACTGCGCTACCAGGGAAGCCCCTAGATTAATTTTTTACAACAAGAATATTCTCATTTACTTGTGTAATCAGAGTTAACATTATATTTATATATATCTCAAAAAAATGTTTTCTGTGTCAAGGAGTACAGATGTTTAATGTTGGAGTGAGATGTTTAATGATGACTGAGAGGTGTAGTTCGGGTTTAAATGAAAGGTATTAGATAAGATAGCCCTAGGGACTTGCCTGGTGGCGCAGTGGTTAAGAATCTGCCTCCCAATGCAGGGTACGTGGGTTCGAGCCCTGGTCCGGGAAGATCCCACTTGCCGTGGAGCAACTAAGCCCGTGCACCACAACTGTTGAGCCTGCGCTCTAGAGCCCTCGAGTCACAACTACTGAGCCCATGTGCTGCAACTACTGAAGCCCGCACGCCTAGAGCCTGTGCTCCGCAACAAGAAAAGCCACCGCAATGAGAAGCATGCCCACCGCAACGAAGAGTAGCCCCTGCTCACCGCAACCACAGAAAGCCCATGTGCAGCAATGAAGACCCAACACAGCCAAAAATAAATAAATTTATTAAAAAACAAAAAAAGATAGCCCTAGCTGCTGTAGCAAACCAAATCTCAGTAACTTAGTATAATGAAAGTTTCTCTTGAGCTTGATTAAAAGTCCTATGCAGGTATTCCTCATTAGGCAGGCCTCCTCCAAGTAGTGACTGAGGCACCTTAGCTGTTGTGGCTCTATCCTCCTCAGTATGTGGCATTTAAGGTTGCCATGCTTCAAGCTATGCATGGGAAAAAGTACAGAGGATCATGTCTGGGAGATCTTAGCGATCCATGCCTCGAAATGCCTAGAAATGCCTAGAAACATTACTAGTGCTTACCTTCCATTGGCTGGAACTCCATCACTTGACTGCCACCTGGCCACACCTAACTCAAGGGATGCTGGGAAATGGAGAGTATCTGGAGGCCCCCGAAGATGCGAAATAAGCAGTGGTAAGTTAGCCATCTCTAATAGCGAGCAAAGAAGCAACTCTTTATATACCAAACAGAACATGGAACCTATTAGAAGAACTTTAAAGAGCTCACAGGTAGACTGGAGAACCAGGCAGGAGCCAGCGGAGTGCTGGGTGGGGTCCAGGGAACAAGAAGGACTGATTATCTGGCCTGAGTGCCGTGGATCTTCAGCCTTCTAGTCACCCTGCTTAAGATTCAAATTCCTGATTGAGGTAGGGCAGGGGGGTAAATGAACCCCAACCAGCTTAGACTGAGTAGCTGCCAGTCTCTGAGCTCCTCGAAGATGGCAGGGCTGACAGTCCAGTGGCTTACCGTCTCATTGGGAGTGAAATCCAAACCCTTCCTGTGGCCTATAAGCCCAAGTGAACTGGCTCCTGGCTACTTTTCTGACCTCACCTTTCTCTCTCATTATACTCCAATACACTGCCGTCTTTGCTGTTTGTGTTTGCCAAGCAGTCTCACGTCCGCGACTTTAATACTATTGTTTGCTATGCTCTTTCTCCTAACATTTGCATGCTCATTCCCTTCAAATCTCTGCTCAAATATCTCTTTAATTGTGAGCTCTTCCTTGGCTACCTTATGTAATATAGCACCCCAAATCATAACCGTTGCCCTCTATCCCATTTATCCTGTTTCATTTTCTTCATAGCACTTATCACCACCCAACATTTATTCATTCTCTGTCTTCCCCTCTAATAAAATTTAAGCAACATGAGAGCATAGACTTTGTTTTGTTTACATGCTGAAAACCGGACAGTGGGTAAGCGTCAGAGCAAGCACGAAAAAATCCAGGTTGCCTTCTTCCTGTTAGCTGGTGGCAGAGGAATCAGCCTTAGAGCTAGCATGGCCCTAAGCCAAAGTAACCTGAGGCATTTAAGAATACCAACTTATAGGCTTCCCTGGTGGCGCAGTGGTTGGGAGTCCGTCTGCCGATGCAGGGGACACGGGTTCGTGCCCCAGTCTGGGAAGGTCCCACATGCCGCGGAGCGGCTGGGCCTGTGAGCCGTGGCTGATGAGCCTGCACGTCCGGAGCCTGTGCTCCGCAGCAGGAGAGGCCACAGCAGTGAGGGGCCCGCGTACTGCAAAAGAAAAAAAAAAAAAAAAAGAATACCAACTTTTATCTTTTTTGCATATTCTGACTCAAATTGTCAACCCTTATTCTTGACAGCTCATGGACATTTTTGCCATGGATATACTATTATTTATCACTGACCATGGGTAGTACACTTTTAAAATTGGTCTATGTTGCTTATAAAGCATCGTTTCGACCATTGTAGTTATGGGGTTCTTAAAGCTTGTGCATATAAAGAGACACATGCCTGTGTGTTTGTGAAGGAGACCCCTATGTCATCAGGGCATTACTGAGTCTGATTGGTGAATTTCTCTTGGTCTGATTGGTTCACATATCAGTTTATGGTGGATAATCACAAGCATGTAGGTTAGCTATCATATCTGTTCTTGCTGTCAAGTGATGTCCTTTGGGCTTTACCAGCTGCTGTACGTGTGTCCATTTATTTATATTGGGCTTTGGCAAGTATAATTACCTCTTTTCCCTGCCTAAGTTCTGAAATAATTGGTAGATAATCAAAGGAATAGCAGCTAGAGATCAAAACATCAATTATTACTGATAAACCTAATATCAAAGAATGTGGCTCAGGTATAGGACCACACTGTGCTTTCTCATACCAAATCTCAGAGACAGATTTATATACCCAGTCATGACCTCTGAAGACCTACAGGCCTCTCCACATGAGAACATACCTGTGTACTTAACAGTAGAAGGAACAGAGTAGAATGGGGAAGAGACAGAGGGAAGCTAGCCAGGAAGGAGTGTTACACTAATAGATGTCCTTCCACATGGAAAGAAGCACCTGGAATGAGAAATTAATGTCCCAGCTAATAATTTTAAATTAATTGCTGTCGTGTATTTTAAAATATTATACAGATTAAAAAAGTCCTTTAAAAAGACTAAAAAGATGTGAATGGAGTTTCTTCATACACCCTTGTATGGATGAAGCAGGAAAATGTTCACACACTGAGTGTTCTCAAGCTAGGCTGGGAGAATGCTGACTGTATCTAGTGATGCTCTTATACGGGCGAGGGCTGAGGCAAGCACCTAATTTGCTTTACTGTTGAGCTGCCTCTAGTGGCAACATTGAAATCACCTTAGATTTCAAAAGAACAAAATAAGGAAAAGTTAATTTACAGTTCTACCATAAATCTATAGCTCAGACCAAATTGGTTAATCTAAAGTGACTGTAAAGATCTTCTAGAAAATTTGCAGCAAATGGCTGTCTTGCTGTAAAAAATCATGTCTAACATAGTACTTAGTACATAATTGGAGCTCAATAAATACTTGTTGGATGAATGAATCTTGACCTTGGGCTTCAATGTGAAATCAGTTGAAAGTCAATGATGGTTGAAGTTTCATAGTTCTGAAATTATCTGAAACAGAAATTTTATGGGTATAAATGCTAATGAATGGAAACTAGAAATGAAAGAGAAAGGAATATAAGCTTTTTAAAATTACTTTCCACTAAACCTAATTGGCTGGTGTAACCAAAGCTCCCCATTTTCTCTGTAAAATAGACTAATGCCTAAGGCAAGTTAACCACTCCTCATAGGAGGCTCCTATCTAATAATACCCATCATTTTGAGTTGCAGTTTTACTAAGGGTCAGTTGTGATTATTCTAAACCTTTTTATCCTGGTTGCACTTGTTATTTCGTGATATAATTAAATATTACCAAAGCTGATGAAATGAGTGCAAAAGTAAAAGACTTGTTCCTCTGAAAATGAAGGTGAATGTTTTGGAAAGACTTCGCAAGAGGAAAGCTCCTAAAAGAAGCGCTAAAAGATATGAACCCTGCTCACAGGTAGTTTACAGCCTTGTAGAGTAGCTAAGATCTATGACAAAATAACTCTAATGTATGGTGGTAAATGCCATAGGAGAAGATTACATGAGGATTCTAGAATTTCAGAGGAAGAAAATTACTTTTGGCTTGAAGAGTCATTGACAGCTACATGGAGAAGTTGATATATGAGCTGGTCTCTGAAGGCTGTAAAGTTAGAATGTGCAGAGATGATTCATTCCTAGTGCAGAGAAGTATGTAAGCAAAGCATGAGGGGTAAGGCCAATGTTTGGCTGGAGCACAGGATTCATGAAAGAGAAGAGCAGAAGGTAAAGCTAGAAAGATAACTGGATTTCAAATAGTATGGGGCCCTAACTTCCAGGCTTATGAAATGTCTGGTCACTGTGACAATAAGACGCTTATTCTTCTCATCCACAATGAACTTGAGTGGTCTTTATTATACCCACAAAACGAGTACTTTATATTAGGGCATGATAATCCGTATAATAATTTTTTCATTCATAGTTTCATGGTTTTTTTCATGGCTTATAAGCTTTTAACCCAAGCTATTTTATATTACTTTTGTTCAGCAATGCATATGATTAATTTTCTGTGAAGGACATGGTTATTCAATTAATTCTTGGTGAAATATTAATTGTAGAATTAGTGATTATGCTTTTAAGACCTGCTGGTTCTTTTTTTAGGGCCCACATAAAATATTAACAGATCATATTATAAAATCACAAGCTTGCTTAGCATTTTATGCTTTAAAAACATGTTTTCAAAGTCTGCAACATAAGCAAGATTATATATGACTTCATTGCTGTGTTATAATAGATACTAAACGCATTTTGGCAGATTTAGTAGGAAAAAATTCTACCCATTACCTCCTTTTGTTTGATATACTTCCCGTTAGTGCACTGTGGTTGCTTGAGAGTAGAATAAGATAGCATAAAAAGCTAAGATATTGTTCATAGTTATATTCCTATAAGGAACTTTAATGTCACTTTAACTGCTAATCAGAGGACAGGACTACCAGTTCCTGAAATACAAAGCTTTAGCCTAAGAAAAATAAAATCTAATAGTTATAAATCTTAGCTTTCAGATAAAAATAGTTTGAGGACCTGTTTCACTTCTTCAGAAATGTAGTTTTTTTTTTTCTTTAAGTAAAAAATCAAAGTGCCAATTCGAAACAAATATGATAAAATAAGGGAAATTATTATTTTGGTAGCTCCTCTTTGGTAGCCATTTTGTTCTTTAAAAATTTCAATTTGGATATATATGTATTACCTTTCTTTGGTTCCCTTACTTATAAAATAAGAAATATTATAAAACCACAAGGCTCTTTCCATTCATGATCAATTACTTAATTTTCAACAAGTTAGTAGTTTCAGTTTCAGCTAAAGTGAAAGGGCTTAAACAGGAAACAGGGACTTCTTGACATGGTCATATTCCAGGACTTTATCCTCCATTCTGGAACTTCAGAAGTTAGATTTTTCCAGCACATTTAACAAAATTCATCTTTTTAGAAATGATTTATACTAGTACAGCTCAAAATAAATTTAGAAAATATAATGTCAATTTAACAGTGGGATATAAGGATATCATCGGCAAGCAGACCAAAACACCATTAAGGAGTTATCACATCCAGCCTTACTGTACAAAGGGGCATGGACATATACACACTACTATGTCACACAATGCAAATATAGGGCTTATTAAGGGGAAGTTTAGAAATGAAGAAATAGCATAGCACACAATTCCTTCAAGTTCTTATCTCACAAAGAGTCATACTTATTAGGGCATAGCTGGACTGTTATGGAAAGGGAAGGGCTCCTGGAGGGGAACTGTGCTTATGTAATGCTTAAGTTATTTGTAGGGACATGGATATAAAAGGCAAGATTGAGAACTGTCAGAGAACTGGAAACAATTAGTAGAATAGAAATCCTAGAATTGAAAAATACAATAACAAAAAGTAACATATTTGATGATTTTAGTAGCAGTTTAGACACAGTTGAAAAGAGAATTAGTGTACTGGATAATAGATCGGAAGAAACATCCAAATGAAGCACGGATAAGACACTATGAGAAGTTCTAAGTTATGAAATATTAGAATCTCAGAACAAGAGAAGAGAAAAATGGGACAGAAGTAATATTTGAACAGAGTATGACTGAGAATTTCTCAAAAATGATGAAAGACATCAATGTGTAGATTGAAGAAGCCATACAAACTCCAAGCAGGATAAGATTCCTAAGCACATGTTAGTAAAATTTTTGAAAACTAAAGACAACAACAAGATCCTAAAAACAGCTTCTGGGTGGTGATGGGGAAACAACCCAGATTACCTTCAGGAAAGCAACAACACACTAACAGCTGATTTAGGTGAAACAATGGAAGTAGAAAACAGTGGAATGACATTTTTTTTTGAATTTTATTTTATTTTTTTATACAGCAGATTCTTATCAGTCATCAGTTTTATACACATCATTGTATACATTTCAATCCCAATTGCCCAATTCATCACACCACCACCCCAACCACCCTGCCACTTTCCCTGCTTCGTGTCCATATGTTTGTTCTCTACATCTGTGTCTCAATTTCTACCCTGCAAACCGGTTCATCTGTACCATTTTTCTAGGTTCCACATATATCTGTGTTAATATGCGATACTTGTTTTTCTCTTTCTGACTTATTTCACTCTGTATGACAATCTCTAGATCCATCCACGTCTCAACAAATGACCCAATTTCGTTCCTTTTTATGGCTGAGTAATATTCCACTGTATATATGTACCACATCTTCTTTATCCATTCATCTATCAATGGACATGAAGTTGCTTCCACGACCTAGCTATTATAAATAGTGCTGCAATGAACATTGGGGTGCACGTGTCTTTTTGAATTATGGTTCTCTCTGGGTATATGGCCAGTAGTGGAATTGCTGGGTCATATGGTAATTCTATTTTTAGTTTATTAATGAACCTCCATACTGTTCTCCATAGTGACTGTATCCATTTTCATTCCCACCAACAGTGCAAGAGGGTTCCCTTTTCTCCACACCCTCTCCAGCGTTTGTTGTTTGTAGATTTTCTGATGATGGCCATTCTGACTGGTGTGAGGTGATACCTCATTGTAGTTTTGATTTGCATTTCTCTAATAATTAGTGATGTTGAGCAGCTTTTCATGTGCTTCTTGGCCATCTGTATGCCTTCTTTGGAGAAATGTCTATTTAGATCTTCTGCCCATATTTGGATTGGGTTGTTTGTTTTTTTCATATTGAGCTGCATGAGCTGTTTGTATATTTTGGAGATTAATCCTTTGTCCGTTGATTCGTTTGCAAATATTTTCTCCCATTCTGAGGGTTGTCTTTTCGTCTTGTTTATGGTTTCCTTTGCTGTGCAAAAGCTTTTAAATTTCATTAGGTCCCATTTATTTATTTTTGTTTTTATTTCCATTACTCTAGGAGGCGGATCAAAAAAGACCTTGCTGTGATTTATGTCAAAGAGTGTTCTTCTTATGTTTTCCTCTAAGAGTTTTATAGTGTCCGGTCTTATATTTAGATCTCTAATCCATTTTGAGTTTATTTTTGTGTATGGTGTTAGGGAGTGTTCTAATTTCATTCTTTTACATATAGCTGTCCAGTTTTCCCAGCACCACTTATTGAAGAGGCTGTCTTTTCTCTATTTTATATCCTTGCCTCCTTTGTCATAGATTAGTTGACCATAGTTGCATGGGTTTATCTCTGGGCTTTCTATCTTGTTCCATTGATCTATGTTTCTGTTTTTGTGCCAGTACCATATTGTCTTGATTACTGTAGCTTTGTAGTATAGTCTGAAATCAGGGGGTCTGATTCCTCCAGCTCCGTTTTTTTCCCTCAAGACTGCTTTGGCTATTCGGGGTCTTTTGTGTCTCCATACAAATTTTAAGATGATTTTTTCTAGGTCTTTAAAAAATGCCAATGGTAATTTGATAGGGATTGCATTGAATCTGTAGATTGCTTTGGGTAGTATAGTCATTTTCACAATATTGATTCTTTCAATCCAAGGACATGGTATATCTCTCCATCTGTTGGTATCATCTTTAAGTTCTTTCATCAGCGTCTTATAGTTTTCTGCATACAGGTCTTTTGTCTTCCTAGGCAGGTTTATTCCTAGGTATTTTATTCTTTTTGTTGCAATGGTAAATGGGAGTGTTTCCATAATTTCTCTTTCAGATTTTTCATCATTAGTGTATACGAATGCAAGAGACTTCTGTGCATTAATTTTGTATCCTGCAACTTTTCCAAATTCATTGATTAGCTCTAGTAGTTTTCTGGTGGCATCTTTAGGATTCTCTATGTATAGTATCATGTCATCTGCAAACAGTGACGGTTTTGCTTCTTCTTTTCCAATTTGGATTCCTTTTATTTCTTTTTCTTCTCTGATTGCCATGGCTAGGACTTCCAAAACTATGTTGAATAATATTGGTGAGAGTGGACATCCTTGTCTCGTTCCTGATCTTAGAGGAAGTGCTTTCATTTTTACACCATTGAGAATGATGTTTGCTGTGGGTTTGTTGTATATGGCCTTTATTATGTTGAGGTAGGTTCCCTCTATGCCCACTTTCTGGAAGGCTTTTATCATAAATGGGTGTTGAATTTTTTCAAAAGCTTTTTCTGCATCAAGATGATCATATGGTTTTTATTCTTCAATTTGTTAATATGGTGTATCACATTGATTGATTTGTGTATATTGAAGAATCCTTGCATCCCTGGGATAAATCCCACTTGAGAGTGGTGTATGATCCTTTTAATGTGTTGTTGGATTCTCTTTGCTGGGATTTTGTTGAGGATTTTTGAATCTATATTCATCAGTGATATTGGTCTGTAATTTTCTTTTTTTGTAGTATCTTTGTCTGGTTTTGGTATCAGGGTGATGGTGGCCTCATAGAATGAGTTTGGGAGTGTTCCTCCCTCTGAAGTTTTTTGGAAGAGTCTGAGAAGAGTTTTCTGGAAGAGTCTGGGTGTTAGCTCTTCTCTAAATGTTTGATAGAATTCACCTGTGAAGCCATCTGGTCCTGAACTTTTGTTTGTTGGAAGATTTTTAATCACAGTTTCAATTTCATTGCTTGTGATTGGTCTGTTCATATTTTCTGTTTCTTCCTGGTTCAGTCTTGGAAGGTTATACCTTTCTAAGAATTTGTCCATTTCTTCCAGGTTGTCCATTTTATTGGCATAGAGTTGCTTGTAGTAGTCTCTTAGGATTCTTTGTATTTCTGCGGTGTCTGTTGTAACTTCTCCTTTTTCATTTCTAATTTTATTGATTTGAGTCCTCTTCCTCTTTCTCTTGATGAGTCTGGCTAATGGTTTATCAATGTTATTTATCTTCTCAAAGAACCAGCTTTTAGTTTTATTGATCTTTGCTATTGTTTTCTTAGTTTCTATATCATTTATTTCTGCTCTGATCTTTATGATATCTTTCCTTCTGCTAACTTTGGGTTTTGTTTGTTCTTCTTTCTCTAGTTCCTTTAGGTGTAAGGTTAGATTGTTTACTTGAGATGTTTCTTGTTTCTTGAGGTAGGTTTGTATAGCTATAAAATTCCCTCTTAGAACTGCTTTTGCTGCATCCCATAGGTTTTGGATCGTCGTGTTTTCATTGTGATTTGTCTCTAGGTATTTTTTGATTTCTTCAGTAATCTCTTGGTTATTTAGTAACGTATTGTTTAGCCTCCATGTGTTTGTGGTTTTTACGTTTTTTTCCTTGTAATTCATTTCTAGTCTCATAGCGTTATTGTCAGTAAAGATGGTTGATATGATTTCAATTTTCTTAACTTTACTGAGGCTTGATTTGTGACCCAGGATGTGATCTATCCTGGAGAATGTTCCATGTGCACTTGAGAAGAAAGTGTAATCTGCTGTTTTTGGATGGAATGTCCTATAAATATCAATTAACTCAATCTGGTCTATTGTGTCATTTGAAGCTTCTGTTTCCTTATTAATTTTCTGTTTGGATGATCAGTCCATTGGTGTAAGTGAGGTGTTAAAGTTCCCCACTATTATTGTGTTACTGTCGATTTCTGCTTTTATAGCTGTTAGCAGCTGCCTTATGTATTGAGGTGCTCCAATGTTGCATGCATATATATTTATAATTGTTATATCTTTTTCTTGGATTGATCCCTTGATCATTATGTAGTGTCCTTGTCTCTTGTAACATTCTTTATTTTAAAGTCTATTTTATCTGATATGAGTATAGCTACTCCAGCTTTCTTTTGATTTCCATTTGAATGAAATATCTTTTTCCATGCCCTCACTTTCAGTCTGCATGTGTCCCTAGGTCTGAAGTGGGTCTCTTGTAGACAGAATATAGATGGGTCTTTTTTTTTGTATCCATTCAACAAGCCTGTGTCTTTTGGTTGGAGCATTTAATCCATTCATGTTTAAGGTAATTATTGATTTATATGTTCCTATTACCATTTTCTTAATTGTTTTGGGTTTGTTTTTGTAGGTCCTTTTCTTCTCTTGTGTTTCCCACTTAGAGAAGTTTCTTTAGCATTCATTGTGATGCTGGTTTGGTGGTGCTGAATTCTCTTAGCTTTTACTTGTCTGTGAAGATTTTCATTTCTCCATCGGATTTGAATGAGATCCTTGCCGGGTACAGTAATCTTGATTGTAGGTTCTTCCCTTTCATCACTTTACGTATATCATGCCACTCCCTTCTGGCTTGTAGAGTTTCTGCTGAGAAATCAGCTGTTAACCTTATGGGAGTTCCCTTGTATGTTATTTGTCATTTTTCCCTTGCTGCTTTCAATAATTTTTCTTTGTCTTTAATTTTTGCCGATTTAATTACTATGTGTCTCGGCGTGTTTCTTCTTGGGTTTATCCTGTACGGGACTCGCTGCACTTCCTGGACTTGGGTGGCTATTTCCTTTCCCATGTTAGGGAAGTGTTTGACTATAATCTCTTCAGATATTTTCTCTGGTCCTTTTTCTCTCTCTTCTCCTTCTGCAACCCCTATAATGCGAATGTTGTTGCGTTTAATGTTGTCCCAGAGGTCTCTTAGGCTGTCTTCATTCTTTTTTCTTTATTCTGTTCTGCAGCAGTGAATTCCACCATTCTGTCTTCCAGGTTACTTATCAGTTCTTCTGCTATTGATTCCTTCTAGTGTATTTTTCATTTCAGTTATTGTATTGTTCATCTCTTTTTGTTTGTTCTTTAATTCTTGTAGGTCTTTGTTAAACATTTGTTGCATCTTCTCGATCTTTGCTTCCATTCTTTTTCTGAGGTTCTGGGTCATCTTCACTATCATTATTCTGAATTCTTTTTCTGGAAGGTTGCCTATCTCCACTTCACTTAGTTGTTTTTTGGGGGTTTTATCTTGTTCTTTCATCTGGTACATAGCCCTCTGCCTTTTCTTCTTGTCTGTCTCTCTCTGTGAATGTGGTTTTTGTTCCACGGCTGCAGGATTGTAGTTCTTCTTGCTTCTGCTGTCTGCCCTCTTGGAATGACATTTTTTTGTGTGTGTGTGTGGTATGCGGGCCTCTCACTGCTGTGGCCTCTCCCATTGCGGAGCACAGGCTCCGGACGCGCAGGCTCAGCGGCCATGGCTCATGGGCCCAGCTGCTCTGCGGCATGTGGGATCTTCCCGGACCGGGGCACAAACCCGTGTCCCCTGCATCGGGAGGCGGACTCTCAACCACTGTGCCACCAGGGAAGCCCGGAATGACATTTTTAATGGAACATTACTCGGCCATAAAAAGGAACGAAATTGGGTCATTTGTAGAGTCGTTGATGGACCTAGAGACTGTCATAAAGAATGAATTAATTCATAAAGAGAAAAACAAATATTGTATATTAATGCATATATATGGAATTTGAAAAAAATTGTATAGACGATCTTATTTACAAAGCAGAAACAGAGACACAGACAGAGAGAAGAAGCATATGGATATCTAGAGGGAAAGAGGTGATGGGATGAATTGGGAGATTGGCATTGACATATATACAGTATTGACACTTAATACTATGTATAAAATAAATAACTAATGAGAACCTAGTGTATAGCTCAGAGAATTCTACTCAGTGCTCTGTGGTTATCTAAATGGGAAGGAAATCCAAAAGAAAGGAGATATATGTATACATACAGCTGATTCACTTTGCTGTACAGTAGCAACTAACACAGTATTGTAAAGCAACTCTACTTGAATAAAAATTTAAAAAATAAAGTATTGAGAGAAAATACTGGTTAAACATGGTGGAATCAAGTCTTCAGAGAAAAATACCTGCCAATATAGAATTTTATACCCTGAAAAAAGACTCTTAGAATGGATGTGTAGAAACACTTTTTAAGGAATACGTAGGGTGAATTTACCACCAGAAAATTCACAGTAAATGAAGTACTAAAGCGAATTTTTTAGGGAGGAGGAAAATGATTCCAGATGGAATATTGGAGGTGGAGGAAGGAATAGAACACAATTTTTGAAAATTCAGTATATAGAGAAATCTAAATGAATATTGGCTGTTTAAAACAATAATAAAATTATGGCTATGAGATTTTAAAATATTTACAGAATTAAAATGTACAATTATAACAGCATGTAAGTTGAAATTATAATTTATTGTCCTTGTGTTGTCTTGGAAGAGATAAAAATACCAATTTATGTTAGACATTAATGATTCAAGGATGTTGAAATGTCTAGGATAATCACTAAAAGAATAGTAAAATATAACTGCCAAGCTAATAAAGTGGGTAAATAGAATAATAATAAATGTTCAATTTAAAACAAGGCAAGAAAGGAGAGAAAAAGGAACATAGACTAGGTAGTACAAATAGAAAGCACATAATAAGATGGAAGATTTAACCCCAAATATATGGTAATTGTATTGGTAATTATATTAAGCTTAAATGGACTAAGTGCTCCATTTAAATTGGCAGAGTATTAGAAAATCTTTGTGGGAGTTCCCTGGGGGTCCAGTGGTTAGGTCTCAGTACTTTCACTGCTCTGGACCAAGGGAACTAAGATCCCATAATATCATTAAAGGTAAAAAGACTTGATTTGCAAAAAATACTTAATCCCCCAGGCCTGTTTCCTCATCTGGTAAATTAATATATCTACTTATGGAATTGTTGTATGAGAATTATACAACACATAGTAAAGCAGATAATAATATTAAAAAAAATAATAAAAATATTTGAATAACACAACTAATAAGTCTGACCTACCTGATGTACATAGAACAATACTGAAAAACCACAAGACACATATTCTTTTCCAGAACACATAAATATTTAAACAAACAAACAACCAAAATTTGGCCATATAGCCATAAAGCAAATCTCAATAAATTTCAAAGTATAACTTCTATAAAATAAATTCTTTGGTGACAATGCAGTTAAACTAGAAAGCATTAACAAAAAAAAATAACTAGGAAATCCCCATGTATTTTGAAATTAAGGAATATGTTTTAAGATAATCTCTGACTAGGCAGGGCTTGGCAACCAATTGAGCTGAGGGCCAGCCACATCTACCTAGCAGTGCACCCACAGTAGTCAGCCTGCCACAGCAGAAAGACCAATTCAGCCCATATAGAGGGCACCCCTGCAGCATATAGCTCTGGTGACCAAAGGGGAGTGTGCTGCTGGGGTGTATAGTATGTTTCCTACTTAAGGCTAGTTCTCTAAGATTGGAAAATGAAATCAACATGCCATATACATAGAAATAAAAACAGAGAGTTAGGCAAAATGAAGTGACAGGGAATATGTTCTGAATGAAGGAACAAGATAAAACCCCAGAAGAAGAACTAAGTGAAGTGGAGATAAGCAGTCTATCTGACAAAGAGTTCAAGGTAATGATCATAATGATGTTGAAAGAACTTGGGATAAGAATGTATGAATACAGTGAGCAGTCAGTAGTTTCTAACAAAGAGTTAGAAAATGTAAAGGAAAACCAAACACAGCTGAAGAATATAATAATAATAATTGAAATAAAAATTACACTAGAAGGAATCAACAATAGCTTAGATGATACAGAGAGGCAGATCAGCAAACTGGAAGACAGAGTAGTGGAAATCAGTCAAGCTAAACAGGAGAAAAGAATTTTTAAAAATGTGGACAGTTTAAGAGACTTCTAGAGCAATACCAAACATACTAACATTCATATTTTAGGGGCCCCAGAAGGAGAGGAGAGAGAGAGAGAAAGGAGCAGAAAACATAATAGCTGAAAGCTTCCCTAACCAAGGAAGGGAAACAGAAGCAAAAAGGTCCAAGAAGCAGGGAGTGCCAAACAAAATCAACCTAAAGAGGACCACACCAAGACATGTTACAATTAAAATGGCAAAAATTAAAGAAAAAGAGAGAATACTAAAAGCAGCAAGGGAAAATGAACATGTTATGTACAAGAGAACTTTCATAAAGCTATCAGATGACTTTTCAGCAGAAACTCTTCAGGCCAGAAGGAGTAGCATGATATGTTTAAAGTGATAAAAGGAAAAGATGTACAACTAAGAATACTCCACCTGGCAAACTATCATTCAGATTTTAAGAAGAGATCAAGAGATTTACAGTCTAGCAAAAGCTAAAAGAGTTTAGCAACAAAAAACCCAGCTTTGCAAGAAACATTAAAGTGAATTTTCTGAGTGTACAAAACAGGCTATAAGTAGAAATGTGAAAATTACAAAAGGAAAAATTTCATTGGTAAAGGCATATATACAGGAAAGGTAGTAGATCAACCACTTATAAACCTAGTAGGAAGGTTATAAGACAAAAGTAGTAAAATCATCAATATTCACAATATGTAGTTAAGGGATACAAAAGATGCAAAAAAAGATATAAAATATGATGTAAAAAGCATTAAATGTGTGTATGGGGGAGGGGAGTAAAAATGCAAGATTGTTAAAATGTGATTGACCTTAAGAGATCAGCATCTTAAAATAATCATATATCCTCAACAAAATACTAGCAAACAAATTCAACCATACTTTAAAAGGATCATACACCATGATCAAGTGGGATTTATCCCAGGGGTGCAAGGATGGTTCAATATTCACAAATCAATCAGTATGATACACCACATTAACAAACTGAAGAATAAAAATCACATGATCATATCAATAGATGCAAAAACAGCTTTTTACAAAATTCAGCATATATTTATGATTAAAAAAAAAACTCCCAGTAAAGTGGGTATAGAAAGAACATATCTCAACATAATAAAGGCTACATATGACAAGCCCTCAGCTAACATCATACTCAATAGTGAAAAGCTGAAAGCATTTCCTCTAAGATCAGGAAGAAGACAAGGATGCCCACTCTCACCACTTTTATTCAACATAGTATTGGAAGCCCTAACCACAGCAATCAGATTAGAAAAAGAAATAAAAGGAATTCAAACTGGAAAGAAAGAAGTAAAACTGTCACTGTTTGCAGATGGTGTGATATTATACACAGAATATCCTCAAGATGCCACCAAAAACTAGTAGAACTCATCAGTGAATACAGTAAAAGTGCAGGACACAAAATTAATATACAGAAATCTATTGCTTTTCTATACATGAACAATGAACTATCAGAAAGAGAAATTGAGAAAACAATCCCATTTACAATTGCATCAAAAAGAATAAAATACCCAGGAATAAATCTAACTAAGGAAATGAAAGACCTGTACTCAGAAACCTATAATATGCTGATGAAAGAAATTGAGGACAACATAAACAGATGGAAAGACACACGGTGCCTATGAATTGGAAGAATTAATGTTGTTAAAATGACCATACTACTCAAGGCAACCTACAGATTCAATGTAATCCCTATCAAAATACCAATGGCATATTTCACAGAACTAGAAAAAATATTTCTAAAATTTGTGGGAACCATGAAAGACCCTGAATAGCCAAAGCAATCTTGAGAAAGAAGAACAAACCTGGAGGTATCACGTGCCCTGATTTCAAACTATATGACAAAGCTACAGTAATCAAAACAGCATGGTACTGGCACAAAAACAGACACACAGATCAATGAAACAAAACAGAGAGCCCAGAAATAAACCCACACTTATATGGTCAATTAATCTATGATGCAGGAGACAAGAATATACAGTGAGGAAAAGACAGCCTCTTCAATAAATGGTGTTGGGAAAATGACAGCTACATGGAAAAAAATCTTATTGGACTACTTTCTTATACCATATACAAAAATAAACTCAAAATGGATTAAAGGATTAGATATAAGACCTGAAACCATAAATCTTCTAAAAGAAAACATAGGCAGTATGCTCTTTGACATTGATCTTAGCAATATTTTTTGATATGTTTCCTCAGGCAGAGGAAGCAAAAGCAAAAATAAACAAATGGGACTACATCAAACTAAAAAGCACAGCAAGAGAACTATCAACAAAATGAAAAGACTGCCTACTGAATGGGACAAGATATTTGCTAATGAAATACCTGATAAGAGGTTAATATCCAAAATATATAAAGAAATCACACAACTGAACATCAAAAACAACAACAACAAAAAACCATACAACTTACTTAAAAAATGGGCAGAGGATCTGAATAGGCACTTTTTCCAAAGAAGACATTCAAATAGCCAACGGGCTCATGAAAAATGCTCAACATCACTCATCATCAGGAAAATGCAAATCAAAACCACAATGAGGTATCACCTCACACCTGTCAGAATGGCTAGTATCAAAAAGACAACAATCATAAGTGTTGGTGAGGATGTGGAGGAAAGGGAACGCTTATGTACTGTTGGTGGGAATGTAAATTGGTGCCACCACTATGGAAAACATTATGGAGGTTCCTCAAAAAATTAAAAATAGAATTATCATATGATCCAGCAATTCCAC
This sequence comes from Grampus griseus, assembly GCF_964374135.1. Classification (NCBI taxonomy): domain Eukaryota; kingdom Metazoa; phylum Chordata; class Mammalia; order Artiodactyla; family Delphinidae; genus Grampus; species Grampus griseus. Next base: position 62,677,839 of record NC_139019.1, read on the forward strand.
TCCATAAATCCAGCAATATTTATCTGAAGAAAATGAAACACGAATACAAAAAGATATCTGCACCCCTATGTTCATTACAGCATTATTTACAATAGCCAAGATATGGAATCAACCTACACACACACACATATGCACAATGGAATTTTACTCAGCCATAAAAAAGAATGAAATCTTGCCATTTGTGACAACATGCGTAGACCTAGAGGTTATTATGCTAAAGTGAAATAAGTCAGAGAAAGAAAACTACTGTATAATTTCACTTATATGTGGAATCTAAAAAACAAAACACATGAACAAACAAGATAAAAACAGAGTTATAGACACAGAGAACAAAGAGGTCATTGCCAGAAGAGAGGGGAATGGAGAGAGGAGAGAAATAAGTGAGGGAGATTAAGAGGCACAAGCTTCTAGTTGCATAATAAATGAGTCAGAGGTATGAAATGTTCAGTGTGGAGAATATAGTCAGTGATGATATAATATCTTTGTATGGTGACAGATGGTAACCAGTTACTATAGTGATCATTTTGAAATGTATAGAAATATTGAATCACCACGTTATGTACCAGGAACTAACATAGTGTTATAGGTCAGTTATACTTAAAAAACAAACAAACAAACAGACTTTTAGAGAAAGAGATCAGCTTTGTTGTTACCAGAGGCAAGGAGCGAGGGAATTGGATGGAGGTGGTCAAAAGGTACAAACTCCCAGTTATAAAATAAACAAGTACTAGGGATGTAATGTACAACATGATAAATATAATTAGCTTTATGAAAGTTCTTAGGTGAGTAAATCCTAAGCATTCTCATCACAAGGAAAAATGTTTTCTTTTCCTTTTATTTCATATCTATATGAAATGATGGATGTTAATTAAATTTATTGTAATCATTTCATGATGTATATAAGTCAAATTGTTAAGCTGTACACCTTAAACTTATACAGTGTTCTATGTCAATTATATCTGAGTAAACTTGGAATAAAAAGAAGTAAATAATTTCTGGGTCAGATAAGATATCACAATGGAAATTCAAAAATATTTTGAGATTAATAATAATAATGATGAAAATACTATATACCAACTTTTATGTGATGCATCAAAATCTTTGGTTAAAGAGAAATGCCTAGTCTTAAGTTATAGTAAAGGAGAAATATTAGAAACATTAGAAAGGGAGAAAGATAGAAATTAATGATATAAGAATCTATCTCAAGAAGGTAGAAAAATACTTGCTAACTAAATTCAAAGTTGAAAAAGCAAATAATAGAAAGCAGACATTTATGAAAAAGGAAACATCAATAAAGCCAAACTTTATTGAAAAGATTACCAAATTATAATGTCTGTCAATTTTTATAAAGATGAAGAACATAAAAAGGAGACACAAATGACCAATATCAGAATTGAAAAAATGGATACAATTTTAGATCTTACAGAAACTTAAAAGATCCTGAAAGAATACTATGAACAAATTTAATCCAATGATTTTTTAAAATTTAGGTTAAATATGTCAATTCTTAGAAAAATACAACATATCCAAAGTGACACAAAAAGAAATTTCAGGTAGTCACATAACTATTAAATAAATTAAACTGCTAATTAAAACCTTACCATAGAGAAGACTACAGGTGCAGATGACTTCACCAGTAAAGTCTACCAAGCACTCAAGAGAGAAATAATACAATCTTCTACAAACTCTTCCAGAGAATAGTGAAGGAGAGAACACTTCCCAATTTGTTCTTTGAGGCAGCACAATGTTTTGTTTTTCTTTTTTGGTTTATCCTCAGCATTTACAAAACCAGACCTTGGGAAAGAACTAGGTCTGGGGACACATGCATGGTCTTAATATAGCAAATGTTTACCCTGCCCTGATTATTACAAGAGGCAGCACAATCTTGATACAAAAACCTGACAAGCACGTTGTAAGAAAGGATATTATAGGCCAATTATTCATGAACACAGGAGCAAAATTCCTAAACAAAATCCAGCTTTTTAATATAAAAAATATAATACCTCACAACCATGTTGAAGTCATTTCAGGAGTTCAGGGTTGGTTTGACATCTGGAAATCAATCGTAATTCACCACATTAACAGAATAAAGAATATGGTCAATTTTGCATAAAAATTGTATAATAAAATTTAGCATTCATTCATTATTAAAAATGTCTCTTAATAAATAGGAATAGAAGGAAATCAGATAAAGTTTATCCTGAAAAGGATGAAGTCTTTGGCACTCAACTCGGTATCAGTCTGTTCTTTCCTGGATCTAACTCAAATCTACTGAACCTTCTCCTTGACCAATTCTGAAAGGAGGAAGTGAGCTCCCCAGGTCGTCAAGAAGTGTTTCTTCTCACTCTCAGATAAATCTGCTTGGGAAGCCAAGTAATAATCAGAAGGTTGCTTTGTGAGAATCAGAGGAGAATGAATAAGATCATGTTCATAGCCAATATCCATTAATTATGGAAAATTGATGTATACATCTTTGCATAGATGAGAACATTTGTGTTCCTGAGTAAGAAACACTTCTGAATTCTAGGGAGATCATTGGTCTTCTATTAAGGAAAATGGTTTCTTTACACTGAGTGTAATTTGAATACTTGGGCTATGACTTTACACATGCTAATATAGTTATTCTCTGATTCCTGTTGGCTGTGTTTTTCTTCTATTCCTTTGCTCCCATCCAATAATCAAGATATCCCCAAATACTTTGGGTTTCTCAGTGAGCCAGACTGATTTATTCATGTGTACGTTTTTTTCATATCCTGTGACATTTTCCTGGAATGAGCTTCCCATCCTTACACCACCACCACTCTTCATCCATTTGGCAAACTCCTATTTCCTCTTCAGAATCCAGTGCAAGTATCTTTCCTCTTGAGGTCTTCCCTTCTTTATGTTCTCACTGTATCTTGCCTATCTTCTGTAAATGAACTTACCACACTGTATTAAAATGTTTAGTTCTGTCTCCCTGTTAGATTTTGAATTTCTTGAGAGAAGATTCTGTGTCTTTATATTTGTATTCCTAGTATTTAAACTCAATAAAATTTTATTAAATGAAGAAATAAATGAGTGAATGAATAAGTAAATGATTGAGTGAACCCACCTCAGTAGGCCTCTTATCTTTTTATGATCAACATTTGGGTATTCTGCTAAGCACTCATGAACTCATTCTAATGAGTAATGAAAACTTCTCTGGTTGAGTACATTGAATTTACAATCAGTAATTAACTTTGAATTATAATTGCTTTTTGTAATACTACTACAATGATGGGCATTCGAAATGCTGACTTTTCAGTTGCATGCTATAACCTTAATTTTTAATTTCGTTCTGCCTTTGTTAAGTTAAACAGAAGGGAGAAGGGGTAGAAGGAATTGAAAATTTCAAGGAATAAGTTTAATTAGATATGTAAAGGAGCCTGAAAAACATTAAAAATAAGATTCAGTTCAGAACCAAGATAAGGTATCAATTACTAATTAAGTTCAATACCAAAGCAAATAAGTGAGAGCAGAGTTACCAGGGAAATGGAGAAACCAGTTCTTCTCACCACTTTCCAGCCATTTTCACTCACTGCATGTGTAGAAAATGAAATTGTTTTCAGCATCCTGGGGTAAACGGATGAGGATGCTTGCTACTGAAGACCAGTGGTCTAGGGGTTCTTTCTGCCCCAGGCTCGACTTGGTCATGGGTGAGATCTAAGGAGATCAGGATCTCAGCAGTCCATAAGCCCTTTGCGGATGACTACTGGGGAAACTCTGAAGTTTCAGAAAGGGGAGTTGAATGTACCTGCAAAGATTTATGGTCTTGGCTTTCAGCCTAACCTAACAAACTAAAAAGCGTTCAGGGTAAGCTAGAAAGGCAGGTACTAGTTAAGTTTCATAGCTAGGATTGTTTAGCCCAGTGATTTGCAACTCTGGATGCATAATGGAGTCACCTGGAAGCTCTTAAAACTTCCTACCCTAGTACGATTAAACTAGCGTCTCTGTGGGAAGGGGTATAGTGTGGCATCAGTATTTTTTAAAATCTCTCTACAGATGACTCTAAAATGTATCCAGAATTAAGGACCGCTAATATAAGCAGTGACTGATGATAAAAAAAATGATTGGTTAGGGACCTAAATTTTATCTCTGTATGTTTTTTAAAAGTGCCTTAATTGAATACTTATGCTTAGTGGTTTTTTAGCATAGATTTTTGTTTGTGTTTTTATTGTTGTAGAAAAGTGTATAAGTCAGTCAATAGTTCTGTATTTATCTCAGTCTTGAACTTAAAGGCAAATATGCCTGCTGAATTGGTCAGGGATGGTAACACTGGAGGTTTTAAAACTAAGCCTTGAAGAGTAGATAGAATTTAAATATGCAGGAAAGGTAGATGAAGGTGGGGGATAAGAATTGTAAGTGGAAGAATGGCATGAGCACAGGGGAGGAGAAAGTGTAGGAAAATTCCAGGGAAGAGTGCTGCAGAGTCTGAGACAAAGGCCCAATGGCAATTGAAAGGGACAGCCAAAGCCAGCCATCTCTTGAGGGCATATGAGAGCAGTCCAAGGTGACCATCTTTCCAAACCTCTTTAGCCATTGAAAATGAACATGCCCAGGCTCCTTTGATCTCTAGTTCAAGGATTATATGGAGGACCTGATTACAGATCATGTTTTTTGAGTGTTAATTACATGCCAGGCACATTTTCTAAGCATTTCATGTGTATTAGCTAATTTAAACCTCACAGCAATCCCGTGAAGTAGGTTCTATTATGATTCCTGGTTTACAGATGAGTTAAATACAGCACAGTAGGCTGCTGGGTTTTTTTGTGATCTCTCTATATTCACTACTTTCCCTTCATGGCCCTGACTCAGAGTTTCCGTGATATATTTACTGAACACAGAATTATCTAGTTAAAACAGAAATGTACCATGTAGGGATAGGGTGGAAGTGGGTACTTGGAAAGAAGGTCAGGTAGGGATCAGAGAGTTAAGTATTTTGAATTTATTTTTCTATAGATATAAGGAATTTACTGATGTTTTTGAGCAGGAAGTGGCATGATGAAAATTTTTAGTAAACTTGGTCTGGAAAGATAGGCAGGATGGATTGAGGGTGGGGGGAGGGCAGGAGGTAAACGTGATACTAGCTGACCAGTTAGGAAGCTAATGAAATAATCAAGGGATGATGTGATAAAAAGCTAGGTCAAGGTAGTGATAGCAGTAACAGGGAAGGCACAGGTGCAAGGGCCATTATGAAGGTCCTGGTGAGTAGATAGTGAGCCTGAGGGACTGGGTGAGCCACAGGAGGTCTGGGGGCAATCCTGATAGGGGAAGGTAGGGAATTTCACTTTAGCTTTTTTTTGACTTTGCAGGATATTGATTTATTCCACCCTGGGATGTGTTATTGTACTTGGTATCCTGACTTCAATTTTTAAACTTTATTTTGTATACGTCCTTATTTTTGATATGGATGGCACTATTCATCTGTATGTTTTAATTTTACATTAATCCTTTACCTAGTAAGAGTAGGACATTGACCTTATTATTAGAATATGTAATTACTGTTATTTTTATTATTAATATATGTAGAATTATTAATAATATCATTATTTACTCTAGGTTATCAGACCAGAATGAAGAGGGCAAGACCAAGCAGAAGTGTATCATATCTGACCCCTCCTTTTCCATGGTAACAGTTCAACGGGAAGATAGTGGAATAACCTGGGAGACCAATTCAAGTAGGTCTTCCACTCCTTGGGCCTTGGAAGAAAGTCAGACCTCTGGTGTGTGTAGTCTGGAAGGGTCAACTCTGAAGTCTCCTCCAGGGAATGTTTCCTTTATTGTGGATGAAGTTAAAAAAGTTCGGAAAAGAAAGCCTAAGTCAAAGCATGGCTCACCATCATTGCGTCGGAAAGGCAACAAAAAAAGAAATTCTTTTGAATCCCAAGATGTTCCAGCAAACAAAACAAGTAATCCTTTAATTTCAGAAAGCCAGGAACTAAAGACCCAGAAAAAGAATTCATCTACTGGCATTTACGATAAGATGAGAAACAAGAAGACCACCTCAAATACACCTCCTATCACTGGAGCGATATACAAAGAACACAAACCGTTAGTGTTAAGGCCAGTTTACATAGGAACAGTACAATATAAAATTAAGATGTTTAATTCTGTTAAAGAAGAATTAATTCCTTTACAATTTTATGGAACATTGCCAAAGGGTTATGTAATTAAAGAAATACATTATAGGAAGGGGAAAGATGCGTCCATTAGTCTAGAGCCAGATTTGGGCAATCATGATTCTAATGTAGTTTCCAAATCAGGCAAATCAGTAGCCCAAAGCATAGACGATGATGAAGTAAAAGAGCTTGCTGCACCCTGGAGAGGTGCAGTTTCCAAAGGATCAAAGTCCCTGACCTCATTCAGTCATGAAGATCTAAAGAAAATTTACGCTGATTCTCCCTTAAGGGCTGCATCTACTACCAAGCACACACCTTCCTCTTATACAAGTAATGACACAGCAGAACAAGAAACACAGCTCAGCGCTCCACAGTCAGTGCCACAGCTGCCAGCTGATGAAGCAAAACCCTGTGAGATAGAGCCTTCCTCTCTTACACCCAATACATCTGCACCTGCGTTCCTGGAAACAGCAAAGGAAGAATCTGAGGCTGATTCACAAGAAATGGTAACTGCAGAGCATGACTCTTCAGTCTCACTGCCGTTAGTGGACGAGGTAAAGAGGGAAGACGTATCTTCTGCTGACCATTCCATTTCACTGGAGTCAGAGAAGGGTTCTCTGGAAACACTTTCACCAGGTCTGACAGCCTCTATCCAGGAAGATTTTGGCCCAGAGAGAGAAGAACTGGATCTGACTTCACCAGAAAGGGCAAAACCAGTCTCTGAACGACTGAACCCTCCTCATCTCGCTGTCAAAGGAGAGAAGGATGAAAACATGCCCGAGACATCCATTTCTCTTTCTGAACCTCTAGTGTTAGAGGAACCAGAGAAAGAAGAAATAGAAACGCCTCTACCAATATCTGCTACCCCTGAACCTGAAGATTCTAATTTAGTGGAAGAAGAGATCATAGAACTTGATTACCCAGAAAGTCCATCAGTTTCTGAGGAGCCCTTCCCACCACGCTTGGCCCCTGAAGTGGAGCAGAAAGAAGACGAGACCATTCTGCCATTACTGACGACATCAACACCTGAACATGTCACCTTATCTGAGGAAGAAAGAGAGGAAAATGAGTCTGTTTCTACTGATTCTGCTTTCATATCGGAGTATTCAGTCACACAGGATTTGAACTATGAACGAGAGAAGCAAGAAGTTGAGCCAGTTTCTTCACCTAATGTAAAACCTGTATCTGAACATGCAGTTTTGTCAGAAGAGGAGAATGATGAATTTGAGCCTTATTCCCCAGCTTCAACCTCTACATCTGTCTCACCATCCACAACTGAGAAGACTCCTGAATGCCAGTCCCCACTGTTTTCAACAGCTACAGCAGAGCACGTGGTCCTGTCCAGAGAAGAGGCTTCAGAAAATGGGCATTACACACCACATTCCACATCTGCTTCTGAATATTCAATTCCCTCACAGGCAACAAAAGAGTCACCAAAGAAAACAACTGACCATAAGTTCCCATTAACATCAAAAGGTGTGTCTGAGCCCCTGATTCCGTCAGAAGAAGAGAAGGAAGACACTAGGCTGTATTCCCCAGAGGTGGCCTCTGTATCTGAACATTCTCTCTCGCCATACACAGCTGAGGGGACTTCTGAATGCCAGTCACCACTGCTTTCAACTGCTACATCTGAACACATGGTCCTATCAGAAGAAGAGAACCTAGGAAATGAGCATTTCACACCAGATTTAACACTGACCTCCCAATATGCAGTCCCGCCAAATGTAACACAGGAATCCCCAAAGAAAATAATTGGTGATGTCTCCCTGTTGAAATCAAAAGGTATTTCTGAGCACAAGACTCTGTTAGAAGAAGAGAAGGAGGACACCAGATTCTATCCCCCAGAGGTGGCCTCTGTATCTGAATGCTCTCTGCCACCATACACAACTGAGGGGACTCCTGAATGCCAGGCCCCACCACTTTCAGCCACCCCATCTGAACATGTGGTCCTCTCAGAAGAAGAGACAGTAGAGATGGAGTGGTACACACCCTCTTCCACCTCTGCGTCTGAATTTTCAGTACCGCCATATGCAACACTGGAGTCACAGGAGGAAGCAATTGTCCACAGATCCCCTTTAAATCTAAAAGATGCCTCCTCACCCATGAATTTCTCAGAAGAAGAGCAAGAAGACATTGGACCTTTTTCTCCAGACTCTGCATTTGTGTCAGAATTCTCATTTCCATCCTATGGAACTCAGGAGACAGAGAAAAGAGAATTTGAGTGTGATTCTCCAATATGTTTAACATCACCATCTGAACACACGATTTTGTCAGATGAAGACACCGAAGAAGCTGAACTTTTTTCTCCAGATTCAGCATCACAAGCTTCCATCCCACCATATAGGATCCCAGAAACAAATAAGGAGGAAACTGAGCCTGATTCACTGTTAACTGCAATGGCTGTGTCAGGATATTCCTGCTTCTCAGAAGCAGATGAGGAAGAAATTGCACCAACTGCTACACCTGTACCTGAGCATCTAAGTTCATCACAGAAGCAAAGAACTGAAACTTCTCCTTTGGTGTCTGCACCTGAAGACTTGAGTTGGCTCCCTTCAACAAATGAGGGAGAGATTAAACCAGATGCTCAGACAACATCAACAACTGTATCTGAATATCTCATTATGGCACAGAAGCAGAGAACTGGAGCATATTTAGAACCTGAGTCTGAAGACTTGATTCCGCCAAGTTTAACCAGTGATTCAGAGAAGGGAGAAATTAAGACTAGTTCATCACTAGCTGCAACACCTGCACAATTGTCCATGGTAAAGGAAGAAACCAAACCTGTTTTGCCTGTATCTCAGTGTTCAGTTTCACCTGATTCAGTCCATGCAATTAAGAAAGAACAAGAACCCAAAACATCACTCACTCCAAAATCTGCAGATGAACAGATGGCTTTGTTAAAAGTTAAAAGTAAGGAAGAAATTGTGCCTGATTCTCAAGAAGCTATAGCACATGTATTACGGGATCAAGAAATGGAGCCTCAGCCTCCAAATGTTCCAGAGTCTGGGATGAAAGATTCAGTTCTGCCTGACTTGGTAGATGAGCCAAAGAAGGATGTCAAACCCAATTTAACTGTGACATCTGAACTAGAACAGAGAAGGTTGTCAGAGAATGAGCCTGAAGTAATAAAGCCATATTCACCTCTAAAGGAAACATCTTTATCTGGACCTGAGATTTGTGTTGCAGAAGTGCAACATGATTCTAAAATAACTGGTACACCTAGAGTGCTGCATTCAGTGTCACCAGGAGTGGAAAAGGAAGTTGAGCATGCACCACCCATATCAGAATTTTCAGCTTTGTTAGAAGACATAAAGAAAGAAATTGAACCCAGTTCTTCAATAACCATGACATCTGTAACAAAGCCTGATTCAAGCTTAACCAAATTAGCAAAAGAAGAAATCCCAACAGATTTATCTCTTCCCACCCCTACAGAATATCCAGTCTTAACAAAAGTAGGAAAGAGTGAATTAGGAATTGGTTTGCCGCTTCAGATGGTAACATCTGTAGATAAGCATTCACTTCTTAAAGAAGAAGACAATGTAGCAATTAAAGCTAGTTCTTCTCCCGCTGAAACTGCTGCATCCCAACATCCGGCTTGGTCAGAAATAGGGAAAGAAATTAAATTTGATTTACCTGCAAGCATATCCTCTATACCAGAGCATTCTGTTTTGTCAAAGGTAGAAACTGAAGACATTAAACCTGGGTTGGCAGTAACCAAAACATTGTCTTCTCAGCATTCAGATATATCAAAGGAAGCAAGGGTGGAAAACAAACAAGATCTTCCATTTTCTACAGTCTTCGACTCTGAATATTTGGATGTGTCACAGAAAAAAAATTCTATTTCTGCCTCAGAGATGTCAGGACCTGACCATGTGCTTTCGCTCAACCTAGGTGGTGAGATAAAGAAAACAGAAACTGAACTTCCTTCCTCACAGAACGTGTCACCTGCACTCAAATATATAGTTACAAAAGGCAAAAATGAGCAAACAGCGAGTTCTTTTCCTGAGTTAGAATATTTAGCATCAGAAGATTTAGCTTCAACATTACCAACCCTCTGTGGTGATAAGAGCAAACAGGCAATGGAGACACCTTCTGTAGTTCAGGGAGATTTCCTGTCAGAAAATCAAGATCTTGCTCTGGCACAGCTGTCTTTGGAACCTGAGAAGGAAGACAAGCCACATCAAGTATCAGAATTACCAAATTCTGGCTCTGAATTCACTGGTGGTTTAGGTAGGCAAAGTGAATCCATAGATACAAAACAAATAAAATCTCCCATAACTGAAACAGGGGATTCTGCCTTAGAAAAGGGCCTAGCTGAACTTAGAAGCAGAGGAGAAGGAAAAGAAGAAAACAGGGGACTTCATGTGTCAACTACAGTGCCTGAAATTTCAGAGGTTTCATCATGCCTTAGGGAGGAACCTCAGATTCAAGAAATTAAAGCTTTCTCTCCTAAGGTAGTTAGCTTAGGATCAAGGGAAGCATTTACCTCTCTAGTTGAAGGAGACAACCCAGAAGAACTTCAGCCACACACTTTTTCTTTAAAAGGATTATCAGGAGAGTTGAACCATTCAGTTGACTTTAAAAAAGAAGGAAAACAAGAAATAAGCCTGTTACTGCCAACAGGAAATTTGAAGGCACAAGTGACAGATAATACTGTAACTAAATTAAATGAAGAAACTGACCAACCAAATTCATTTCATGTACCCCAGAGTATAACAGAGCCATCAAAGATTGCTTCTTCTGACCTCCCTGTGGAAGAAGAGAAGCCTGAAAAAGAACTTCATTCAGACCAAGCTGTTAAATTACCTGACGTAAACAGATCTTTTGCAGATAAACAAGATATGGGTATTAAACAATTTTTGTCTATGAAAGAAAATTTGTCTTTGGAAGAATCAAAATCATTTATGACAACTGAGCCTACAGATGTCAAAGAAACACACATGAAAGAGGCCCTTATTTCTCCAAAGGATGAAAATTGGATGCTGAAAAAGCCAGAGAGAGACTTGGCAAGTCACCATGAAGAAAGAGTCCCTGGATCTGTGCCATTGGGTTCCTCTGGTACCAGTGATCTGATGACAGGGCAGCTCAAGCCTGCTCTGTCAGAGAAAGACCACGCAACTGAAATCAGAAGGCAAATTCTGCCACATTCTGCAAAAGAATCTCACTTATCATTACAAGAACCAGTGTCTACTCTCGATACCTCTAGTGGTAACATAGAGACCTTAGCAACTAAAACTTATTCTTCTGAAGGAATAAAGCTGGCCCCCAAACCAAAATCTTTAGTTCCAGCTGGAAATGTGGAGAGAAATGAAGCAGAAGGGAAGCAGACCCTTTCTTTAGTGGGAAGTGAAAGTTTGGTATCGGAGAAAGCAAACACAGAATTTTCCAGGCCTTGCAAAGAAGACAGCTGGGAAGAAATCAAAACACCATCTGAAAGAATCTTCCAGAAACCAGTGTCTGGCCCATCAACAGAAGAGGTCAAATCAGAAACTCTTCCCTCTCTTGCCAAAGCAGCCCATTTCCTGGCAGAAGAGGCAGAACTTGCACTGGGCAATGAAAAAGAAGCACACAGGCGTATATCTCCCTTACCTGGAGAAGAATCAAAAGTGGTTCAGTCAGAGGTTGTAGATGATGCTGAGAGAGGGAAACCAGCATCTGAAGTGAAAACACCCACACAAATAAAACCCCTCTCCTCAACCCAAGAAAATGAAGAACCTCAACCCCCAGAGTCACCTGAGGTCATACAAAAGCCACCCAAGCAGCAGAAGGCAGTGGAGCCAGGCCTCTCTGAGGAAAAGGGAAAGAAAGGAATTTCATCTTTCACATCGTGGTTGTCCAGTTTATTTTTACAGTCAAGCACTCCAGATAACACAGTTGCTGAAAAAGAAGATTTAGAAGCTCAGCCAAGCCCATCTGTAGAAAAAGCAGTGACTGTGATAGAGCCTAGAGGTCCTGCTCCAGCTGACGTTCATGCAAATGAGAAGCCAGCGGATCATCTGTTGCTAGAGGCCAAACCTGAAACTGCTGCAGAATCCACAGGTTCTTTAGTTAAATCTGGTGAAGGTCAAGACTTTAAAGAAAAACCCACATTGTTATCAAATGTAGAAGTTTTGCCACAGCCAAAATCCAACTTTGAGGCATCTAGTGAAGATTATGGGAAGAAAGAAGTCCTAGACTATTCAGAGGAAACGGACCTAAACTCAGTAGTTACTTCTGCTGATGGTGAGGGACATCTTAGAATTCAATCTTATTCTCCCATGGGTGAGAAATCCATTATGGAAGAAGCCAAAAATGCTGCTTGTCTTCATATCACTGATGGTAAAAGACCCCAGATGCCAGAAATCTCCCCTCCATCTAAATGGAATATTTCTATCCTTAAAGAAGAGCCAGGAAGTGATCAAAAAGAAAAATCACTCTTTTTATTTGATGCAATAGATAAGGTGCCACAACAGCCCAAATCAGCTTCATCTAGCTTTGCAAGTAAAAATATCACAGAGGAATCAGAGGAGCTGCAGTCAATAATTTTGCCAGTAGAAGAATCAAAAGACAGTTTAATTGATCTTGGTGAAGACAGACTAGAGAAAGAGATGCCAAAACCTACTTCCTTGAAAATTTCTGAAGAGGAAATAAAACTCAGATCTGTTAGCCCAACTGAGGAGAAAGGTAACTTGGGAATGAGATCATATTCCTTGGAAGAAAAGAAGGTGGTGGCAGAAAAACAAGAAACGGTGGCCCCATTAGAGCTTAGAGGTAATAATGAAATAGGGAAGGCACAAATTACACACGGATCTAGCCCTATTAAATTGGAAGAACCAAAAGCTGCTACTGCGCTGCAGCAAGTCTATCAAAATGATGACCACAAAGAAAGATACAAAATTATTGAGGAGGGTAAAGGAGAAGAAAAAGAAGAGCCGTCACATGCATTTTTAGAAGGAAAAGAGCAGCAGGAAATTCAGCCTTATTCCATGAATATAGCCAGGCATATGCCTGAAGAGTCAGATATCTCTTTCAGTCATTCTTTGGGTGAAACTCAACCATTTTCATTAGTTAAAACTACAGAAATTACTGAAAAATCAGAAACCATGATCTCAGAGGCTCACCCAGAAATCAGGGAAACAAAGGCAGTAGGAACCCAACCACATCCATTAGAAGAACGTAAAGTTTTGGTGGAGAAAACCAGGACTTTCCTTCCAGTAGATCTTCCTTATCGTGATGAAATAAATGATCACTCTTTACCGAAGGAAGGAAATCTGGTATTGGACAAGTCAAGCAGGGATGTGGTAAGTCACAATGAAGAAAAGGGACAGGTCACAGCATCAGAGCTGCCAAAAGGTGGCTCAGTAGATACCACAAAAGAAAGTAAACAAAGATCTCCATCTAAAGAATCTGAAAGGATTTTAGATCCATGGTCAGAATTGACTCCAGAGAGGCATATGGTCCATACTATTCAAACATCTCAAGATCAAGCATCTGAAATGTCTGAACAATCTGTTCTTGTTTCAAAGCACCACTTGGAAGCTGTGGAAGACACCCATGTAAATGAACCACGCTCTTCAGTGAGCAGCAACTATGCTCAATTTATAACTAATGCAACAACAATCAGTATTGATGAGATGATTTCCAAGGAGCCTGAAGACACATATGTAAGAGATGAAGAATTTACAGTGACTAGTAAGCCAGCTGGACTTTCAGAAGAGCAAAAGAGTGCCTTCAGTATCATTTCTGAAGGTTGTGAGATATTGAACATTCATGCTCCTGCATTTATTTCTTCAGTTGATGAGGAAGAAAGTGAACAAATCCAAGATAAGTTAGAATATTTGGAAGAGAAGGCCTCCTCTAAGCCTATACCCTTCCATGATGAGAGTGAGGCAGTTGCTTGCTATAAAACATTACAGAGTAAGTTAGAAGATTCTGATAAAAAAGTTACACCATCGAAAGAAGACCAAAAAAAGGAAACTCATACAACCAAAGAGGAGATATCCACAGATTCAGAAACTGGTGATTTAGCCTTTAATCAGCCTGAAATTCCCAGTGAAGAGGATTATTTTGAAAAATATACATTGATTGATTATAACATCTCCCCAGACCCAGAAAAACAGAGAACTCCATGGAAATTAAATGTTGAAGGAGAGCTGTCAAAGGAAGTTCCAGGAGAAGCTGTCTCTCTCCCAGAACGTTCAGAGGAAAGTGCCCTAGAATATGAATATGAATTGGTGAAATTAGATGAAAGTTTTTATGGACTAGAAAAGGACTACAGCAAATTATCTGGCCCAGAGACCCAAAAGTCTTCGGTTATCCAAAAATCAGCTGACAGAGATGCTCCAAAGAACATAAATAGAGATGTGGACTCAAAGTCACCTGGGATGCCTTTATTTGATGAAGAGGAAGGAGTTTTGTCACGAACCCAGATATTTCCTACCACTGCTAAAGCCATTAATCCTGAACTTCTGGAGGAGCCACCCGCACTGGCATTTTTATATAAAGATCTGTATGAAGAAGCAGTTGGAGAGAAAAAGGAAGAAGGGGAGACAGCTTCTGAAGGTGACAGTGTGAATTCTGAAGCATCATTTCCAAGCAGAAATTCTGACACTGATGATGGAACAGGAATATATTTTGAGAAGTACATACTCAAAGATGACATTCTCCATGACACATCTGTAACTGAAAAGGACCAAGGCCAAGGTCTAGAAGAAAAGCCAGTTGGTAAGGATGATTCATACCAATCAATAATTGAAGAAGGGGAAATTTGGGGGAGGTTTGAAACTATTTGCGGGGAGGAGAGTCTGGAAGAGAAACAGAAAGCAGCTTACAGGGAAGGAGAATCAGTAGGCCACGTGGAGGCTCTTGACAGTGTAGCTATGCAGAGGAAAGCTTCCATCACCGAGGAAGTCAGAGTGGTTACCCAGAGGGTAAGCTATGCGGTTCCATTTGAAGACACTCATCATGTCCTGGAGAGAGTAGATGAAATGAGCAGCCAGACTAATGAAGCAGCAAATGCAAATCCAGAGGTCAGTCTGAATGTCCCAGTACAAGTGTCCTTCCCAGAGGAAGAATTTGCATCTGGTGCAACTTGTGTTCAAGAAACACTGCAAGAAGAACCTCAAATAATGGTTCCCCCTGAGCTGAGTGAAGACCGGCTCTGCAGTAGCCCTGTTCAGGATGAGTATGAATTTGCTGAATCCCTGAATTACGAAGTGGTTACTCAAGACACTTTATCAGAAGAACTGTATTCAGAATCCACCCCTGAAGATGTGTTATCTCATGGAAAGGAATCCTCTGAACATGTCAGTGAAAATGAATTTGTGAGTGAGGTGGAACAAAGTAAGTCTGCTGAACAGGAAGAGTTGGACAGAGAGATGACAGAACAAGACCAGTTATCATCAGAGTTGGTAACCGAGAAGGAACAAAAGGAATTGAAAAAGTCCCAGATTGACACATATTGCCACACATGTAAAAGCCCAATTTCTGCTGTTGACAAGCTGTTTGGTACCCACAAAGACCATGAGGTTTCAACG
Organism: Grampus griseus; assembly: GCF_964374135.1. NCBI lineage: Eukaryota > Metazoa > Chordata > Mammalia > Artiodactyla > Delphinidae > Grampus > Grampus griseus. The sequence goes on from NC_139019.1 coordinate 62,693,491, forward strand.
CTTGATACAGCTATAAGTGCTATAAAGGTAAATAGATTTTAAAGCATACAAGTGTGTAATCATACATAGATGTTTAATTGACTTTCTCATTTTCTCAATTTTAAAAAATGACCAATATTTGATACACTCATCTTTAGGCATAATAGTCTGAAAAAAACTAAGCATATTTCCCTAGTTATTTAGTTAAGATCACTTTGACAAACATTTATTGGGTACATAGTATGTGCCAGGTATTTTTCTAGATTCTGGAGATACCAGGATAAATAACATGGGGCATTGCCTTTGAGAGATCTTATGACAGTAGCCCTTAACATTATCTTAAAAAGGCAAATAATTTTAAATTTAAAAATATGCACTTGAGCATAAAGCACAATTTATTTTCTGTTATCTACAATATCATCCTTTAAAAATACACATTTACATTATATTAAGCTATTTTATTGCAAGTTTTATAAAATACTCAAGACAGTAAGACATTTTAAATTTTGGTTTTCTCCACATTTCTTCTTTATTTATAAAATTGATGTTAGAAATGGAAAACTTTTGCATTCCTTCTGGCTATGTCTATAGACTCCCAATGTTAGAAAGTTAGTCGCAACATATATCCTTATGTATGTGATTATAAGTATTCTACTCCCTCAGAGATACTATTGGAAATCAAATATTTAGTCTTTAAGATTCTCATCTACCTTTCAGTAGCCTTCTAACTGGAATCTCCACCCTTACCTCATCAATGTATTCTCCATATAGTAGCCAGAATCATCTAAAATTGCAAGTAATAGCAAGAATTGAGCACTTACTGTGGGCCAGGCAATGTGTTAAGGTCTTTGTATACAAGATATCTTTTAATCCATATGACAACCCTGTCATTGTCATCGATTTGCAGATAATGACATGGGCTCAGATAGTTTAAGTCCAAGGTCATAGAAGACAGCACTAGGACTAGTACCCAGGTCTGTCTGATGCTAGAGCTCATGCCCTTGACTGTGTATCCATGTTGCTCTGCTTAGTGCCTTCCTAATGGTAGCAATTTTCAATATGATTATTCAGTTAGGTCACTGATAAATGATTGTCAGGCTCATTTTGATTCAGTAGGAAAACATATTAGAATCTTGGCTTTTTTTTTTTTTTTTCCTGGAAAAGTAATCCTTCTCAACTGATATGATATTGGTTTTATATCTCCAGGGTGAAATTTTGTTGAAACTTTACCCGGTCAAGTTTGGGGTAGGGCATGGGTCAATTTCTTTTTGGAATCTCAGGCATTGGGATGCATCAACACCAGTGAAATATGCCCCATTCTTTGATGATGCTTGGTTTTGTTAACTAACAACTACTGGGTACTGTCAGTAGAAAGAAGACTAGATTTTCTTTAGCTTTCTTATTTATATTTTGTTTATCTCCATGAGTTTTAGAAATTAAAAAAATAATTCTAAGTACTGTTAATTTAAAACAAATTTCAAAAGCAGGGAGATATGATGTCTCCTGCTTTAAAACCATTTTAAAGTTTTTTTCTGGACCTTCTCCATATAGTATGAAGAGAAAGTGGAAAACAAATTGACTAAGCCAGAGACTTGCTTCGTTCATTAAATCAACTGTGAAGATTGAGTTGGTTGGCACATTTTAAAAATTAAATTTAAAAAATTGTCACTTGAGAATTCTCTAGCATCTTGTGAGTAGGCTATTTGTGATTATTCAGGAACTGATGGCTGCATTTGTAGATTATCCAGGTCCTGGCTTCTCCCCACCACTCCATCCCCTCTGTGGTGCCTTATCTTTTATCTGTCATTTGTTTTCTTCCTTCACTCTCTCCCTTCCTTCTTTCTCAATATTTATTGACCTTCCATTCCATGTCAAGAACTGTGCTAATCATAGAGAATGAAAACAAAACAAAAATAAAGGAAGATAGACTTGTAGCTCCCCCAGATCATACAGCATTATGGGAGCACAGTGTTCTGAGACAGGAACCCTCTGGGAGTAAATGAAATGGTGGAGGGAGACTGGGAAGGATAGGAAAGATGTCACAAAAGGGTGAAGCTTGGGTGAGCCTTAAGTAAGATAGAGTTCTTCTAGTAAACAAGGGCAGAGAGGACATTCTAGAGAAAGGGAATGCCATATAAAAAGGCACATTAGGTGGGAAAGAGTCCAAGGAAAGGTGGGGCTTGTGTGATTGGAGCCTGGGGGCTTGTGGAGAAGAGGCAGGGGCTAGAGAGGGAAGCAGAGACAAGATCCTGAAGGGACTTTTCTCAGTGTAATTTCTCCATCATTCTGTGGATAGTGAATCAGGCAGACGGAAGCTCTTTTATTGTGTTGTTACTTGTTAAGTTTCACAGGATAGATTGCAGCTAGTTTTATAACTAATAGGTACCATCTTCCCCCATCACCCATACATTTTCTAGTTGGCTGTCACTCCTTGAGAGTATTTTAACCCTTTGAGGGTCATTAGAACCTTAAGGTCTCTGTAGTAGATAGTTTTCATCATTTGGTATACTAGACATTCGGCCTGGTGACACTCTGTTCACCTTCTCAGGATCAGGTGGGGCAGGAACACCTGAAACCATTGGTGCGAATGTGAGAAGTCTACTCAGATATGTTGGACCAGTTCAGAAAAAAGTCTGCCATCTTAGAGGAATGACAATATATAAAAATCAAGGCCTAATTAAGGAGGAAGAATTCAATTCATAGTTTACTAAAACAAGTATGCTTTGAACTCACCAGCTTACCAAGAAGTCCTTCCTCTTGCATAAGAAAATAAACTATTGCTGTCACTCACAAACCTCCTAATTGTTTATCATACATTACCTATAGTCAATTTAGATGAAGCAGCAAGGAAAAGTTAAAGATTGATTTGTTAGTGAACATGATATAGTGGCTCTCTACCAAACATACTAAATTTATAAGAAAATTGGAATTCACTGCTTGAAGTTCTTTTCTCAAATCTCATATACTAAGGATATCTTAATTCTTTTCTTCAGGTTCAATTAGCAGACTTTCTAGAAGATTTACAAGAGAAATCCTTGAGGATTGAAGCCTTTGTTAGTGAGATAGAATCCTTTTTTAATACCATTGAGGTAGGTTACCTTATCCTTTTTACTTTAACTTGGTCTGCTCATGGCATCACAAATAAATGATTCTAAGCTAAAAGGACCTGAATTGGGGTTTGTGTGTGCATATGTGGTTTGCCATTGTTGGTTTTCTTCCATTAAAAGTAAAGTCCTTAAGTCTTCCCTCTGTTTCATCAGTGAGACTACTTTCTAAGGATAAATGACTTGCCCTTAAAAACACATGCACATTTATCAGGCACTTACTATGATAGGGCAACTGCTTTACATGCTTTATCCAATTTCATCCTTACAGTAACCATATGAAATAGGAGCTATTATTATTATTATTGCCCCCATTTTATAGATAAGAAACTGAGACTTAGAGTGAAATATATTAACCAAGGTCATAGTAAGTTTATAGTAAGTTGAGAGCCAAGATTTGAATTCAGGTCTGAGTTCTGACTTGCCCTACCATCCTGCTTTTCACTGGGTTAGCTCTGCAGAGGTGCTCTAAAGCACTGCCCAGTATTTCATGCCCAGGACAGATGAGTGCCTCTCATGGTACCACTGTCTTCGATGAGTTCATGCTGACCCTGCTCCCTCTGCAGTGAAAGAAGGGGGTAGCAGTGCTCCATCCATATACAATCACAGCCCAGGCATCCTTACTTGTCAGTCAGGACTGGTAGAGGGCCCCTGTGGAAGGCTGGTGCACAGTTTCCCCATCACTCGGGTGACTCCTCATCCCAGTTTGCTTGTGAGAGGTCTGCTTAATTCCTGTTGTAGATCAGTTAACACCTGTTGATTATTTTTAGTGTTATTGCCCCTACCCCTCACTGCCATCAAAGTGTTCCTTTTAGACAGTAAGTAATATGATCACCTTATCACTAGCCCTCTAAGCATCTGAGTTTGTCCAGACGGGCAATAAAGTTTCTCCTGCTCTGGCAGAAGCTACCCCTTCCCTGGAGAGCATTTATGAATGTAGCACCCTGTCCAATACCCTGGCTGTGCCCTCCCTCACACTATGATTTTAGTGGAGTGGTGAAAATGGCACTAAACCTTCTCTGCTACCTGATCTTCATTCACCGTGATGCCACTTTCAAATTTTATCATGTGGGAATGCAGGTAGGCAATACTTCCCTACAAACATTTTTATGTGTGTTTCATTAACTAAATCCTTCTTGACAGTTCTCTTACAGTGAATTCTGTTGCAAAGCTAACTATGGCAAAGGGGGTTGGTGGGCTGGAAATTTAGACTCTGCATGTAATCTGTGATTCTCTTACCAGGATGCCAGAGGTTAATTATTTTAAAGGCTAGTATTTCTCTTAAAACACACACACAAACACACACACACGCACTTCTTGTTTCATTCAGAAGCGTTTTTTTGTTTGTTTTTAAAGGAAAACTGTAGTAAAAATGAGAAAAGCCTAGAAGAACAGAATGAGGAAATGATGAAAAAGGTTTTAGCGCAGTATGATGAGAAAGCCCAGAGCTTTGAGGAAGTGAAGAAAAAGAAGATGGAGTTCCTACATGACCAGATGGTCCACTTTCTGCAGAGCATGGACACTGCCAAGGACACCCTGGAGACCATCGTGAGAGAAGTCGAGGAGCTTGATGAGACCGTTTTCTTGACTGTAAGCACCAATTCAAACAGGTCCAGACACCTTGAACCCACTCTGACCCAAGTTTACTTTAAAAAAACTCATCTTTTACTATTCCCTAAGATGATTTATATCTCTATGTGGGGTTTATATAATTCTCATTTAAAAGTTATTAGGGCATGCCTCATGCCTATTGAAAAGGCCCAGCCAATCCTTAAAGCCGTAACACCCAGATCCAGTTGAAGGACACATGGAAGCCAGGCCGCAGCATCATCTTTCTGCTCTGTCACAATGGATTGGTCACCTTCTAAGAGGGAGGGAAAGCAGCCTAAAAACTTTATTCATGCCATGCTCCCTGGGTGCTGGCCTCATCTTCCAGTGCCTCTCCCCCCTCCACTCCCACTCCCTAATCTGAAATGACCTCTCATAGGGACCATTGCCTCTGAACCTTACCAAGTGGAGAGTAACATTTTGGTACACTTTCAGCATGCAAAAGGATGACATGATACCTCTCTCAGGTACCATGTTGATCTTTTTACAAGGGTCTTCCTGGTGATCAGATTCCTTAATTCAAGCAAGTACCTTGTGGACAGAGTCCCTTGGGTGCTCCTCAAACTACTCACAGAGACAGCTCTTTGCTCTCCTAATTCCCTAGAACCTTCAGTAGAATACTGATTCTCCATGGAGCCAGGATTAACCAGGAGTGATGGAGATGTTTTCCCTGAAGGCAATCCTAAACCTAATTGTCAAACGAGAAAAGCACCATTTTATGAGTGGGAACCTCCCTTTCAAAGCTCCGCAATCCTCCCAGCCTTCTACTAAAGACTGGAGATAGAACAAGGCCAAATGGGGCAATGTTAGGCTTTTGATTTGCCTTTGGGGATGCCTCCATCCAGTGCAAATTTGGGTGAGGTGGACATGGCATCCTCAAAGGAGGATGAAAATCATTCAGTTGCTTTATGCTTAATTAAGGCAAAGCTTTAGCATTTTAAATTTAAGCACCTCCTTGGAAGTCTAGCACTAATAAAGTGCTTTGTGTTTCCTAAGAACCTTACCTTGGTTTGATAAGAATATTTTCTCCTCTCCAGAAGAACAAGCTGTAGAAAAGGAAGCATGTTATTCCTGCTTATAAAAGTAATATATATCCATTTCAGAAAATTTGGAAAGTACAGAAAAGCACAGAGAAGGTATCACCCAGAGATAAGTACTGATTACATTTTGCTTTATCTCCACATTGAACGAATTTAAGTCACTTTCCTTGCTTCAGAGAATTCTATTCTGGAAGCTAAGCCATTTATTAATGAATAGAGAGAAGCAGAGCAGAAGCAACTGTTGCTGGCCTTGCTGATGGTAGAGAGTAAAACTAAAGCCCCCTCCATCCCAGACCCTGTCCGCCACCCCTTCTGAGCACTAATTTCTATGCTGCCTGGAATGAAGCCCCCCAGAGGAAACAGCCTCAAAGGTAGCTGAGGAGTAATGACTTTTAGAACATACGTGATCTTAATGCTTGAGGTTGGTTTTCCTTTTGGTTGTTAATTAGTTTCTCTCTCTCTCTCTCCCCTCCCCCCTCCCTTCTTCCCTCCCTCCTTCCCTCCCTTCTCCTCTCTCAATCTCTCTCATTCCCCCATAAGTCGTTTGAGGAAATCAATGAAAGGTATAGAAAATGTGGCACAAAGTAGTGGCGACTGAGACTAGCATGACTGTATGCTTTATTTTAATATTTTGATGCTTTATAGAAAATGAGCTGCCAGTTAAAAAATGCATACATTTAGTGAGCTCCTGGATTTGCACTTTCATTATAGATACAGTGCTTTTGAAAGCTAAATGATAGCTTTTGAAAGGAAATTGCATGTGCTTTAGTTAAATAACAATTATCATAATGTAGATTTTTAACTGCTTCGTTGAGATGTATTCTGTATTTCCAGCCTAATCTAGACTAGGCTATCTTTCCTGTCACTGCATACAGAACATTTTGTAGATACTTAGACTTTCTGGTTAAATATGAGTATTTGAAAGAATCATTCATATCTGCCTTGAGCAATTTGATGATTTATGTAACCTTAAGGGAATGTTCTCTCACTTTCTCTTCAGAAGACAGGCATGAATTTATCTTCTTTTTCTGCTCAGCTCACCTAAATGAATGTTCCTCTTTTGATTTTGTTTTGTTTTTGTTGTTGTTTTTTAACACTCAATCTAAGAGAAGTTCTTCATTCATTTAAAAGGCAAAACACTCAACAAGAAATCAGGAAATGTTGTCTATAAAAACACGTAGCAGATCTATGTTTATCGTCTGAAGCATCTGATAGTGAAGTGCTCATACTGATATGACACGTTTTCCCTTCTGCCTCATAGCCAGGCCTGAGGGCTTTCCTCCTGTTAGAGCCTAATTTTTTTTTTTTAGATCATTTTTACCCCTTTAATGTAAATTTCTAAAATTGTAAATATTATCTTCAGTTCATTTCATTCAATGCCAAATTGTGAAATAGCATAAAGTAAAATCAGAAATTTGTATTTGTGATATATTAAAATATAGAAAGATGGGTTTGGATTAGAAACCTGATTTTTTAGATACTGAAAACTGTACAGATGAATCTTATTTATCTTTAAAAAAATATGTTCAACAGAATATTGTCAAGATGCTTTAATAGTTTGTATATTAATATTGGCATTAATCAATAAGGGTTTTATTATAGTGGCTCTGTTATAAATAGAATTATTCAGGGAGCTTTAAAAAATGCTGATGCCTCTATCTTATCTCATGAGATTCTGGCTTAACTGATGTGGGGTGTGGCCAGGGTATTTTTAAAGCTTGCTAGGTGATTTCAGAGCACAGGCAGGGTTGAGAACCTCTGGTTTATAACAACCTGTCCTCTGGCCTGGTGGTGCCCCAGACTGGCTTCTGAGTTACCTGTGCAGTTTGTTAAACCAAAGCTTCTGGAGCTCCACCCCAGATCCACTACAGGAGAATCCAGGTGGGACCAGGCACCTGCACATGTACCAGTTCTCACGCAGGAGTCAGAGGCACACCGGGCAGGTCTGGAAACTGATACCCAGGCCTTGCTCCCAGTTTTCTTTATTTTTTAAAAATTACACATTTCTTCTAAGTATTATTGATATTTATTTTTACCCCCAAAGTATATGGATTTAGAGTGCCATTCCGTATGCACTGGACAATGTAGGGGCATATTTGCTTATTTATTATATTTCATTCACTCGTGGAAGATACTGATCAGCAAGAAAACTTGATGAATGAAAATTTGCAAATGTGTTTACCTTTAAAAATGCTATAGTTTCACGTTGTTACTTTTCTAAACATTAGAATATTAACTTGCTAATACGAATTGACATGCATTTAATTCTAAATACCATTTTTTTTGGTTTTGTGCTTGAACTTGTTCATCTGTGTGTCATTTTAATTAATTTTGATCTCATTGTCCAATTGACAATGAATTAATCTTTGCGGAAGCTGCATGTTGCCTAAAGGAGCATACACTTGGGATAACCATTATTTTTCTGTAAAGAAAAAAGATAACAAAATTCAGGATTTGGTGAAGCAATATAAGCAATTAAAGAAAATCCTGTTAAATGTGCACACATATGATGAAGCTTGATTTTTTTCACTAAAATGAAGCCTTTCACGTTCTCAAGACAACTTCTGCCTCAAAGTCTCAATGTCATTGGTGTTCCTTTCTATGAGAAATGCTAATTATCTAGCTTTTTCTCCTAGATTTTTCCCCTTGCTGCTTTTTTTTCCCCTGCCATCATATTATATATCTAAAGGCAGTGCTCATATATTAAATGATTTTTCTCGACACTGAAAATGCTTAAATTAAAGAATGCTGTCAAGGATATTTAGACTCAAAATTTGCATATTTTAAAAAACACATTTGCTTAGAAAATGCTGTTCTGTTAAGAGGATAATTTTTTTTCCTCTGTTTTGCTTTTTTTGTGTTCTAATAATGAAAGAGAGTCACAACCATTGTAGGACCTGCTCATAAAAAGATGCCCTTCCACACACTGATGTTAAAATTGAACAGATTAGTGCATAAGGGAAAATTCAAACACTTTATGTGTTCTATCTAGAGCTACAGCTTCTGTGCTACAAAAAAGTCCTCCATTTCGTCAGTGACATGTACTGAGAGGGCTTAGTATGTGCACTAGTCACCCCTGTTTATTCATTTTGAGCCTATCATTTCCACCCTCTACGTCTCCAAAGCCTTAATTAAGGCTCATGTTGTCTTCCCTCATCACGAGCGTCGTGGGGTCCCCCCAACTGGCCTCACTACCTCTCTAGTCTACTTGCTGTGATCCTCCTTCAGACTCATGCCAGGGTACTCTTCTAAACTTCCCTGTGTAAACACTTCTATGGCTCTCCCTGCCTTAAAAACAAAATGGAAACTCTTGGTGGATATGAAAGTCATCTCTAACTGTCTCCCTTTCCCAGTTCTCAAGGTAGCCCATGGTCCCCTCTGGGCCTTGAGTGCCTCTTTCACAACCCCATGCCTTTATTCATGCTGTTCTTCTCTCTGCAACACCCGTACTATCTTTTCTGCCTAGGAAACTCCTACTTATTCTTTAAGACTCAACCAAATGTCACCTCCTCTTCAAAGCCCCTACTGGAACATCTCCCCCAAATCAGATGATAGTGAATTTTATTATTCCTAACACAAGTAAGCCTAGTGGGCACTCTAAATATTTCAGTTATATTTTATAATCTTTTCCCCTCATATTGATAAATTTTCCAGACCTGAGATCCTGATATTCTCATCCAAATGAAACCTTGTCCTCTTATTCATTCAAAATATATCTATTAAAAGCCTACTATGTGCCACGTAACACATTACAGTACAGTAGTAAACCCAGCAAAGTCCTTTTTTTGCATGTAGATTATAGTCAGGTGAAGTAGACAGACAAAAACACATAGGTTGTAATGAGTTTGAAGAGAAAACACGACAGAGTAAGGAACAGAAGAAGGGAGAGGGCTGCCCTCTCTGAAGAGCTGACATTTGAACAGAGATCTAAATTTAGTGAGGAAGGAGACACACAAGTATTTAGGAGAAGAAAGTTCCAACAGCAGGTGAAAGGCTTAGAGATGGGTCTGTGCTGCCCAAACCCCAACGTCCATGATTATGAAGCTGATGGAGTTCCTAGTGGTTGACTTAATTTCTGGAAGGTAATTCCAGTCCTCTGTGAGTGAGGTGCACAGAGGAGAGAGCCCAACCAAAGTTTAGGCCCCTCATGCTAAAGATAAATGTTTTTGCAATTCTCCCTTCCCCTTTTCCCTCTTCAGAATCTACCTTTTTTTTTTTTTTTTAATTTTAAGTCCAGATTTCACCTGGATACCAATGCTGAGTATTTGTTGGCATCCCTCCTAAGACGGTCTTGAGTATAAAGAAAGCTATTAATTTATATACTGTGGCTTATTTAGTCTTTTAAGAATAGATAGACTTTCCTCCTCCATTGCTGCATCCTGGAACCCAGAACAGTGCCTGGCACATAGTAGGTGAACATATTTTCTTGAAAGACTAAATGGTGAGATGTATAATAGTGACAGTTGAAAACAGCAAAGATATCACACAGTATGTGAATTTCCAGATGGGCTCCAAACATTTTTATCTTCAGGGAGTATAAACAACAATTATAATGTAATCATTTTTAGGACCAACTTTATAGAGGCAAAATTAAGACTGTATAATTCAATGGAATCTATTCAGATTTAAGGGTATAGGAATGGAGTTTCTAATATTACCAGTTGCACTGAAGAACCCTGTGAATAGATTTTATACATATATTTCCAGATTTTGAAACAGTTTAAATTCTTTTTGGATACAACACCTCACAGAAACCACCACCATCACCACCACCACCAACAACAACTTCATTTTGAATAACTGTTCTTAGCTTTCATTTTGTATGCTAATAATTTCTTGACTTATATAGAAATATTTCCTCCTGATAGGTTGCTTTCTGCAATGGAGAGCACTGCTTCTTTAGAGAAAATGCCTGCTGCGTTTTCACTTTTTGAACATTATGATGACAGCTCGGCAAGAAGCGACCAGATGTTAAAACAAGTGGCTGGTAGGAACTTCAATATATTATTTACCTTGATGAAATTTGACAGTTTTTTCTTATTTGTTTTGTAAAGTTTTTGAATGTAAGGAAATATAACTGGAAAAAGAAAAATCTTAGCTGTAAAAATTTAAAGCTAGATTCTGAAATAAAGCGTGAGACTAGCAAACCATTTCAGTTATAAACTGCATTTCCATTTGAAGCTTTATGACTGTGCTGGGATATTGTGGAGGTGGAAGGAAGTAGCAATGGAATCGAAGGGTCTTCTCTCTTTTATTTTTTTTTTCCTTTTAAAAGAGGATTTCTCTCTCTCTTCTAGAGATTATTTGCTTCATGCCAGCAGCCAGGTATAGAAGGAAAAATAAATCAAATATTTTCATATGTGTTGAACAGATTTTTCTTTCTGAGTGGTTTTCCCCTCTTCAATTGAGTTCTTTTTCCTTTTTTCAAACTAAACAGATTAACTTAGAGAACTAACAGCTCAGCATCATGCTCTGTAGCCAGGAGCCTCCTACTCAGCTGTGAAAAGCATCCTGCCGGCTCTTCAGAATATTTTTTAATGTGCTATTTTAACAAACAAGACAATGACATTTCTTTAGATTTTTCAAAGCTGCTGTGTTTCAGTGAAGTAACCAAGTTCCACTTACTGTAAAATGTACTTAGATGCCCTCCTTAAAAGATGCTATAGTCTTCCAAAGCAAACCTTAAAGACAACTTCTGTTTTCAAATTGACAATTAACTTTCATTCCTGTGGGAAGAGTTTTAATTTAGTAACTAGTAAAAGGTTACTATGTCTTTAAAAAAAACTGAAAAACAAAAAAGCACCCCGCCCCCACAAAACCCATCAACCCTATATAAAATGAAAAATTCAGTCATTTGTCCTAATGGGTTTTCTCTAGAAATATCTCAGAACAAAAGGGTATTTTCTTGTAATGTCTTTAAGAAGCATTTGAATGGAGCAGCGATTGCAAACCAAGAAATTCTGGTCAAGAAAGTAGCTCTTTTGCTTTTAAGGGATTCGTTATATGCTGTTGTTCATTTAGAAGGATATTCTTTTGAATATCTGATGGGCAATAAGAGGGCATTTTGTATATTTTAGAGGTCACAGAGTTAAATTTGTCACAAAGTGTTAATGATTCATTCAGAAACAGTGCATGTGGCAGTCCCAGTAGTTCAAACTGTTATGGGGAGACTGGTCTCTGAGATATAAATGGCACTCGTTGTACATCTGCTTCCCAGAATTGGAGCCCAGGGTGTTGACTTGCTGCTAGATAGCTTTTGCTCATTTTGTGACCAACATCTCTCAGCTATAAAGTCCTCACCGGGTGCCTGAAAAGCTAATCTGATCACTGTAATAAACAGATACAATAAGGAAAGGATGTGAACTTTATGATGAGAAACAGAGCAGCCCCTAACATTTCTTCCGTGCTTACGTGATGCCTGGCAGTGTGGAGACTGTTATCTAATTAGACCGTCATCTAATCTCACAGCAACTCTAGGAGGTAGGTTTTATTGTTATTCCCATTTGACAGGTGAGGAAATAAAGGGAACAGAGAAACGCCTCTCATATTGCCCAAGATACACAGCTATTTGGGGTGTGTGTGGCGAGTGGAGTTTGGCTTCAGAGTCTTTGCACTTGAACCACTGCTCTACACCAAAGAGGCTGAGTGCACTGCTGTGAAAGGAGGGGTAACTATAGATTAGTGACATCCAAGGCTTTCTGGACTCTGCTCCTAAGAACTTTTTTTTTTAAATTGTGGTAAAATATGCGTAAAATAAAATTTACCATTTTAACCATGTTGAAGCCACCATCGTACAACCATCACCACTAATCCATCTCCCGAATTCTTTTCATCTTGCAAGACTGAAACTGTATCTTTTCTTTTTTTTTTTTTTTTGCGGTACGCGGGCCTCTCACTGTTGTGGCCTCTGCCGTTGCGGAGCACAGGCTCCGGACGCGCAGGCTCAGTGGCCATGGCTCACGGGCCCAGCCGCTTCGCGGCATGTGGGATCCTCCCAGACCGGGGCATGAACCTGTGTCCGCTGCATCGGCAGGGGGCCCTCAACCACTGCGCCACCGGGGAAGCCCTGAAACTGTATCTATTAAGTAATAACTCCTCATTCCTCCTGCCCCCACCCCCTCCCCCCAGCCTCTGGCAACCACCATTCTACCTCCTGTCTCTATGAATTTAAAGTACTCTAGGTACCTCATATAAGTGGAATTATGCAGTATCTGTCTTTTTGTGACTGCTTATTTCACTTAGCATAATGCCCTCAAAGTTCATCCGTGTTGTACCACGTGTCAGAATGCCCTTCCTTATTAAAGCTGAATAAATTCCATTGGATGTCTGTACTGCATTTTGCTTATCCATTATCGATTCACTCATCGATGTACTTTTGGGTTCCTTTCACATTTTGGCTACTGCAAATAATGCTGTTCTCCTGGGGACTTTTTTGAAAGCTAGGTTTAGTGGGAATCTGTATCCACCACAGGTACTAAAGTGCAGGTTGATCTAGTGCTTAGCTCGCCGAGCATGACAGCTCTTTATGGGCACACTGTCAGGCAGAGGGAATCCATGGGGTGATGCTGTGCCTAGCTCCTTAGCCTCTGGCAAAGAAGCCTTAAGATCATTTTGCATTTTTTGGCATTACTCCCACTCAAGTTTATTACTACAGAAGCGTAAATAGCATTGCTAACGTATAAAATCTGAGCTTCTGATGTCCTTCTGCCACACAGGAATTGTAAATCCAGCCAACTGTTATTAGATTACATCTATGGAATATTCATACTCCCTTCTTAGTTTTAGAATACTTTGAAGAATAAAAGTGGTTCTTGTTTTGAAAAAAGATGTTTTAATTTTAATGTTTTTAAAGGAGTAGATTAAGTACAAAATTATTTCTAGCCTACATTCTTTGCTTAATTCCCTACAACTGCTTATTCCTTAGAATTTGTTGATTTTGGGGTCAATTATCAATTTTAAGTTCGTTAAGTTACCTGAGAGAGAGATTTTTGAAAAGATGTTGCCAGTTTTAAAAAGCAGCTATAGCTCAATTTATAATTCATAGAGAAAAAAAAAAGCAGCATTTTCGTTGTTCATGCCTCAAGAAGTTCTCCAGCACTGCTTCAAAGATGATTGATAATAGTCAATCTGCTTGGCTCTTCCATAAACCTGGGCAACATGAAAATTTACTGAACTGCATTTATCCGGATGGACTCCTTTACAATGTGACACTGATTTCCTGCTGGGAAGACAGAAAAGTCAAAGATAGTATAAGAGTCTCTGAACCACTATCAGTCCTTGCGGAGGTGCTCTGACAGGCAGGCTTCCTGCCTTATCATGCAGGCTCCCAGCATGTCTTACCTCTGTGGTCCCTCTGTGATTTACCAGATGATGGGTCTCTACTTCAGCTCCCATCTTCAGGGGCTTCCTGCCTTCTCCCCTCCATTTTCTGTGCTCCTGCAAAAGGCCATGTTGCTTTCTGGTTGTTAACACCGGTTATGTGTCAGATACATTGCTAAGCATTTAATATACATTATCTTGCTTTTTAAAACAGCCCTGGGAGGAAATGGTATTATTGTCGTTTTCCTATTTTAAAGATGGAGGAACCAAAGCTGAGATAACACAGCTCCTAAGTGAGGGATCTGGCATTTAACCTTAGGCCAGCCTCTCTGCTCCAAAGCCCATGAACTTGCCCACTCTCTTATCCTGCTTCTCATTTTTCATAACTGTGTATTTCCTCAGGTCTTTATCTCTTTATTGAATCTTTTCAATGTGTCTCTTTTTGTTCCATTTACTAAATTTAGACCCATTTATTTCTTCTACTTTCCACTTTCCTGTTGAACTAAGCTTTGTTTTCTTTCCCTTCAGTGCTGACTTTTAATAAAGTAATCTCATAAAATTTGGCCTGTATTATTCAGCAAGCTCATCTCTCAGGAAACTGTTGACAGGAAAATAACAACACAAATAAATTTAAAAACAGGACATCTTTTCAACTATGGGAATAACCTTTTCCTCTAATTTGTAAACTATGTTCAATGCTTTTATATCTCAAAAATTTTGGAGGAGAATTGTATAGGAGCTTGATTTATGGTGTCGTATATGCTGTTAATGTTCAATATGCATAATTATAAACCTTTGAAATCTCTGGTAAAACACTTGAGAATATTGTTGTCTTTAAAATTCAGAACAATGGATTTGTACTAGATATCTAAACCTTATATTTGAATCAGTTAATAGGGTACATTTTCCCCCATGTAATTTTTACATTTTGTTTTAAAAAGTTGTAGGTATAGTCATGTTGGAGATGGAAAAATGGGATAGTAGTTTCAGAAAGTATATTTTGATATTTTATTCATGCAAGTCTTTTTCAGCCTTGATAATATAGCAACTATAGCTAAAAAGGGTTTCATTTGTCTCTATTTGAATATAGTTTCTGTACTGATGTAGAAGGATACAACATTGGTTATCTAGCAATGCTTTCTCAAAGTTTTGTTTTAAAGGAAAACCAAATCATTTGATGAATCCTCTAACTTGTATAAGTTTATTGCTCTAAATATAGGATTACAGAAGAATATTATCAAGTGATCCCATTGGGAGATCCATTTTTTGTTTATTTCTATGTATAGTATATGTATATATGTACACATGCAGACAAGACATTTTGGAGGGAGACACACTCAACTGTAACAGTGGTTGCCTCCAAGGAATATCCTTAGGGTTGGGGGCTGTTGGGAACAAGGTAGTCCTCCCAGCTTTACTCCATGTACTTCTGTATTGTTTCCATTTTTATCAGTAAGTACAAGTGACTTTTGCAAAAAGAAAAAGAAATCAATCAATAAAAGCAGCATTAGTGATAATAAATCTTGCTTATATTCCAGTTCCACAGCCTCCTAGATTAGAACCTCAGGAACCAAATTCTGCCACTAGCACAACGATTGCAGTTTACTGGAGCGTGAACAAGGAAGATGTCGTTGACTCATTCCAGGTTTACTGCATGGAAGAGCCACAAGATGACCAGGAAGTAAATGGTAGGATTGCTAACACAAATTCAGATGCATACGTACATTTCTATATCTTAATGTGTAGTATTTAAACATATACATATTATGACTCTTTCCACAAAGCCCTTGTAGCCACTTACAAAAACAACAATGAACCAACAATCGTATAATGAAATAACATGTAAGCAAAATTTGAAAATCAGGATCAAGGAAAACAAAAATGCATAAATATCATCCTAATGATCAACATGAATACTGTAATTGAAATTCAAATTTGGCTTTGAGTATTCAGGTTAACAGGAGAAATTGATTCTCATTTTCAGGCAGGAGGTAATGTACCAAAGTGTTGAAAACAAAGTTTCAATCAGTACTGAAGTCTAAAAGACAAGTATAATGTGTACGACTTTGTAGAGGAGAAATGAGCTGTATATAGGACACTGTCCTCCACAGTAATTTTAGTGCAAATGCAGCATTGGATGTCATGGTTGGCATTTCTCAGATCCACCTTTGATAAAAGCTGAAAACAAACTATAAAGGTAAATTCAGAGTTCACACTTCTCAAGGCATGAAAAGACTGTATGGTGTAGTCTTCTGGTGTCCCAAATTAATGTGAAGATAGAGGTGAAAGTGCTTAGGAGGGTGAATGGGTGGCACGTCATATAGTTGAGCCTCTGTGGATATCTCTAGGACCTCTAATAAGACCTAGAAGCCAGGCAGTTTGAGGTTGTACTTCCTGATGAATCAGAGCTGGGACTGCTGGCATTCTGTATTGCTTGTTGAAGATAGACCCATGTATTTTGGAAATCAGATGAGCATGTGACAGGACTGACATGGCATAGGAACCCAATCTGTAATAAGGAATGAATTATAATGTATTTCACTGTTAACCAGTATTTAAGTCTTTTCAGATGTCATATGATACTTATTTAAATTAGAAAAAAAGTAAGAAAGCAACCATAGGCATATTGTAAAGTTGGCTAAGTTTGTCTATAAGAACTCCTATCTTATTGGGGACCTATTACCATATACCTGTCACAGCACAACAAGGAAAGTGCCCTTATCCACATTTGCAAATGAGAAAACTGATGTGAGATTAAATAATTTGCCCAAGACCATGCAAGTTACTCAGGACCAGGGCAGGTTTTAAATACAGATCTTTCAGACTCCAAAGCTTATGTTTTTATTTGCTTGACTCTGTGTTTGTTCTGTTATACCACACTTCACCGTGTATATCCAGTTATATCATGGAACTTCATGGCTCTCCAAGACTCCTCTTAACAACTGTTTATTTCCTGGAGTGCTTTTTAAAAGGGCTTCACTGCCACCGCCCCCTGACCCCCCGCACCATGCCCCACTTACCTGTCCTGTGTCTCATTCATTCAATGCCTTGAACTCTGCTGATGCCAGTTCATTAATCTGATGGTCTAGACTGTGATACCATGCTGTGAGTAATAGGTCTCCAGTAACATATGTTATGTGCTCTGTTAAAAGGAGTACCAGGCTAACAGGACTTAGCCTAAAAGGATAATTCCATTGAAAACTGCAGTCACAAGTTCTAGGTTATGGGGAAATGTTTTTCAGTGTATATGTCTTTATGACATTATTTAAGCCAAACTTTCTGCGCAGAAAGTATAGCTCATTGGGAAAGAGAGATGCAGTTGAAGAAACCTTCTGAGTTGAAGATCTCTTAAATTTACTTTAAAAGGGAACAATCTGGGTTTCTTAACTGGAGGGGTTTTGAAGATGTAACATCATAGAGTAATAAGAGAGGATAACTGGAATTACCATAGGCTAATTTAGAAAAGAAAATTGTTCTTTTAAAAGGAGAGAAAATTTCAGTAAGAATAATCAGATTGGCCCAAGGGGCAGGTGTTCAGAATGTTATTGAGTAATATTTACTACTAACATCTTGAAAATAATGTAAGTAATTTTAGGAAATGTCTTGACTAAACAAAGTTATTTCTTAGAATAGTTTGTGCTCTATCAAAGGTGTTTAAGTATTTCTATAAATTGTGGAAATCTCTAGGTGAAAGGATTCTGGAATTCATGAGAAGGAAGCAGGATTTGAAACTTTGAAAACCATACTGAATACAAATGATTTACTAATCTGTAAAGACGCTTTTTAACATCATAAATTTAGAAAACATGGGATTGTCCTTATTTTATTACATACTCTCCTGAAATATTGGCATTGCTTCTTAAGAATTTTCTTGAGAATGTATTACTGAGATTTAAGTTAACATAAACTCTGCAATTGTAGTATGTGCTATTGAAATAAGTTACTTTAATTGCAGCATATGAAGCTCAGGATCTTACTAATATGCTATTAGTATATTATTATACTATATTAATATAGTATAATAATTATTATACTATATTAATATAGTATAATAATATACTATACTATTATTTTCTGGTAAGTGTTCACAAGTAATACTGTGTCATTCTAAATATCTTTCAGAATGCTGTTGCTTTAAGCGTTCTAAAGTGCTATCTATCACACAGTAGTATCTGTAAGTTTATCAGTTTGTGTTTCCCCACTGAAAAATGTGTCACTTTTCCAATAAATGTAACTTTCAACTAACTTAGGAAGATACCCTAGAGTTTATGATTGTGTTTTATGCTAGATTTGGTAGAAGAATACAGAGTGACCGTGAAAGAAAGCTACTGCGTTTTTGAAGATTTAGAACCTGACCGATGCTATCAAGTATGGGTAATGGCTGTGAATTTCACCGGATGTAGCCTGCCCAGCGAAAGGGCAATTTTTAGAACAGGTAAAGAGATGTTAAGGGGGTGTTAGGAGGCAATACTCAATTCTTCACAGACTATTAAGATCAACCAATAAGCATTTGTTAAGCACCTATTGTGCGCTGGGTATTGCGCAGTGCTGGGTTTACAACAAGAAATAAGACTGGGCTCCTCTCACAAAGCTCATACTCAAGTGTGGGAGACACAAAACAAAAGATTATAAAAAATGTGTGGTAAGGGCCGTGATCCACAACACTCCAGAGGAGTCTCTGAGACAGGCCAGGGCAGGGACAGGGTCAGGAATGGCTTCCTAGAACTGATGTCTGAATGGAATCCGTAAAGGATCAGTAGGAATAATGTGTTAAAGGAGTGTATTCCATTTGAAGAAGACAAATGAGCACAGGTGCCCAGATAAGAAAGAGTATGGAGTGTGCAGGATACAACAAGAATTTTGGTATTATTTCTTTGGCTTAAAAACAAGGAGAGGGGAGACATGAGATGAGAAAGGCTAGTGTATAGAGTCCACATTTGCTAAGGTAAGAAGCTCAGGCTTCCTCGTATAGGTGCTGGGAAACCCCAAAATGTTTCTCAGCAATGGTATTCAGCTGGGAATGCATTCCCATGATGGAACCTTTTCACAGGGGGCTGAAGCAGGTGTAGGATAAGCTGAGTTTGCATTGCCTTTAAGATAATTCTTCTTTTTTTTTTTTTTTTGGTATGTGGGCCTCTCACTGTTGTGGTCTCTCCCGTTGCGGAGCACAGGCTCCGGATGCACAGGCTCAGCGGCCATGGCTCATGGGCCCAGCCGCTCCGCAGCATGTGGGATCTTCCCAGACCGGGGCACGAACCCGTGTCCCCTGCATCAGCAGGCGGACTCTCAGCCACTGCGCCACCAGGGAAGCCCACCTTTAAGATAATTCTAACTGTCCCTGCCCTGGCCTGTCTTGGATACCCCTCTGAGGCAGTTAACTTACTTCCACTGGTTTATCCTTTCTTCTTGCCTTTTAAAACAAGTATTTATTGAGCACCTATTGATGGCAAAATCATGGCTAACTTTTGTGTAAAGGAAGGGGACAAGAATACTTTGATTTACTTGTATATGTATGAAGAAGCTCTGGTAGGATTTATAGGAAGCTGCTTTTAGAGACTGGGGATGGGTAAAAACTGGGCAATTTGGAAGGCAGGGGTGGGAGGGAGCCTTTTCACTGTATACATTTTTATACCTTTTGGATTTTCAACCCAGAATGTATTTTTTAGTCAAAAATGAAAACAAAATCATGCCCAAGCATTCTTCCCAGAGTACCAGGGAAGCAGAACTGCCATAGACTGCTCCACAATTGACTTGGTTCTCTCTCTGCAGCGCCCTCCACCCCTGTGATCTGTGCCGAGGACTGTACTGTGTGTTGGAACACGGCCACCATCCGATGGCGGCCTGCCAACCCAGAGGCCACTGAGACCTACACTTTGGAGTACTGCAGACAGCACTCTCCCGAGGGCGAGGGCCTCAGGTAAAGATCCCTCTCCATGGGGAGAGCCTGGGGTGCCAGGAACCCAGCGCAGGCCTCCAAGCTAACCTCTAAGCTTATGCTCACAGAGGGAGAAAAGCTTCCTAAAATCCTCCTGAGCTAATTAAGCCATTGACTTGATTTGCAATTCCATCACTATTCGTCGATGAACTCTAAGTTTGTAATAAACACATGCTGCAATGCAGAATAATCACTCCCTTGTAAGAAAAATATATGTGAATTTTAATAAGATAGAACATTCTTTGAGGTATATTTAACTTGAGTCATTAGACAGGATATATGCATACGTTATCTGCTTTTTAGTAGTTAGATCAGAATAGGTACCACCTAACTCAGGAAACTAATAGCGAGCTTGTATATAATGTAAATTTGAATGTCTCCGTGATATATTGGTAATATAAAGGACCTAATGACATATATATTACCACAGAGATATATATATATCTGTGGTAATATATATTACCTTCATGCTCTTGAAGAGGCAGATGCCTCTTCAAGAGCATGAAGAATCTAGAGACTTTTTCTGGAAAAAAGAATTGTAAAGCTCTCTCACTAAAATTATGAAGCTAAAATTTATCAATAAAGGGCTGTGCATCCAGAGGACCTTTGGTAAATGTTACTTCATTTACTGTTACTTCATTTACTTCTTAACCTCCAATCCACGGCAATAGGGCAACTTTGTGTTCCATGATGAAGATTCAAATCATCATTATTAATATTCAGATTTTGATAGGGATTTTTTTAAACGAAATTTACTGAGATAAACTATTTTGGCAGGATATGGAACTTGGAAATAATGGTATGAAATTAGCTTTTTAATAAAGTATATTATTTAAGTTCTTGATTATTTTCATTATCAATCAACAGCTATTTATTTAGTTATGATTTGAGGTTTCATACGACTGAGCAATAATTATAGTTTCTTTCAAGTATGTGAAGGCAGGCTTCACAAAATAACGATCAAAGGACAAATTAATGTTGAGTGGAGTGCGTATAGGTGGGATGTAGACATTTCAGCAGAAGTGAGAACGTAGTAAATGTACAAGAAACAACATCTCTGTTAATGTGCCAATTGCTAGAAGGCAGGCTTCAATGATCAGCAAATAGCCGAGAGGTTAACTCAGAGAGAGACAGACAGACAGACAGACCAACAGAGACAGAAACAGAGAGACGGAAGAGAGAGAAAAGAGGGAGAGAGAGGGAGACAAAGACAGAGACAAAGAGAAAGAGATTATAACTGGCTTCTATTGAGCATTTACTATGTGCCAAGTCACTATTCTAAGTGCCTTATGTATGTTGCCTTATTTAATCCTCAAACGAACTCTGAGAGAAAACATATGCTTTGAGACGCTAGCAGCTAGTGAGTGGCAATCAGGATTCAAACCTTGTTTTGTTAGATTTCACAGTCCAAGCTGCTAACCACTGTTGAATGTCACCCAGGAGAGTCCTGGACATTCTCTGCAAAAGACTCTTGGTGCTAGGAGAGCATTTGGTCTGGAGTGCCTGAGTCCCAGGGCAATCTCTCCCATCGTTCTTCACCATCAGTGAGGAAAGCCCAGTTCTTTCTGAGGCAAGATGAGACTGTGAAGGAATGCTCTGAAGTGACTCATCCTTGTTATAGCATCGGTCCCCAGCTGACATTTGCATAAATAATACCAGCACAGTTGGATTCTTAAATCAGCAGAAATCTGAGAGAAACCCTGAGACCTAGTAGCCATCCCACTGAGGGAACTGTGATGTCATCTCATAAATGCGGCTACAGGGAGAAGGGAATGGGGGGATGGAAGGGGGAATGGCATCACCGAGGGCCTTCAACATGCCAGGAGCTGTGCTAAATCTCATCTAACCCTCTCGACAATTCTAGGAGGGAGGTCATGACTTCCATTGAATGAGACTCAGGGAGGTTAAATAATTTGGCCAAGGTATTAAATGACGGAGTGGAGTCAGGATGCACACTCAGGTTTGTCTTATTCTTTCCACTAGTTCTAAATCTTGTGTCATTACACAGACTGAGTTAGCAGACCTTAACAGCCTGACAACTGGAAGTTATCGTGTATCCTGGGTTTCCTTTGTCACACGAAAAACATAGATGTAAAGAGAGAACACAGTCCATTCAAAACCCCTTTAATTGAAGTTTTTCCTTTCTCTGATCATCCTGGGGCCCTCAAAAAAAAAAGTCCATTTGATATCAACAGGGAATAATGCATTCCAAACAAATCCTTCATCAAAGCCAGAGAAATCATTGACGGTTCCATTTCTAGGGAAAAAATGGCCATCCACCAATTTCATTAAGACAAAAGTTGAGCTTATTAAAACATGACTTGTCATTAGTTTATCCCTTTGAGGCTTTGCCAGGGGGTTCATTTTTATTTTTCTTGCCAAAGGAGAGCATTTGAGAGGCTGGATAAGCAGAAGTTTGTAGAAGTTACGGAACACTACAAGAATCCTTTGTTATTGAATGGATGTGGTCCAGCAAGCTAGAAGTGAAGGGAAATTCCACATGCAGAAGGCTTGCTGACAGTTCGGGGCTGTGTTGGAGATGGAGCTATTTTCCAATTACGTGCTGAAAGACCCCTCAGTGCCAGGAGGTAGAATGGTATGTTCAATCCGCAGCCCAGGGATGACTCTCCAGCCTCTCTGGATCCCTGCTGAATCCTACAATAGGTAATTTTTTGAGGCAAGCACAATTGTGTTGGCCACAAATCACTACCCTGTGATCCCTCACGAATACAAGAAACCTCAATGCCTTATACCTCTGGTTGGCATCAACAGACTGTGAAATAATTCATCCTTAATTTCAGAGTCCCAGTGCTGCAAAACACATCTGTATCCCTTTTGTTCTCCAATTTAAGAGTTCAGGAGGGAAGGAAAATTCTACTCTTCTGGAGTAGCCATGTGTCTTAGGTCTTTGACCATCTGGTTCTTACAGCCAACTTTAAAACATTCCCTACAATGTCTGATGGTTCAAAACCCTACAAAACATTAACTATTTACTATCATCTATATGGTCCAATCTCTAGGATGTCAGTTGTAGACAGCTAGTCAGACAGTAGAATTGATAAACAAAGAACCTCAACACTTGATCACCCCTAGCCAACAAAGGCAAACAATCCCTACTGTTCCATTCTATTAGAACCACATTCTTCACTTTGTTTTTCTGCATAGCAGTGCATAATTAAAGTCATTTTGTGTCTTGGAAAGAACAGCAAGCCAAGGATTGTCTGATCCCGCTCACTTGTTGGCTCCATGAAGGGGTTATTATTTAAAGTGGCAGCGTCAGTGCCTGAGACAGCATCTGGCATATTGTAGCTACTCAATACATATGTGTTACCTGGATGGGTAAATATCATCAACATTGAACACATAATATTGACACCAACAAAAAAAGTTAGGTCAGCTTTGAGGATAACCTCCTATTCACAATGGGAAAAAAAATAAACTGTGCCAACAAAGTAAAGAAGAATGGTGAATGAGTTAATTTTAGTGCTTGGATACTTAAGTAGGAGATAAGACTAGTCTAACCTGTGGACTGGAAGCCTTTTCATGGATCACTTATAGGGAAGGACGCTGATAATCTTGTTGATCCATTGGTTACATAACCCTTACATACATTTTAGGTTCTATGCAAAACCCCTGTTCTAAATCAGATGCAAAAAGAAAAGAAAACAAACCACAAAAGAAACCCCACAAAAAAATGGGTAAGGACAGGAACCTTATCTATGCAGCTGTTTATTAAAGGTCTATTTAATGAGTGAACGAGTAGATGAATGATGGCATTAGCCGGTCTCCTTCTGCCCTTGCCAACTCCAAGTCCTCTAACTGGCTGGAATCTCTAGCAAAGGAGAGATGGAGAACCCAACAGGACTAAGAACTAAATGAATTTACATCTCTTTCTCACCCTCAATCCCTGAAAAGACAGACAGACTTAAAAGCTCCGGTCTGGAGTGGGAAGAGAAGTTGAAAGGAAATGAGAAGGGAGAAAAGGATGAGTAATATGAAATTGCACATACACACATGGAGGGCATTGATTACCCTTTAGATTAGGGAGTCTAATTTTGGTTGCCAGAACAGAAACACATCCAGCTTCGGACCTGCATTCACTCTCCCGTATGACGGCCTCTAGAAATTCCAATCTAAGACCAAAGTTGCTGGTTAACCTCTCAGAGTAGGGGTTTGAATGCAATGTGCCTACTGGGCTCCCGAGTTCCATGATGTGGTGTCTGAAATAGCCGAGCAGTTGCCTCCATTCCATCATCCTTCCAGAAGACACATTTGCATATTTTGGTGTGTGGGCACTGCGGCTCTGTCCCAGCAGTCGGCCCCTACTGGGCTTGGGGGTGGGCGGGAGTGACAATCCCCGGCTTGTGTGCGGGGGCTGAGGGAGCTCCTACTCACCCTTTCCTGTTTTTCTTTGAATGCTCTCCTCAGGTTGGGTGGGCTCAAAACACTTGCAAAAATTTTCCACCGCTCTGCTGTTTCCTCAGCTGTTCTGTCTCTCCTGTGTGGAAAGAAGTCAGCAGAACTGTGGGTGGAGGAGGGAAAACTGCGAGAAATATAGTACAGGGCTTAGCTGTGTAGGCTGTGCAGAAAGAAGCTGTGTACTGAATGACAAATCTGTGAGACTCAATACGCCACAGAAGTGGTTGGTAGTGAACTTCCTGCTCCCCAGCCCCGGCCAAGGCTGTAGGCAGGGAGACCCTCCTGGGCCACCCTCCCTGGGAGCCTCCCCAGCGTGGGTGAGGCTCTGGGTGCTGGACTCGTGAGCTCCTGCTTCTAGCTTTTGGGGTTACACGTGATGGGACAGGAACAGGATTGTCTGTCACAGCTGGGTATTCTAGCTGGGGATGACTGCCACTTTGTCCATATAATAAAGACAAATAAGGGTGAATTTCCTAATGAACTTGGTGCCTGAGCAGGAGATGAAGAATCCCGGAATTTTTTTCTTTTTAAAAAGTTTTTACGAAGCTTTCAGCTGGAGAGGTGATGACTGACCATAGGGCCAAGGGCAAATGATTTGACCTTCTCCACAACCTATGGGTAAAAGAGGCAGTCATTCCTGCCCTGTGCTTGCTTCACAGGGTGACAGGAAGGACAACTGACATGACTGGGAGAAAATGCATTGAGTAATTAAGAGACAATATTAATAGACAATCTTCATATGGTATTGTTTTCCTGACCCAAGTTGTAATATTCCTCTTCAGGGAGCCCTTGGGAGAGAGAGCTACCGGAAGATAATCCACCCTCCCACCCACCCCCACCCCGCTCCCACTGAAATTCTTGGCATTCAGCTTTTTCTAAATGAATTTTCTTCCCAAATGAATCTGACTTAACTTTGATCATTGAAAATCCTATACACCTCCTGGTTGTGTAGTAAAACCTCAGTCAGTGGAAAACCAGCCTATTCCTTCACTTCTAACGTATGATCTGTCAATTTCCCAAAGTATTCTAGTTCACAATAAAAGACCCAGGCACGCTAGAGCCACTAAAAACAACCCTGTAAGAGCAAGAGCCAGGTCATGCAGAAGGAGGTTGTATCAGAAAGCATAGGCTAAGAACAGTACCTCAACGGAACATACAATTTGAATATGAACTTCCTGGCAGCTAAAGTGAAAACAGGAGAGTGGGGAGAGAGAGCAAGAGGGAGAAAGAAAGAGATTACATAACGCATCTTTTTTTTAAATAAAAGGAAACACAGCACTTCACTAAGAGAGACAATTATATTTCTTGACATTCAGTTCTAAGATGAATTTTTCACGTAGATCTTTATATAAGGGCTATTGAACAAGATAGTAGTGATTGTCTTTAAGAACAGTTTTACAAAAGATGCAAAAACATTCCCTGTGTAACCATTTTTTAAAGGGGCTCTTGAAAGTACAACGTTAAGTCGCCATTCTGTGCAGGCAGTTCTATGGGACCTCAAGTAATTGTCCGCCTATGTGACCTCTGAGTGGTAAAGGAGAGCTTAGAGAATCCAGAAGAATGAATGAATGTTACTAGGCTCCTGGGATTCTCTGCCTGAAATATAAATGGTATCATTCAAACTTGGGAGGGTAACTAGCTACAGAGAAAACAAAGCTGCAGGATCCTTCTGCTGGAATCCTTTGGCTCTCTTTGATTTTGTGCGAGATGCTAATTACAGGAAAGCCTAAGTTCCGTGGGTCAGGATTCAGCCCTCGTGTTATGTTTCTATACTATTATGAACTAATAGTGATGTTTAGTTATCACTGAGTCTCATAATATCCTCATTTATCAAATGAAGAATAGTCCTGTTCAAAAATTTTTATCTACCAAGTTTAAAAAAACCCCCAAAAGTCAGTATATAAAGAATGTTCTTCTTAATCTTGATTTAACCAAAATTTTTCATCTTAAACAAAAAATTCCATGTTTATGGTTAGTTAAGGTTTTATAAATGGCTTCCAATAGCTAAAACTATTTAGTTAGCTGTTCTCGTATTTCATGTTGTTTATGTTCTCATGGATTTTTCTTCTTTTTTCCTGTTTCTCCTGCCCACCGCTTCTCACCCCACACTATCTTATGATTATGTTTCTCAAACCTAACTGATCATAGAAAAACAACTGGGATGCTTGTTGGAGTTTATATTCACGGGCTCCTCTTAAGAGATTCCGATTCAGAAGGTCTACTGCGCCCAGGCAGGTACGGGGAACACTACTTTACTAGCTGGTCCCCATAGGGCCCAGCAGTGTGCTCTGTTCACAGTTCACGTTAAATGGTGTTGATTGACTAGCTGAATGTTGGTGCTGCCAACAGTAAGAGCCCACTGTGTTTTTAAAAAACAATTCATACTTAGCCATCTGTTGTGCACTGCAGTGACAGCACCATCTGTAGGCTGCTTCCAGGAGTCACGGCACTGGGTTCCTCCATATTGTTTGTACACATGCTGCCCCCTTTTCCTGGGAGAAAACATGTGTAGATCCAGGTATTAGACATGGCAGTGCAGAGGACAGCCACTCCTTGTGGTGACCAGCCCCTCAGCTTACCTTGAGCACATGTACACCCCTTCCTTCCATCCAACACAAATTGTTGAATTATAAAATTCCTAGAGAAGTTACTTTACAGAGTTCCAACTAATGTTTGCATTTTGCAAACACATTCAACCAACTCCTGAACTTGTAATATAGCTCTAAAAGTTAACTGCTTAATTAATTTTGGATAGATAATGCATACATATGGTACAAATTCAAAAGATACAAAAAGGAATACAGTGAAAATTGTCTCCTTTCTATCTATACTTCATTTACTTAGTTCTCCTCCCCAGAGACAATTACTGTTATCTGATTCATATTTATCTTTTAAGATAATCTGTGCATACACAGCATCTATATTTTGTCAACAAATGGTAGCATACTATATATATATTTCTACCACCTTACTTTTCTTGTTTAAAAATATTTCCTGGTATCTCATATCAGTACAAATGGAACTGCATCAGTTTTTTAAAAAACAATTCTGTTGTAGTCTAAGACTGTAATTAATTTATTTGACCAGTTGAGAGGCACTTAAGTTGTTTCCATTCTCACAAAGAGTGCTGCAGAAAAATCCTTGTGCATATATCGTTTCGTACATGTGCAGGTATATCTGTAGGATACATTCCTAGAAGTACCGTGATTGGTTAGAAGGTATGAACATTTTGAATTTTGATAGATATTACCAAATTGTCTCCATAGAGGCTGTAGCTGTTTACACTCTGGCTAGCAACATGTAAGTGTGCTTGGTTCTTCATACCTTTGCCTACACAGGGTGTGATAAAACTTGACAGTTTGATAAGTAGAAAAAGGAATCTGATTATAGTTTAATTGTGCATTTCTGTTATTAGGTTGAACATCTTTTTGTCTGTTTCAGACTCATGTACTTCCTTTTCTATGAACTGTTCATTTCCTTTACCCATTTTTTCCTGTTAGAGTGTAGTATTTTTTTCTTACTGATTTGTAGAAGCTCTGATTTATAAAGAACATTAGCCTTCATCTATGATATGAGTTGCAATTTAAAAATTTTTTGCCATACGTATATTTTTTTGGCTAAAACAATAGATATGTATTTTCAATTCTGGAAGCTCAACATCCAAGATCAAAGTGTCTACAGAGTTGATTTCTTCTAAGGCCTCTCTCTTTGGTTTGTAGGTGACTGTTTTTTCTCTGTGTCTTCGTATGGTACCTCTGTGTCTGTCTGTGTCCTAATCTCTTCTTCTTCTTTTTTTTTTTTTTTTTTTTTTTTTTCTGTACGCGGGCCTCTCACTGCTGTAGCCTCTCCCGCTGTGGAGCACAGGCTCCGGATGCGTAGGCTTAGCGGCCACGGCCCACGGGCCCGGCCGCTCTGCGGCATGTGGGATCTTCCCGGACCAGGGCACGAACCCATATCCCCTGCATCGGCAGGCGGACTCTCAACCACTGCGCCACCAGGGAAGCCCCTTCTTCTTTTTTTTTATACATCTTTATTAGAGTATAACTGCTTTACAATGTTGTGTTAGTTTCTATTGTACAACAAAGTGAATCAGCTATATGTATACATATATCCCCCATCTTCTCCCTCTGGAGCCTCCCTCCCACCCCTCTAGGTCATCACAAAACACCGAACTTATCTCCCTGTGCTATGCGGATGCTTCCCACTAACTATCTATTTTACATTTGGTAGTATCTATATGTCCATGCCACTCTCTCACTTTGTCCCAGTTTACCCTTCCCCCTCCCCGTATCCTCAACTCCATTCTTTAGTAGGTCTGTGTCTTTATTCCTATCTTGCCCCTAGGTTCTTCATGACCTTTTTTTTTTAGATTCCATATATATGTGTTAGCATATGGTATTTGTTTTTCTCTTTCTGACTTTCTTCACTTTGTATGACAGACTCTATGTCCATCCACGTCACTACAAATAACTCAATTTCATTTCTTTCTATGGCTGAGTAATATTCCATTGTATATGTGTGCCACATCTTCTTTATCCCTTCATCTGTCGATGGACACTTAGGTTGCTTCCATGTCCTGGCTATTGTAAATAGAGCTGCAATGAACATTTTGGTACATGACTCTTTTTGAATTATGGTTTTCTCAGGGTATATGCCCAGTAGTGGGATTGCTGAGTCGCATGGTAGTTCTATTTTTAGTTTTTTAAGGAAACTTCATACTGTTCTCCATAGTGGCTGTATCAATTTACATTCCCACCAACAGTGCAAAAGGGTTCCCTTTTCTCCACACCCTCTCCAGCATTTCTTGTTTGTAGATTTTTTAATGATGGCCATTCTGACTGGTGTGAGATGATATCTCATTGTAGTTTTGATTTGCATTTCTCTAATGATCAATGATGTTGAGCATTCTTTCATGTGTTTGTTGGCAATCTGTATATCATCTTTGGAGAAATGTCTATTTAGGTCTTCTGCCCATTTTTGGATTGGGTTGTTTGTTTTTTTGATATTGAGCTGCATGAGCTACTTGTAAATTTTGGAGATTAATCCTTTGTCAGTTGCTTCATTTGCAAATATTTTCTCCCATTCTGAGGGTTGTCTTTTGGTCTTGTTTATGGTTTCCTTTGCTGTGCAAAAGCTTTTAAGTTTCATTAGTTCCCATTTGTTTATTTTTGTTTTTATTTCCATTTCTCTTGGAGGTGGGTCAGAAAGGATCTTGCTGTGATTGATGTCATAGAGTGTTCTACCTGTGTTGTCCTCTAGGAGTTTTATCATGTCTGACCTTACATTTAGGTCTTTAATCCATTTTTAGTTTATTTTTGTGTATGGTGTTAGGGAGTGTTCTAATCTCATTCTTTTACATGTAGCTTTCCAGTTTTCCCAGCACCACTTATTGAAGAGGCTGTCTTTTCTCCACTCTATATTCTTGCCTCCTTTATCAAAGATAAGGTGACCACATGTGCATGGGTTTATCTCTGGGCTTTCTGTCCTGTTCCATTGATCTATATTTCTGTTTTTGTGCCAGTACCATACTGTCTTGATTACCGTAGCTTTGTAGTATAGTCTGAAGTCAGGGAGCCTGATTCCTGCAGCTCCTTTTTTCTTTCTGAAGGTTGCTTTGGCTATACAGGGTCTTTTGTGTTTCCATACAAATTGTGACATTTTTTGTTCTAGTTTGCGAAAAATGCCATTGGTAGTTTGGTAAGGATTCCATTGAAACTGTAGATTGCTTTGGGTAGTATAGTCATGTTCACAATGTTGATTCTTCCAATCAAAGAACATGGTATATCTCTCCATCTGTTTTTTTCATCTTTAATATCTTTCTTCAGTGTCTTATAGTTTTCTGCATACAGTTCTTTTCTCTCCTTAGGTAGGTTTATTCCTAGTTGTTTTAATTTTGTTGTTGCAATGGTAAATGGGAGTGTTTTCTTAATTTCACTTTCAGATTTTTCATCATTAGTGTATAGGAATGGCAGAGATTTCTGTGCATTAATTTTGTATCCTGCTACTTTACCAAATTCATTGATTAGCTCTAGTAGTTTTCTGGTAGCATTTTTAGGGTTCTCTGTGTATAGTATCATGTCATCTGCAAACAGTGACAGTTTTATTTCTTCTTTTCCAATTTGGATTCCTTTTATTTCTTTTTCTTCTCTGATTGCTGTGGCTAAAATTTCCAAAACTATGTTGAATAACAGTAGTGAGAGTGGGCAACCTTGTCTTGTTCCTGATCTTAGTGGAAATGGTTTCAGTTTTTCACCATTGAGGATGATGTTGGCTGTGGGTTTGTCATATATGGCCTTTATTATGTTGAGGAAAGTTCCCTCTATGCCTACTTTCTGGAGAATTTTGATCATAAATGCGTGTTGAATTTTGCCGAAAGCTTTCTCTGCATCTATTGAGATGATCATATGGTTTTTCTCCTTCAGTTTGTTAATATGCTGTATCACATTGATTGATTTGCGTATACTGAAGAATCCTTGCATTCCTGGGATAAACCCCACTTGATCATAGTGTATGATCCTTTTAATGTGTTGTTGGATTCTGTTTGCTACTATTTTGTTGAGGATTTTTGCATCTATGTTCATCAGTGATATTGGCCTGTAGTTTTCTTTCTTTGTGACATCTTTGTCTGGTTTTGGTATCAGGGTGATGGTGGCCTCGTAGAATGAGTTTGCGAGTGTTCCTCCCTCTGCTATGTTTTGGAAGAGTTTGAGAAGGATAGGTGTTAGCTCTTCTCTAAATGTTTGATAGAATTCGCCTGTGAAGCCATCTGGTCCTGGGCTTTTGTTTGTTGGAAGATTTTTTTTTTTTAACATCTTTATTGGGGTATAATTGCCTTACAATGGTGTGTTAGTTTCTGCTTTATAACAAAGTGAATCAGTCATACATAAACATATGTTCCGATATGTCTTCCCTCTTGCGTCTCCCTCCCTCCCACCCTCCCTATCCCACCCCTCCAGGCTGTCACAAAGCACCGAGCCAATATCCTGTGCCATGCAGCTGCTTCCCACTAGCTATCTACCTTACTACGTTTGTTAGTGTGTATATGTCCATGACTCTCTCTCGCCCTGTCACAGCTCACCCTTCCCCCTCCCCATAACCTCAAGTCCGTTCTCTAGGAGGTCTGCGTCTTTATTCCTGCCTTACCCCTAGGTTCTTCATGACATTTTTTTTTCTTAAATTCCATCTATATGTGTTAGCATACGGTATTTGTCTTTTTCTTTCTGACTTACTTCACTCTGTATGACAGACTCTAGGTCTATCCACCTCATTACAAATAGCTCAATTTCATTTCTTTTTATGGCTGAGTAATATTCCAATTTATATATGTGCCACATCTTCTTTATCCATTCATCCGATGATGGGCACTTAGGTTGTTTCCATCTCCGGGCTATTGTAAATAGAGCTACAATGAACATTTTGGTACATGACTCTTTTTGAATTTTGGTTTTCTCAAGGTATATGCCCAGTAGTGGGATTGCTGGGTCATATGGTAGTTCTATTTGTAGTTTTTTAAGGAACCTCCATACTGTTCTCCATAGTGGCTGAACCAATTCACATTCCCACCAACAGTGCAAGAGGGTTCCCTTTTCTCCACACCCTCTCCAGCATTTATTGTTTCTAGATTTTTTGATGATGGCCATTCTGACTGGTGTGAGATGATATCTCATTGTAGTTTTGATTTGCATTTCTCTAATGATTAATGATGTTGAGCATTCTTTCATGTGTTTGTTGGCAGTCTGTATATCTTCTTTGGAGAAATGTCTATTTAGGTCTTCTGCCCATTTTTGGATTGGGTTGTTTGTTTTTTTGTTATTGAGCTGCATGAGCTGCTTGTAAATTTTGGAGATTAATCCTTTGGCGGTTGCTTCATTTGCAAATATTTTCTCCCATTCTGAGGGTTGTCTTTTGGTCTTGTTTATGGTTTCCTTTGCTGTGCAAAAGCTCTGAAGTTTCATTAGGTCCCATTTGTTTGTTTTTATTTGCATTTCTCTAGGAAGTGGGTAAAAAAGGATCTTGCTGTGATTTATGTCATAGAGTATTCTGCCTATGTTTTCCTCTAAGAGTTTGATAGTTTCTGGCCTTACATTTAGGTCTTTAATCCATTTTGAGCTTATTTTTGTGTATGGTGTTAGGGAGTGATCTAATCTCATACTTTTACATGTACCTGTCCAGTTTTCCCAGCACCACTTATTGAAGAGGCTGTCCTTTCTCCACTGTACATTCCTGCCACCTTTATCAAAGATAAGGTGTCCATATGTCCGTGGGTTTATCTCTGGGCTTTCTATCCTGTTCCATTGATCTATCTTTCTGTTTTTGTGCCAGTATCATACCATCTTGATAACTGTAGCTTTGTAGTATAGTCTGAAGTCAGGGAGCCTGATTCCTCCAGTTCCTTTTTTCGTTCTCAAGATTGCTTTGGCTATTCGGGGTCTTTTGTGTTTCCATACAAATTGTGAAATTTTTTGTTCTGGTTCTGTGAAAAATGCCAGTGGTAGTTTGATAGGGATTGCATTGAATCTATAGATTGCTTTGGGTAGTAGAGTCATTTTCACAATGTTGATTCTTCCAATCAAAGAACATGGTATATCTCTCCATCTATTTGTATCATCTTTAATTTCTTTCATCAGTGTCTTATAATTTTCTGCATACAGGTCTTTTGTCTCCTTAGGTAGGTTTGTTCCTAGATATTTTATTCTTTTTGTTGCAATGGTAAATGGGAGTGTTTTCTTGATTTCACTTTCAGATTTTTCATCATTAGTTTATAGGAATGCCAGAGATTTCTGTGCATTAATTTTGTATCCTGCCACTTTACCAAATTCATTGATTAGCTCTAGTAGTTTTCTGGTAGCATCTTTAGGATTCTCTATGTGTAGGATCATGTCATCTGCAAACAGTGACAGCTTTACTTCTTCTTTTCCGATTTGGATTCCTTTTATTTCCTTTTCTTCTCTGATTGCTGTCGCTAAAACTTCCAAAACTATGTTGAATAAGAGTGGTGAGAGTGGGCAACCTTGTCTTATTCCTGATTAGTGGAAATGGTTTCAGTTTTTCACCATTGAGGATGATGTTTGCTGTGGGCTTGTCATATATGGCCTTTACTATGTTGAGGAAAGTTCCCTCTATGCCTACTTTCTGCAGGGTTTTTATCATAAATGGGTGTCGAATTTTGTCAAAAGCTTTCTCTGCATCTATTGAGATGATCATATGGTTTTTCTCCTTCAATTTGTTAATATGGTTTATCACATTGATAGATTTGCGTATATTGAAGAATCCTTGCATTCCTGGAATAAACCCCACTTGATCATGGTGTATGATCCTTTTAATGTGCTGTTGGATTCTGTTTGCTACTATTTTGTTGAGGATTTTTGCATCTATGTTCATCAGTGATATTGGCCTGTAGTTTTCTTTCTTTGTGACATCCTTGTCTGGTTTTGGTATCAAGGTGATGGTGGCCTCGTAGAAGGAGTTTGGGAGTGTTCCTCCCTCTGCTATATTTTGGAAGAGTTTGAGAAGGATAGGTGTTAGCTCTTCTCTAAATGTTTGATAGAATTCGCCTGTGAAGCCATCTGGTCCTGGGCTTTTGCTTGTTGGAAGATTTTTAATCACAGTTTCAATTTCAGTGCTTGTGATTGGTCTGTTCATATTTTCTATTTCTTCCTGGTTCAGTCTCCGAAGGTTGTGCATTTCTAAGAATTTGTCCATTTCTTCCAGGTTGTCCATTTTATTGGCATAGAGTTACTTGTAGTAATCTCTCATGATCCTTTGTATTTCTGCATTGTCAGTTGTTACTTCTCTTTCATTTCTGATTCTATTGATTTGAGTCTTCTCCCTTCTTTTCTTGATGAGTCTGGCTAATGGTTTATCAATTTTGTTTATCTTCTCAAAGAACCAGCTTTTAGTTTTATTGATCTTTGCTGTCATTTCCTTCATTTCTTTTTCACTTATTTCTGATCTGATCTTTATGATTTCTTTCCTTCTGCTAACTTTGAGGTATTTTTGTTCTTCTTTCTCTAATTGCTTTAGGTGTAAGGTTAGGTTGTTTATTTGAGATGTTTCTTTTTTCTTAAGGTATGGTTGTATTGCTATAAACTTCCCTCTTAGAACTGCTTTTGCTGCATCTCATAGGTTTTGGGTCATCGTGTTTTCATTGTCATTTGTTTCTTGGTATTTTTTGATTTCCTCTTTGATTTCTTCAGTGATCTCTTGGTTATTAAGTAGTGTATTGTTTAGCCTCCATGTGTTTCTATTTTTTACAGATGTTTTCCTGTAATTGATATCTACTCTCATAGCATTGTGGTCCGAAAAGATACTTGATACGATTTCAGTTTTCTTAAATTTACCAAGGCTTGATTTGTGACCCAAGGTATGATCTATCCTGGAAAATGTTCCATTAGCACTAGAGAAGAATGTGTATTCTGTTGGTTTGGGATGGAATGTCCTATAGATATCAATTAAGTCCATCTTGTTTAATGTATCATTTAAAGCTTGTGTTTCCTTATTTATTTTCATTCGTGATGTTCTGTCCATTGGTGAAAGTGGGGTGTTAAAATCCCCTCCTATGATTGTGTTACTGTCGATTTCCCCTTTTATGACTTAGTATTTGCCTTATGTATTGAGGGGCTCCTGTGTTGGGTGCATAAAAATTTATAATTGTTATATGTTCGTCTTGGATCGATCCCTTGATCATTATGTAGTGTCTTTGTCTCTTATAATAATAGTCTTTGTTTTAAAGTCTATTTTGTCTGATATGAGAATTTCTACTCTAGTTTTCTTTTGATTTGCATTTGCATGGAATATCTTTTTCCATCCCCTCACTTTCAGTCTGTATGTGTCCCTAGGTTTTAAGTGGGTCTCTTGTAGACAGCATGTATATGGGTCTTGTTTTTGTATCCATTCAGTCAGTCTATGTCTTTTGGTTGGGGCATTTAATCCATTTACATTTAAGGCAATTATCGATATGTATGTTCCTATTACCATTTTCTTAATTGTTTTGGGTTTGTTATTGTAGGTGTTTTCCTTCTCTTGTGTTTCCTGCCTAGAGAAGTTCCTTTATCCTTTGTTGTAAAGCTAGTTTGGTGGTGCTGAATTGTTAGCTTTTGCTTGTCTGTAAAGGTTTTAATTTCTCCATCAAATCTGAATGAGACCCTTGCTGGGTAGAGTAATCTTGGTTGTAGGTTTTTCTCCTTCATCACTTTAAGTATATCCTGCCACTCCCTTCTGGCTTGCAGAGTTTCTGCTTAAAGATCAGCTGTTAACCTTATGGGGATTCCCTTGTGTGTTATTTGTTGTTTTTCCCTTGCTGCTTTTAATATTTTTTCATTGTATTTAATTTTTGATAGTTTGATTAATATGTGTCTTGGCGTGTTTCTCCTTGGATTTATCCTTTATGGGACTCTCTGTGCTTCCTGGACTTGATTAACTATTTCCTTTCCCATATTAGGGAAGTTTTCAACTATAATCTCTTCAAATATTTTCTTAGTTCCTTTCTTTTTCTCTTCTTTTCTGGGACCCCTATAATTCGAATGTTAATGCATTTAATGTTGTCCCAGAGGTCTCTGAGACTGTCCTCAATTCTTTTTATTCTTTTTTCTTTATTCTGCTCTGCAGTAGTTATTTCCACTATTTTATCTTCCAGGTTACTGATCCGTTCTTCTGCCTCAGTTATTCTGCTATTGATCCCTTCTAGAGAATTTTTAATTTCATTTATTGTGTTGTTCATCACGTTTGTTTGCTCTTTAGTTCTTCTAGGTCCTTGTTAAACATTTCTTGTATTTTCTCCATTCTATTTCTAAGATCTTGAATCATCTTTACCATCATTATTCTGAATTCTTTTTCAGGTAGAATGTCTATTTCCTCTTCATTTGTTAGGTCTTCTGGGTTTTTGCCTTGCTCCTTCATCTGCTATGAGTTTCTCTGTCTTCTCATTTTGCTTAACTTACTGTTTGGGGTCTCATTTTTGCAGGCTGCAGTTTCTTAGTTCCCGTTGTTTTTGGTGTGTGTTCCCAGTGGCTAAGGTTGGTTCAGTGGGTTGTGTAGGCTTCCTGGTGGAGGGGACTAGTGCCTGTGTTCTGGTGGATGAGGCTGGATCTTGTCTTTCTACTGGGCAGGTCCACATCTGGTGGTGTGTTTTGGGGTGTCTGTGGCCTTATTATGGGTTTAGGCAGCCTTTGTGCTAATGGGTAGGGTTGTGTTCCTGTCTTGCTAGTTATTTGGCTTAGTGTGTCCAGCACTGTAGCTTGCTGGTCGTTGAGTGGAGCTGGGCCTTGGCGTTGAGGTGGAGATCTCTGGGAGATTTTCGCCCTTTGATATTACGTGGAGCTGGGAGGTCTCTTGTGGACCGGTGTCCTGAACTTGGCTCTCCCACCTCAGAGGCACAGCCCTGACTCCTGTCTGGAGCACCAAGAGCCTGTCATGCCCACAGCTCAGAATAAAAGGGAGAAAAGAAAGAAAGAAAGAAGAAGATAAAATAAAATACAGTTATTAAAGTAAAAAATAGTTATTTTTAAGTAATATAAAAAGAAAAAAAAAAGAGAGAAAGAAGAGAGCAATCAAACCAAAAAACAAATCCACCAATGATAAGAAGTGCTAAAAACTATACTAAAATAAAACAACAAAAAAAACGGACAGACAGAACCCTAGGACAAATGGTAAAAGCAAAGCTATACAGACAAAATCACACACAGAAGCATACACATACACACTCACAAAAAGAGAAAAAGGGGGCTTCCCTGGTGGCACAGTGGTTGGGGGTCTGCCTGCCAATGCAGGGAACGCGGGTTCGTGCCCATGTCCGGGAGGATCCCGCGTGCCGCAGGGAGGCTGGGCCCGTGAGCCATGGCCACTGAGCCTGCGCGTCTGGAGCCTCTGCTCCACAACGGGAGGGGCCACAGTGGTGAGAGGCCCGCGTACCGGAAAAAAAAAAAAGAGAGAAAAAGGGGAAAAAATATATATATACCGTTGCTCCCAAAGTCCACCTCCTCCATTTGGGATGATTCGTTGTCTATTCAGGTATTCCGCAGAAGCAGGGTACATCAAATTGATTGTGGAGATATAATCCGCAGCTCCTGAGGCTGCTGGGAGAGATTTCCCTTTCTCTTCTTTGTTCTCACAGCTCCCAGGGGCTCAGCTTTGGATTTGGCCCCGCCTCTGCGTGTAGGTCGCTTGAGGGAGTCTGTTCTTCGCTCAGACAAGACAAGGTTAAAGTAACAGTTGATTAGGGGGCTCTGGCTCACTCAGGCCGGGGGCAGGGAGGGGTACTGAGTGCGGGGCGAGCCTGCGGGGGCAGAGGCCGGAGGGATGTTGCACCAGCCTGAGGCGCGCTGTGCGTTCTCCCGGGGCAGTTGTCCCTGGTTCCCGGGACCCTGGCAGTGGCGGGCTGCACAGGCTCTTCGGAAGGGGGGTGTGGGTAGTGACCTGTGCTCACACACAGGCTTCTTGGTGGTGGCAGCAGCAGCCTTAGCATCTCATGTCTGTCTCTGGGGTCCACGCTGTTAGTCGCGGCTCGCGCCTGTCTCTGGAGCTCTTTTAAGCGGCGCTCTTAATCCCCTCTCCTCGCGTACCAGGAAACAAAGAGGGAAGAAAAAGTCTCTTGCCTCTTCGGCAGGTCCAGACTTTTCCCCAGACTCCCTACCGGCTAGCTGTGGTGCACTAACCCCCTGTAGGCTGTGTTCACGCCGCCAACCCCAGTCCTCTCCCTGCCATCTGACCTCTGAACCCGAGCCTCAGCTCCCAGCCCCCGCGGAGCAGACAAGCCTCTCGGGCTGGTTGGCACGGATCCTCTGTGCGGGAATCTCTCCGCTTTGCCCTCCGCACCCCTGTGGCTGCGCTCTCCTCCACGGCTCCGAAGCTTCCCCCCTCCGCCACCCGCAGTCCCCGCCCGCGAAGGGGCTTCCTAGTGTGCGGAAACCTTTCCTCCTTCACAGCTCCCTCCCACTGGTGCAGGTCCCGTCCCTATTCTTTTGTCTCTGTTTTTTCTTTTTTCTTTTGCCCTACCCAGGTACGTGGGGGGTTTCTTGCCTTTTGGGAGGTCTGAGGTCTTCTGCCAGCGTTCAGTAGGTGTTCTGTAGGAGTTGCTCCACATGTAGATGTATTTCTGATGTATGTGTGGGGAGGAAGGTGATCTCCGCGTCTTACTCTTCTGCCATCTTAAAGCTCCTCTCCATACGTATTTGTTAATGTTAATGTTAGTTTAGATCTACTTTCAGGAGGAAGTACGCAGTAGGGAATCCAACTTTATTTTTTCTACTATGGCTATCCCTCTGTGCCAGCAAGAAAACCCCCCTTCTGATTTGAAATACCTCCACTATTATATACTAAAGAACCTATGTATTTGGGTCTATTCCTCACCTTTATAATCTATTCCATTGACCCATCTATTTATGCCCTAGTACCATGCTGTTTTTATTATTATAGCTTTATAATTTTAGAATTCATGTAGGTTAGGTTACCCCTTCATGACTTTTTTTTTTTTTTTTTGCTATTTACTAGTTTATTTTTCATATGATCTTTAGAATCAGACTGTGTAGTCACCTCTACTCCCCTGCCCCTG
This sequence comes from Grampus griseus, assembly GCF_964374135.1. Classification (NCBI taxonomy): domain Eukaryota; kingdom Metazoa; phylum Chordata; class Mammalia; order Artiodactyla; family Delphinidae; genus Grampus; species Grampus griseus. The sequence continues at coordinate 62,732,443 of NC_139019.1, forward strand.
ACAATTTGGTATTTTTAGAGATCATGTTAAATTGATAGATTAATTTAGGGAGTATTGAAATTTTTGTGATGTTGCATTTTTGTACCCAAGAACTGATATGCCTTTCCTTTTAGTCAAGTCTTTTGTGTGCTTTCCTTCAGTACCATTTTCAAAAATATTTTTCATATAAATCTTATATACTTTTGTTATGTTTGCCACTATTCTAAATAAGATCTTTCTTTTGCTTTATCTTCTATCTAGTTGTTTTTTGTATATGAACGGTTTTGATTTCTTATATTAGTTTCACATCTAGCTCTTCCACTAAATTCTGAGTTTTTTGTCTGATTTTCTTAGGTTTTCTAGATAGCAGTCATATCATCTGCAAATGGTAATAATTTTACCTCCTACCTCCCAATTTTTTTTAACCTCATGTCTGTCTCTCTGACTTAATGGGAATGCTTTTAGTATTTTCCCGTTAAGCATTAAGTCCCTAATGTTTTTTTTCTTCATAAAGATCCTTTTCAATTCCCATGTGAAATATCAATAATTCTTGCCTCATTGTCTATGGTTAGTTATGGCAAACTTTTCCGTCATTCCTTGCAAAAATTAAAGAAGGAAAAGGCTCAGGCTAGAGAGGTCTTTGTTATATTGGACAAACGTCAGCCTCCTGGGGGCTTCCACTCGTTTCCTTCTGAAACAGCAGAAGAGGAGACCACTCTCATTTACATGGCAGCCCTTCAGACTTCTGAGGAGACAAGGGGTCTCCTTTGAATCATTTCTCTCTGCCTTACAACATTGGAGTTTAACAAATGTCCTTTGTCCTACCAATGAGCAAGCCGAAAGTCCTTTGAAGACCTGCTGGGTGCAGAGCTCTGTGATCAAACCCCACAGCATGCTTATGCCCTACCAGCAATCAGCTAATTTGCTCTGTCAGGGTTCCTAGATGCTTCCTTGTCCTCACATTCCCGGAACCTCCACATATAAAGCCTTCCCTTTCCATTGCACTATGATACTTGTAGGGAGGATCCCACACTTAGGACCCAAAGTGAGACCCTTTGAGTCAAATTTCTTATTGCCTTTTGAATTTTATTACTGGCTCTAGACTTCTAACATCGTCAGGTTAGTCACATTATTGATAAGGCTGAAATCTCTTCTTACCTAAGCATCAACAACTTGCTGTGGTTCCATTTGCTGTCTAATCACTTACTTCAGTTTGGATATTCTGTGGATTTGAATTCTACTCCAAACTATGCAAAACTTACTATAACTCATGTGGTTTCAGTTGCAATTATGACAAGTTTTTGGTTTTGAAGTAAAAAATATAATCTATGGAAGAGTGCCACTCTTCAGATTTCAAATTCCAAAATTTTTGAAGCTTTCATTTGGCTAAACAGCAGGGACAGCTGACATGAAGGCTTTTATGACATTCAAGTGAGGTCAGACAATAAACAGACGTGGAAATGAACCATTCGTAGCTGAGCTTTTTTGCTTTGTTCTTGGTGCTTGAGCATAAGACAGCAACTTATAAACAATAAAGCCCTACCATATTTCATATTACTTTCATTTTCATGCCTGGTGCTTTTATAGAGTCAGCGAGGGCATTAGGCATATTTGTCACGTCTGCATGACATGTTCGCGCACTGAAAGCAGATCTTATCCCATATATTGGCTTCTGTACCATGTAAACTTTTATTCTTTAAATGACTAATAAGACTTAGCATACAATTGACTATATATATGGAATTTCCTCCTTGACAGACTGCATAAAATTTAAGAGCAAAACTTACCCAAAAAACAGCATCCTTGGCATTTAACACCTGCATTATCACAAAATGAAACCCATATGTTCTATCCAGTTTCTAGAGATGAAATTTCCTCACCTCTCCTTGTCACTTACACCTCAAGCAGGGACAGGGCCTGGGCACATGATACGTGATCAATAAGTATTTATTTGATGAGTGGATGAAGTCTGAAATTCAGTTCAGATCTGAGTGTGCTTATTGAGACAATAAGCTTGTTATAATTAATGTACATTGAAAACATCTCTTCAGTCATCAATGCAAATAAGATCAGAAATACATCTACCCCAGAATAACAATCTAGGTATTAGTTGGGAATTGCATTCTCAGTCATAGGACCTGGTTTTTTTGTTAATAAATTGAAGCATTATTAGTTGTCAGTGGACGTGTGGCTCAATCCATGCATTCTCCATGCATCTAAAGATAGTACTCTGTGAGGACCTGCTCAGGTGGTAGGTTCTGAAATAACAACCAATAAGGTTTGGGGAGTTTGTACTGACCTTTACCAGATGCAGGCACTAAATAGCAAATATACAAATAGACCCAGGCTTCTCCCCTCCCTGCCCCTTCCTGCTGAGGAACACACTGTGAGTTTTCTGTGCTTTTAGACATGGGGCTTTGATGGGGGAGGGATTGTTACTCTGTACAGATTTTCTGCTTCTAAAAAGTCTAAGTTCATCTGTTTTTTGGGTCAATGATACTTTTTCCTTCTCCTGGTTCTCCATGGTATTCTCTAAGGTAGGTACTGAGAATGAAGTAAGTCAACAGAAGTAGAAATAACCTGAAAACAAAAATCAGTCTGAGAATGAACAGTGGCCACTCTTTGATTCTAATGATTTCGTGGTACCTTCATTAATAATAAAACAAACACAAAGAAAATAAAAAACAAACAAAGGGAACAAACAGATAAAAAAACCCCGCATCTCCCTCTGAGAATGAACTTGAAGGCTATTGTACTATTGTTTTCAATGACTAGTATCCAATGCACATCTAACAGGAACAGGATTCTGATTCTTTAGTACTCAGATTAGGACTTCTTTTATTAGCAAGGAGCCTAACTTGTAACTCTCTCCAATGCCTCTCCAAATGGAGGCTAAAAGAAAGAGCACTTGTATACTTTATTTGTATAAATGCTCTAGGACGCGATATCAAGCAGATAAAAGAGAATGGAAAAGAGGCACAAAAATTATTCCAGCTCATTGGCAAGTTCAGAGCTCCATCTTCAAATCCAACAGGTCCATTTGTGCTTAAATGGTTGGGCTGTTACAGTGTTCTTGCCAAGCCTGCTGCCATTTAGATACCACAACCAGCACTTTTCTTTTAATGTAAATGGGAGGTTTAGGAACAGCAGCTTTGGGGATTGTATTTGGCAGTTAGAATTCTCTTTTCTCTCCAGGATTAAGTTTGCTCTAAAGGGTATTGTCTTCTTTAGAGATCTTCAGTTTCTATAAGTTGGCTGGCTTTGGCATGATGACCATGTACAAAATCAACACTCACCTTAAGTTTTCCACTATTCAGGATCTGTTAATGAGATGGTGTCTTTTGCATTACAGATTGGTTTAATATCATCTTAATCCACAAGTGCCCTCTCAGCCAAAATTTGATAGAGAAAACAACATATCCTTGGGGACTCAATAACCACAAAATTAGTCTATTTTCTGAATTAAAAAAAAAAAGTTTGGTTGGCTCTATTCCAAAGAGCATTCTGGAAGTCACAATATTGGACAAAAGTTGATCAAGGTAGAAATGATTTGATAAAGTAAATTTAGTGGACAATGGCCATTTTATAAAATCTGGCTTGCTAACTCGGTGGTCATAAAAAGGGAAAAATAAGTGATTTGTTGTGAATAAAAGATGTTCATTCACTACAGGATTGAAATATGATGAGTTGTTTAGCATATAGGGTTATATTTAAAATTATTATTTTCCCTTCATATTCAGATCTTTCTCTGGAATTAAAGGACTCCAACTGAAAGTTAACCTCCAACCCAATGACAATTACTTTTTCTACGTGAAAGCCATCAGTGCATTTGGGACAAGTGAACAGAGTGAAGCTGCCCTCATTTCCACCAGAGGTACCTTCTCCTTTGCACACAGAGAACTATTTCCAAGCATTCCCATTCCTTCCCTTCCACCACCCAGAGAAGACATCCTAGAGGGCCACTTCACGCCCCCAACCTGCTGGCAGGGCTAGGTTTTTGGCATGAGGACCCAAGATTGGCCAAAGGTCAAGGTGTTTCTTTTGTTTTTCTGGTTTAAGACATTCTCAACTTTGGCCATCCATTAGCAATCAGTCCAGGTGCTTAAGAAAATACTGATGTGGGGAGCCCACTCCTGGAGAGCCTGGTCTAATTTACCTGGATATGGGCTCTGACAAGTGTTTTAAATCTCCTCAGATGATCCTTGTTTGGTTCACAATGTGCTATCGTTTGTGGGTATGTTTTGAGTGTGTGTGTGTTGGGGGAAGAGTGGGATGAGGATATTCTTATTTTATTACACTGTGAACTCTATGAACAAGCTTCTAGTCTTATTCTTCTGTTTATTTTCCATGCCTAGCACATGGTTTGTGCCCATTAATGTTTGTTGAATGAATGAATGAGTGAGCAACTCAAAAAAGTGATGAAACTGTTCAAGGGCATTTTGGGGAAAATACCCTTGATGGTGCCAACAAAAAAATGCTTGGCTGTTCTCAATTATTGTGAAAAGAAATGAGGAATGGAAGAGTGATCATTTTATTATCTTATGCTAGACCCAAAGATGGCAAGATTGAGGGTGGCACATTACGTGATTTGCTTAACCAGCAAAAACTTGTGCACGCACCTTGGGTGTGATGTGGTTAGGGCCAGCCTGATGTTTATAAAGAGAGGGCATGAGGGCTGTCTGTCCAGAAGTGTGTTCCCTGCAGTCCCAAATGGTGCCTGTACTGTCCACTGTTAGAACCACTCCTGGAGGTTAGATAGACCATTGCATCTTCAAACTTTAATGTGCGCGTGAATCTCCCAAGGAGCTTGTTAAAATACCGATTGTGGTTCAGGAGGTCTGGGGCAGGCCCGAGATTCTGCATTTCTAACTAGTTTCCAGGTGAGGTAGGTAGGTGCTGCTGGTGCAGGGAGCATACTTTGCATAATAGAGTGAGCGCTAGTACAGGAGAAGCACACCGGGTGAGGTGACCAGCCACTGATGTTCACTAGTCCTTATCACGGAAGAAATTTTGCTGTGGATCTGAAAACACTGAGCAGAGGATTTTGATGTTAGAAGCAAGGGAGACTACGATCTGAAATGCGGGGCTTGGCCCAGGGATAGCGCTCGACATTGCAGTAATGTTATAATCCTATTTTCTAACTACAATAGGAACGAGATTTCTCCTGCTGAGGGAAACGGCTCATCCCGCTCTGCAGATTTCCTCAGATGGAACAGAGATCAGCTTCGCTGAGAGGAGACGGCTGACAGAGTAAGTAGAAGAAGAAAGCACGAGATGCCTCCGCAGGAGAGTCTTCTGAGGGTGTCACCTCAGTGTGGCCTCACCTGAGCACATTGTTGGTTTAGTGCACATGCCTGGTATGTGTGACATTGAGCATAAATTGGTACGCACACATACAGTTCAGTTATGGTTCATTACTAGGGGAAAAGTGACAGAGATCATTCAAACTTGGAGCAAGTGTCAGTATTTTTATTGGAAATATAAGCACAGATGGTTTTGTTTAACACATAGGCTGTTCTAAGGCATTATCTCTGGTTCAATGAAAAAAGAGCCTGGGTTAATTCTTCTATTATTTCAACAGCAAACCAGATTTTGAATCTATCCACTTGAAAAGGAATAGAGGAGAATGACATTTTGTTGAGTTTCTGGTTCTGGCCACATGCAGGACTTTCAGGATCTTGCCCTCCCCCCCCCCACCACCACATCCCCCAGAAGCTCCCACAAAAGGAAGCAGCAAAGTAAAGAAATCCAAAAGCTGAGGGCACGGTGGGGAGATTGCTCTGCAATTTGCCTGCACTCTCTCGTGGTTATTTTGAGGGTCAAAATGGTCAAATGGGAGAAAGTACGTGAAAAGCATGTGAAACACACTGCTGTTGGCACTGATGCGCCCAGGGTGCTCTCACAGTATAGCCCTGAGCCCACCAACGGCGACTTGTGCTGTTTTCCTCTCAGTCTGCTATTCATCTGTCTGTGGCTCAGCTCAGGTGTTACCTGCTCCTGGAAATGACCAAGCCTTTTCTGGGCCCTGGCACCCTTGATCTTATCCGCAAAAAGGTCTGAGCACTTGTGGAGTCGTTGGTCAGATACTCTATTTTGACTAGTCCTCAAGCAACAGCCTCTTCTTCCGCATCTTTAATCTCCGGAATCTAGCCTGGGACCCAGAACACTGGAGATGCTAAGCATGTACAAATGAGTGAATTCAGGGGAAAAAAAGATTTAAGAAATAGATTGGGCTTTTCTGTCTCTTTTGGATTTCTCAAAAAAATCAAAGAGAAAAGAAATAGATTGGAGGTTGGTAAGAGTTCATAGATAATAACTAATGTATTTGATAGAATTTTACTTATTTATTATTAACCTGAAAATTAACTCATAAATATCAGGCAGCTGGGCTTTGCTCCAGAGAGCAAGGGCCCATCAGTAGCCCCCTCTCTGAAATGAGGTTGTTGGGTAAAGACACGAGAAAATGAAGTACATTCCTTTGCATTAATCACTTTCTCATCTGTTAAGGGGGAGAGGGAGAGGGTGCTGACTGAATATTAATACTGCTTAAATTAAAAATGCTTCCTTGCTGTCTCAGCCATTTCAAAGCAAAATTGAGCAATTCATGCAAACAAGGTCACCCATCCGCAGTGGAAAGTGCTTTGGTTCACTTCACCGTGTCTGTTACAAAAATAGCTGAGGTGAGACAAAAAGAGACCTTTCGACAACCTCTCAGGTGTACCTGCTACCATCTAAAGAGGCCAGAGTCCCAAAGACTGTTGACCACAAGCCTCTGAGGAGCACAAGCATTACACCTGGTTCATCCAGGTGGAACTCCGCTCTGCTCTGGCCTCCCCAGACAGCTTGCTCTTCAGGAGCAGCACCGTTTTCGGTCTCTGTGCCCAGGAAAGTCAGCAGACACTGGAACCCATTGTGAGAGAAGGTTTTAGAGACTCCTTTTTGTGTATGTGCAAGTTTTGGAAGAAAACTTTGCAAGTCATGCTCTCTTGGAATTCTCCACCTGCCTCCCTTATATCTCCTCTTTGAAAGCAGAGATTGTGCCATTTCTTTTTATCCTGCCATTATTCTAATTTCCAGGTTCCCAGTCCCTCCAAGAGACGCTATGTGTAATACATGTGTGTTGAGTGTGGCAGTAGAAATGTGTTAAATGCATGTTGAGGGTTTGGGGAATTCTGTGGCCATCAGGTCACGTCGGGGGCACAATGAACAATGAATGTCTTTAGTCAAACTCCAGCAGTTTCCGAGGATAGAATCCTGCTTAAACTGTGTACACATTTATGAATGTTGGTGTTTATGAGACAAAGCCTGGCAATTCCTGATCAACTTTGCCTGCAGAATCCCATCAGTGCTGGGTGAGGAGCTGCCTGCCTGTGGCCAGCACTACTGGGAAACCACTGTCACAGACTGCCCAGCGTACCGACTGGGCATCTGCTCCAGCTCGGCGGTGCAGGCTGGCGCCCTGGGACAAGGAGAGACCGCGTGGTACATGCACTGCTCTGAGCCGCAGAGGTAAGCCGGAGCCTGCCCCTCCCCACTTAATCAAAGTGTCATGCGTTGATGTCTAGGCAGAGGGCTCTGAGGGACCTAATAAATAACCTCTCACTTCCCTGCCCAAGTTCTGAGTCAGCTGAGAAAGAAAACAGAAGACTCAGGTATTTGGAGATTCAACTACTACTCTGATTACTGAGGAAGCCGGTTTTAGAGAATGTGGTTCCTATGTGAAAGCAAGAATGTTTCTTATATCGAACCCTATTAATAGACAGACTTGTCCCCACGCAGAGCCTTGGCCAGGGCAGCTTCCCATCCTGTGGGGCAGAGTAGGTTCCTGGAGAAGCATGTGCATCTCCTCAGGAAACTCGTCAGGAAGAGTTAGGGAAACACATGCATGGCCAGTTTTTCCTTCAAAACTCACCCCAGGGTGGGGAGAGACCACAAGGGTAAGGCCGAAAGGGCTCCCTCCACAGAGGAGTCAACAGGACTGAGGAAGAAGTAGGTCCCCAGTACCACCCCCCTACCCCACCGCCGTTGGTCTATATTAAGGGTTGGCAAACTATAGCCCAATAGGCCAAATATGACCCGCTGCTTTTTTTGTAAATGTGGTTTTATTGGAACACAGTCAAGCTCATTTGTTTACGTATTGCCTACGGCTGCCTTTGTGCTACAATGGCAGAGACGACTAGTTGTAATAGAGATTGAATGGCCCCAAAGCCTAAGATATTTACTCTCTGGCCCTTTACAGACAAAGCTGACTAACCTCTGGTCTTATTAGTGTTACCGACCTGGGTTCTTGGACTCTTTAATCAATAGAAATTGATAAGAGGCCAGACGAGGAATGCAAGCAAGGCTTTATTGGGACTCCTGCCGCAGCAGGAGAGAGCGAGAACAAGTAATAGGTACCCACGCTCGCTCCGTGAGGGGGGGTGAGCTGGTCCGTCATATGGGCTGAGGGTAGGGGAGGATTGCTGGGTCAGGCGGGAGGCGTGGCTTAGGTGGTCCGCCCACCCCCTTGGCGGTGTCGCGGGCACGGATCATGCGCAGTACCCTGCTTTTGCTCCCGGCACCTCATAAGTGGCAGTTGGGTTTTGGCCTTTTTGTATCTTGTTGTTCATACTTTGCCCCAACTGGACATGCATGCAGTTATTTTTAGTCCTTTATAGTTTCTTTGTATTTTGTTGCTCAAGAAGACATTTGTCCAGGGGCAAGTGCTGCAGTAAAGGGTCCCAGGTCCCAGCCTGTCTCATTAGTATTGTTTAATCGCTTGATGTGAAAAAGCTGTTAACCTGCGTTAGCTAAGGCGAGCATGTTATGAACTGAATATGTGCACAAGATAGTCTAATAAAAGAGCATGAGACTGGAGCCAGGAACCTGATTTTAGTCCTGGCTCCCTTCTCGACTAGCCTCGTATTGACTACTCCCCGGAAGTTGGCTAATCTAATGAGCGTATCTGATGTGCTCATCTGTCTTGTCAGGGGACAGTGATGCCTGGTCTGCTACATTTTGGGGTTGTGAGGATCACATGAAGTCAGGTACAAGGAAGAGCTTTGAAATCATAAAGAATCAAATGTGAAGAATTATTCAAATGTAATGCTTAAAAAGGAAGCAGTGCTCGCAAGTTCCCAGAAAGAGGCCCACAGATTGGGATTTTGTATATTTCTGGCTGCACATCTCTCCCTGCATCCTACTTGACAGAGTTTGATTCTCTGACATGGTTCATAAGGACACCATCTCCAAGAGCTATTTAAAGTCACATTCCATCAAGGCAGAGCCAGGATGATTAATTGATATTCAGCCTCCTCCTAGAGCTGAAAGATCATTCAAACCCAGAGTTTATAATCGGTAGACTTAGAGCTGGAACTAGGTACTGATTTCATGAAAATTTCCTTAGACACTTGAACCCTTAAGAACCCAAACCAAAGACGAGAGTCCAATACAGAGTTCTAGACTCTAGAAAACAGAACTGTTCATTTCATTCAGCAGGTTCAACAACTTTGGTCTTTGGCTCTTGTGGGCCCAGGGTAGGTTCTGTAGATTTTGGGAGGAGGAGTGTGCTGTGTGTGGTCACAGCACAGAGAGGTCAGGTCTTAAATGCCTCATTTCATGTTCCAAATTAGAGCACCCTGGCCTTCAGGTTACTGAGAGTACTGCTATAGCAGACCCTCCTGTGTTTTTCCATTTTTCTCGCTTCATGATTTAAACCAAGCGGTATTACTCTTTTTTTTTTTTTTTTTTTTTTTTTGCCGTACGCGGGCCTCTCACTGTTGTGGCCTCTCCCGTTGCGGAGCACAGGCTCCGGACGCGCAGGCTCAGCGGCCATGGCTCACGGGCCCAGCCGCTCCGCGGCATGTGGGATCTTCCCGGACCGGGGCACGAACCCGTGTCCCCTGCATCGGCAGGCAGACTCCCAACCACTGCGCCACCAGGGAAGCCCCAAGCGGTATTACTCTTGATTCTACTTGCATCAGGCTTTAAGATGTCACAACTGGCTAGGAGAAATGAAGAGATTCTAAGGAGAAAGAATCAACGGTATTTCATCCTGTCTGTTCCTAACTTACTTCTCTAGCTCAAGGCTTTGTTTCCTTTACTAGTTTCATCCACAGCCAACATGCCTGTGTTCTTCTTCCAGTCTCCACCCACTCCAAGCCATTCTGTGTGTCACAGCTGACAAATATTTCTCAAACATCATTTGCATCACGTCCCTTCCTTTTCTGCTCAAAAATCTACAAACATCTACAGTGGTGTCGACACTCAGGTGGGACCACAGTGAAGGGGGAAGCCAGGAAGAATGTGACCAGGCTGGAGTATGAGGAGGCCTGAGGGGAGTGGCCACCAGGGTGGGGAGGAGTCTGGCTGGGCTCATTCTGGGCCATCAGTGAGATTCACAAGGGTGGTCCACCCAGGTGGGAAACCTCGCCAAGGTAGTTCCAGGGTCATGCAGGCGTCAAGAATCAGGCTTCTGGATGACCTTTGTTTGAACAGGGACCAGCAGTCCAAAGGATAGGGAGGGAGTCAGGCCGCGGCAGATAGGCTTGGTTTCAGGCCGGAGTGCAGGTTGGAGAAGGAAGTGATGTGCTCAGTAGGAAATGGAGGCAGAAACAAGACAGGGCGAATTCCAGGCCCTGTAGAACTGGTGGGTCCAAGGCTTCAAGGAATGTCTTTCCCTCCTTGACCTCCATGGTAGCGATTAGCTCAGGGACTGACCAGGGCTGGGCCTGTGGGCACCGGGGACCTTCTAAGCAGGGTAGGGAGATGGCTTATATGGGCATTCAGAACCCTCTAGACCAGTGCTGCGCAATCACACATTCTGCAAAAATAGAAAAATGGTGTCATATGTGGCTCTTGAGAACTTGAAATGTGGTTAATAGGACTGACGAACTGAATTTTGAATTTTACTTAATTTTACTTAATTTTAATTTAAGTGGTCACATGTGCCTGGTGGCCACTCTATTGGACAGGGCAGGTCTAGAGCCTGGCCTCTGACTTACCTATCCGGGTAATATCCTTAAAGTCATTCACATGTCCCCTCCTAACCCCTCAATCAGATGGTGATGTTCTCCATGACATACAGGTTTATTCTGCCACCTCATCACTGCTTCTGCTGCCCCGATGGCTTGGATCGCCTTCTCCCTTTTTTCCCCATCCGGTTCTGACCATTCTTCTTTGGCTGAATGTGAGCCCATCTGCTCCCCAAGCCCCTTCTGTAAGAGCCCCAGCCTGTTCTCCATCTGTTCTCCAAGGGTGAAGTTGGGCAGCCCAACAACAGCCCACTGCTGTTCTCCGTCATTGCCACCTGCAGCCTCTGTGTGCTTTACAGGTTCTAAAACTTCATAATGTTCTGCCGTATTTCACATTAGCAAGGCACTGAAGAGGTCCTTTATCATTGTGGAAGTCTCGCTTACCTTCCATCCCTGTGAACCTCTGCCCTTTCACATGAGCGTCATTCAGCGAGGAAATTGCTAACTTGCCATTTCCTAAATATTCCTGCACTCAAGCTTCTGGGCCTTTAAGAGAGATGTCACAGGTCTTCAAGGTCCTTGTCCTTCTCAGCCACACCAGAGTCACCCAGTTTCTCCGGCCCCAGTCTTCCCAGTGTCACTCCCACCCTCAGACCTATCATATCCACAGATCTGTCCCTCATCTCTTTTCTTCTCTTCCATCTCTCATTTCTTCTATTCTTCTGTTTTCAGGGCTCCACCCTCTGTTTCTAAGATTGCCAGGAGAAAACTCCCACCTTGTGTTACTTTTTTGCATAGAGCAATTTAACTTCTTCTGTTCAGCAATTTCTCCTTGCCAGCCTGGCCTTGAACCTTTCCTTTCACAACTAAACCAGGTCCATTAAATGTGTAAGGAAACGCTTTACCAATCTGTGCTCTAAACTGGAGTCTCACTCAGCCCCAGCCCATGTTTAAGTCATCAACAATTTTCATTCCTGCTTAGTAGAGTATGGGGTCCCTGGGGGCAAGGACAGTATGCTATGGTCTGCATATCCCCCAGAGGTGCAGAGGTCTAGCAAAGTACAGGACACACAGATATGCCCAATGACTACATGTTGAACTGAATTTGTTTGAATTGAAGAAAGAAATCAAAGGCACCCCCCCTTGGCTGTAAGGGTGAGAAGATGAAAAGGAAAGTTGATTTGGGGCAGTGGGAGTGTACAAAAGATGAAGTTGGGCAAAAATAATGAAATATTTCTTAAACTTCATAAAGGTCCTTATGTAAGTTACTTACAAAATTTTTAAATGGTAAAATTAATACACTTTATGGAAGGCAAGCCCGTGGTACTTTTTAAAGTACATGGCAGCCTCAAAGGAGTTTTATTCAAAAGAATGACACACCATGAATGCAGTAGTTAAAACACGTGGGCAGCTGGGAAAGAATTAAAATGTTGAGAAAAATCACAAGGGAGGCATATGTTGGTTATTCTGGGACTGCCTCCTAATGTAGAAGGAGCAAAATTATTAAAAATACTCGTCTGTTGGGAAGAGCTATGCATGTTAGCATCTAGGAGGGATCTGGTTAAAGTATTTGGGACAATGTTATTGCAACTCATTGTGAATTGAGGTGAACAACTGCACAATCGGTTATCTCCAAGTGATTTTCTTTATCATGGTCCTTCAAGATTTCCAAAATTTTCAATTCCCATTCCATTCCATTTCAGATACACATTTTTCTACAGTGGCATTGTGAGCGATGTCCACGTGACAGAGCGTCCCGCCAGAGTGGGCATCCTACTGGACTACACCACCCAAAGGCTCCTGTTTATAAACTCTGAGACTGGACAGTTGCTCTTCATCATCAGGCACAGGTTTAATGAGGGCGTCCACCCTGCCTTTGCTCTGGAGAAACCCGGAAAATGCACTTTGCACCTGGGAATAGAGCCCCCAGATTCTGCAAGGCACAAGTGATCGTTGGCTTTTAGAGTTTGCAAGAACAAAATTCAAATTTGGGGGGTCTGTTGTTCTTTCCTGTGGGTGCTAGACATTATTCAAAACATCTCCTGCACATGAGCACTAGTAATAGCTCCATGAACAGGGATCAGCACGCGAGCAAAACCACCAAGAAAACTGTGACTTTCCAGAGCGTCACGTGAGTAAAAAGGATGGAAAAAGCAATCTCCGCCTTTTGGTTTATATACGTTTGAGTTCTTCCCTAAGTGAAAAGGATTGATATCTGACTTGGGAATCAAAATAGTGAAATGGACTCCCATCTGTTTCACTGGTAAGAGAAATCCTCAGATAGACAGGTCTGAGCGAAGGGAAGGTTGTACTGGTGACACATCTCCTCCAACAAGAAACACTGGCCTTTTCCACAAGAAAAATGTCATCTCACTTCACTAAAGGATGTGGAGTCCTAATCAGCAGAGAAAGTGTTTTAACCATTCAAAGCTGATAACGAACTCTTTTGTAATCATTATATACTGTAGAACACGAGTCTCTTTTCCCTGTAATTTTAAATGTAGAAAAGTGCTAGATATTAGAAATTTCCATTTTGTTAAATAAATGGTTAGAGTCTGTAAAACAAAACGTGTGATGTGAACTTACTGCATGTGACGTGAGTCTGGCATCTCTGGACGGGACAAACTGTGAATAAAAAGCCATCACACTGCAGTGGGTTGTGCTACCGCTCATTTTCATGTGAGAATTTTATACGTATATGTTTTAAAATCGAAACATTTTCAGCCTATAGTTACAGACAACTACCAGAAACTGAGAATCTCTTTTTGCTAAAAATAAAATGGTGGGTCATTTTTAGATATTGTATTGAAATCTCTCAAAATCTTCCTAAAATATGTGTGCAGAGTTGATAAATCTAGAATGCATGTTGAGATGATTGCTCTTGTTCTCCATAATATAAACACTTTGATCATACTTACAGATTTTTTTTTTAACATTACCAATTCAGTTGTTTTCTTATGTCGAGAGACAATGTTCTACTTTTGGCATATATCCTGAAGTCCATTGTTTAAGAGCTAGCATACCCAATCTGGATCTGTAACTGCATTAACAGAGCACCTTCAAAGCCTTCATCATCCTGCTTTGAAATTGGAGCAGCTGCTGGGAAGAAGGGTACTTCGTGAAACAGGAGGAATAACTTGTTGCTTTATGGGAAACACTATCTTCAGTTCTTTCAAGCCTTAAAAGTGTTAATGAGGTTCTGACTGACCAGCACCCCACGGTCATTGTTACTTTTTTTGGTGGGAATGTAGTGTAATTCAAAACAATAACAACAGTAGCAGCAACCACATGGAATTTAGAATTTGACTCAGTTGGGGTTCCTCCAAAAGTAGATCTTGAGGTAAAGATTTAGCCTGGGTTCTTTACATAGGAGGTGTCCGAGGAAGCACGTGTGAGGAAGTGGGGAAAGTGAGACAGGAAGGGGCAAGAGCGGATGAAGGACATGTTTTATGGGTGGGTTATTACACTGTGAACATCTGGGGCTCTCATGCTGGGGGCATCCCCAGAAACCACTCAGAACATGCCAGAGGCTGAAATGTAAGTGCTTCTCTCCAACCCCAGTTGGTTGAGCATTGCCCCAGGGGACCCTAGGGGACATTAAATTCCCTTTCCCTACCTTTCCAGGTTGTGTTCCTTGCAAGCTCCTGTGGTCACAAGAAAACCCTCAAAGAGCACAAGAAACATAGGTGCCTGACACAGTTGACAGAGGGCTGACAACCCTCTAATACAGCTGCTGGTGCACTCAGGTGAGCTGGGGCGAATGCGACAGGACGCCAGCAACGCCCATCAAGTTGGAAGCAGCTCTGGTATCGAGGAGGAAGCCGTATAGTAATGGGAAGAACTAGGTTCAAATCGTGATTCAGCCCTTACAGGTCAGCACGTTATGCAACTCAGATGCTTTAGTGATGCCTTTTTCTCAGGATAATTGTAAACATGAGATTAAAGAAGCATGTGAAATGGCACAGCATTTTTAGCTTATAAAACATCCTGACAGGGGATGCTGGAGACCCTCTGTGGCCAACCCTCCACTGCATCCCCAGTAAGTGGCCTCCTGTCTCTGACTCCGTAGCAAGTGGATGGTGGCAGGGAGGACAGTGGGGTCAGGAGATCATGTTTTAGCTGCCTTTGTTGACTGATAGGCGAGTTCCTGGTTGGTTCCTAGGGGATTATTCCAGTGCAGACAAGTAGAGTGAAGTTAATGCTATTTCCTCATGTCCTCCTCCTTGGTCCTTCTTCTCTGAGTTCCATTCCCTTCTTGTCCTTCCTCTTCTCACTACAGATCCTCAGAGAAAAGAAAGGAAGTTAGCAAATTTTGGTCAAAATTTCTCTTCTGGAAATCTGTTGATGGTTGATAACATGTAGAGCCCATGCATTATCTCTTTTAATCCCCATCAGAACCTTGCACAATAAAAATTGCCATTTTATAGATGAGGAAACCAGTCTCAGAGCAGTTAACTGACTTGTACATAGTCACAGCCGGCAGGTGGCAGAGCCTGGATTTAGATATAGCTCAAATCCTGAGCTAAGAGAATAAAATGGTTATATTTTGTTTCATTTTTAATCACAGATCATTTTTTCTACATATACGTGGTGTGTGAAAATTACGTGTGTGTATACATACTCTCTCACACACATACCACACATACACATCTGAATATACATGTATGCACACATACATTCATTCATATATACACATTCTCTTCCCTCCTGAACTGACTTCCTTCCCAAGCCTCTGTTTTGTTGTCAATGCTGTCATAGTCCTGGCAGACATGGGATACCTTGATTCTTTCTTCAATACCAATGACGTTATTTAGGATTCAGAAGCATGTATAATATTCTATTTGTGGAAAAAAGACATGAAACCACAGTGTTGCCCCTATCAGGTACAGGGACAAAATAAAAGAGTGTGTGGGAAAAAGAAAAAAAATGAGGACGAACACTGTGGTCCTTCTCTATCTGTTTGCACACATACCTGGCAACTCTGGCTGGATGCATTCTTTTTCAAAGTTAGAAATATTTTTCTGTTGGAGCAAACCAGACCACGTGCCTGTTGTTTTTCTGGACGTGCTTCCCTAACATCCAACAGAACTAAGTATTGTACTTCATCACACCCACTTACAAAACTGTGTGCTTTCAGCACCAAACACTAACACTCTCCCATCAGAAGCACCCTTCAGGCCGCAGAATGGCTTGTGTCTGAAGTCCCTTCTCACCCTTGCTGTGTTAATTACCCATTAATCATCTCTGAAGGAACTCACAGGACTGAAGCAGTTTATACTCATGGAAGAGCTTTATCACAGGCAAAGGATATGGTCCAGGCACGCAGAGGCAGGATCGGCACTGAAAGGACCCTCCTACGTCAAGTGCAGTTTTCCTTGTCTGCCACTGCTGGTATGCACAACATGCATGTGTCTCCAAGCCTCAAGCCACCAATAGGGTGTGTGTGAAGCACCTCGATAGCAGGAAGCCGAAGTTTTGTTTCACGGAGGTTGGTGGGGCACCCTCATACTGAGCTGGCCGCATACTTTCCAGCTGTGCAACTAGCCCTACGTGTTGCAGCTCGCCTCCCTGACCCCTACAGCCTCCACCAAAGCCAGTGCCCAAGATAAATCCAATAATAACCACTGAAAGATGCTGACATTCTGATACATGCTGCTCCGAAACAACTGATGGATCCGTGGTTACAGAATGTCACTTGTTTTTAGTTAATAGAGTCCATGGCATTAGGCAAGGATCAATAACTGTGTGGATACACATGTGGTCAATTAAGACTAGTGGGGATGAACCCATGCTAGGCACTTACTGTCCTGAATTCCGGAGCCCAGCTGCTGGGGGATGTTTTCAAAATAATAATAGTAAGAGCTGAGTGCCTCCACTGTCGATAGCCATCCCCTCGTATCTCTGATTTGGTGACTATTAGGGAGTGATCCAGGGCACAGCCCTGAGATGAATGAAGTTCGACCTGATTTCCAGCCCACTTCACAGTGCCAGGGGCGGGCAGGGTTGGGTAGGGGGGAGGACATATTTCTGTACAGTTTTCAGAGTAGCAGGTCAACATCTCTCATTTTCCTTTACTACCCTCAATAGTGTGTGTGGTTGTACCTCTCTTTTATGTGCCCCTGTTTTGGTCTTAACTCTATCTATGCTGTTTGTTTTCTCTAATCAATATCAGTAATTTCAGGTGCCCAAATAGCATATGAACTGTAAGAATAGTTTGCGAATAGTTGGAGGGTTGAGAATGTTTAACTTGGAACAAAGACAAGTTAAGGAAGGAAATTAGAGGTCTTCAAAGACTTGAAGGGAAGAATAGGCTTATTTTGATTTTTACACCAGGACCAGTGGGTAGAAGTCCCAGGGTTGAGGAATTTGGTTCAAGAGAAAGGAGAACACCCCATCAGTGACAGCTGGCTCAGAGACATGCTGCTTAGCAGGTAATGAGCCCTCAGAGTCAGGCTGAAAGATCAAACATCTGGAATATTAAAGAGTATATTCTTGCTTTGAGTTCCAGATCCATGGTTTTTAAACTATGTTCCTGGGGTACTGGGATTCCCCAGAGGGGCCTGAGGGCCAACGTGGGATCCAGTGGGAAAGCCAACTGGGCATAAATTCAAACCTCTATCCCTTTCCATCGCAGTGGCTCAGTTTTATTCTGTTTTACCTGCTGGGTTCTACATAATAGTTTATTTGATGAACAGGTTTCTATGGCTAAATAAAGTTTTAAAAGTAGATAACCACTGAGATTCAAGTCTGAATTCTGTGATGCAGAATTCACTTTAGGGACCGCAAAGTCCCTAAATTTCTCATTCTCTCCGAGTCCCTTTTCTTTTACTATCCAAATACGGATATTATATTGATTGCAAGAAATTCTGATTCCTATGTCAAATTTCCAAGAATTTCTCTAAGTGATTACATTCTCCTTGTTGACATCTCTGTCCTCCAAATTCTCCTCCACCTCCTCTAGCCGCCTCACCACTACTTCTTCATGCTTCCCTGGTCCCGTTTGACCTTCACCATCCAAAACATTGACATAGTCTCCATTGATTCCTTAAGGCAGTGCTAACACAAGGCTGACGTTGGCAGTGGTTAACATAGCTTCTGTTGAAGACTTGGGGTTAATAAGGGAAATTTCTTCATAGATTATGAGACAAAATAAAACTGAATGTGAAGCACCTCATGTTGCCAGGAGCCCCCTCTGATACCTTCTTCAGCCCAGTCTTCCAGACATATTGAACAGAAAACCTCTCCATTCTACTTTATTCTTTAAGTTTCTAGCTCTGTTTAAACTTTGTTTTTTTCAGATCAGCCAGTGCAACTAGAAAACATAAAAACACTTCTCTTACCAATATAGACACCTTTGTAATAGACTGAGAGCAAAATTGTACCCTTCAATCTCAGCCTCTTCTATCCTGCCCAGACTTTAGGCCTTTCTTTGCAGAACTAAAAGGTCCATTAAAAGCAATTCCCTGAACCAAAGAGCACTTCTTTTCCAAAGATGAATTTGGCCATTACTCCTTAGAATGGTTTTAGAATCCCGTAGTATCTTCCCTTCCGTGGATTTCTGTACAACTAGCTAATGATTGGAAATCCTTTCTCAACCTAACCCGAGCTTCCAGACTTCGTGTTGGGCTGCCTGACACCACGGAGGACCTTACTACATGTTAGGCACTTCAGGGAGAATGATACACTTCCAGAGTCAACATGTTATTTGAGGACTTTGTAACTTTGGAGGCCTCAGGAAAAATAAATAGGAAAAAGGAAAATGGGGAAGGAGAAGCACATTTCATTCATTCAACACAGATTTATTGAGTACTTACTATGGGTCGGGTGCTATTCTAGACCCTGGCAAAATGGCAGTCATTAAATCAGACAAAATCCCTGCTTGCAAGGAGCTTATATTTTAGTGGAGGAAGACAGACAATAAACACATACATAGTATGTCAGTGGGGAATAAGAATTAGGAAGAAAAATAAATCAGGGTGAGAGAATGAGCAAAAGGAGGCAAGTACTGCTATATATTGGAGGTATGACGGGACAGCGTCTCTAGTAAGGTGATATTTGAATAAAGACCTAAATGAAGTAAGGGAACAGGTCATGTGGATATCTGCAAAGGAATAGTATTCCCTACAGAAAGAACAGCAAGTGTAGAAGTCCTGAGGCAGCAGCATGGGGGTGTGTTAAAAGACCAGTGAGGAGGCCAGGGGACTGGAGTGGAATAATCAAGGAGGAGAGAATGCTGTGGCTGCAGACAGTAGCTGGGGACCAGCTCATAATGCCCTTAAAGGCCAAGTAAGGACTTTAAGTTATATTCTGGGTGAGTTAACAAGAAGTAACAGGTATGAGGAGTAATGCAGTGGCAGTCTCAAAGAACTGGCTTTTCACTTGTTTGGGTATTGCGTTTTTCAGCATTAAACAGGATGTTTCATAAAGGTCCCCTGGGCTGGCCTTTGCCAGCTTTCAGCTCCTGCAAAGAAAGGGCCTGGTATGGGTGGGAGAGAAGAAAAGGTGTTCTCTGTCCCCTTCTCAGCTCCGTCCAGGAACCCTGTGGCCCTGCTCACTCCTTCTAGGGGAGCAGCCCTGCTGACTAGTTGCCTTTATTTATTTATTTAACAGCTTTATTGGAGTATAATTGCTTTACAGTGGTGTGTTAGTTTCTGCTTTATAACAAAGTGAATCAGTTATACATATACATATGTTCCCATATCTCTTCCCTCTTGTGTCTCCCTCCCTTCCACCCTCCCTATCCCACCCCTCTAGGTGGTCACAAAGCACCGAGCTGATCTCCCTGTGCTATGCGGCTGCTTCCCACTAGCTATCTATTTTACGTTTGGTAGTGTATATACGTCCATGCCACTCTCTCACTTCGTTCCAGCTTACCCTTCCCCCTCACCATATCCTCAAGTCCATTCTCTAGTAGGTCTGTGTCGTTATTCCCATCTTACCCCTAGGTTCTTCATGACCTTTTTTTTTTTCTTAGATTCTATATATATGTGTTAGCATATGGTATTTGTCTTTCTCTTTCTGACTTACTTCACTCTGTATGACAGACTCTAGGTCCATCCACCTCACTACAAATAACTCAATTTCGTTCTTTTTATGGCTGAGTAATATTCCATTGTATATATGTGCCACACCTTCTTTATCCATTCATCTGTTGATGGACACTTAGGTTGCTTCCATGTCCTGGCTATTGTAAATAGAGCTGCAGTGAACATTTTGGTACATGACTCTTTTTGAATTATGGTTTTCTCAGGGTATATGCCCAGTAGTGGGATTGCTGGGTCATATGGTAATTCTATTTTTAGTTTTTTAAGGAACCTCCATACTGTTCTCCATAGTGGCTGTATCAATTTACATTCCCAGCAACAGTGTAGGAGGGTTCCCTTTTCTCCACACCCTCTCCAGCATTTATTGTTTGTAGATTTTTTGATGATGGCCATTTTGACCGGTGTGAGATGATATCTCACTGTAGTTTTGATTTTCATTTCTCTGATGGTTAGTGATGTTGAGCATCCTTCATGTGTTTGTTGGCAGTCTGTATACCTTCTTTGGAGAAATGTCTGTTTAGGTCTTCTGCCCATTTTTGGATTGGGTTGTTTGTTTTTTTGTTATTGAGCTGCATGAGCTGCTTGTATATTTTGGAGATTAATCCTTTGTCAGTTGCTTCATTTGCAAATATTTTCTCCCATTCTGAGTGTTGTCTTTTGGTCTTGTTTATGGTTTCCTTTGCTGTGCAAAAGCTTTTAAGTTTCATTAGGTCCCATTTGTTTATTTTTGTTTTCATTTCCATTTCTCTAGGAGGTGGGTCAAAAAGGATCTTGCTGTGATTTATGTCATAGAGTGTTCTGCCTGTGTTTCCTCTAAGAGTTTGATAGTGTCTGGCCTTACATTTAGGTCTTTAATCCATTTTGAGATTATTTTTGTGTATAGTGTTAGGGAGTGTTCTAATCTCATACTTTTACATGTACCACTAGTTGCCTTTAGAACCAGCCTAGTGCAGAACTGTGGGGAAAAACTGCTGTTGTACCTGGGCAGACTTTGTGTTGAACTGAGTCTGTTTACCCTCAATGAAAAGTTGGCAACCACCAAAGATGGAGAAATACAAGGAAATTTGAAGGAAATGTTTTATATCTTTCAACTGCATGAATTTTCAGTTACAGGGAAAATGAGATAATGATGTCATCCAAGGAGTTGCCTGGCCAAACAGGGCCTCAGACAGGGCCTCACAGGTGTGTATATAAGTGTGTATGTGAGTGTATTTGTGTGTGCATCTGTATGTTGTGCATATTTCATATGTGTGTGTATGTGTGTGTATAGGGGAAGGGTCTGGTCTTCCCGGGTTAGAATTGTCATTACAATTCAGGGCTGGTTTTCCCACTGAAGATCTAGGAACTGGATTGGTCAGAGCTCCCAAAGGTTGTCAGTTCCACAGGGATTCACCCACATTAATCAAGCCCACAGAAGACTGATTGATAATTTAGGATGCCAATCGCTTAATCTGTAGTGAGAAATCAAATTGCCAAAGGGGTTGGAGAACATACATCTCTGGTCAGAGGATTCTCTCTCTAGGGCCCTGAGCTCCAAGACCTGCGGGTACCCACCGTGGTCAGTGTTGGGCTGCACATACTGCCTGTGGCTCTTTACCTCTCAAATCCCACATGCTCAGGAGAACTGACAGATTTTTACATGGGAAGCTCTGTGTAAGTCAAAAGATTGTTTGGTTATGTGGAAAGCAAGGCAAGTTATGTGCAAGATCTTAATGGTCAGCATTATTAAACTGCCATGACCAGCCATGGGCCCAAATACTTGGGTTTCCTGCTCCAAGTACTTTCTCCTTGCATCATCCCTGAGGATTTTTCCCTGAGAAAATCCTTGTCCTTTGGGGGTTTTATCTATCCAGTCCAAATTCTTATACTCACAATTAAAAAAAAAAAAAAAAAGATGCCTTAAGGGCATTTTCCAGGCTCTAGTTTTTTTTTTTTTTTCATTTAGTGAATACTTGATTAGATTTCTAGGCCCTGTCCCTCCTGCTTTTGATCTGAAAAAATATCATGCCTGTTAGATGACCATTGCAAATGATAGAACATCTTCTGTTATGTCAAGATCTTACCAATTTAATAGTCAGAAGGAAACCACAGTTGAAAGTTGTTATGTGACATCTCACTGTCTCTCCTGGGGACTGATTGCATGTTGGGGGAGGAGGAGGACACTCTCATTCAAGGATTTGTTGTAACTGATGAGAGCGGGTTAGAACACAGATCATCATGTAGATCTGTGTTGAGAGAGACATGGCTCTGCTCCTTCACAGTGTGTGACTTTGGGCGAATTGTTTAGCCTCCTTTAGAGTCCTCATTGTAAGGAAGGAATAGTACTAGTTATTTATTCATTCATTTATTTGAGTACTAACTAAGTTGCCAGGCACTGCCATAGGTACTAGGGATCCAGCAGTGATCAAAACAAATAGCCCTGCCCACAGGAAGTTTACATTCTAGTGAGAGGAACAACACACAATAAAGGAGATAAATAAGTAAACTGTTTAGTATCAGAAAGTGATAAGTGCTATAAAAAAAAAATAAAGCAGGGAAGGGTTGTTGTGTCATGTAAAAGAAAGAATTAACGTATGTAAAATTCTTAGCAGAGTGCCAGCACATGACAATAGCAAAGATTTTAGCTGTTATTAATTCAGCTATAGTGCAGGGACTTATTACAATCAAAGAGCCTAGTGTACCCCTCAGAAAAGCAGAGTGTCCTCACACACACCTTGGCATGCTCTCCATGGCATACTATCCATGGCCATTGTATCTCCAATGAAAGCTTCATATTTTCCTGTTTTTACTCATTGCAAACATTCAGGGAAAGTATTTAGAGCAAAAGATAAATTATCCTTAATTTCACCACTCAGAGGGAAGCAGTGTTAACATTTGGTGTGTGTCCTCCTAGGCTCTTCTCTTTTTTCCCTCGTATGTGTGTGCATGCACGCATACACACACAGACACACGCACACGTGCTTTAAAAAATGTAAATAAAATCACTGTTACATAGTCTGCTCTTGTTACTTAAAGCTATGTCATGAACATCTTCTCACATCAACAAATAGATTCACATCACTATTTTAATGCCCAAATGTAGTCCACTGGAAAGGTGGATCATAGACTACTCAACCAGTTCATTACTGATAGGTATTCAATAGACCTCCAAGTTTTCATTTCTATAAAAGTCTGGTTTTAAAGGCACCAACTTCACTATTTGGCCTAGAGTTTTTCTTGAATTTGTCATGGGAAATTGTGTATTGTTTCCATATTTACTGTGAACTTGAACCAGTTTGTATAAACACAGTTGGGAAGACTGAATAGAGACTCCTTGATGGTGCAAGCTTAGTGCCCAGCTTTATTTAGAGTCAATTCAATATATTATATTTAACTATGTTCAATCTGAATATGTATTTTTTAACATCTACTGTATCAAGATACCATACTGATTCCTGCTGGGAACAAAGATGAGTAAGACACAATTCCCACCTTCAAGGAGGCCAGGGCAGGAGCACAGGGATCTAATGAGCATATAGGCTGAAGAATCATGGGGTACAAAGCAGGGAGAGAACGTATCTTGTGACCAAGTAACATTAGTTTTACATCACTAGCGTGTTGAATAAGCAAGACTCCAGAGGTATAGTCATAAAAGGCATTTTATTTTTGTCTCTTTGTGCCTTTTTAAGTTTATTCAGTGGAAAGAAGTTCTAAGTGAAAGTGTAGGCAGAGGCACTTGGGAGGACTTAGGTGGGCTTTCTTACAAGAAATGTCTGCACTAAGACCTGATGGCTGAATAGGAGTTGGCCAGATTGAGGGGAGTGGGTTATGGAAGCAAGAGGTGAGGAGGTGAGAAATAGCCTGATGCCTGAGAGGGACTCAAAGGTCAGTGTAGCTCTTGGGGATGGGGAGAAGGACGGAGGGGGAAGGAGTGGCTTTTGGGATGACTCTAGGGCATGGCAGTGGAGGGCTCCTGTGGGGGAGAGATTGTCTCTGAAGACCCTAGGTTTTAGCTTAGGGCCCATACAAATCGGGTGGTAAATAAATGTTGTTGAAAGTGAAGTCTGAAAATCATATAGATTTTTGGTTCTTCTTTAACACAATTTCCCTTCTCACCATTCAGAATCACTGTGTGTCAACTTTCTGCTTCTCTCCACTTGAATATTTGAGGGCTGTCTCCAAACAGTCCTTGGATTGTAAGTCAGATGGAGAAAAATGTTTGGGTCCTTCAAGCAGAAGCTTCAAACAGAGTCTGTTTGCCGGTCACCTAGTTTTCTCAGTGACTGGAGGTGAGTGAAGGATTGAAACCTCAAGGTCAAGCATTATCACCCAGATAGGGAGAATAAACCTGACTCATTCAAAACACAAGCTATTTCAAAGGTCGTTTTCTAAGGAAAAATTGTTGATCAATGGCATTTTTCAGGAAATCACCTCTGTTGAAATATTTATAATGCTTTTTACTTGTCTTCCTTCAGTGAATTAAACTATAACTAAGCTTATTTCTTGATTTGCATTTCTCCTTAACTATTCTGAGCTAAGTTCTACCCTGCAGAGCTCCAGAAAATGGATAAAATATGCATTTGAGCATTGAACAGCAGCAGCAGACACCTACACACCAGCCCTGGCTGTGTGGGATGTTGCCATTTTCCCCAAGTCATTTCAGGTCAGAAACACCTCTGCTCCCAAAGAGTAGCATTTAGGGGGCCCCCACACAAAGTCTTTGCATGCACCTTATAATGTGAGAAGTGGGGAGCCGTGCATTGTTCTGCACTCTCCCAAGAATGAGTTCGGGGCTACTTTTTTGCCCCTGTAGGCATAGAAATGAGTCTCCATTTATTCAGCCCGATGGGAAACCCTGTGAATTACCTCTACGGGGCTTGAAGTTCAAAATCGGAAAATTATTTTTGCTTTGTTCCCATTCAATTAGAGCTTTCTTTTTATTTTGTTTTTTAAATTTTTTAATTTAATTTAATTTTTTTTTTTATACAGCAGGTCCCTATTAGTCATCCATTTTATACACATCAGTGTATACATGTCAATCCCAATCGCCCAATTCATCCCCACCCACCCACCCCCCTGCTGCTTTTCCCCATTGGTGCCCATAGGTGTGTTCTCTACATCTGTGTCTGTTTCTGCCCTGCAAACCGGTTCATCTGTACCATTTTTCTAGGTTCCACATATATGCGTTAATATACGATATTTGTTTTTCTCTTTCTGACTTACTTCACTCTGTATGACAGTCTCTAGATCCATCCACGTCTCAAAAAATGACCCAATTTCGTTCCTTTTTATGGCTAATATTCCATTGTATATATGTACCACATCTTCTTTATCCATTTGTCTGTCGAAGGGCATTTAGGTTGCTTCCATGACCTGGCTATTGTACACAGTGCTGCAATGAACATTGGGGTGCATGTGTCTTTTTGAATTATGGCTTTCTCTGGGTATATGCCCAGTAGTAGGATTTCTGTATCATATGGTAATTCTATTTTTAGTTTTTTAATGAACCTCCATTCTGTTCTCCATAGTGGCTGTATCAATTTACATTCCCACCAACAGTACAAGAGGGTTCCCTTTTCTCCACACCCTCTCCAGCATTTGTTGTTTGTAGATTTTCTGATGATGCCCATTCTAACTGGTGTGAGGTGGTACCTCATTGTAGTTTTGATTTGCATTTCTCTAATAATTAGTGATGTTGAGCAGCTTTTCATGTGCTTCTTGGCCATCTGTATGTCTTCTTTGGAGAAATGTCTATTTAGGTCTTCTTTCCATTTTTGGATTGGGTTGTTTGTTTTTTTAGTGTTGAGCTGCTTGTAAATTTTGGAGATTAATCCTTTGTCAGTTGCTTCATTTGCAAATATTTTCTCCCATTCTGAGGGTTGTCTTTTCATCTTGTTTATGGTTTCCTTTGCTGTGCAAAATCTTTTAAGTTTCATTAGGTCCCATTTGTTTATTTTTGTTTTTATTTCCATTACTCTAGGAGGTGGATCAAAAAAGATCTTGCTGTGATTTATGTCAAAGAATGTTCTTCCTCTGTTTTCCTCTAAGAGTTTTATAGTGTCCAGTCTTACATTTAGGTCTTTAATCCATTTTGAGTTTATTTCTGTGTATGGTGTTAGGGAGTGTTCTAATTTGATTCTTTTACATGTATAGAGCTTTCTTTTAAAAAATAACCTTAATACGTATCACCGTGGAACTTTTGGAAACTATGGAAAATGATGACTAAAATAAACAGTATGCACAATTCCATAGATCTAGACTCAGTTGGTAGGGTCTTTGATTTTGGGCCTTTTGCCTTCTGCGTTCCTCAAATGCAGATGCAATGCCTAGAGGTATCACAGGCATCATGCAAACTTGAGGATGAAATTCACACGCTGAGCATGAAGGAGCATAAAGATGGGAGCCGGGATTCTCAACAACATTGTTGAGACAACATTCCCGTTCTTTAGTGCCTAATTCTAAACTTTGAGTGGCTTGAGTTAAATAAACCTCTACCCTTTTAAGCCATTAATATAGCTTTCATTTTGAAGTACATTCAGAAAATGAATCACAAGTTTACAGCATGATGAATTTTTTTCAAAGCTGATATGTGTATAGTCATGTATGCTATTAATCCATGTGTAGACATGTAATATAGGTATATCGAGAAAAAGACCATTTCCATAATTGATTACCAGTCACTCCCACTTCCTTAGGTAACCAGTATCTGCAACTAACCATAAATTAGTTTTTTCAGCTTCATGTGAATGGAATCACAATATTTTTTTCCTTTGTTTTTGGCTTCTTCTGCTCACCATTTGTGAGATTTATCCATGCTGTTGTTTGTAGCATTATTTGTTCATTCTCTTTGCTATACAGTAGTACAGTTTATAAATGCACCAATTTATTTATTCATCTGCTGTTGGTGGACATTTGAGTTGTTTCCAGTTTGGGGCTATTACAAATGGTACTGCTATGAACATTCTTGTACCTATCTTTTAGTGAGTATGTGTACCCTTTCTTCTGGGTAAATACCTAGGAACAGAATTGCTGGGTTGTGGCATGCCTATGTTCAGCTTTAGTAGACACTGCCAAAATATTTCCAAAGTTGAATTCCAACCAGCACTGTGTGAGATTTTCAGTTGTTTCATATCTTTGTTACCACTTGGTATTATTTGTCTATTTCTCTTTAACCATTCTGTTGGTTCTATAGTGGTACCACATTATGGTTTAAATTTGCATTTCCCTGATGGTTATAGAAGATGAACATCTTTGTATATACTTATTGATTTATTGGCCATTTGGATATCTTTTTAAGTTTCCGTCCATATCTTTTGCCCACTTTTCTATTATGTTGTCTGTCTGTTTGTTTGTTTGGTAGGATTCCTGTATATGTTCTGAATATGAGTTCTTTGTTGGATATATATTTTGCAAACCCCCCAACGTTTTGTAGCTTAATTTTTCACTCTCTTAGTGATTTTTGATAAACCAAAGTTTATTTTAGTAAAATTCAATTTATCTTTTTTCCTTTACCATTAGTTTTTGTGTTCAATATAAGAAAGCTTTGCCTACCTTACCCCTGTAGTAATCGAGAGATTTTCGTATGTTTCTTTTTAAAAGTTTTCCTGTTTTCTTCTAGCTTTCACATTTAGGTTACATATATAGATACTGATTTTTCATGTATGATATAAGGTAGAAATCAAAATGCAGCTTTTCCCTCATGGACAAAGAATTGATCCAGTCCCATTCATGGAGTATCATCCCTTCTCCAATGCACTGCAAAGTCACCTTTGCCAGCTTAAGCCATTTCAAATTATTTTTTGTTGTTACCAGCAGCCAGAGAATCCCATCTGATGTATGTGTATGTGTATGAGTGTGTATGCAGTATTTTCCTTCGTATCCTTAAATATTCATTGAGTATAATTTTTAATATGTGGTAAATATTCCATTATAATGATGTAGCATCATCTATTTAACCAATAATCTGATGCTGGACATTTGTTTCCAACTTGTGGTTATTATAAATGATTCTAAAATGAGTATCCTTGTCTATAAATATTTGCACATACATCTCATTATTTTCTTTCAGCAAATTCTAAAAATGGAATTATGAGTTAAAATGTACAAATTTTTAAAGCCTTTTGATAGATACTGCCAAATCAACATAGAGTTGAACACAACCTGAAAAAAGAAACATGTGGAGAACGTGCTTTTAAAGTACTGCAGTCCTGCAGTAGAGAAGCTGATAATACCACCTTTAAAATACAAATGTGTTCATTTAACTTTTGTTCTAATAAATTTCACTGATTTTTTTCTACTATTTACCTTCCTAATGACAATAGAATTCAGCAGATTGGAAATTACTTGCCCTAAATGTGAGATTGGCTGTCTGGGGATACAAAAAAATTTCAACATAAAAGCCTGCCTATTTATTTCTAGTACTTGAAGCTTAGAATGCAAGCAAGGGGAGCAGGTAGTCCTTATATTCATCACAGTATCCCTGCTGTCTCTTTCAGTTCATAGAGTCCTTTTTTCCTTTATTTTGCTGTTGCCATTTTCTTTTCTTTCGTAGGCTATAGAGGATGCAGGAATGGCATGGAGATAATATGGTGTTTTGGAGGCATGGAGGACTTGATTGGTGGGGGGAAGGGAGAGGTGGTGGTAGGAAACTGCTCCTGAATACCCTAGCCCACAATTCTTTGAGGAAAGGAGAGATGGAGGAAAGGAGAAGCAGCATCAGGGGAGGTGGAGTTCCCACTCTAAAGGGATTATGAAAGACTTAGAAAGACTGCACACTAATTGTAGTCACCTCTTCTCAGACCGAGCAGACTGAGCGAAAGGTGCCACCATGGCTATTTCTGCAGAGTTTCACAAAAGACACCCTTCTGAATTAGAGAAGGGGACTCTTGGTTGCCATGGTGATGCAGGGTTTAGTGGGAGGGCTCTGACTTACCTTCACAAAGGTGAGGATTTATTCTTCCAAGCAAAGTCAAAACTGTATCCCTTAAGGTTCAGGAACAGGGTCTTTGTGAGTAGATTTGGACGGCTGAGAAGGGCTGGCTGGAATGTAAGCCACAGAGACAGCGCCTGACTCTCTAACACTTGCAGGTCTGCCGCTGCCTCCTGGGCTGGCCCAGAGAAATCTGTCTGAGTCCAAAGGAAGGGCCCTTGTGTGGTTTGTGCCGGACCTAAAACAATGGTGGTTGGGTAATAATTATAAGCACTAGGGAGGAAACTGTTCTTTTACATTTCTGACTGAGGAAGGTGATAGGGCAGCCTGAGAGCTCCCAGAGGAACTGGAGGTGTGTATACCTTTCAGGAGGGGCTCATCCACCTCCACTGACCATCTGGGAAGGCACCTGGGCCTGTAGGAGTTGAAACCCTAAAAGGAAGAGAAGGAAATGGATGCTTTGGGGAGGGTTTCCCCAGAGGGCTTCATGCGTTCTGGCAGACAAGTCAAACCATGGCCAGACTTCAACAATCTTTGAATAAACATCTCCATTTTCATGCCTTTGTACTTTCTGTTGTATTGTTGCTATTGTTTGTTTGTGTTTACTTTCTTCATAATGTCCCTTTAGAAAGTCTCTGATTTTTGTCTTGGCCGAAGAAATGTGAAGAAAAAAATAGTTTCAGACTGTTGTAGGTTGACTTGTGTCTCAAAAATGTGTGTTGACATCCTAAGCCTGGTGCCTATGAACATGACCTTATTTGGGAATAGAGTCTTTGCAGATGTTGTCAACTGGAGTCGGGTGGGCCCTAAATCCGTGTGAGTGGAGAGATTCACCCACAGGGAAGAGGCCCATGTGAAGACGCAGGCAGGGGTTGGAGTGGTGCATCTAAAAGTCAAGATGTGCCAAGGATTGCTGACAACCAGCAACCGCCAGGCGCTCAGAGGAGGCAAGGAGAAATTCTCCTCTAGAGCTTAGGGGGGAGCATGGCCCAGCTGACATCCTGGTTTCAGACTTCTGACCTCCAGCCTGTGAGAGAACACAGTTCTGTTGTTTTAAGTCTCCCAGCGTGTGGGAATTTGCTATGGCAGCCCTAGGACATTCATGAGCAGGCCATGGGGCTTACAGCACCCCTGCTGTGGTGAGTGACACAGGAGATCTGAGCAAATATGTGGGTGGAGCAAAGACAGAACTGCACTTAGCTACAGAATGGTTCTTGCCTATAGCATTCCCTTACAGCTTGACTTACCCTCGTCACATTCGGGGATTCAGAGGCGCTGAGACCTTCCAAGGCACATTATGTAGTTCTAGTTGGACTTTAACTTTTTAAAACTTTTGGTGAAAAGCATATAACATACCTTTAAAGTCGTAACAAACTTTAAATGTGTGATTTAGGGATAAGTATATAGCAGTCTCCCCCTTACCCGTGGTTTTGCTTTCTGTGGTTTCAGTTACCCACGGTCAACTGTGGTCTGAAAATGTTAAATGGAAAATTCCAAAAATAAACAATTCATAAATTTTAAATTGCATGCCATTCTGCATAGTATGATGAAATCTCATGCCATCCTGTTCTATCCCTCCCGTGACAACGATCAGATCAACTGTCAAGGCAACACTTTATTTAATAACGGCCCAAAGTGCAAGAATAGTGATGCTGGCAATTCAGATATTCTTTTACATGCCTAATTTATAAATTAAACATTATCATAGGTATGTCTGTATAGGAAAAAGCATAGTATATACAGGGTTCAGTACTGTCTGCGGTTTCAGGCATCACTGGGGATCTTGGACCGTATCCCCCTCAGACGGGTGGAACTAACTGTATTCACTTTGTTGTGGTACCTGAACTTTTTTTAGTGTTAGCAGATAAATACTTTAAAAAAGTGATTGAAGTACAATTATTCTCACTCTTCACTCCCTGAACACTGATTATAAACCTGAGTCTTAGTGATGATTGTCTCTCTCTTAAGGGTACAAAGTTTACATTGAATCAAGCAGGTTAAAATGAGATTCTGGATTTTGAAGTTACAGTGACGTCATCTCTTAGCAGCTAATCTTAAAGCCAATGTCATGCTTCATTTGAAATTGTTATATTGGCTTTGGTCAATCAATGCTAGGTTTAAAAAATAAGACAGAATGTGTGGGAGGTTCTTGCTCCATTATGATAAATATTGTGACTACTCAAGGATGCTGCTGTGGACGATGGCATGTAGAATTCAATCAGTCTGGCACAGTGCCCACCGCTTTCCAGAATGAGGAGAAAGTTGGCAGTCGGAGGAAGAAAGGCTTTGTGGAGGAAGTGTCATCAGAGCTGACCTTCAGGAACAAGTCCAATGTTGTCACAGGCAACCCTGGGTTAGTTTTTACAGAAAGGGCAGAGGAGATCACTGGATCAGAGGTGAAAAGCACAGTGGTCACTCCTGAGGAAGGCAGCATATAAGCTGTCCCAAAGCCAGGAGGAGTCTTCCAGTCTGTCCTGAGCTTAATCCCAGTCTGTGTATAGGGCCTTATCAACCAAGACAGGTGTGTGGGGTGACCGGGAGGTTCTTCTTGGTCCCCTGGCTTTAATCTGATTCAGCATTGAGTCTGACCTTTCTGGGATGAACTGGCTCAGGTTGAGGAAGGGGTGCATCCCAATTCTTTCCAACTGCTGAGCCACCTGAGCCAATGGCTTTGAGTTTTTGACAATGAAGCTCCTCAAGCAGGAGCCTGTTGGAAGTGGGGAACATAGACACAACTCTCCTCTTCTACCCTCCCCTGTGTTAGGACATTTTTGCTGCTGATGCTCATCTCCTATCTGCGGCACTAGGGGGTGGGATAGTAATTACCCATCTAGATTGTGGTGCAGCTGGACTGAAGTTCTATCTATTCACTTGCCCCAGGGAAAGGCCAAGTCAGTCAGGTCAAGCATCTTCTTATCACACAGAACATACCCACCCTACTGGCCAAGTTCTACTTCTTTTGATGTCAGGGATGCAGACTAGGGCTAATTGGTTCCATTGAGAGAAGATTGAAAAAAAAAAATCTCTGTTTCTTTAGTCAGGATGGTGCCTCAACATCAACACCCTGGAAAGCTCCATAGCTTATAAACCAAAGTTTGATTTCTTGCTTTTGCTGTATGTCTATTGTGAGTTGGCTGTGGCTGTGTCCCATCTTATCTCTACTCTGGGACTGAGGCTGATGCAGTAGGCCCTAACTAGAACATTGCTGTTTCCTGCTGGGGAGTTCAGTGAACCACCTGTTAGCTTTTAAAACTTCTGCTTGGAAGTCATCTAAGGCTCTTCCACTACAATTCCACTGGCCAAAGTCAGTCATATGGCCAAGTCTGCTGTCAGTGGTACAGGGAAAAGATAATCCTCCCCCAGGGAATAGTATGAGATAATTGTGGAAAATAATACAATCTGCCACATTTGGTTACTGAGGGAGTTATTTCTCAATTTTATTGTAAAATTACCACCTTAACTTACACATACTGGTAGGACGTTTATATGCCATCTTTGAAACAGTGGGAGAATCTGAGTGATAAGTACCACTGCCTGGATGGTTAAAGGTATTTCAGGTTGCCTGAGTTGAGCAGCAATAGATGCAAAGTTCAAGGTGTGATTTAGGTTGGAGGAATGGAGTGGGAGGCAAGCTTGGGGAAGAAGGTGGAGCCTGGGTGTGGAGGGCCTTAGGCACTAGGGAGTTTAGAATTATTCTTTAGGCAGTGAAGTTCCATGGAAGATTTGAGTGATGGGTTGCCCCCTCTTCCTAGAAAGATCCCTGAAGGTGTTATTAAGGATTAATTGAAGACCAGGTACCAGTTAGAAACCATCACTAGGAAAGTAATGATGATTTTAGAGTTCTTTTGGGAAAAAGGAGATAAGGATGGTTAAAATCCAGAATTTGATTTCAGTTTCAGACATATTTGCCTTTCTTATTTATTTATTACTTATTTATTTTTTAATTTACTTACTTATTTACTTATTTTAATTAAAGTATAGTTGATTTACAATGTTGTGTTATTTCTGCTGTACAGCAAAGTGTACATATATATACAGTTATACATATCTATATACATACATTCTTTTTAAAATATTCTTTTCCATTATGGTTTATCATAAGATATTGAATATAGTTCTCTGGGCTATACTGTAGGACCTTGTATTTTATCCATTCCATATATAATAGCTTACATCTGCTAACCCCAACCTCCCACTCCATCCCTCCCCCAACCCCCTACCTCTTGGCAACCACAAGTATGTTCTCTATGTCTGAGTCTGCTTCTGTTTCATAGATAGGTTCATTTGTGTCATATTTTAGATTCCACATATAAGTGATACCATATGGTATTTGTCTTTCTCTTTCTGACTTACTTCACTTAGTATGATAATCTCTAGTTGTATCCATGTTGCTTCAAATGGCATTATTTCGTTCTTTTTTATGGCTGAGTAGTATTCCATTGTATATATGTACCACATCTTCTTTATCCATTCATCTGTTGATAGACATTTAGGTTATTTCCATGTTTTGGCTATTGTGAATAGTGCTACTATGAACATAGGAGTGCATGTGTCTTTTTGAAGTATAGTTTTGTCTGGATATATGCCCAGGAGTGGGATTGCTGGATCATATGATAATTCTATTTTTAGTTTTCTGAGGAACCTCCATACTGCTTTCCATAGTGGCTGTACCAATGTACCTTCCCACCAACAGTGTAGGAGGGTTCCCTTTTCTCCACACCCTCTCCATCATTTGTTATTTGTAGACTTTTTAATGATGGCCATTCTAACTGGTATGAGGTGGTACCTCACTGTAGTTTTGATTTGCATCTTTCTAATAATTAGCCAAGTTGAGCATCTTTTCATGTGCCTATTGCCCATCCATATTTCTTCTTTGGAGAAATGTCTCTTTAGGTCTTCTGCCTATTTTTCAATTGGGTTGTCTGGGTTTTTTTGTTGAGTTGTATGACAGACATATCTGCCTTTAAAATATCTGCCTTTGAAGTAATTATAGCTGGATGATTCTGGAGAAGTTCCTCTTCCTCTCTAAACCTCAGTTTCCTCCATGTAAGATGGGGATGATAATCGTAGTATTATCTTCCATGGTTTGTTGTGGGGACTAAATAAAGTAACACATAAAATGCTTAGCAAAAAGCAGTACACCTAGAAAGCCCTTATACATGGAAAAGCAGAGACTGTAGAATCTATAGGATTTGGTAATTGCATGTGAACAGCAAGGATGAGGGAGGATTTGAAGAAAGTATCAAGGTTTCTAGGCTAGGGAATAGTAGTGCCATTTATCTACACAGGAGTTGGCAATGGTTAAGGGAGAAGAAACACTGAGCCTGACATCCCAGGAGGACAGGTGTGGGGAAGGTTCCCAGCAGGTGCTTAGAAACCTTAGCTTGGCTCAGGAGACAAGACTTGTGCAATGAATCATTTGCTGATTGTGCAGACAGATGATTTCTTGGGGCTCTGCTGCAGAAAGTAATTTTATACATTTGAGCACACCTGTGTACCACCAAGAGCTGGGGGAAGAGACTTTTGTCCAGGCTGAAGATTCATTAGGCCAGTGGTTTCAAACTTGAGTGCATCAGAATTACTGGAGGGCTTCCTAAAGCCCAGTGTTTCTGATTCAGTTAGGTCAAGGGTGGGTCCTGAGAAGAGGCATTTTTAACAAGTTCCTAGGTGGTGGTGGTGCTGATGATCAGGAGACCACACTCTGAGAGCCGCTGCCTGAGGCTGTTGTAGGGCTCCAAAAGGAAGAGCCTCTTTTGTGAGCTGGGGCCTAACAGCTCCCTTGTGGAAGAGGCCTCATGACCTGTTTTCCTTGCTCGCATGCTTTCCTCATCAGTGAGCACTATTTTAACTGATGGCTACTTCTTTCCGAAGCACCATTGCTTTCCAAAGATGCTGAGAAAAGAGATCTCTGGTGTTTCATTTCCAAGCATAGAATGTCCGGGGTTGGGGAAGGAGGGTGGTGTCCAGAACCAAGCAATGGAGGCATCACAATCAAAAAAGCTACAGGCAGGAGCTGAGGCGTGGGGTGAAGCCAAGGGCTTGGGGCTGCTCCTCCAGAAATGGCATCCAGCTTCACAGGCTTGGTGTGTGTGCGAGAAACAGAAAGCCAGCAGCCTCTTAGTGGCTGGCATGTGAGATATAAGGTAGGGGGGGAGGGGCTGGGGGAAGCAATTCAGACTGGTGGCCCCGTCATAGTACAAATTGATTGTAAGTGGATTTTAATTTTTTTATACCAAATGTTCTTCAGGAAAAATCAACATGATTCTATGGCTCAGGGACAGACAGAAAGGCCAATGGAATGGACTTGAGTGCCCAGATACTGACCCAATATTTATGGAAACTTGAAATGCCATGGAACTAGCACTGATATTAGTGTGGAAAGGCTGCCTATTCAATAAATGGTACTGGAACATTTAGCTATTGGGGAAAAAATTAGATACTACAAATTTCTTATTTATACTTTCTACAAGCAAGAATGATAGCCTATATAACCATGATAGAACTACCAAAATCAGAAAATTAGTACTGATACATTACTATCATCTAATTCTCAGACCCCCATTCAAGTTTCATTAATTGTCCCCAAAATGTCCTTTATAGCAAAAGTATATGGTTCTGAATCACATGTTGCATTTAGTTGTGTCTCTTAAGTTTTCATCAATCTGGAACAATTCCTCAGTCTTTTCTTGACTTTCATAATCTTGACTCTTTTGAAAATTATAGGCAAGTCATTTGTAGAATAATCAATTAGGGTTCCTTGATGTCTCCTTATGATTTGATTCAGGTTGAGGTTTTTTGGTAGGAATACTGCAGAAGTGATGCTGTGTCCTTCCTGACTTATAAGATGTTAGGAAAAAAAAAATCCTATAAAAATACCTACCAAATGATTATTCCATTTACATAGTGTTAAAAAAAACCTACAAACTAAATATTTTTAGAGATACATATGTATCTAGTAATGCTATAAAGAAAATCAAGGGAATGATAACACAAATTCAAGATTCAGGATAACCAAATTCAGAATAATGATAAAATCTAGGGAAGAGGGAGAGGAATGTGTTTGAGAAGAAATTTATAAAGACTTCATCTGTTATTTTATGCTTTATGCCTTACACATAAATTGCAAATCTTTGTTTGCATGAAATATTTTGTAATATTTAAGAAAAATTTATTTCAGACCCTCATTTCTCTGATTTTGCAGTGGGATAATGGAAATTTCTCCTGGTCATTGAGCTAGCATTTGGAAACCATGTCCTTGCTCACAATGATGGTGCAGAATGATAGTCTTTATGTATACCTGTTGCCCAGCCTAATTATTAATAGCGCTTTCAAAAGTATTCCAGTTTGGAGGATAAACTATATTAAGTTCTACCTACATGTATATGGTACCTTCATTTGCAAGAGTTCAGAGTGCTTAAAGAACTATTTCCTCCTTTCAGACCTCATTCATTTTATAGATGATGGGAAAGCATCCCTGAAAGAATCAATGATTGAACTTGGTCCTGCAGTTGGCCAGTCCCAAAGCTGGAACAGGGCAAGGGTCTGGAGAGGCCGGGTCACAGGAGCAGCACTTATATTTCTATAGGCAAATCCATGTGGAAAGCCAAATTATTATTGGAAGATTGATTGGAAACTATGCAATTAGATCAATTGGAGTTAGTTGGAATTAGCGCTATCAGTGTTTGGCAAACTGATAAAATCCCATTAGTCTTTGTCTCTCTAAACTGAGAAGTCTTGATTTTTCTCTCTTTCTTCCCTATCCAGAAACTTCAAATAATTATTTAGTGTTCTTTTGCGCCATTGTTTCAATTCCTAATATGCCTTCTTTGGCACAATAAAGAGTAGCTTCTTCTACCCTTTATTGTTACTGTCATCATCACTACTATTGTCATTGTCATTATCGCACACATACTCTAGTTTCCAACATCCTCATTAAATATACAAAAGCATTCACTCTAGTTTCAGCCCCAGCAATTGAACCAGGTTAATTTCCTTAATAAACCTCCAATGACTCCTGAGTTCCATATTGACTAGCATAGTTCATGTACTGAGTTATCGCACTGTGGTTTTAATTTGTATTTCTTTATGATGTTGTATACTTTCTGGGACATAATAGAAAATTCAGATATTATTTTACAGGTATAATTTAAATTCTTTCTCCCTAAATATGTAACTGAACACTTTTTCTCCCTGATCTTTTATCAAGGTTCTCGTCCATTCATCTATCATTGAGGGACCACTCTGTGGTTTGCCCTGATCAGATTATCATTTAATAACCTGAAAAGACTTCTGAAAACTGGAGGTTTCATGAGTGTTTCTTTTTTTTTTTTTTTTTTCATGGTACGTGGGCCTCTCACTGCTGTGGCCTCTCCCATTGCGGAGCACAGACTCCAGACGCGCAGGCTCAGCGGCCATGGCTCACGGGCCCAGCCGCTCCGCGGCATGTGGGATCTTCCCGGACCGGGGTACGAACCCGTGTCCCTTGAATCGGCAGGAGGACTCTCAACCACTGTGCCACCAGGGAAGCCCTCGTGAGTGTTTCTTACTCTACATTTAATTTTTAAAATTTAAATGAGTGCTCCCTAGAAACTTTATTATGGTTCCTTCTCCATTGAAAGATCAATTTACTTATCCCTAGCCTTTGTTTTCTGTCTTAAACCCATGTTCTCTTCATGACAGTATTTTCCAATCTCCAACCAAATCCCTAAAAATACAGTTTTTCGGAGTGAGGGGTGTGTGTGTGTGTGTGTGTGTGTGTGTGTGTGTGTGTGTATGCGTGTGTCTGTGTGTGATTACATCAAAAGTTTGGGAAAATGCAGATGATGAACTTAGGGACGTCAGGTTTACATCCTTAACTCCTTGCTTGATGAAACCAATCACATTTTGGTTCAAGTTTCAGCCAAATTCCACTCTGAGTGATGTGATGACTGTAAGTGAGGGAAAGTCCTTTCTGCTCTTTTACTGCATTTCAGCATTTTGGAGGAAAAAGAAGGGAGGTTGACAGGCAAAGTTGTTAAATGTTAAACCAAAACCTGAAAAAGTCATTGAATGCAAAATAATTCAAACTCCAAATGAGAGAGTTCAGGAGGGACTTAGAATGAAAGGGGAAAAATGTCAAACCAGCAGTAATTGAGGGAAGGGTCAAAAGGAGGATGGAAGTCTCCCTGTCCAGAAGAAAGGGCTACTCTGTCTTGATTGCCTCCCCCACTCCTCCTTTTTTAAATTAGAGATGAAGAAGGTGACAAACTCTAGAGAAGATAGATGGAGGGAGATCAAGAAACTCTGGCTGAGCAAGCGTTGCAGGGGCGGAGGGTGAGAGGCCCCACCTCATGCTTAAAAGGATCTGAGAACTGGGAGAAGAGCTGCCAGCAGCAGGAGTACGAATTAAGGAGGGTGACCTTACAGAAATAGAAAAAAATGACCTATCTCTGAGATCTAGAGGGAAAGGAGGACGATGTTAACTAGTTAGGAAAAAAATAATTACATATTGGAGCGTGAAAAGACTTTAGAGGTCATGGAAACCAAACCCTGCATTTTACAGATGTGCCAATAGCTGAGAAGAATGAGCCATCAGAGTCCAAACTGGTGCGCCACAGTATAGTATGTTTGCATTTGAACTAATAAAAAATAATGCCCCCCAATCTTCAAAGAAGTTGTATGCTCCTAGAAGATACACTCTTCTGACCTTGGGGCT
This sequence comes from Grampus griseus, assembly GCF_964374135.1. Taxonomy (NCBI): domain Eukaryota; kingdom Metazoa; phylum Chordata; class Mammalia; order Artiodactyla; family Delphinidae; genus Grampus; species Grampus griseus. The sequence continues at coordinate 62,771,020 of NC_139019.1, forward strand.
TCTGGTAACCCTTAGCACCATCATACCCTGGTTTGAGAAGCACCAGATTAATCCACTTGCCTAAGAATTACAGCTTGTTTCATGAGATGATTTAAAATTGTATTTTTAAGTATCTGGAAAGCAGTATCATCATCGTATTTGGTGCTTAAGCAATACTTCCGTATGTTTTGATTATTCCAATACATAGGTAGGGTATTTGAGCAGTGTTGTGGTTCAGGTTTGGTGCTGTACACTTGGTGGCTGCGTGGATCGGGGCCAAGGAAGAAAAGTGGCTTGATTCCTGTCACCTTCATACCCAGCCTGGGCCTGGCTCAGGCTGCTAGGACAGCCTCTAGTGGTCTTCCCGCCTCCTGTTTTGCCCCTCCCAACCTATCTTCTGTGCCAGTCTTTAGAGTGACTTTTCTAAGATGCAAATCTGAACATACCACTCTTGGGGGCAACTCACAGGCCACAGGTTAAATTCCAAACTCCTAAACCTCCAGATCCTCCCCTCTGTCATCCCCTCACTTGTGGTTCCCCTCCTAACACTGTGCATTCAAGCTTTTATTACTCTTAGCTCATCAGGCCAGCCTCAGGCAGCTGTATCTTTGCTAGCATTTCTCCTCTGCCTAAGATGTCCTTTTCCCCTTCCTCCTCTACCTGGACAATGTGTACTCATTGCTCAAGACTCAAAACAACACTTTCCTTGCACTCGGTTAAAATGGACCCTCCCTCCGATAGTGTCTCACTCCTTCCAGGACGTACATTTATCATAACACCTCTTAATGCACTTGTTTGTATACATATCCATGTTAGAGAAAAGCAGTGGTTTTCAAACTTTAAAGTGCACAGTCCACATAAGGATCATCTAAGGAATTTCTTTAAAATGCAGAAATTTCTTGTCCTCCTCTTTAGAGATTCTGACTGTAATTCAGGAGGCCGTCAGAGGGGTTCATGAGCATCTCTGGGCCTAAGGAGAGCGTCCTCTAAATCAGAATAGTCTTCACCTGCCTGAAGCACCATTTTTCCAAGGGCAGAGGACACTGCTGATTTGTTCCACCTGCTTCTCCGCAATCATTAACTCACAAGAGTATCAACCTGAGAGATCCCGACACCCCCTTCCTCCCCTCCCACTCTCTTGGGGGTGAAATATGCAAAACTCATTTATATTCCCACAAGTAGGTGAGAATAACATTCTGGGCCATCACCATTCAATAATGGAAGCTTTGTGCAAAGTAGTGACAGGTGAGAGGAATGATTTCATTTTTCACTTTGACAATTGGGTGAAGCAGATTCCTGGCAGTTCTGCAAAGGTTTTGTGCCCACATAGTTACCCAAGGGATCTGCTTAGCAACCAAGAGATGCTGCAAGGAGAGGAAAAGCAGATTCTTCTCTCAGTGGCATCTTGTAACTGAGATGCGGAAGCACAAAGAGAAGAGGCACCTCTGACCTAGGGTTCCCGCTTGCTCGCTGGTCTCCAGAGAGGCCTGCCCTGAATGCCCTGGTTCCTGTCCCCTCCCTAGAGCCCACGCAGAACTCACTGTGCAGGAAGCATCATTCCCTAAGGGGCTTGGCTATGCTTAACTGGATTTCTTCTTTGCTCAATGATCTTATCTGACTATAAAATTCAGCCTGTTTGTTGGAGGTTTTGAGAGAGTTCAGTATAGCACCCGTCTTCCATGCTTGGGTTTCGAACTGAGAAATAAGACAAAAAAGTAGGCAAAAGACAAAAAAATATGACCAGTTCACTGATAAAGTTGATATTAGAGAATGGGGCTTATATCTGCAGGCAAGTGGGCTTCCTAATATTGACTCCCAGAGCTGAACTGAATCCCCAAATGACAGCCCCTCCAACCTTCCTCCCAAGAGCTGGGGCGATCTAGAGGATGTGCTCTGGGCTGGTAGGTGGGTTCCATGAAGGAAGGGGATTGGCAGGAGCTGGGAAGTTCAGTGTCTCTTCTAAACCCACCAATCTGGTGACTCCTGTGGTCTCCCTGAATGGAGGGAGTCGGGGCAGGGAGAAACCGCAGTGGTACTTGCCTTCACATGGCAGAAAACATCAGACATGGGTCCAGGCATTCCTACAGCCCAATTATGTTTACTGTTAAAGATTTGGAAATTACAGAAAAGTATAAAGAATAAAATAAAAATCAGCCGTAATCCCAGAGATATATTTCTTCTATTCTAAGGCACATATTTCTCACTTTCTAATGTTCCTTAAATTGGGATGTATTTTACAGTTGATATATGTTTAGTGTCCTATTATTGTTTCTCCCTAAAAGACTTTTGTTAAGCCTCTGGTGCCTTATTCAGTTGTTAGTATCTTCAAAATGAGGAAATATGGCCAATTTTTGTTGTTTTTTAAAGATAGGGATTATACTGGAGCATCTTCCTGTGTCGATAGGTAGTGAGAATCTGATGGATAATGACTGCAAAATAGTTCATCATCTGAATGTACTAGAACGTATTTAACTAAGCTCTACCCCTTGGCATTTAAGTTGTGGGGTTTTTTGGTTTGCTCTGTTTTTTTAGGATTGTAGATAATGTTGTGATAGACTTCCTTTTACCTAAGTCTTTGCTCCAAATATGATTTTTCACCCCTTAAGGGATGGTCCACAAATTCAGGATATTAACTTTTTAAAAGCATTGGTTTCCTGTGATCGTATTGTCCTTCAAAAAGGTTATCCAACTTAGCCTTCATCAGTATTGTCAGAGCGCTCATCCTTCAGCATACCCAGTGGCGTTGAATATTATAGGTCACTGTCATCAGGTGGAGGGTCTTTTTCTGAATTTGAAGGTTGTCAGTCCTCAATGCTTCTCCTGTCACTCTTTCTCCTCCCTCTTTCCCTCCCTCCCTCCCTCCCTCCCAGTCCAGCCCAGAGTCTCCTGGGAGAAGTAGAACAAGTACAGAGAATGAGGATGAGCCCATGCAGGCTCCCTGTTGCCACAGACCTTTGCTGCCACACTCCACCTAGTACCTGGGGGAGAGAGGCACCCCTGAATGGCCTCGGGCATCCACAGCTCCCTTCCCCTCTGTCCACACTCACAGCTCCGGTGGCAAGGTGGCACCACGGCCAAGCACTGCCCAGGGAGCTGGTGGGCCAAGCGCTGTCCTAATGCCTAGAGCACGCTGCTTGAGGCTCCTCCCTGCACCTCCTTCTCTCCTCTCTCTACCCCAGGGCTCAGGATTGGAGGAACCTTGAGCTTCCTCTGGAGGCCAGGAAGCACCACTGATGTGGAGGTCTCCGTCTAGCCATCCCAGAGGCAGCAAGGGACGCCTGTGGCCTGGGTTTGATGCCACGCAACACATTTTAATAAGCATCCGCCGTAGGAAAGGCAGTATTAAGTGCGGTAGGAAAGACAAGGTTTTATTTCTGTCGAGAGCTTTTTATGGCACCAGTTCCACGGATCCCCACCCCACCCCGACCCATCTGCTCGCTCCTTGGGTACAGGCAGGAGACTTCTCTGGGTACAGAACTACAGAAAGCAGCAGATTGGACTGTGGCGAATGCAAACCTGGCATGTTTCCTGGGGAAAAAAACCCTTTTCTTTCGGCTCTTGGTTCCCCAGAGAATCATGTACCCAAACAAAGTGGATCCTGTCACTATTCCTCAACAGGACAGTTTTTACCCAGGTTAAGTAGAGAATTCCACAGCCTAAAGTTGGGCCTAAATATACCCAAATCACACTGAATTCTTTACCTGCTTCTCCACCTGATTCTCTTATTTGATACTCAGAGACTTTAGGTCCAGCTTTTTAGAGTGGAATTTGGTTGGACTTTTCCTGGTAAGACGGTTCATCAGATCTGGTGGACCAAACTCCTCCAAGCTACGACAGTTTATGTTTAGACACTTTCTGGAATTAAGGGGCTCACAGGCTCTCTGAGCCATGCCTTCTACACTGGGGTAGCTCACCAGTAACAGAGCCAGCGGAGCATTCTCAAGGGGCACCACCAGGGACGGCACCATCAGGGACAGGAGTGAAGGGCAGTTGGGATGGCCAATCTCTGTCAGGGAAGGTGTAAGGAAGATACCCTTCACCAAATAGGGGGGAACGTAGTTTGCAGAGTATGCAGTAGTGGGGCAGACCCCATCTTGGGAAGACAGCCCCGCTTGGGGACTCCTCCAAAGGGACTCCAAGGGGATTTGGAGGCAAATTACATAGTGTCAGCATCTCATCAATCCAGTGGGGCTCTGAGAGTTGAGCCAGGCATCCTGGGTGTGCTGATGTCTGCTCATCTCCTCAGAATGGCATCCTATTCCCCATGGCAGAGCGGAGAAGAGTGGGGAAGCTTAGAGTAGGACACACAGATCACAGGCAGGCCCCAAAGATCCTCAGAGCACAGGAGAGGCAGAAATGGATGGAGGCCTACAGGATTATTTTCCCTAAGGTTCCATGTGTACAATGAGGTTTACTGCCTGGGGGCTGGTGGGCTTTAACATTTAGAGCTCTCCAGCTGGTTGAGGAGAGGGTCTTTGTCAAACAGCGCTGAACTGGGGCGGTTCCTCTGTTAAGAGAAGAGAGGGGAGCCTTCAGGGGCAGCAGGAGTGAATGTGACCTCCATCCTGTCTATGGGGAGCTCCCCACTATTAATACTTCTGGGGCTACAACTTCACTGACCATTTGGAAAACAAATCATGTAAAATAAAAAATATATATATATACACACACATATATGTGCATATACACATACATATATATACACATATATACATATTATATATATGAAGAACAGAAAGGTTATGACCTTTCTGAAGGTTTAATTTCAAAAAACAAAGGAAGACTGAAATATTAAGATGGGCTTAAAATCAAACATTAAACACAAAGTTATGTCAAAATAAGTTTAAAAATAAGCACTTTGAAATTTCAAAATACATAAAGAAGAAATAATTAAAATAAATTGGGTTTTAAAATGAGAGAAATAAAAGTCTTCAAGTTCAAAAAATAAGATGTAAGAAAGTTTGTGTCTAGGAAATTGGAAGAAAAGTTATTCTGATAAAAGAATATTAGGGTTTTTTTCCAAAAGAGACACTCCAACTAGACGAGATTTAAAATAAGACAAATGGCTGAACTCCAACAGGGGATTAAAAACATAAAAAATGAAGTGATACATGTTTAAAATCAAACCCAAAAGCCATGAGGTGAGAAGTTTAAAACATGTTAGTAAGTGAAGCTAATGATAACATGGGATTTGTAAACACTATATAAAATTAAAATATACATATGTAGGATAGAGTGAAAATGAAGAGTTTTAAAATTTAGAGTTGGGTGAAAGACAAAGGGGGTGAGGAAGACGCAGGTCAGCTGTGTGGACACAGCTTCTCCCTGGAAGTGGCCAGCACCTCAAGGGGTGCCATTTATTTTGGGGGGTGAAGAGCCAGGTGACAGGAAGTCAAGAGCCCCTCTTTCCCTCCTTGTCCTGGACGTTGCCCCACAGGCCTGGATTGTGCTGACCCTGCTCCTTGGTTCACCCTCCCTATACGAGAGGCCCTGAAGGAAAGGAATGTTCTAGAGCCCTCGATCTTGCTGGGCTGTGCTCCCAACCCTCAGCCCCACTCTCCCAGGAAAAGAAGACATGGAAATGGGTGAAAAGAGAATACAGATTGAGGGTAAAATGTCTAGAACTGTGAACTGTTCACTGACACCTCCTTTTGATGTCTTCTGCACCAGAACATAAATACCAGTGGCAGGAAGTTCATCTTCTGTGAAGTTGCTAAAGCTACCCCATATGTAATTATATATTCTTACTGTATTGGCTCAAAATTGTGCAGAATAAAGTGTAACCTAAAGCGAAACCAAAAATAGTTACTTGGTTTCCTTTGCCAAATTTCCTTGAAAAATATAAATGCCTGAGAGTTTAAAGTTAGGTAGTCAGCTAACGAGTATTCGTTGAGCATCCTGTGTTTGGAGGCCTGCAAGCCTCCCTAGACGCAGTGAGGCCAGACCCCCTTGGCCTCGCTGTGCCCCAGAAGGGCACGAGGCCTGATCTGGGCTAGTTGTGGTTGCTGGTAGCCTTACCTGCTCCTCCAGGGTCTCTTCTTGGCCCACTACTAAGACACCCAGGTGTTTTCTTTCTTTTTTTTTTCCCCTTCTCTTTGAAAACATATTTTTCTGCAAACAGGTGAGCATTTTGTAAAAGTGCTGTGCTTTGTTTTACTTCCTTCACTGGCTTTCTTCTGCCTCGGATCACACTGAGGGTCTGACCACACTGCCTGAGCAGGGAAGGATCCTTTGTAAGAGCTGAGATCACATTTTAAAATTAATTTCAGACTTTTGTGTTTCTGTTTATGACTGTGTAACCCAGTTTCCCCAAGCCTACTGGTAACAGAGAAGTCCTATGAACCATAATAATGCAATAACAGCCTAATAAATGCACCTCCAAGTCATCCATATTTTCGGGGGGCAATTGGTGGTGGTGCATGGGAGGGCCATGGACCAAGAGAAGACCAAGAGAGGACAGAGGGGGTGAAAGCCTGCCGCTGTAGCGTCCTAGCATGGCCTACCTCCCCTAAAGACTCCCCTAATACACACACACACACACACACACACACACACATACACAAAACGAATCCCCTAAACTGTGTCACATATCTAAATATTTAACTTCAGATTTAAATTAATTTAAATGAAATAAATTTAAAAATTCACTTCCTCTCTTGCACTAGGCACATTTCAAGAGCTCGTGAGCCAGATGTGGCTAGTGGCCACTCTACAGACCAATGCAGATATAGAATGTTCCCATCATCAGGCAAAGCCAAGCCAACCCTACTGTGTGTCTACTCGGAACACTGCTCACGAGCCTGGCTTCACAGGGCTCGTCCTTTCTGGTGGGAGTTAGTCACAAACAGTATTAATAGAAACTCAGTTCTGATGCCCTCCCTTACCTTCACCTGTGCCGAAAGAGGGAACCAGCCTGGGGGAAAGAATGTCAGAAGATACACAATTTCAAGAACTGAAATTATTTTTCTTCAATGTGAAAGTGACAGAAAGAACAGATGGCACTTTTTAAAAAAATGAAAATCTGAGATCAAAGAGAAGGAAAGAGTCAAGCGTGAGTCTTCGGGCTGCTGTGGATTCTTCCCTGACCACCCCCCAGCCAACCCAATAGGATCATTGTTGTTTCTGTGCAGCTCTTAGTTTCAAGATGTGGGTTGCAGAGAGAACTCTTACTTTTATATTCAATTGAAAAGAAGATACTTGCTTTTACCCAGACTTCTTACGATACTATGATTTCCCATCCTGCCTGCCTGCTGGCTGTTTTGTGTATGAGGCAGAACAGATAAGCTTTGACCTTGGAGCTGCTCCGTGGGATTTTCCGCAGATGGTTCTCAATAATAAGGTGTTTGCTCATTTGTTTCTAGGTTCTTTTATTTCAAAATAAAAGTGCAACCAAATTGACCCATGGAGAGAAAACAGATTAGGCAGAAAATAGCGTCCCTTGGAATTTCTTATGTAACTCAGTCTGATTCCACCTGTGAAATTGTCCCACCAGGATGCTGGCAATAACGGAACAGGGCAGGCCAAGGGGAGGTCAAGCAGAGACCTTGGTTCTGGGCAGGCACATGCGAGGGCCAGGAAAGTCAGCTGAGGCTGAGAGGACAGGCAAGGGCCATGGGTTTAGAGTGAGAAGCCAGAGTCCTGGAGGTCAGTGAGAGGGTGAGCCCCGTCTCTTCTAGCAGGCGCCCCAGAGCTGGGCTCAGGCCATTCCCAACCAGCCTGGTAGAGGCAAAGAACAAAGTGGAATCCGGGCATGCTAGAGCTGAAGGGACTCTTGGGATCCTCTTCCGGTGTTCCCCCAGAGAACTTGAATATAAGAAGCACCTTGTGTGCAGGTTGAGCACACAGCCCTGGGACTTGCACATACCTCCTGAAGTCTGGTCCCCTAGGTATCTGGTAAGCACCTCTGGAGACACTGATCTCAGAAAGTCAGGGCAACACTCATCTCTCCATCCAGTGGTTTTTGAGCTGAGCCCCACAGAGCCCCGAGGTCTCTCAACACTTCTTTGGAGCTACAGAAGGATGCAGTCAAATGAAGGGGAAGGATTGAGTAGGTGAAACTCGAGACCTCGCCACCCACTACAATCTGATAATGTTGAATAGTAGTCACAAATGCTTAGCCAACCCTTCTATGGGAAGTGCTGTACATGCATTATCTCAACACTCCTTGTAATCACTCTATGAAGTAGGTCTTATTATAATTCCTATGTTATGGATGAGAAGACTAGGGCTTGGCAGACAAGCAACTTGCTCAAGGTCACACAACTAGTAAGTGACAGAGCTGAAACGTGAATGATAAAACTCCTCACCATCACATGACACCAATCTTGAAGAAGCTCTGTTTGCATTTGTTTTATGTGTTATTGGGTGTCTTATAGTATTTAGTCTATAAAATGGGTTCCACTGCTCGTACAGGTGTGAAAATACATCTCTAGTCTGATCCCTACCTTTTATACAAGAAGAATCAAAGGCCCAGAGAGGTGACTTTGCTGTCACAAGGTCACAAAATGAGGACACCAAGTTTGGTGATCTGTCCTGAACAAGGCTGGTGGTTTCCCTGAGGGAAGAGCTCTGAACTCAGCTCTGCCCCAAGCCAGCAGTGTGCCCTTGGCCAGTAGGGTCTGCCACCTCTCCACATGCAGACTGGAGGGCTGTTGCTTGATTTCCTAGGGCTGGCCGACAGCATCTGGTGAGAAAGAGTTATAGCCCCCACGGGGGGCTGGATCCGATACTAGGGACATTTAGCCAAAGGGGAAAACAAAGGTCACGGTTTATAGTGATTACATTTCTCATCTTCTTACGAGGACCATGGCTCCTCTGTTTGCCTGCCCATCGCCCCTACAACTGCAGCAGAATCTGACCCTCTTTCATTTCTGTTCTAATTAATGTCTATGTGGATTGGGGGCTTCCTGAAAGGATGAAATATTTTCTTCTAGCGGCGGCTGTATTTCAGGTGCTGGTGACTTATTTCTTCTTCCCTGGAGCTGGTTCATCAATCACCCGGAGATGTTTTGCAACGGAAGAGCAAATGCATTTCTCAGAGCAGCAGCCTCCACCCTTGTCCCTAAGCCAAAGTCAGGCCATCAGGAAAGGGCTTGGGAAACAGCCAGCCCCTGTCAAAACACGCCATCTGGGAAGTAGATGAGCTGCCTTGTGCTCCCCCTGGGGACTGGACACACCACAAGATGCCTGTGAGGCCTGCTCCTGGAACGTTTGGGTGTCTGTTTGCTTACCGTCCCTCTGAGGGCGAGAAGGGTTTTCAAAGCTGCACACTCTTTGCTTGGGGAACCCAGCTGAGCCTCCAAGTTAATTTACTTGATTGAATGTCCAAGACCCAGTGTTTTTTCCAGGGCTGCTGGCAAAACTATCTTTCCATGTTGAGAAATCAGTCTTCCTCACTTGGCTGAAATGGCTTTTCAACATGTACATTTGAGAGAGGCCTTCATTCTGTAGGATATTCTTGAATCATGTGCCTCCGGACAATGCTGTCTCTTGGAAGGGCTTAGATTAGATGGGATCTTGACTTCACTTATGGCTTCCTTGTCCTCTCAGGATTCTAAAGAGGGAGGTTCGACCAGGTAGCCTTTCAGCATTTCTTTTCATCACCTAACACATGGATCGCACACAACTTCTGCTTGCATTATCCAAAGTGGTAATATCCCTGATATATCTTGGCAGAAAGTCCCACACTAAGCAAACCTGCCCAAGGAAACCTGACATTTACGGAGTCCCCACTGCAATGCCACCTGTCCATAGGAAAGTCTGGGAAGACAGCTGAGTAGATAAAATGAGGGTGGGAGAACAGGGTGAATTTGGAAGGGAACAGCTGTGGGGCAGGCAAATTTTTACCTTTACCCTCTTAGGGTTCTTTTTGGCTGGGCCTACGAATTAAACGGACAGAAGGCAGATCAACGGGAGAACAACATACACATTTATTTAATACGAGTTTTATGTGACATGGGAGCCCTCATAAGGAAAAGAAGACCCAAGAAATGGTGCAGCCTACTTGCTTTTATATGAGGTTGAACAAAGAGAGGCAATTGTAAAGTGACTAAACTACGTGGGGAGTCAAAAGGAAGATAGGAATTCTTTGAACGAGGTCTGTTCGCATAGAGTTCTCTCGATCTGAACTTATCCTTGGTGATATGAATGTTACTTTCCTTCTGGTATAGGGAAGACATCTTTCTTTTTTTATTATTTATTTTTTTATTTTATTAAAGTGTAGTTGATTTACAATGTCATGTTAGTTTCAGGTGTACAGCAAAGCGATTCAGTTATGCATATCTATTCATTTTCACATTCTTTTCCCTTATAGGTTATCACAAACTGTTGAGCAGCGTTCCTGTGCTATACCAGTAGGTCCTTGTTGGTTATCTATTTTGCATGTAGTAGTGCGTATCTGTTAATCCCAAGCTCCTAATTTATCCTTCACCTCCTTTCCCCTTTGGTAGCCGTACATTTGTTTTCTATGGTGAAGACATCTTTCACGCGGGAATTTCATCTCCAGCTTCTAAGAAAAAGAAGGACGGTCAGAGTGTTTTTCTTGTACTTGTTGTTTTTCAAGTGCCTTTACCTCAAAATAGTCAATGTGCCAGAGTGGCCTGTTTGGGGGTGGCATATTCTGAGCTCCTTCCCAGTGCGGCGTGAAGAGAGGCAGTGTAGGGGGGTAGTTAAGAGTGTTAGGCTTCTGACCAACCTGGGTGTGCATCCTGGCTCTGCCATCAACCAGCTGTGTCTCTGTGAGTAGGTTCTTTCCTCTCTTCTTGGCAGCTTTATCTGAACATAGAACGTCTTCATGGAGTTGCTAGAATGAAATGAGTTCATGGGTATAAAACATCTAGCACTGTGCCTGGCGCATAGTCTGTGCTCAATAAATGTCAGCTGTTATTATTCACTCCTTCTTGGGAGATACCAGCGAACCCCCTGGCTTAGCATGAGGACTTGGTGGTGAGGTCTGGACTCATCCCTGACTGTGGTTTCTCGACCACTTGGGCCGCCATGTTTTTCCCGGGAGTTGGCAAGTGGAGTGGGCTTCCCCAACCTGCCATGAGACATTGGGGTCAGCTTCCTCAGAGCAAGGAGGCTAGAAGGCAGGTGATTTACTCAGAGGTAATTTACTCAGTGCTCCTCAGTCTCTTGCCAACTCTGCCATTTCAGAAGGGCTTTCTTGGTTAATTAAAGAGAGGAGAGACCAATTACATTCAGCTCTGCCTTGTGGCAAGAAGACTTAGTGGTGTCTTTACAAGCTTTGCTCTTCCCAGCACCCTCCTCCCTGCCCTCCCCCAAGGCCCCAAGGCAGAACATGTGGGTCTCTTGTTCAATCTCCTCGAAGGATGAATGACTCTCAGATAAATACACAAACGGCAAGGATAATTACATCTGGCAGGCGCTTGAAGCAAAGCCCTGGACTATTACTGCCCTTATACCCTCACGGGTCCCTCATTCCTGGCCTGTGCAGAGTCCTTGAGCAGAAAGAAATAACAAACACTCCTGGCGCCATGGTGAGCTGCCGTCAACCATGTTTATGAACTGCAGGAAAGGTTCCCCAGCCAGCATCTCCAGGGCCGTCCTTTGGGTTGAGGCAGCTATCTAATAAAAGACCATTTTCGTAATCAGTGTTCAGTGAAAACGTACTGTTTTCACTTATAGAAACAGTGAAGCCACCTGCTATTTAAAGACACCCCCCAACTCTTCTGCCTCACCCCAGGGCGGAGTCTTCCAGCTCACTCCCTCAGCCAGCTGTGTCTTGTCAGGGTTCCAGTCTCCTCCCTCGGAAGCATAAATCTCTCTGACCATCCATCCCAGGAGCTTTGCTTTTTTATACTTGGTCTGGGGTCTGGGATTATGGCCTCGCCCACAAAGACAGCTTCACCGAGAGCGGTCAGCTAGGGAGGCACTAGGTGTACCTTAGCAAGTGAAGAGTGAATGCACAGTGACTCTCCTTCTGCATCTCAACTCACTGATTCACTCCCCACCCGATCCCACACACCTCCGCTGAGTCAGGCACTGACAAGTGAGAGGGCGGAGAGGAGAGAGGAAGGGAAGAAGATGCTGCTGCAGAGACAGGAGCACAGGAACCCAGAGTGAAAGGAAGAAAGCAAAACAAAGAGAGAAATGCCGCAACCTCCATTAGCCAGCTGGCCTGGGGAATGGCACATTTTGGTTAATGGAAGTTTCTAGTTAAATACAAATGGAGCCAAAATCTTTCTGTCTTAACCCTAAATTTAGAAAAGCTTTCTACAGAGTGTTAGTTCACTTTCTTATCTCCATTACAGATGGGGAACATGGGCTCTTACAGCACCTGATAGGGCAGCAGCCTGGACATGAACACCAATTGCACGCTGGAGAGTCTGTGGAAGGAGGCGTCCCAGCCTGGGTGAAATATACGTAGAACCCCCATGTTTATCCTGAAAGCAAAATCTCTGCTTATAAACTTCCTTTTTCATGTTTTTGACTTATCTTAATCATGGATTGCTGAGAATTTGTGTTTGAGTTTAACTACATAATACGCTCTTATTCATCCTCCAAATCTCAACTTGACTGTCAACTCCTCTGTGAAGCCTTTCTGATTACTCCTTCCTCTCTCCCCTCCGGCCCTCCCAGTTAATCCCTCTTTGCTGAGCATAAGCCTTTCTGATTACTCCTTCCTCTCTCCCCTCCGGCCCTCCCAGTTAATCCCTCTTTGCTGAGCATACTGTGTTTAAATACTTTATTAACATGAATGCAATGGGCAGGAGATTGAGGGAGGGCTTCATCTATGACCCTGCTTGTTAAGGAGCTGAACTCCAAGTCTTTGCCTTGTGATGGTAATAAACCCCAATTACATGTGAATTCCCAGAAGGCATAAAACATGTCCAGTTTTCCTGTTATACACCCAGCTCATGGCCATAAACAAGGGAGGGAAGGAAGAAAGAGAAATTCTATAAACAGATAAGAGGAAAGGGAAAGAAATCATTTATAGGCTTGGTGTTTTTATCTTAATTCTGAGACTTATTCCATGTCTGTTTCCCTCTGATTTGTAAAACAAAGTGCCTTGCACAATGTTTCTGAGTTCTGAAACAACTCAGAGAGGTGATATTTCTTTTTCCATAAACCAGTCCATTCTCAGAATGCACAGTAGGGGATCAGGGTGGGGCGGGAGTTCGGGGACAAAAATCATGCATCTGTTATTAAGAGCCAAATAGACACAATGCCAGATCTGTGGAGGTTGACGCTCAGGATAGGTTGGAGACCAACCAAGAGATAGATGGTCAGCTGCACTCTACATTTGCCGTGTCTGTCTTCCGTGGGCCATGATAGAAAATCACCGCAATAGTCCTCTTGGTCCACAACCTGTGGCTGAGAACGGAAAATCGGGAGTAAAGAAAAACAGGGCAGGACATTGTGTCCAGTTCCACAGGCCTGGTTGTGCCACGTCTCTGGGCTCGGAGGCAGCTGCCTGGCCATTGGTCCTGCAGCTGCTCACTGGAGGGCGGTGGACGAGCAGGCGGGGCTGATACCTGGGGATTAGCTCCATCAGCCCTGAGCTCAGCAGAAACCCGCATCCTTCTCTTCCCTGGGCCCCCAGCTGGTCCTGGCAACCTTATGTCTGTTGGCCGTGACATCAAGTCTAATTTAAGCGAGGGGCCTGGTGATCCTCTTAACAGCCCTCTGAGAAGGCCTGCGTGTTGGTTACAAACCAAGCAGCCGGGCTTCCCTGGTGGCGCAGTGGTTGAGAGTCCTCCTGCCGATGCAGGGGATACGGGTTCGCGCCCCGATCTAGGAAGATCCCACATGCTGCAGAGCGGCTGGGCCCGTGAGCCATGGTCGCTGAGCCTGCGCGTCCGGAGCCTGTGCTCCGCAACGGGAGAGGCCACAACAGTGAGAGGCCCGCGTACTGCAAAAAAAACAAAAACAAAAACCAAGCAGCCAATAGCCCTCTTACACTGGGGGTTTTACGGACAAGGGAATGCGTGGTGAAGTTCTGTTCTAGAGGTGGTAACAGTGTCCGCTAGGATTCCCAAGGTAGACAATGTGTCTGCCAGCTTGGCAGACACACTGCCCACTGTGGCTGTGTGCATCAGCTGTGTATGCAGAGCTCTACCCACGGGATGAAACAGGACGCGCACAGCACGTTCCCTCAGCGTGTCCGGCCTCCTCTGGCTTCCAGCGGGGGGGGCCTGTCCTTACTTCTTCCATATTCTCAGCGTCTGGAACCTGACAAAGGGTTGGTGCTCAACAGATGCTCCCTGAGGGAATATAATAGGTCTATTTTCAGAATTCAGTTATGACTGGATCACGGCTGGCCCGTTGTGTCTTTGCTCCTTTATAGGGATGAGCTCATAGAATGTCCCGCAATCCCCAGCAGCTCACCTGTTGCTCAGCTGCCACCACCTGGACAGGAAGGCGGGCCACTCCCATGCCAGCAAGACAGAGCACCCAGGGTCCTGCCCCAGGCCCATTCCTTCCTCCCTCTTTCTTCGCTTCCTTCCTCCCTCCCTCCCTCTTTCCCATCTGGCAGAGTGACCAATTGTTCGGTTTGCCCAAGTCTGAGGGATTTCCCAGGACACAGGACTTACAATGCTAAAATCAGGAAAGTCCCAGCAAACCTGGGCAAGTTGGTCAGTTGATCCCCCTTTTCTCTTCCAGAAACGTTTAATGGACCGTAATATGACCCTGCGGACATATCAGGAATATGATAAAGCTTCAGCCCTCGGTAATCTCACATTCTAATGGGATGGAGACACGGTGGGCAAGATATTGTGGAGTACCAATGAGAGGCGTATCGGCTAGAGAGTGAGAGGAAGGGTGCGGTGAAATCAGGGAAGGCTTCCTTCAAGACAGGACATCAAACGATGCACCCAGTCCTGGTCAGGGAGACTGAGACAAGCATTTCCTTAAGAGGTGGGAGTATCTACCTACCTTGGGGCCGTAGCGTTGCTGAGGAATTCACAGAGGATGACAGTGTCATATACGGTGTAACACTATCCTGGGAAATTATAGGCCCAGGCTGAGTTGGGATGTGATGACTGGTTTTACTTGGGGTAAAAGCTATTTACAGAGCCAAACTCCCTTTGCTCCAGAATGAGGAAATGTTAATGGCATTTCTACTCCCTTCTCATCAGCTTCATCCCTCCCATCTGTATCCTACATTCCTCTTTCCCACCTCTGAAAACATAAGTAAGGATCTTGACCCGTCACAAGACAGGTGATCATTTCAATTCCTTTCTTATCGCACCTCAAGCCTCAATTTCCATCACATCTAGAACATAGAGCCCGGTGAAGCTGGAATTGGGGGCCCTAGTGCCTTTTGGCCTAGGATTTCAGAGTCTGATGTCCATAGCTACCTTCACTGGGCAGCTCTTGAGGAAACTCAGGGCTTCCAACCCCTCCTTCACATCCATCTTTCAGATTCTAGGGGAAGGACCTTGGGTATTCAGTGGGAGTCTACTCACAGCCTGCTCCTTGGTCAGTCTTGAAATGGGGTAACTTCTGTTCTCTCTGATTTTTCTGGCCTTCGTGACTCACTGCCCTGGGAATCTTTGTTTCCCACAGTGACTGCTGAGACCAGGTGATGACAGGTGTGTCTGAATAAGAGCCCTGTACTCTTTGCTCAGGTTTGTGTTCGACCAAGCTGCCCCCCATGTGAGCACACACCCACAGCACGTGTGCTTGGCGCTCCTGATGCTTCAGCTCCCCTTTAGCCTGGCTATCCAGTGGGAGTGGCTGGAGGGCTCAGTGGTGAGTTCATTCATTTCCATACAGCAGTCTGTGTTTCCTGATCAATCAAGGCCTCTTGGGTTTCTCTAATTTGACTGGGTCATCATATCTCTCCAGCACTGTATTCAAGGGGAATTCTAAGTGATGACTTACAAACAATTTAGGGCATTTATTCTATTTCTTTAAAAGTAATTTTTGTAAGTTTCATCTTGTCCTACATTCACCCTCCACCTATACCTTAACATATTCTCTTCCAGCTTATATACTGGAGAATCCTTCGTATGAGCCTAGGGTAGAAGTCTTCATCTGGTGGCAGTGGAAAGAGATGCCCATGAATCTTCTTCAGAAGGGCAGGTGGCCATGTCTCTGGCCCACCAGCTTTGACAGCTGCATTGTCAGAGCCTGCTAAGCTGCCTTAGGAGAGCCTGCACTAGAGGATGTGGGGGCTGGGTCCCCTGTTTGTTTGCAGGCCAGAAACCCTTCAGGCCCCTCAGGGGGCTATTCTTCTCATCTGCTTTATGGTGATAGGTACAGTGATGTCACTGATGATGAAAATGAGAAGGAGGAAGCTGGGATCTGAGTGACCTAGTGACATGCATGAATTGATCTGGTAATTGAAACCTTTTCACTGGGAACATCCAACAGTTTCATAGCAATTGACATCCTGGATTGACCGGTAGCAGCTGTTGAAACTGAGTCGAGAAGGATTCTGGAGTTGCATCAAGGGTCACCTGCAGACAATGTGATAACCAATTAGTGACGTCAGATGTAGCCAAAAAAGGGAGTGGGGAGTGGGAATTTCATATACTCATCACCTGTGCAGCTTCAAGTGTGGGCTGTTTGCGTCTCTCCTCATTCGCAGGAGCTGAGTCACCTTAGCTGTTTCAGTTTGTACTGGGTTATTTATGAGAGGGCCGGAACTGGCTGGTCACGCTTTACTGCTCTCCTACTGTACTCGGGGTGCTCTGCTGTGTTTGTTGACTGCCTTATCTCTAACACTTCAGAGGGCTGGGAAAGCGACTTAGAGTAACCTTGCTTCCCAGCCTCCACCTTTTTCTCTGCTTCCTGTTGCGGGCACAGTCGGTTTTTCAGTGATGGGGCTGATGTCATGATGGTTTCAAGTGATTTGGCCCAAAGACAACACCTACTCCCTGAACAATACCCATGAAAACTTAACACAGTCACTCAAGTGAGTCACATTTTCCCCGTGGATGTGATTTGCAGATGTCGAGATGGAGCTCCCCAGAGCTGCCTTCTGAAATGGAACTTCCAGAAAACAGCAGACAGTCTGCAGATCAGCCTTCCCAGAAAAAGAAGAGCCTCCTATAGACCAGCAAGGGCTCTGATCACACGATTGAATGCAAGGTTTCCAAAGAAATCGAAATGAGCATGGAAAATTTCTCTTGCGGAAAGATTCGAGCTCACAATATACCTGACGAAAAGGAATCATTTCTTCCCCCTCAGACTATTCACAGATACTGGCTCATTTGATTCTCATAATGACCCATGGTTGTGGGCTGTGGATACGGACCGTGAAGCTGTTATCCTACATTTTCTGGCTGAGAGAAGAGAGGAATGTTTTGGTGGCTTGCATCTCAGGGTGCGTAGCTAGTGAATGATGGAGGCAAGCTTGGGCCTTCTAGTTACCTCTGGACAGTGCTCTGTCCACCCCCCCCCCAGCCTTTACAAACTGGAGGGAGGCCACCTAAGTAACAGTGCATTTATTTTTCTTTCAGAGACAAATGTATCTTAAAAAAAATAAGAATGAAGGTCAAAAATTTGTCTCAAACATGAAAAAATTAAGGATTTTAGTTATATTTTATAATAATTCAAAGACTTTTTTAAAGGCGAACAAACTGAGGGGCAGAGTAGAGACAAAAAGAAATGGAAAAAGACACACTCAGTGCCACACATGGCCACAACTTATATGGAGTCACAGCCCCATTGTGTGGCTTTTTAGATTATAAAGATGTGGTTAGGTTTCCACAAATACAAGCAGAAATATGGGGAGTACTTCTCCTGGGAACTGGTGACATTGAGGATAAAATTTCAAAAGACCCTGGAACCAGAGGTCTCTTAGCCCTGGCCAGAGACAAGGGAGATAAATTCCTTCAGTGGTGTAATGTTGAACTTCCAGAACCGAGCTATTGCCCTGGCTTCAGCCCTCTCTTTATAACAATGAGCACATAGAATACAAAGTGTAAGAGAAAGCCTGGCAAGAGAAAACCAAAGGCGCAGCCCTTTAACAGCACATGAGAATCACCTGGGAAGCTGGAAACCCACAATGCCTGGCCCCACCCCAAACCAACCCAGTCAGAACCCTGGGGCTGTGCTCAGGCATCAGTACTTAAAGCCCCCTGCCAAGGTTAAGAAGCCCGGTTTAAGAGATGTGTCCCAAAAATGCTGACTTAGGAAAGGAAGATGTACCGAAATAGCTGCAATGAGATGGGGGATGGCCACGCAAAGCCTTCTCCTGGAAGCGTGATTGAGAACAAAAGCTGGGGGTGATTCAAGAGGTCAGAATGCAGGGCAGGGCCTGTCGTGGTCGAAGACACCGCACTCTCTCTGGTTGAACTGCCGTGGGACTTTGCTGGACAGCTGAATGTAAGAACACTTTCCCCACTTTTGCCTTAATTAATCTTTATTCCAAATGAACTATTTTGAGCACTGGGAGAAGGGTGCTAAATGCCCCAATTCATGTGGTTCTTTGCCCCGCTCTGCGTTACGGGTGGGGGAATTAGCTAAGGGAACACACGTACTCTTTTTTGTTTTGTTTAAACTTTTTAAATTATCTTTTTATTGAGACATAATTGACATAACATTGTGTCAGTTTTAGGTGTACAATATAATGATTTGGTATGTGTATCTATTGTGAACACGCAGTATTTGTCTTTTTCTGTCTGACTTATTTCACTTAGCATAATGCCCTCAGGGTCCATCCCTGTTGTTGCTGATGGTTGCCGTTTTAAAAAATTGGTTTTTAGGTTTTTGTTTTTGGTTTTTTTTAGTGTGTGTGGTACGCGGGCCTCTCACTGTTGTGGCCTCTCCCGTTGCGGAGCACAGGCTCCGGACGCGCAGGCTCAGCGGATGGCTCACGGGCCCAGCCGCTCCGCGGCACGTGGGATCTTCCTGGACCGGGGCACGAACCCTTGTCCCCTGCATCGGCAGGCGGACTCTCAACCACTGCGCCACCAGGGAAGCCCGGTTTTTAGTTTTTTTAAATTGAAGTATAGTTGATGTATAATATTATATGAGTTAGGTGTACAATTTAGTGATTCACAAATTTTAAAGCTTATACTCCATTTATAGTTAGTATAAAATATTGGCTATATTCTCTGTGCTGTATGATATATTCTTGTAGCTTATTTTATACCTAGTAGTTTGTATCTCTTAATCCCATACCCCTATATTGCCCCACCCCACTTCCCTCTTCCCACTGGTAATCACTAGTTTGCTCTCTATATCTGTGAGTCTGCTTCATTTTTATTATGTTCACTAATTTGTTATATTTTTAGATTCCACATATAAGTGATATCATACAGTATTTGTCTTTCTCTGACTTATTTTACTTAGCATAATGCCCTCCAATTCCATCCATGTTGCTGCAAATGGCAAGATTTTGTTCTTTATTATGGCTGAGTGATATTTCATTGTGTATATATACCACATCTTCTTTATCCATTCATCTGTTGATGGACACTTAGGTTGTTTCCATATCTTTGCAGTTATAAATAATGCGGCTATGGACATTGGGGTGCATGTATCTTTTTGAATTAGTGTTTTTGTTTTTATTGGATATATACCCAGGAGTGGAATTTCTGGTTCACGTGGTAGTTCTGTTTTTAGCTTTTTGAGAAACCTCCATACTGTTTTCCCCAGAGGCTGCACCAGTTTACGTTACCACCAACAGTGCATGAGGGTTCCCTTTTCTCCACATCCTCGCCAACATTTGTCATTTGTGTTCTTTTTGATGATAGCCATTCTGACAGGTGTGAAGTGATATTTCATTGTGGTTTTGATTTGCATTTCCCTGAAGTTGAGTGATGTTGAGCATCTTTCCATGTGCCTGTTGACCATCTGCATCTCCTCTTTGGAAAAATGTCTATTCAGTTCTTCTGCCCATTTTAAAATCAGGTTGTTTGATTTTTTTTTGATGTTGAGTTGCATGAGCTATTTATATATGTTGGATGCTAACCCCTTATTGGTCATATCATTTGCAAATATTTTCTCCCATTCAGTAGGTTGTGTTTTCATTTTGTTGGTGGTTTCCTTTGCTGTTCAAAAGTTTTTAAGTTTAATTAGGTCCCATTTGTTTATTTTTGCTTTTATTTCCTTTGTTTGAGGAGACAGGTTAAAAAAAATACTGCTACAATTTGTGTCAAAGAGTGTTCTGTCTATGTTTTCCTCTAGGAGTTTTATGGTATCCGGTCTTACATTCAGGTCTTTAATCCATTTTGAGTTTATTTTTGTTTATGGTGTTAGAGAATGTTATAATTTCATTATTTTACATGTAGATGTTCAGTTTTCCTAGCACCACTTATTGAAGTGACTGTCTTTTCTCCATTGTATATTCTTGCCTCCTTTGTCATAAATTAATTGACCATAAGTGCATTGGTTTATTTCTGGCCTCTCTATTCTCTTCCATCGATCCATGTGTCTGTTTTTGTGCCAGTACCATACTGTTTTTATTACTGTAGCTTTGTAGTATAGTCTGATGTCAGGTAATGTGATTCCTCCAGCTCTGTTCTTCTTTCTCAAAGTTGTTTTGGCTATTCAGGGTTTTTTGTGTTTTCATACAAATTTTAAAATTATTTGTTCTTGTTCTGTGAAAAATGCCATTGGTATTTTGATAGGGATTGCACTGAATATGTAGATTGCCTTGGGAAGTATAGGCATTTTAACAATGTTAATTCTTCCAATCTAAGAACAGGGTATATCTTTCCATCTCTTTGTGCCATCTTCAAGTTCCTTCATCAGCATCTTATAGTTTTCCAAGTACAGGTCTTTTACCTCCTTAGGTAGGTTTATTCCTAGGTATTTCATCCTTTTTGATGCGATGATAAATGGGACTGTTTCCTTAATTTCTCTTTCTGACAGTTCACTGTTAATATAAAAATACAACAGATTTCTGTATATTAATTTTGTATCCTGCAACTACTGAATTCATTGACGAGCTCTAATAATTTTTCTGGTGGCATCTTTAGGATTTCCTATGTGTAGTATCATGTCATGTGCAAACAGTGACAGTTTTACTTCTTCCTTTCCAATTTGTATTCATTTTATTTCTTTTTCTAATCTGATTACTGTGGCTAGAACTTCTAAAACTGTGTTAAACAAAAGTGGCAAGAGTGGGCATTCTTGTCTTGTTCCTGATCTTAGAAGAAATGCTTTCAGCTTTTCACCATTGAGTATGATGTTAGCTGTGGGTTTGTCATATATGGCCTTTATTATGTTGAGGTAGGTTCCCTTTAAGCCCACTTTCTGGAGAGTTTTTATCATAAATGGATTTTGAATTTCGTCAAAGCCTTTTCTGCATCTATTGAGATGATCATATGGTTTTTATTCTTCAGTTTGTTCATGTGGTGTTTCACATTAATTGATTTGCAGATACCGAAAAATCCTTGTATCCCTGGGATAAATCCCACTTGATCATGGTGTATGATTCTTTTAATGTATTGTTGGATTTGGTTTGCTAATTATTTGTTGTTGGGGATTTTTGCATCCATGTTTATCAGTGATATTGGCCTGTGTTTTTGTTTTGTTTTTTTTTTTGGTGTTATCTTTGGTTTTGGTATCAGGGTGATGCTGACCTCATAGAATAAGTTCAGAAGGGAACACACATATTCTTATGTAGAATACCTAAGGCTGCTCTCTTCTTAAGAAGGACAATGACCAGTGATGAACAGGACAGCCATACAGAAATCCACATGAATCACCTGTGGAGGTGCCCTGCCAGGACAGCAGAAAATTAGCAAGTGTCTCAGTGAGGAGCTCTGAGACAACAGGGGATAAGTTTCCAAATTCCTTCTGAGATGGAATCCGGATGAGGAATTTCCCCTTTTGTAAATGGCCTGAACGAAGTATGAGATATCCTTTTAGATCAACATCAGTATCACAGCACTTGATATTGCTGCCCCTTCCCAGGAATCCTGAGCAGCACTAGCCTCCCTTCTGTCTGTTAGAGAAGAAGCTCCCTGGGGGCTCCTCCGTGCTCAGCTTTGCATCCTGTATAGTGTGCAGCTTATCTCTTACCTGGCATGTAGTAGAAACAGAGTGAATGTTGGTGGAGTGAACCATTACAATGCAGCTGGTGCTGTGAGGGGCCTCCCCCAGGAAAGCAGGCCCCACCTTCTGTTGCTGCTGTTGCAGAAATGCCCTCTGTGAACACAGGCTCGAGGTGGGCATTTCCACTCTCCCTCCAAGCTCATTCAAAATAAGGGCTGGGAAGAAGAGAATTGACTAGAGATGTTCTTGAGGTGACATTTATGATCGTGATACTTGGAGACTCGGAGGCAGGAGGGCTGAGGGCCAAAGGGGGTCAAATGGCCTGATCTTACCCCTCAGGGCAGGGCCAACATTTGGGGGAGGTACTTGAGGGACCAGAGCCACAGGTGTCACTGCTTCCCAGCAACCACAGCTGTGATCAAGTGAGATTTTATGATGCCAGGCTCCTTCTGGGAGGCCCGGACCACTCTGACACTGGGTGTCCAAGTGGGCTCAAGGGCTGAATTTTTCTACTGGTGACAAAGCTCTTGTTTCCTTCTTGGCAGTAGGAGCCCCTCTGGAGCCTTGGAAAACTTTCCACCTTCTGAACAAAGCATCCTGCCCATACCCTTAAGAAACAATTATAAAAATGGAAGCTTACATCTCCATTGCTCAGTCTCGCTTTATTTTTGCCCGTAGAACATAAAAGTTTCCAGTCTGCGTCTCCCGTGCTCTGATGTTCTGGATGAATCACGTTCTGAGGTAGAGCTTGGAGGCCCGGCTCGTCTGAACTGTCAGAGAGAGGACGCAGATATGTTGGTCAGAGCAATTACAGAGAGAGGTCAGGGCCTTAGAGGTTTTGGCTGCTGTGCCAGCGATTAGGTTAGAATCAGTTGGACAAACAGATTCATGTTGGCTGAATGGGGTCACTCAGGGGAAATAAAAGACTACTTTAATCAAGGCTAAGTCATATCTCCCAGCCAGGCAGCTGTAGTCAGGGCCTAAGAATGTCTGTTCTGGGACACTAAGGCCCGGCCTGCTTCTGTTAGCTGGGACGCTGCACCTGCACTGGCCAGGAATGTGGTCAGAGATGGAGGCCTAGGAGGAGAAAATCTAGGTCAATCTCTGTTGCCTCTGAAGATTTCAGTTTTATGATTTGAAATATACTTCTCATTTGGTCCAGGTAACTTCCAGACCCCGAGTTTATGAACAGAGGCAACTTCCAGCAAGTCAAGTGGCTGCAAAGAAATATACAGTTAGTCCAAGAGTTGGGATGTATTTGGATGGACCTCCATGATCTCCCAGGCTGGCTGATTGGCCCTGCCTTTTGTTAGTACTGAGCAAAGAAACCTTCCAGGTGAGGGCAAGGGCTACAGCATGTCGACTGTCCTGCCACCTCCTCCTCCTGTGCCTTCTGGGAAAGAGGACTTGGCCTGAAGTTTCCTGAGTGTTTCTTTGATGGAAACACTTGGGCTTTTGAGAATCAGTAATATTTAGTCCTTCTGGCTGGGGCAGTCAGGGAGGACAAACTGATTGCTGTGTTTAAGAAGTGGTAGCATTTAGGCCAAAGTTTCTCAAATCTGACTGCACCTTAGACTTGCCGGGAGGTGGGGAGAGGGTGGGCGAGGCAGGGGTTAACAGTATTCACATGCCTGGGCTCTACCCAGATATTTCTCATTTAATTGTTGAGCATGAGGCACGGGCATCAACAGTGCTCCTAAAGCTTCTCAGGTGACACTAATGTGCGGCCAGAGTTGAGAACCCCTGGATTCAGATTCTCAGCTGAAGTGAAATCTGTAGGTGTGGGGATGTGGCCTGTCTCTAATTAGATGATAAACACCCAGGGAGCGAGGATAGTGCCTCCCTGTTTTGGCATCTCCTCCCTCAGTTTAACAGAGTGCAGTACACAATGGGTTCTCAGTAAGCATTTAAATATGAATTCTTGGGTGCGTAGAGAAACAGTAACATTCGCTTAGAAATCTCATCCACTTGAGGCAGTGACTATTATTTTAAACATGCTGCAATGCAGAGGTCCTTGTAGGGAAGTCTGGGCCAGCTGGACCCATCACCACAATTACACTCAGCACCATTCTAACTACTTAAGAAATGTCTGGATGGAAAAACTTCCCAGACAATGGAAAGTAGATGGTGCCTAGGGTGTTTCTTTCTTCCTTTTTTTTTTTTTTTTTTTTGGTGGGAGGTGTCAAGTCTCTGATAATGAAAACAGAGAGGGCATATCTTAGATTACTTGCTTCTGTAACTCACTGGGGAGTATTATCTCATTATCTAGTTTTCCTTTGACAAGTTAGACAATAGTGTCACTTGTCTAAATATCTCTGGAAGGATCCTTGGCAACTATGCCCCGATACACCATTACGAGCCAGTGTATCAGCTGTGGGTCCGGGCACTTCATTCTGATAAAGAAGGAAACTAAGAAAATCACAAGAAAAAAGAGAGGTGAGCAGGAAGACAAGGTCAAGAGAGGGTGACACTGGAGTTTAGAGTGAAAGCGTCTTTGCTGCAGACGTCTTTGCTACATAGCACTGTCCTCTATGGATTGTATTTTTAAAATTGACCTGAAATCATAAAGGAGCATTTCAGATTTTAAAAAGTAGCAAATACAACAAGGAGGGATTTTGAATCAATAATTAAGAGACTAGATGGAGCTTCACAATTATGTGCTTAGAATACCGTGAACAGTAGATTTCTCGCCTTCCTTTCCCTTCCCTTTGTACCGTTCTCTCCTTTCCTCCCTCCCTTCTTTCCCGTAAACACTGACCAAACTAAGAAGAAAAGCTCACAGCCTCCACATCCCCTCAAAGAGGTCCTGCATTAATAGGGAAGACAGGAAAAGGCAGCAGTGGCAGCTCTGATGAAGGGCGGGCGGAACGTGAGACGGGCCTGCGGGAAAGAGCTGGGAAGGGAGGGGCTATGTTCCCAAAAGGGAGAAGGTTTGCAAGTGAACCCAGCGCTGGTTCTCAGAGTCTGGAAGGACATCTAAGTCCATCCCGTCCAGATCCCTATGAGAGCTGTAACCAGCCAGTGGTCGTCTGACCTTTCTTAAACATCTACAGTCAGCTCTGGCACCCTTGAGACAAGCAACAGACAAAGTCTGTGTCAGTATTACAAGAGGGTTATAAGAGAAAATTGGCAACCTGGCTGAAGCAAAAAAGGTAATTTAATAGCTCATCTAACTGAAATGTCCAGGGCTTAGGTTTGGCTTCAATCAAGGCGGGGTGTAGGGGTTCAGATGGCACCATTGGGAGTCTTCTGCCCTCTCCCTCTCTCAGCCCTGCTTCCCTCAAGCTTGGCTTCATCCTCAGGCAGGCACGGTGACCGCCCCCCCCAACTCAAAGCTCCTACCAGCCTGGAACTCAGGAAGGAGAGAACATCTCTTTCCTACTAGTCTTGGGCACTCTTGGTAGCCCAGCTTGAGTCAGGGCTGATTCCCAAACTAAGAGGGAAGGAATAATGAAGGGTAACTCCTGGGTTTCAGATCATGGGAAACTGGAAAAGTTTAATACCTTGACCAAAATTAAGATAATCACAGGGAACTATATCCAGTTTTCTGGGATAAACCATACTGGAAAAGAATATTTTTTAAAAATGACTATATGTGTAAAGCAGTCGCTTTGCTGTATAGCAGAGATTGGCATGGCATTGTAAATCCATTATACTTCAATAAAAAAAAAGAAAAAAGGATAATCAGAAAGAGCACTGGTTTTGGAAAAAGAAATTGGAAAGGAAGAATTGGGTTTCAGGCAATTCAGAGGAATTGGTGGGATGCTAATGAATGGCAGGTGGTTAGAACAGTGAGGCTGGGGGTTCTGTGGAGAAGTTGGAATTGGAGATGAGAAATTTGGGTCATCCTGTAGATAGGGGAACTGGAGCTACAGAATTGGTGTGTTCAACAGGGAGAGTATGTGTGAAAGCTGGGAGGGCTCTGTCCAGGCAGCTTGTGAGCTGTAAACATTCTGCAAATGAAAATTTCTATTAGCATCAGGATTACATGTGTGAGATAGGAGGAAAATGAGAAACCAGTGAAGGAGAAAGAGAATGTTGTGGGAGGCCTCATATACTATAGATCATAATAACCATAATTAGTCAGGATTTTTTTAAATTGCTGTATAGTTGATTCACAATGTTGTGTTAGTTTCAGGTGTACAGCAAAGTGATTCACTTATATATATGTATATATATATTCTTTTTCAGATTCTTTTTCCTTATAGATTATTATAAAATATTGAGTTTCCTGTGCTATACAGCAGGTCCTTGTTGGTATCTCTTTTATATATAGTAGTGTATAGGATTTTTTTTTTTTACAAGTGATAGGAAACTCAATTCAAATTGGTTTAATAATAATAAAAGAGTATATTGACTCATGTAACAGGTAAGCCCAGGGTAGTCCAGGCTCAGATGTATTCAGGGACTCAGTGATTTGGGGACTTGTTTTTACTCTTTTCACCTTATTCTTCCCTATGTTGGCCCAGGAACCTTGTCCTTATGGTGACAAAACAGCTGCTAGGAGCTCCATTCTATCTTCTCCATCAGGAAGAGCAGTTCTCCTCCAGACAGTTTCAGTGAAGTTCTATGAATGAGTATGACTCTGGTGTAGCCCATTTATATGCCCATTTCTAAGCCAATGGGTTGTCATGCTCTGATGCTTATAAGTCAACATCCATCTCGAGTTACGAATGGAGGCATCCAAACCACATGGACTGAGAATGAGGGAGGGACAGTTCCCTAGAGGTGGATTGGGGTGCTGTTCCCAGAGGGAGATAGAATGGATACAGCCAAAACAATGACTCTCCACTACACAAACCAAGGGAAGAATGTCAAAGCAGGTGGTAGTCACCAGGGTCAGAAGACCCAGAGGTCAAAGAAGGTGGGAAGGGAATGGGCACAGTGTACGTTAGACATGTGACTGAGTCATTTGCTTCTTTAAAAGATCAGAAACATGGGAGGAGAACAGATTTTAGGGGGTGCAGGGGTGAGTGGGAGTGGAAATACCGAAGAGGCAGGGATTTGATATTTTAAAGAACTTGATCTGTGAAAGGAAGCAGAGAGGCTAGCTCTAACCCTTCCCCACAATTACTGAGAGAGGTGCTGTGCTAGGCACTAGGAGGGCTGAAATGAGTCATTCTCAGCCTATGCCCTCAAGAAGCTCACAGCTTGGAAAGGAAGAGAGAATTGTGAATGAATGGAGTATGCAGAGAAGGAATACTTAGTGACTCCAACGTTGAAGAGAGGGAAGGGGCACCAGTGAGAGCCTGATATTAGCTCAGAGTTATCTTTCTAGAGAGAAGGATGAAATCTCTCCAAGGGTATCAAGGAGCTCTTCATGCGAGATGGTACCCAAGCTGGGTTTTGTAGGATGAATGGGAGTTTGCTTCAGGAAGTGAAATGGGGAAAGGAGTACTAAGCAAAGGCAAAGATTCCCTAAGAGGCTTGCGGGTGCATAGTGAGAAGTGCAGGGCTGGGGAAGGGCAAATGGAGAAGGGCCTGTGTGATGTGTGAGGTGTGTGTGTGGGGTTGTCCAGCAGTGGTGGGCGGGGACAGTGAAAGTCTGCAGTCAGGGCAAAGTATGTCTGATTAGCATGTTAAAAGAATCTCTCTGGAGTCAGTCTGGGGAGTGAGCTTTGTGGACACGGGCCAGTTCAGAGGATGTGTTGTTGTCATGGAAGGAGTAACAGAGGTCAGCACAGGACAGGGAAGAGGGGATGGAATGGAAGGATCATCCAGAGCAGAGAGAACTCATAGAACTGGTGATGATTGCATGAGAGAGCGAGTAACAGGGAAGCTTTGAGCACAGGCCATGGGGCTGTGGAAGGAGGAAAGGAGCCCCAGAGAGGGAGAACCAAAGGTGCAGGTGGGGAACAGATAACGGAGTAGAAGGGTCCCCAGAGAGCCAAGGGAAGGTGGGCAGGCTCCAGACACCTGTGGAGGCCAAGACAGGCTGAGCACCCAGTGGGGAGGAAGGATGGAGAATGTGGATAAGAAGTCAGTGTTAAGAGGAGGGCAGAACTGTTGGAGAGCTTTAATTTTCTCAGTTAAGAAAGAGGTGAATCACCTGTTGGGAGGGAGTGGGTTTCAGATTTTCCCTCTGGGGAAAAATGGGGAGAGTAAGAGCACCGTTCAATCACTGAGTCATGCCAACTCCACCCCCAACTGGGCCCTCCTCTCCCTCGCCTGCTATTTGCCTCATCTGGGTCCTTATTAACTACGCCAGCGGCATGCCGGGTGGCAGTGGGAGTGCTTGTCAGACCTTGATCACCCCAGGAGCTGCTTCAAAGCCTCACCCACCCCTGCCTCAGATTCAGGAGCTCTGGAGTGAGACCCAGGCACGTGTGTTTTCAGAACACTTCATATAGGAGACTCTGAAATGCATCATAACCTCCCACCCCATTTCCAACACACCATTGAGAATGATTGAGGTAACAGGCCAGAGTGCTGGAATCTGCCATGGGTGGGAGAAGATGGGGGGGGAGGATCATTTGCAGAAACCGGTGGGTGTCAAGTGACTCAGGAAGGGAGGGTGAGGAGCACAGGCAGCTGGACCAGCAGATCCGGGAGAGCACGGGGTCTCCTGTTGTTACATTCAGGGAATACGCCTCTCCCAACCACACCAGTGCCAGTGACCACACAAGAGACTCAGAAGATCTGTAAAAACTGAGCTCAACCGAGGATAACCAGATTTTTTTTGAAATATCATGGTCATTGTTCTAAAGGCAAGGAATGAAAATGGGGAGAAAAAAAAAACTTCATAATGGAAAGGCCCTGGGCATCTTCAAACGTTGCAGCGGTGTGTGTGCAGCATTTCCCTCTGCTGGTTACAGTCGGACCTGCAGCTGTAAGGCAACTCATCCTTGGCTTCTTGACCACACCCTGGAGAGGGCAGGTCCGTGAGGCTTCTAAGAAGTTGTTGGTCAAGTCACAAACTATCATTAAATCAATACACATGACCCTTCAGGTATAAGCTGAGCCTTAAGCTTTAGACTTGGAGATTTGCCAGTTAACTGTGTTCAAATAAAGATTAAAAACTGTCCAGGAAAAATGCTAAGGCCCTGAAAAAATTTCTTTGGAAAATATTTGATATGCGCATAGTGGCCACAGTCACCTGGAGACAAGCTACAGAGTTAGAATTTTTTTTTCTGGAATGAATGAACTTTCAAAAAAGGCTTGGTAATTCTATGCTGTTTAATAATAATAGTGGCCCACATTTATTGAACATTTATCATTATTGTTACCTTGTATGCGTGACATCAATTAGCGTTCACAACAGCCCAGAGTTCACATTAAGAACTATTATCATCCATATTTTACTGGTGAGGGAACTGAGGTATAAAGAGTATAGGTACCATGGGACCATGGTCATGGTCACAAAAGCTTGACAGAGTGAGGAATTAAACCTAGAAGCATTATGTACCCTCCTTGTTAAGGTCATGCCAACTGCTTTATCAAATGTTCCAAAAATGTATGATTGCTCAAACATCCATCATAGATCTTTATTTCATTCTCATGTAATGGCCCCAGGCAGGCGTTTCTTGTGACTGGATGCCTCTCTTCTTCCATG
Source organism: Grampus griseus (assembly GCF_964374135.1). Taxonomy (NCBI): domain Eukaryota; kingdom Metazoa; phylum Chordata; class Mammalia; order Artiodactyla; family Delphinidae; genus Grampus; species Grampus griseus. Next base: position 62,800,472 of record NC_139019.1, read on the forward strand.
TGCTGATTCAGGACTTGGGTTCTTTCTGCCTTGTGGCTGCCTATTAGCTGGGTCGGATCGTTTTCCTACACGTTTACCTAGCTAGAAGGAGAGAAAAAAGCAACAAGAAAGCACTTCTGCTTCGTAAAAGCTGTGGCTCACATTCCAGTGGCAAGAACTAGACCCTTGGTCTCACATGGATGCCAAGGGCACTGGGAAATGCAGTTTCTGGCTGGTCAGCCACTTTCTAGCACCAGCTCTGCACCATGGGAGGGGGAGCAGGGATTTGAGTGGTCAGCTGGCCATCTCTGCCCTCCCTCTAGTAAGTATGACAGGACGATTCACTGACTCAGGTCACACCATTTCTAGGAGGTTGAGAGAAACTGATCACTACCCCAGGTGAGCACCACCACCAGATCCTGAGACTGGTGTCTTTAGCAGTAAATCATTTGAGAGGCACTTTTCCTGCTGACAAAGCACTTTCACACCAATTATCTTATTTCATCCTCACAACTCCTGTGAGGTGGGTTAATTACCTCTAGTTCCCAGATAAGGAAACCAAGGCTAGGCAGTCAGGTGGCATGCCCAAATTCCCACAGTTGAGACTCAGGGTCTTCTCATTGCCACATCCTGGAAATAGTGGTGTCTGCTAAGCTTAGGTGGAGTTTGACCAAAATATCTTATGTTGCGGGGAGAGGAGTGGGATGTTCTCCATAGCCTGAATCGACATCGCTCATAAAACCTGGAGGCTGTGATTCTGTCCAGTCTCTGCCTGGGATTCTAAAGTTGAAAAGAGTTGGTGGTGGCAGACAAAGGAGGCCGACAAAGGGAGGAGTGGCAAATAGAGGCTATTGGAGAGACAGCAAGCTCTCAATCTTCTCTTATTTTCTACCTTTACCAAATGTCACAGAACAAACAAAACCACGGCTTACATTTCACAATTTAATAATTTACATTGCAGATTTCACTTGCTATTGACAATGCTATGGTGTTCTTAATTATTACGGATTTTTCCGTATAGTTTAGGAGGGGTCTTCACTTTTCTTCCATCCATCCCACTCCCTCCTTCGAGTTTTATCAGTCTCTGAGAACAATCTAGTCATAAGGAGGGGCTCTCATTATTTTAACTCTCACCAAGCTATCCTTCTGTGCTAGTTTAAACATTTAAAGTTTTAGTTTACATTTTTTACTGTGAAATTTTTAAGTATACAAAACAGAAAAGTAATATGTAAACATACAGATGCTCTGGTGATTAAAAATATTAGCATTTTCCAAATATCTTTCTGTTACTGATTTCTAGATTAATTCTATTATGTTCAGAGAATAGAGCTTGCTTTCAATTATTTTACATTTGCTAAGTTTTCTTTATGGCACAGAATGTGATCTATTGTGAATGTTCCATGTGCACTTGAAAAGAATGTGTATTCTGCTGCCGTTGGGTAAAGTGTTCCATATCAATATCATTCAGGTCAAGATTGTTGATCTTGTTGTTCATGTCTTCTATATGCTTGCTAATCTTCTGTCTACTCATTTTATTGATCACTGAGAGAAGAGTGTTGAAATCTCCAGCTATAATTGTGGATCTGTCTATCTTTTCAGTTAAGTTTGTGCTTCACATATTTTGAAATTCTGTTGTTAGGGGCATACACATTTAAAATTGCTATGTCTTCTTGGAGAATTGAGACTTTATTTTTATGAAACTCCCCTCTTTATCTATGAAAAAGCCCTTACTCTGAAATCTGCTTTGTCTGATAATAGTATAGCCAATCCAGCATGGTATATTTTTCTCCATCTTTTTACTTGTGACCTATCTCTTTTTTTATGTTTGAAGAGGATTTCTTATGTCTTGTTTTCCACTCTAATTTTTGTTCCTCTGTTTTCTATTTCACACCTTCTTTTAGATTATTTAGACATTTAATATTATTGATTAATTTCCATTTGAATTATAAGTATTCCATTTCAATTTTTCTGTTGGCTTTTTGACTTTAACTTTTGTTTTTTTGTGGGGATATTTTGTTTGTTTTAGTTTTAGTGGTGCTTTAGGATATACTATATGTATAAATTTTGTCTACTTAGAGGTAATATTTTACTGCTTCAAGTAACATGTAGAAGACTTAAAATCCTATTGGTCTTTACTTTCCCCTCTCTATGTTATAACTGTCAAATGTACTACACCTACATACATGGAAATGTGAACCATACAATCTTATGATTTTTGTTTTCAATAGTCTTACATATTTTAAGGGGAGAGAAATAGTTTTTTATTAGTACAGATATTTACCATATCTGATGCTCTTCCTCATTCCCGAAGTTCCAAGTTTTCCTCTGATAACATCTTCCTTCTGCCTGAAGAACTTCCTTTAGCATTTCTTTTAGAACTCTTTTGATTTTCCTTAATGACTGGAGACTCCATGGGGACCATGACTACAGCCCACCCTTGGGTCAAAAGCACAAGCAAAACAAGGGGGCAGGGGGACCCTGGAAACTCACCCCCATGTAGGTTGCTTCTTCATATTTGGACTCCTCAATCTGCCTGTTTTTCTTTACTTTTCAGAGTTCTCATGTAGTTCCCTTAGTATTTTGTCCAGTATTTTAGTTTATATCAGTGTAACAGCCTGTCAGTGTAATCGTCTCACTCCATCTTGGCCCATATCTGTTTTCTCCTGTGTTTGGTTGAATTTTCTCTTCATTTTCTAGCTTCTTAAGATGAAAGCTTAGATAATTGATTTGAGGCTTTTTTCTTTTCTAATATAAGCATTTAAAGCTATAAATTTCCCTCTAAGTACTGCTTTAGTTGCATCCCACAAATTTTAATATGATGTATCTCCATAATGTTTCAGTTCAAAATATTTTCTAATTTTCTGTGTAGAGAATACTTGTAATATTTCCTCTTTGACCCATGGGATAGTTAGAAGTGCATTGTTTAATTTCTAAATATTTAGAGGCTCTGCCTATATATTTTTTGTTAGTGATTTCTAGCTTAATTCTTATGTCATCACAGAACACATTAAGTATAGTTTCAATCCTGTTAAATGCCTTGAGGCATGTTTCATGGCCTAGAGCCATTGTCTATAAATTGATTATGTATACTTGAAAAGATGTTATTCTATTAAAAATTAAGTGTGCTGAAATTCTATAACTTGTACTTAAGCAATTCAGCTATGAGGCTTTACAACAGAGATAAATACTGCCATCCAAATTATGAATTACAGTTTAACAGTAATCTCAACAATCAGCAACCACTGTAGTTATCCTTATCTGACTTGTTTGGGAATCCTCTAGTCTCATTTTCTTCATGGTTCACAAAGTCATCACAGGCACAGAAAAAGATTCAACTTTAATGAATCCGTGATTCGACTGCACATGTCAACTTAAAAAATCACATGCAGGCCTACCTTGCAGCAGCTATTCCCAATGTGTTTTAAGTTAACTGTACAACCATTGTCTCTATAAATAACTTAGCACCTTTTTGTCACTTAGAATAGCATGCAATACTACTTGAGTGAGCCATTTTGGAAGTAATACCAAGTTCTAGTGTTTGCTGCTTAGTATTGAAATGAATTTACTGTTCCGTCCTAGACATTTTGCACTAAAGTAGTTGAATTCATTCTTGTGTCTTTTTGTTAACGTGCTCTGTACCACTGGTGAGTGCTCCTTAGTTTCCTTACCTGCTGCTACAGAAAGTTATTTTACATCGCAATGATTATCGCCAAGGCCACACACAAAAACACATTTTGTTTGCAACACTAACCCTTTGACTGCTAATGTATGTTTCTGCTTGCTGTGCCTTGTTATGGCTGCTTTTTTTGTGCAAAATAAAGTATGTTTGATGTTCTCCTTGTATACCTGCTGTTTTATACACTTGCAACAATTTCTCTTGTAAATGGAATGGTTTGGGGTTTTTAAATAAGCATTACCTGACAACCTACTATAGTTAATGCAGAATTACTGAACAGTCTAATATTGACTTAGCCTGAGTAACTCTAAATTTAATTCTATACATCTTTCCAATCGTAATCACATATACTGTGGAACAGTATTGATAGTTACTGCAAATTACTATTTCATTTAGATTATAACAGAAAATGAACAGAGAAGTACTGACTAAACCTATTGACTTCTCTGCTTAAAAGTGAAAGATTGAAACTATCAATGACATGTTATAATAAATGAATATCTATAGCCTCCCACTGCATCAGGAACAAGTTAAATGAAGTCTTGTGAACTAATAATACATCAGCCCCATTTATTGGTTTGGAGACCATTTTAATTAATAATAAATGCCCAAAACATAGAACTTTAACCAAAGTCTTGTCCATTTTAAAGCAAAATGTGGATTGAAGGGACTTATAATTCCTGCTTTTTCTAATAGGAGTCCCTGAAGAACATATACCAAAGAGTTTGAGAACTTCATCCAAACCTACTTTAAAGCATTATGTGCAATTAAGTTGTTATGACATAATTACATTGCATAATTGTTGGGTTCGTTTTCTTGAGCTTATAATGTACCTGGAAAATAAACCTCCTGGGGAAAAAAAAAGCTCACACTGATTATTGGAGAAAGACTGTATATGCAAGCAAATCTCATTTTAAAGAGGTGACTTGAAACTCCAAGAAAGCACTTGATGTTTTATATGCTTGTAGCAAATTGATGTTTTAATTGTAGTTTTATAGAAAGTATTAATGCTTTTATGTATTTCAGAAATTTCGTATGTTGAATGGAAATTGTTTTAAATGTATAAATATTTGAGTTTATGTAAGCATGAATATACTTGCTAAAAGTCACTTATGTTTCAGTTTGTGTAATAATAATATACAAATTTTAGTTTAAAATTTTTTCTTAAAACATTAGTGGCTTACATTTTTAAAAAGAAAAATCACCAGCATGAAATAGCAGAAAAGAAAAGATGTTATTATGCTATTTTTGGGTATGATGGTCTGACCCTTGAACAACATGGAGGTTAGGGACACCAACACTTGTGTGGTCAGAAATCTGTGGATAACTTTACAGTTGGCCCTCCTTATCCCCCGTTCCACATCTGAGGATTCCACTAACTGGGGATTGTGTAGGACTGTAGTAAATTTTTTCTTTTTTTAATACAATTTTTAAAGTTTACCTTCCATTTACAGTTATTACAAAATATTGGTTCTGTTCCCCATGTTGTACAATATACCCTTGAATCTATCTTACACCCAATAGTTTGTACCTCCCTGTCCCCCACCCCTATATCACCCCTCACCCCACTCCTCACTAGTAACCACTAGTTTGTTCTCTGTATCCATGAGTCTGCTTCTTGAACATTATAGTCACTAGTTTGTATTTTGTTTTAGATTCCACTTGTCAGTGATATCATACAGTATTTTTTTTTTTACATCTTTATTGGAGTATAATTGCTTTACAAATGGTGTGTTAGTTTCTGCTTTATAACAAAGTGAATCAGTTATATATATACATCTGTTCCCATATCTTTTCCCTCTTGCCTCTCCCTCCCTCCCACCCTCCCTATCCCGCCCCTCCAGGCGGTCACAAAGCACCAGGCTGATCTCCCTGTGCTATGCAGCTGCTTCCCACTAGCTATCTACCTTATGTCTGGTAGTGTATATATGTCCATGCCTCTCTCTCGCTTTGTCACAGCTTACCCTTTCCATTCCCCATATCCTCAAGTCCCTTCTCTAGTAGGTCTGTGTGTTTATTCCTGTCTTACCCCTAGGTTTCTCATGAAATTTCTTTTTCTTAAATTCCATATATATGTGTTAGCACATGGTATTTGTATTTCTCTTCCTGACTTACTTCACTTTGTATGAGAGACTCTAGGTCTATCCACCTCATTACAAATAGCTCAATTTCATTTCTTTTTATGGCTGAGTAATATTCCATTGTATATATGTGCCACATTTTCTTTATCCATTCAACCGATGATGGACACTTAGGTTGTTTCCACCTCCACGCTATTGTAAATAGAGCTGCAGTGAACATTTTGGTACATGACTCTTTTTGAATTATGGTTTTCTCAGGGTATATGCCCAGTAGTCGGATTGCTGGGACATATGGTAGTTCTATTTGTAGTTTTTTAAGGAACCTCCATTCTGTTCTCCATAGTGACTGTACCAATTCACATTCCCACCAGCAGTGCAAGAGTGTTCCCTTTTCTCCACACCCTCTCCAGCATTTATTGTTTCTAGATGTTTTGATGATGGCCATTCTGACCATTCTGGTGTGAGATGATAGCTCATTGTAGTTTTGATTTGCATTTCTCTAATGATTAGTGATGTTGAGCATTCTTTCATGTGTTTGTTGGCAATCTGTATATCTTCTTTGGAGAAATGTCTGTTTAGGTCTTCTGCTCATTTTTGGATTGGGTTGTTTGCTTTTTTGGTATTGAGCTGCAGGAGCTGCTTATAAATTTTGGAGATTAATCCTTTGTCAGTTGCTTCATTTGTAAATATTTTCTCCCATTCTGAGGGTTGTCTTTTGATCTTCTTTATGGTTTCCTTTGCTGTGCAAAAGCTTTGAAGTTTCATTTGGTCCCATTTGTTTATTTTTGTTTTTATTTGCATTTCTCTAGGAAGTGGGTAAAAAAAGATCTTGCTGTGATTTATGTCATAGAGTGTCCTGCCTATGTTTTCCTCTAAGAGTTTGATAGTGTCTGGCCTTACGTTTAGGTCTTTAATCCATTTTGAGCTTATTTTTGTGTATGGTGTTAGGGAGTGATCTAATCTTATACTTTTACATGTACCTGTCCAGTTTTCCCAGCACCACTATTTGAAGAGGCTGTCCTTTATCCACTGTACATTCCTGCCTCCTTTATCAAACATAAGGTGACCATATGTGCGTGGGTTTATCTTTCTATCCTGTTGCATTGATCTATATTTCTGTTTTTGTGCCAGTACCATACTGTCTTGATTATTGTACCTTTGTAGTATAGTCTGAAGTCAGGGAGCCTGATTCCTCCAGCTCTGTTTTTCGTTCTCAAGATTGCTTTGGCTTTTTGGGGTCTTTTGTGTTTCCATACAAATTGTGACATTTTTTGTTCTAGTTCCGTGAAAACTGCCAGTGGTACTTTGATAGGGATTGCATTGAATCTGTAGATTGCTTTGGGTAGTAGAGTCATTTTCACAATGTTGATTCTTCCAATCCAAGAACATGGTATATCTCTCCATCTATTTGTATCATCTTTAATTTCTTTCATCAGTGTCTTATACTTTTCTGCATACAGGCCTTTTGTCTCCTTAGGTAGGTTTATTCCTAGATATTTTATTCTTTTTGTTGCAATGGTAAATGGGAGTGTTTTCTTGATTTCACTTTCAGATTTTTCATCATTAGTGTATAGGAATGCCAGAGATTTCTGTGCATTAATTTTGTATCCTGTTACGTTACCGAATTCATTGATTAGCTCTTGTAGTTTTCTCGTAGCATCTTTAGGATTCTCTGTGTGTAGTATCATGACATCTGCAAACAGTGACAGGTTTACTTCTTCTTTTCCGATTTGGATTCCTTTTATTTCCTTTTCTTCTCTGATTGCTGTGGCTAAAACTTCCAAAACTATGTTGAATAAGAGTGGTGAGAGTGGGCAACCTTGTCTTATTCCTGATCTTAGTGGAAATGCTTTCAGTTTTTCACCATTGAGGACGATGTTCGCTGTGGGTTTGTCATATATGGCCTTTATTATCTTGAGGAAAATTCCCTCTATGCCTACTTTCTGCAGGGTTTTTATCATAAATGGGTGTTGAATTTTGTCAAAAGCTTTCTCTGCATCTATTGAGATGATCATATGGTTTTTCTCCTTCAATTTGTTAATATGGTGTATCACGTTGATTGATTTGCATATACTGAAGAATCCTTGCATTCCTGGAATAAACCCCACTTGATCATGGTGTGTGATCCTTTTAATGTGCTGTTGGATTCTGTTTACTAGTATTTTGTTGAAGATTTTTGCATGTGTGTTCATCAGTGATATTGGCCTGTAGTTTTCTTTCTTTGTGACATCCTTGTCTGGTTTTGGTATCAAGGTGATGGTGGCCTCGTAGAAGGAGTTTGGGAGTGTTCCTCCCTCTGCTATATTTTGGAAGAGTTTGAGAAGGATAGGTGTTAGCTCTTCTCTAAATGTTTGATAGAATTCGCCTGTGAAGCCATCTGGTCCTGAGCTTTTGCTTGTTGGAAGATTTTTCATCTCAGCTTCAATTTCAGTGCTTGTGATTGGTCTGTTCATACTTTCTATCTCTTCCTGATTCAGTCTTGGCAGGTTGTGCATTTCTAAGAATTTGTCCATATCTTCCAGGTTGTCCATTTTATTGGCATAGAATTGCTTGTAGTAATCTCTCATGATCTTTTGTATTTCTGCATTGTCAGTTGTTACTTCTCTTTCGTTTCTGATTCTATTGATTTGAGTCTTCTCCCTTCTTTTCTTGATGAGTCTGGCTAATGGTTTATCAATTTTGTTTATCTTCTCAAAGAACCAGCTTTTAGTTTTACTGATCTTTGCTATCGTTTCCTTCATTTCCTTTTCATTTATTTCTGATCTGATCTTTATGATTTCTTTCCTTCTGCTAACTTTGGGGGGGTTTTTGTTCTTCTTTCTCTAATTGCTTTAGGTGCAAGGTTAGGTTGTTCATTCAAGATGTTTCTTGTTTCTTAAGGTAGGATTGTATTGCTATAAACTTCCCTCTTAGAACTGCTTTTGCTGCATCCCATAGGATTTGGGTCGTTGTCTCCACTGTCATTTGTTTCTAGGTATTTTTTGATTTCCTCTTTGATTTCTTCAGTGATTACTTTGTTATTAAGTAGTGTATTGTTTAGCCTCCATGTGTCTGTATTTTTTTCAGATCTTTTCCTGTAATATCTAGTCTCATAACGTTGTGGTCGGCAAAGATACTTGATACAATTTCAATTCTCTTAATTGTACCAAGGCTTGATTTGTGACCCAAGATATGGTCTATCCTGGAGAATGTTCCATGAGCACTTGAGAAAAATGTGTATTCTGTTGTTTTTGGATGGAATGTCCTATAATTATCAATTAAGTCCATCTTGTTTAATGTATCATTTAAAGCTTGCGTTTCCTTATTTATTTTCATTTTGGGTGATCTGTCCATTGGTGAAAGTGGGGTGTTAAAGTCCCCTACTATGAATGTGTTACTGTCACTTTCCCCTTTTATGGCTGTTAGTATTTGCCTTATGTATTGAGTTGCTCCTATGTTGGGTGCATAAATATTTACACTTGTTATATCTTCTTCTTGGATCAATCCCTTGATCATTATGTAGTGTCCTTCTTTATCTCTTCTAATAGTGTTTATTTTAAAGTCTATTTTGTCTCATATGAGAATTGCTACTCCAGCTTTCTTTTGGTTTCCATTTGCATGGAATTTCTTTTTCCATCCCCTTACTTTCAGTCTGTATGTGTCTCTAGGTCTGAAGTGGGTCTCTTGTAGACAGCATATAAGGGTCTTGTTTTTGTATCCATTCAGCCAATCTGTGTCTTTTGGTGGGAGCATTTAGTCCACTTACATTTAAGGTAATTATCGATATGTATGTTCCTATTCCCATTTTCTTAATTGTTTTGGGTTTGTTATTGTAGGTCTTTTCCTTCTCTTGTGTTTCTTGCCTAGAGAAGTTCCTTTAGCATTTGTTGTAAAGCTGGTTTGGTGGTGCTGAACTGTCTCAGCTTTTGCTTGTCTGTAACAGTTTTAGTTTCTCCATCAAATCTGAATGGGATCCGTGCTGGATAGAGTAATCTTGGTTGTAGGTTTTTCTCCTTCATCACTTTAAATATGTCCTGCCTTTCCCTTCTGGCTAGCAGAGTTTCTGCTGAAAGATCAGTGGTTAACCTTATGGGGATTCCCTTGTGTGTTATTTGTTGTTTTTCCCTTGCTGCTTTTAATATGCTTTCTTTGTATTTAATTTTTGACAGTTTGGTTAGTATGTGTCTTGGCGTATTTCTCCTTTGATTTATCCTTTATGGGACTCTCTGTGCTTCCTGGACTTGATTAACTATTTCCTTTCCCATATTAGGGAAGTTTTCAACTCTAATCTCTTCAAATATTTTCTCAGTCCCTTTCTTTTTCCCTTCTTCTGGAGCCCCTATAATTTGAATGTTGGTGTGTTTCATGTTGTCCCAGAGGTCTCTGAGACTGTCCTCAGTTCTTTTCTTTCTTTTTTCTTTATTCTGCTCTGCAGTAGTTATTTCCACTATTTATCTTCCAGGTCATTTATCCGTTTTTCTGCTTCAGTTATTCTGCTCTTGATCCCATCTAGAGTATTTTTAATTTCATTTATTGTGTTGTTTATCGTTGCTTCTTTCATCTTCAGTTCTTCTAGATCCTTGTTAAATGTTTCTTGCATTTTGTCTATTCTATTTCCAAGATTTTGGATCGTCTTTACTATCAGTATTCTGAATCTTTTTCAAGTAGACTGCCTATTTCCTCTTCATTTGTTAGGTCTGGTGGGTTTTTATCTTGCTCCTTGAACTGTTGTGTGTTTTTCTGTCTTCTCATTTTGCTTAACTTACTGCGTTTGGGGTCTCCTTTTTGCAGGCTGCAGGTTCGTAGTTCCCGTTGTTTTTGGTGTCTGTCCCCAGTGGCTAAGATTGGTTCAGTTGGTTGTGTAGGCTTCCTGGTGGAGGAGACTAGTGTCTGTGTTCTGGTGGATGAGGCTGGATCTTGTCTTTCTGGTGTTCATGTCCACGTTTTTGGTGTGTTTTGGGTGTCTGTGGCCTTATTATGATTTTAGGTAGCCTCTCTGCTAATAGATGGGGTTGTGTTCCTGTCTTGCTAGTTGTTTGGCATAGGGTGTCCAGCACTGTAGCTTGCTGGTCGTTCAGTGAAGCTGGCTGCTGGTGTTGAGATGGAGATATCTGAGAGGTTTTTGCCGTTTGATATTATGTGGAGCTGGGAGGTCTCTTGTGTACCAGTGTCCTGAAGTTGTCTCTCCCACCTCAGAGGCACAGCACTCACTCCTGGCTGCAGCACCAAGAGCGTTTCATCTACACGGCTTTTCCGTCAGCCGCATCACCTCCCGGCTGACGGGAGGAGACGGGGCTCCCGTCAGCATGAGCTGGACTCCATAACATCCCAAAGCCGAAGCCTCAGCAACTCCTGAGGAGACTTGGCTCCCGTTAGTGTGGACTCGACCCTGTGTTGTCCTGAAGCCCCCGCGCTGTCAGCTGCATCACCTCCCGGCCGGTCCTGAGGAGACGGGGCTCCCGTCAGCATGAGCTGGACTCCACAACATCCCAAAGCCGAAGCCTCAGCAACTCCTGAGGAGACTTGGCTCCCGTTAGTGTGGACTCGACCCTGTGTTGTCCCGAAGCCCCCGCGCTGTCAGCATGGACTCAGCCCCATGTGTTCCAGAAGCCAAAGCCCCAGCAGGTCCTGAGAAGACCAGGTTCATGTCAGCTGCCCAGGGGAGCCCCACCTGCTAGTGTTGGAGGGTCTCCTGCAGAGGCGGGGGGTGGCTGTTGCTCACTGTGGGGACAAGGACACTGGCAGCAGAAGTTCTGGGAAGTACTCCTTGGCATGAGACCTCCGAGAGTCTGCCATTAGCCCCACCAAAGACCATACAGTATTTATCTTTCTCTGACTTACTTCACTTAGCATAATGCCCTTCAAGTCCATGAATGTTGCTGCAAATGGCAAAATTTTGTTCTTTTTTATGGCTGAGTAGTGTTCCAGTGTGTGTGTGTGTGTGTGTGTGTGTGTGTGTGTGTGTGTATCTCACAGCTTCTTCATCTATTCATCTGTTGATGGACTCTTAGGTTGTTTCCGTGTCTTGGCAATTGTGAATAATGCTGCTATGAACATTGGGATGCACATATCTATTCAAATTAGTGTTTTTCTTTCAATTAGGCGTATACCCAGGAATGTAATTGCTAGGTCATATGGTAGTTCTATTTTTAGTTTTCTGAGAGACCTCCATACCATTTTCCACAATGGCTGCACTAATTTTGTAGCAGATATTTACTGGAAAAAAAATCCATGTATAAGTGGACCCATGCAGTTCAAACCGATGATGTTTAAGGGTCAACTGTAAATGTTAATTAGGCCACGTGTGGTTCTGATCTATATCTCTACTGATTTTCTATTTACTTCTATCAATAACTGAAAACAGTGTTAAAAGTTTGTTGCAGTTTTGTTAGTTTTTGCTTTTTGTATTTTTTTAAGATCTGTTTTTGGATGTATACACATGTAGGATTATGTCTTCTTGAGGATTTGACCACTTTATTATTGCAGAATATCTCTTGTCTTTGACAGTAATCACTGTCTTGAAATCCATTTCATCTCATATAAATACAGCCATTCCAGTTTCCTTAGGATTGTTTTCCCATCCCAGTGTATCTTTTCCCATCCCAGCCTTTAGCTTTTCTGAGTGTTTGTATTTAAAGTGGGTTTTCTTGGGGCTTCCCTGGTGGTGCAATGGTTAAGAATACGCCTGCCAATGCAGGGGATGCAGGATCGAGCCCTGGTACAGGAAGATCCCACATGCTGCAGAGCAGCTAAGCCTTTGTGCCACAAATACTGAGCCTGTGCTCTCGAGCCCAAAAGCCACAACTACTGAGCCCTCATGCCACAACTACTGAAGACCTCATGCCTAGAGGCTGTGCTCTGCAACAAGAGAAGCCACGGCAGTGAGAAGCCCATGCACCACAATGAACAGTAGCCTCGGCTTGCCTCAACTAAAGAAAGCCCACATGCAGCAACAAAGACCCAATGCAGCCACAAATAAATAAATAAAATAGATAAATTTTTTTAAAAGTTGAAAAAATAAGATGGGTTTTCTTTTTTTTTTAACATCTTTATTGGAGTTTAATTGCTTTACAATGGTGTGTTAGTTTCTGCTTTATAACAAAGTGAATCAGTTATACATATACATATGTTTCCATATCTCTTCCCTCTTGCATCTCCCTCCCTCCGAAACTCCCTATCCCACCCCTCTAGGTGATCACAAAGCACCTAGCTGATCTCCCTGTGCTATGCGGCTGCTTCCAACTAGCTATCTATTTTACGTTTGGTAGTGTATATATGTCCATGCCACTCTATCACTTTGTCACAGGTTACCCTTCCACCTCCCCATATCCTCAAGTCCATTCTCTAGTAGGTCTGGGTCTTTATTCCCATCTTGCCCCTAGGTTCATCATGACCCTTTTTTTTTCTTAGATTCCATATATATGTGTTAGCATACGGTATTTGTTTTTCTCTTTCTGATTTACTTCACTCTGTATGACAGACTCTAGGTCCATCCACCTCACTACAAATAACTCAATTTCATTCTTTTTATGGCTGAGTAATATTCCACTGTATATATGTGCCACATCTTGTTTATCCATTCATCTGTCGATGGACACTTAGGTTGCTTCCACGTCCTGGCTATTGTAAATAGAGCTGCAGTGAACATTTTGGTACATGACTCTTTTTGAATTATGGTTTTCTCAGGGTATATGCCCAGTAGTGGGATTGCTGGGTCATATGATAGTTCTGTTTGTAGTTTTTTAAGGAACCTCCATTCTGTTCTCCATAGTGGCTGTATCAATTTACATTCCCACCAGCAGTGCAAGAGTGTTCGCTTTTCTCCACACCCCCTCCAGCATTTATTGTTTCTAGATGTTTTGATGATGGCCATTCTGACCATTCTGGTGTGAGATGATAGCTCATTGTAGTTTTGATTTGCATTTCTCTAATGATTAGTGATGTTGAGCATTCTTTCATGTGTTTGTTGGCAATCTGTATACCTTCTTTGGAGAAATGTCTGTTTAGGTCTTTTGCCCATTTTTGGATTGGGTTTTTTTTTTTTTTTTTTTTTTTTTTTTTTTTTGGTATTGAGCTGCAGGAGCTGCTTATAAATTTTGGAGATTAATCCTTTGTCAGTTGCTTCATTTGTAAATATTTTCTCCCATTCTGAGGGTTGTCTTTTGGTCTTGTTTATGGTTTCCTTTGCTGTGCAAAAGCTTTGAAGTTTCATTAGGTTCCATTAGTTTATTTTTGTTTTTATTTCCATTTCTCTAGGAGGTGGGTCAAAAAGTATCTTGCTGTGATTCATGTCATAGTGTTCTTACTATGTTTTCCTCTAAGAGTTTGATAGTGTCTGGCCTTACGTTTAGGTCTTTAATCCATTTTGAGCTTATTTTTGTGTATGGTGTTAGGGAATGTTCTAATTTCATACTTTTACATGTACCTGTCCAGTTTTCCCAGCACCACTATTTGAAGAGGCTGTCTTTTCTCCACTGTATCTTCTTGCCTCCTTTATCAAAGATAAGGTGACCATATGTGTGTGGGTTTGTCTCTGGGATTTCTATCCTGTTGCATTGATCTATATTTCTGTTTTTGTGCCAGTACCATACTATCTTGATTACTGTAGCTTTGTAGTATAGTCTGAAGTCAGGGATCCTGATTCCTCCAGCTCTGTTTTTCGTTCTCAAGATTGCTTTGGCTTTTTGGGGTCTTTTGTGTTTCCATACAAATTGTGACATTTTTTGTTCTAGTTCCGTGAAAAATGCCAGTGGTACTTTGATAGGGATTGCATTGAATCTGTAGATTGCTTTGGGTAGTAGAGTCATTTTCACAATGTTGATTCTTCCAATCCAAGAACATGGTGTATCTCTCCATCTATTGGTATCATCTTGAATTTCTTTCATCAGTGTCTTATAATTTTCTGCATAGAGTACTTTTGTCTCCTTAGGTAGATTTATTCCTAGGTGTTTTATTCTTTTTGTTGCAATGGTAAATGGGAGTGTGTTCTTAATTTCACTTTCATATTTTTCATCATTATTATATAGGAATGCCAGAGATTTCTGTGCATTAATTTTGTATCCTGCACCTTTACCAAATTCATTGATTAGCTCTAGGGTTTTTCTGGTAACATCTTTAGGATTCTCTATGTATAGTATTATGTCATCTGCAAACAGTGACAGCTTTACTTCTTCTTTTTCAATTTAGATTCCTTTTATTTCCTTTTCTTCTCTGATTGCTGTGGCTAAAACTTCGAAAACTATGTCGAATAATAGCGGTGAGAGTGGGCAACATTGTCTTGTTCCTGATCTTAGTGGAAATGCTTTCAGTTTTTCACCATTGAGAACAATGTTTGCTGTGGGTTTGTCATATATGGCCTTTATTATGTTGAGGAAAGTTCCCTCTATGCCTACTTTCTGCAGGGTTTTTATCATAAATGGGTGTTGAATTTTGTCAAGACCTTTCCCTGCATAGATTGAGATGGTCATATGGTTTTTCTACTTCAATTTAATATGGTATGTCACGTTGATTGATTTGCATATATTGAAGAACCCTTGCATTCCTGGGACAAACCCACTTGATCATGGTGTATGATCCTTTTAATGTGCTGTTTGCTAGTATTTTGTTGAGGATTTTTGCATCTATGTTCATCAGTGATATTGGCCTGTAGTTTTCTTTCTTTGTCACATCTTTGTCTGGTTTTGGTATCAGGGTGATGGTGGCCTCGTAGAATGAGTTTGGGAGTGTTCCTCCCTCTGCTATATTTTGGAAGAGTTTGAGAAGGATAGGTGTTAGCTCTTCTCTAAATGTTTGATAGAATTCGCCTGTGAAGCCATCTGGTCCTGAGCTTTTGCTTGTTGGAAGATTTTTAATCACAGTTTCAACTTCAGTGCTTGTGATTGGTCTGTTCATATTTTCTGTTTCTTCCTGGTTCAGTCTCAGCAGGTTGTGCATTTCTAAGAATTTGTCCATTTCTTCCAGGTTGTCCATTTTATTGTCATAGAGTTGCTTGTAGTAATCTCTCGTGATCCTTTGTATTTTGCAGTGTTAGTTGTTACTTCTCCTTTTTCATTTCTAATTCTATTGTTTTGACTCTTCTCCCTTTTTTTCTTGATGAATCTGACTAATGGTATATCAATTTTGTTTATCTTCTCAAAGTACCAGCTTTTAGTTTTGTTGATCTTTGCTATAGTTTCCTTCCTTTCTTTTTCATTTATTTCTGATCTGATCTTTATGATTTCTTTCCTTCTGCTAACTTTGGGGTTTTTTGGTTATTCTTTCTCTAATTGTTTTAGGTGCAAGGTTAGGTTGTTCATTCAAGATGTTTCTTGTTTCTTAAGGTAGGATTGTATTGCTATAAACTTCCCTCTTAGAACTGCTTTTGCTACATCCCATAGGTTTTGGGTCATCATGTCTCCATTGTCATTTGTTTCTAGGTATTTTTTGATTTCCTCTTTGATTTCTTCAGTGACCTCTTGGTTATTAAGTAGTGTATTGTTTAGCCTCCATGTGTTTGGTTTTTTTACAGATTTTTTCCTGTAATTGATATCTAGTTTCATAGCATTATGGTTGGCAAAGATACTTGATATGATTTCAATTTCCTTAAATTCACCAAGGCTTGATTTGTGACCCAAGATATGATCTATCCTGGAGAATGTTCCATGAGAACTTGAGAAGAAAGTGTATTCTGTTGTTTTTGGATGGAATGTCCTATAAATATCAATTAAGTCCATCTTGTTTAATGTATCATTTAAAGCTTGTGTTTCCTTATTTATTTTCATTTGGGATGATCTGTCCATTGGTGAAAGCGGGGTGTTAAAGTCCCCTACTATGTTTGTGTTACTGTCACTTTCCCCTTTTATGGCTGTTAGTATTTGCCTTATGTATTGAGGTGCTCCTATGTTGAGTGCATAAATATTTACACTTGTTATATCTTCTTCTTGGATCAATCCCTTGATCATTATGTAGTGTCCTTCTTTGTCTCTTCTAATAGTCTTTATTTTAAAGTCTATTTTCTCTGATAAGAGAATTGCTACTCCAGCTTTCTTTTGGTTTCCATTTGCATGGAATATATTTTTCCATGCCCTCACTTTCAGGCTGTATGTGTCTCTAGGTCTGAAGTGGGTCTCTTGTAGACAGCATATATATGGGTCTTGTTTTTGTATCCATTCAGCCAGTCTATATCTTTTGGTTGGAACATTTAATCCATTTACATTTAAGGTAATTATCGATATGTATGTTCCTATTCCCATTTTCTTAATTGTTTTGGGTTCGTTACTATAGGTCTTTTCCTTATCTTGTGTTTCCTGCCTAGAGAAGTTCCTTTAGCATTTGTTGTAAAGCTGGTTTGGTGGTGCTGAATTCTCTTAGCTTTTGCTTGTCTGTAACGGTTTTAATTTCTCCATCAAATCTGAATGGGATCCGTGCTGGATAGAGTAATCTTGGTTGTAGGTTTTTCTCCTTCATCACTTTAAATATGTCCTGCCACTCCCTTCTGGCTTGCAGAGTTTCTGCTGAAAGTTCGGCTGTTAACCTTATGGGAATTCCCTTGTGTGTTATTTATTGTTTTTCCCTTGCTGCTTTTAATATGTTTTCTTTGTATTTAATTTTTGACAGTTTGATTAATATGTGTCTTGGAGTGTTTCTCCTTGGATTTATCCTTTATGGGACTCTCTGTGCTTCCTGGACTTGATTGACTTTTTCCTTTCCCATATTAGGGAAGTTTTCAACTATAATCTCTTCAAATATTTTCTCAGTCCCTTTCTTTTTCTCTTCTTCTTCTGGGACTCCTATAATTCAAATGTTGGTGTGTTTCATGTTGTCCCAGAGGTCTCTGAGACTGTCCTCAGTTCTTTTCATTCTTTTTTCTTTATTCTGCTCTGCAGTAGTTATTTCCACTATTTTATCTTCCAGGTCACTTATCCATTCTTCTGCCTCAGTTATTCTGCTCTTGATCCCTTCTAGAGAATTTTTAATTTCATTTATTCTGTTGTTCATCATTGTTTGTTTGCTCTTTAGTTCTTCTAGGTCCTTGTTAAACGTTTCTTGTATTTTCTCTATTCTATTTCCAAGATTTTGGATCATCTTTACTATCATTATTCTAAATTCTTTTACAGATAGACTGCGTATTTCCTCTTCATTTGTTAGGTCTGGTGCATTTTTTACCTTGCTCCTTCATGTGCTGTGTATTTTTCTGTCTTCTCATTTTGCTTAACTTACTGTGTTTGGTGTCTCCTTTTCGCAGGCTGCAGGTTCGTAGTTCCCGTTGTTTTTGGTGTCTGTCCGAAGTGGCTAAGGTTGGTTCAGTGGGTTGTGTAGGCTTCCTGGTGGAGGGGACTAGTGCCTGTGTTCTGGTGGATGAGGCTGGATCTTATCTTTCTGCTGGGCAAGTCCACGTCTGGTGGTGTGTTTTGGGGTGTCTGTGGCCTTATTATGATTTTAGGCAGCCTCTCTGCTAATGGATGGGGTTGTGTTCTTGTCTTGCTAGTTGTTTGGCATAGGGTGGCCAGCACTGTAGCTTGCTGGTCATTGAGTGAAGCTGGGTCTTGGCATTGAGATGGAGATCTCTGGGAGATTTTCACCGTTTGATATTACATGGAGCTGGGTGGTCTCTTGTGGACCAGTGTCCTGAAGTTGGCTCTCCCACCTCAGGGGCACAGCACTGACTATTGGCTGGAGCACTAAGAGCCTTTCATCCACATAGCTCAGAATAAAAGGGAGAAAAAGTAGAAAGAAAGAAAGAAAGAGGATAAATTAAAGTAAAATAAAATAAGATAAAGTTATTAAAATAAAAATTAATTATTAAGAAAAAATTTTTAAAGTAAAAACAAAAAAAAGGATGGACAGAACCCTAGGTTAAATGGTAAAAGCAAAGCTATACAGGCAAAATCACACACAGAAACATACAAACTCACAAAAAGAGAAAAAGGAGAAAAAATATATATCTTTGCTCCGAAAGTCCACCTCCTCAGTTTGGGATGATTCGTTGTCTATTCAGGTACTCCACCGATGCACGGTACATCAAGTTGATTGTGGAGCTTTAATCCGCTGCTCCTGAGGCTACTAGGAGAAATTTCCCTTTCTCTTCTTTGTTCACACAGCTCCTGGGGTTCAGCTTTGGATTTGGACCCGCCTCTGCGTGTGGGTCATTTGAGGGCATCTGTTCTTCACTCAGACAGGACGGGGTTAAAGTAGCAGCTGATTCGGGGTCTCTGGCTCACTCAGGCCAGGGGAAGGGAGGGGTATGGATGCGGGGTGAGCCTGCAGTGGCAGAGGCCGGCGGGACGTTGCACCAGCCTGAGGAGTGCTGTGCGTTCTTCCAGGGAAGTTGCCCCTGGATCACGGGACCCTGGCCATGGTGGGCTGCACAGGCTCTTAGGAGGAGAGGTGTGGACAGTGACCTGTGCTTGCACACAGGCTTCTTGGTGGCGGCAGCAGCAGCCTTAGCGTCTCATGCCCGTCTCTGGGGTCTGTGCTGATAGCCGCGGTTTGCGCCCATCTCTGGAGCTTGTTTAGGCGGTGCTCTTAATCCCCTCTCCTCGTGCACCAGGAAACACAGAGGGAAGAAAAACTCTTTTGCCTCTTTGGCAGCTCCAGAGTTTTTCCCGGACTCTCTCCCGGCCAGCTGTGGTGCACTAACCCCTTTAGACTGCGTTCACACCGCCAACACCAGTCCTCTCCCTGGGATCCGACCTCCGAAGCCCGAGCCTCAACTCCCAGCCCTCCGCCCGCCCTGGTGGGTGAGCAGACAAACTTCTCGGGCTGGTGAATGCTGGTCGTCGCTGATCCTCTGTGCAGGAATCTTTCCGCTTTGCCCTCCGCACCCCTGTTGCTGTGCTCTCCTCTGCAGCTCCGAAGCTTCCCCCCTCCACCACCCGCAGTCTTTGCCCGCGAAGAGGCTTCCTAGTGTGTGGAAACATTTCCTCCTTCACAGTTCCCTCCCACTGGTGCAGGTCCCGTCCCGATTCTTTTGTCTCTGTTTATTCTTTTTTCTTTTGCCCTACCCAGGTACGTGGGGGGTTTCTTGCCTTTTGGGAGGTCTGAGGTCTTCTGCCAGCGTTCAGTAGTTGTTCTGTAGGAGTTGCTCCACATGTAGATGTATTTCTGGTGTATTTGTGGGGAGGAAGGTGATCTCTGCGTCTTACTCTTTTGCCATCTTTCACTCTGCTTTTTTCTTTTTAGAGTTCTAAAATACATTTATAAACTATAAATGAAACTGGGAAAGAAATTCATATTTTCTTTTTGAAAAACGATTCACCTTGCACTGATTTCTTCACATACTGACAGTCAACCACATTTCCTTGGAGACTAACATCTGCTAAGAAATTGTGCCTGGGAGAGCATCCAGACTATATTGTGCCAGGCTCTGCCTCACGCTCACTCGGCTTCTCTTGAAGTTTGCACTTGTTGGCCTTATCGAATTTGTCAATTTCTGACTTTTATTTTGAGTATTTGACAATTTATATTTAATGTAATTATTGATACACTTGGGTTTAAATACAAAATTTGCTATTTGGTTTTTTTCTTTTGAAAAACTATTTTTTGTACAGCAGATTCTTATTAGTTATCCATTTTATAATTATTGGTATATATATGTCAATCCCACTCTCCCATTTCATCACAACACCACTCCCCACCACTTTCCCCACTTGGTGTCCATACGTTTGTTCTCTGCATCTATGTCTAAATTTCTGCCCTGCAAACCAGTTCATCTGTACCATTTTTCTAGGCTCCACATATATGCATTAATATACATTTGTTTTTCTCTTTCTGACTTACTTCACTCTGTATGACAGTCTCTAGATCCATCCATGTCTCTACAGATGGCCCAATTTTGTTCCTTTTTATGGCTGAGTAATGTTCCATTGTATATATGTACCACATCTTCTTTATCCATTCATCTATCAATGGGCATGAAGTTGCTTCAGTGTCCTAGCTATTGTAAATACTGCTGCAATGAACATTGGGGTACACGTGTCGGTTTGAATTATGGGTTTCTCTGGGTATATGCCCAGTAGTGGAATTGCTGGATCATATGGTAATTCTATTTATAGTTTTTTAATGAACCTCCATTCTGTTCTCCATAGTGGCTGTATCCATTTTCATTCCCAACAACAGTGCAAGAGGGTTCCCTTTTCTTCAAACCTCCTCCAGCATTTGTTGTTTGTAGATTTTCTGATGATGCCCATTCTAACTGGTGTGAGGTGATACCTCACTGTAGTTTTGATTTGCATTTCTCTAATAATTAGTGGTGTTGAGTAGCTTTTCATGTGCTTCTTGGCCATCTGTACGTCTTCTTTGGAGAAATGTTTATTTAGGTCTTCTACCCATTTTTGGATTGGGTTGTTTGTTTTTTTAATATTGATCTTCATGAGCTGTTTATATATTTTGGGGATTAATCCTTTTCCCATTGATTCGTTTGCAAATATTTTCTCCCATTTTGAGGGTTGTCTTTTCATCTTGTTTGTAGTTTCCTTTGCTTTGCAAAAGCTTTGAAGTTTCTTTAGGTCCCATTTGTTTAGTTTTATTTCCATTACTCTAGGAGGCAGATCAAAAAAGATCTTGCTGAATTTATGTTGAAGAGTGTTCTTTTTACGTTTTCCTCTAAGAGTTTTATAGTGTCCAGTCTTACATTTAGGTCTCTAATCCATTTTGAGTTTATTTCTGTGTATGGTGTTAGGGAGTGTTCTAATTTCATTCTTTTACATGTAGCTGTGCAGTTCTCCCAGCACCACTTATTGAAGAGACTGTCTTTTCTCCATTGTGTATCCTTGCCTCCTTTGTCATAGATTAGTTGACCATAGATGCGTGGGTTTATCTCTGGGCTTTCTATCCTATTCCATTGATCTATATTTCTGTTTTTGTGCCAGTACCATATTGTCTTGATTACTGTAGTTCTGTAATATATTCTGAAGTCTGGGAGCCTGATTCCTCCAGGTCTTTTTTTTCACCTCAAGACTGCTTTGGCTATTTGGGGTCTTTTGTGTCTCCATACAAATTTTCAGATTTTTTTGTTCTAATTCTGTAGAAAAGGACATTGGTAAATTGATAGGGATTGCATTGAATCTGTAGATTGCTTTGGGTAGTATAGTCGTTTTCACAATATTGATTCTTCCAATCCAAGAACATGGCATATCTCTCCACCTGTTAGTGTCACCTTTAATTTCTTTCATCAGTGTCTTATAGTTTTCTGCATACAGGTCTTTTGTCTCCCTAGGTAGGTTTATTCCTAGGTATTTTATTCTTTTTGTTGCAGTGGTAAATGGGAGTGTTTCCTTAATTTCTCTTTTAGATTTTTCATCATTAGTGTATAAGAATGCCAGAGATTTCTGTGCATTAATTTTGTATCCTGAAACTTTACCAAATTCATTGATTAGATCTAGTAGTTTTCTGGTGGCATCTTTAGGATTCTCTGTGTATAGTATCATGTCATCTGCAAACAGTGACAGCTTTACTTCTTATTTTCCAATTTGTATTCCTTTTATTTCCTTTTCTTCTCTGATTGCTGTGGCTAAGACTTCCAAAACTATGTGAATAAGAGTGACGAGAGTGGACATCCTTGTCTCGTTCCTGATATTAGAGGAAATGTTTTCAGTTTTTCACCATTGAGAATGACGTTTGCTGTGGGTTTGTCGTATATGGCCTTTATTATGTTGAGGTAGGTTCCCTCTATGCCCACGTTCTGGAGAGTTTTTATCACAAATGGGTGCTGAATTTTGTTAAAAGCTTTGTCTGCATCTATTGAGGTGATCATATGGTTTTTATTCTTCTATTTGTTAATATGATGTATCACATTGATTGATTTGCATATATTGAAGAAGACTTGCATCCCTGGGATTAATCCCACTTGATCATGGTGTATGATTCTTTTAATGTGTTGTTGGATTCTTTTTGCTAAGATTTTGTTGAGGATTTTTGCACCTATATTCATCAGCGATGTTGGTCTGTAATTTTGTTTTTTTGTAGTATCTTTGGTTTTGGTATCAGGGTGATGGTGGCCTCATAGAATGAGTTTGGGAGTGTTCCTTCCTCTGCAATTTTTTGGAAGAGTTTGAGAAGGATGATGTTACCTATTCTCTAAACGTTTGATAGAATTCACCTGTGAAGCCATCTGGTCCTGGACTTTTGTTTGTTGGAAGATTTTTAGTCACAGTTTCAATTTCAGTGCTTGTGATTGGTCTGTTCATATTTTCTGTTTCTTCCTGGTTCAGTCTTGGAAGGTTATACCTTTCTAAGAATTTGTCCATTTCTTCCAGGTTGTCCATTTTATTGGCATAGAGTTGCTTGTAGTAGTCTCTTAGGATGCTTTGTATTTCTGCGGTGTCTGTTGTAATTTCTCCTTTTTCATTTCTAATTTTAATGATTTGAGTCCTCTCCCTCTTGATGAGTCTGGCTAAAGGTTTATAAATTTTGTTTATCTTCTCAAAGAACCAGCTTTTAGTTTTATTGAACTTTGCTATTGTTTTCTTTGTTTCTATTTCATTTATTTCTGCTCTGATCTTTATGATTTCTTTCCATCTACTAAGTTTGGGTTTTGTTTGTTCTTCTTTCTCTACTTCTTTTAGGTGTAAAGTTAGATTGTTTATTTGAGATGTTTGTTCTTTCTTGAGGTAGGATTTTGTTGCTATAAACTTTCCTGTTAGAATTGGTTTTGCTGCATCCCATTGGTTTTGGATCATCGTGTTTTCATTGTCATTTGTCTCTAGGTATTTTCTGATTTCCTCTTTGATTTCTTCAGTGATCTCTTGGTTATTTAGTAACGTATCGTTTAGCCTCCCTCTGTTTGTGTTTTTTACATTCTTTTTCCTGTAATTTATTTCTAATCTCATAGTGTTGTGGTCAGAAAAGGTGCTTGATCTGATTTCAATTTTCTTAAATTTACTGAGTCTTGATTTGTGACCCAGGATATTATCAATTCTGGAGAATGTTCCGTGCGCACTTGAGAAGAAAGTGTAATCTGCTGTTTTTGGATGGAATGTCCTATAAATATCAATTAAATCTATCTGGTCTATTGTGTCATTTAAAGCCTGTGTTTCCGTATTAATTTTCTGTTTGGATGATCTGTCCATTGGTGTAAGTGAGGTGTTAAAGTCCCCTATTATTATTGTGTTACTGTCGACTTCCTCTTTTATAGCTGTTAGCAGTTGCCTTATGTATTGAGGTGCTTCTATTTTGGGTGCATAAATATTAATAATTGTTATATCTTCTTCTTGGACTGATCGCTTGATCATTATGTAGTGTCCTTCCTTGTCTCTTGTAACATTCTTTATTTTAAAGTCTATTTTATCTGATATGAGTATTGCTACTCCAGCTTTCTTTTGATTTCCATTTGAATGGAATATCTTTTTCCATCCCCTCATTTTCAGTCTGTATGTGTCCCTAGGTCTGAAGTGGGTCTCTTGTAGACAGCATATACATGGGTCTTATTTTTGTATCCATTCAGTGAACCTGTGTCTTTTGGTTGGAGCGTTTAATCCATTCACATTTAAGGTAATTATCGATATGTATGTTCCTATTACCATTTTCTAAATTGTTTTGGGTTTGTTTTTTTAGATCCTTTCCTTCTCTCTGTTTCCCACTGAGAGAAGTTCCTTTAGCATTTGTTGTAGAGCTGCTTGGATGGTGCTGAAATCTCTTAGCTTTTGTTTGTCTGTAAAGCTTTTGATTTCTCCACCGAATGTGAATGAGGTCCTTTCCGGGTAGAGTAATCTTGGTTGTAGGTTCTTCCCTTTCATCACTTTAAATATGTCATGCCACTCCCTTCTGGCTTGTAGAATATCTGCTGAGAAATCAGCTCTTAACCTTATGGGAATTCTCTTGCATCTTATTTGTTGTTTTTCCCTTGCTGCTTTCAAGACAAATTTTTGCCAATTTGATTACTTTGTGTCTCAGCCTTTTTTTCCCTTGCATTTATCCTGTATGGGACTCTCTGCGCTTCCTGGACTTTGGTGGCTATTTCCTTTCCCATGTTAGGGAAGTTTTTGATTGTAATCTCTTCAAATATTTTCTTGGGTCCTTTCTCTCTCTCTTCTCCTTTTGGGACCCCTATAATGCGAATGTTGTTGCATTTAATGTTGTCCCAGAGGTCTCTTAGGCTGTCTTCATTTCTTTTCATTCTTTTTTCTTTATTCTGTTCCACAGCAGTGAATTCCACCATTCTGTGTTCCAGGTCACTTATTCATTCTTCTGCCTCAGTTATTCTGCTATTGATTCCTTCTAGTTTATTTTTCATTTCAGTTATTGTATTGTTCATCTCTGTTTGTTTGTTCTTTAATTCTTCTAGATCTTCGTTAAACATTTCTTGCATCTTCTAAAACTTTGCCTCCATTCTTTTTCTGAGGTCCTGGATCATCTTCAGTATCATTATTCTGAATTCTTTTTCTGGAAGGTTGCCTATCTCCACTTCATTTAGTTGTTTTTCTGGGGTTTTATCTTGTTCCTTCATCTGGTACATAGCCCTCTGCCTTTTCATCTTGTCTATCTTTCTGTGAATGTGGTTTTTGTTCCACAGGCTGCAGGATTGTAGTTCTTCTTGCTTGCTGTCTGCCCTCTCCTTGGCATTCCTGTAGTAACCTGCTAGTGTTGGAGGGTCTCCTATGTCTCACCATGAGGACAAGGACACTGGCAGCAGAAATTCTAGGAAGTACTCCTTGGCATGAGCCCTCCCAGAGTCTGCCATTAGCCCCACCTGCTATTTGTTTTCTATTTGTCTCAATTGATCTCTGTTCCTTCTTTTCATCTTGTCCTGTCCTCTGTTGAATTTTTTTAGTGTTTTTTTTAATTCTATTTTCCCTCCTCTATTGGTTTATTGGCTATAGCTCTTTCTTTTGTTAACTTATTTTCATAGTGGTTATTCTAGAATTCACAGTATATATCTTCACCTTATCACAACCTGTCTTCACATATTACAACCTGTCTTCACATATTACATCACATGGCATATGTATGTTTCTACTTCTCTCTTCCAACCTTTGTATTTTCCTTGTCATACATTTTACCTCTACATATGTTGTAAATCCCACGGTAAATTATTTTTGCTTTAAACAACCAAATGTCTTTTTAAAAAAGTTTAAATATTAGAAATAAGTATTTTATATTTAATTACTTTATATTAGATATTTACCATTTTTCTTTATTCCTTTGTATAGGTGCAAATTTCTGTCTGGTATTTCTTTCAGCTTGAAAAATATCCTTTTTCATTTCTTTTAGTGAAAGTCTGCTGGCAATGAATTCACCTAGCTTTTGTTTGCCTGAAACTGTTTTTATTTTACCTTTGCTTTTTAACAATATTATTGCTGGATATAAATTCTAGACTAATAGTTTTATTTTTTTTTCTTTCAGCATTTTAAAGATGTCATTTTCTTTTCTTTTTGCTTCCATTGTTTTTAATGCCCAGTTAATGGAATTTAAAATTTTGTTCTCCTATGTGTAATGTCTTTTGCTTTATTTCAGTCTGACTGCCTTTAATATTTTACCTTTGTTTCTTGTTTCCAGCAATTTGGTTATGATACATTTTTGTGTGGTTTGTCTTTAACTTGCTTGGATTTTGCTGATCTTCTTGGACCTGTGGGTATATAGTTTTCACTAAGTTTGGAAAAATTTTGGCCATTATTTCTTCAAATTCTGTTTCTGAAAAATAAATAGGCAAGAATAGATTAAATCTAGGGATATTTAACATTCTTTGATATCACATCTTCCTATGCACGAGTAAGGTTTGTCTTTACATTTTATCAAGTCATCTTTTGCATATCTCAGTAGCATTTTAAAGTTTTCTTCATATAGATCTTAAATATTTCATATTTATTTCTAGGTATTTTATGTTTTGGTTATTGTGTTTATTATAAGTGAGATCTTTTGTTATTATGTTCTAAGGGGCTATTGCTTTTATATTGGAAGATCATTGATTTCTCTATTAACCTTGTCCTAACCACCTTACTGTGTCCCATTATTGTTTCCCATTCATTTGCTTATATTTTTCAGGTATATATAATAATATCAGAAAATGCTGCTTTCTTGTATTTGCATGTTACTATTTTGTTTACTAAAATAAAGCAAAAGATATTATGAAAAAGTAACGTGTCTTTTTCATGTTACTTTGTATCTTTTACTCTTTTTGAATATTTTAGACATACTCATTTTAAAAATCTTTTCATATTATTCCATCATGTGTCGTTTATTGGGGTACAAATTTTCCCAACTATCTCATCTGTTGACTATATTTCAAGATAGTTCCTTTCTTCCTAGAATTAGACATATTTACCATGAATTCATCTTCAGTAGGTAAAGTTTCCTGTTAGAGCTCTGTGAACTTGTGTTGTGCAGGCATCTGTATCACTTGGTTCACATTTGCCTTTGCAGAGTTCATTCCTGGGTACTTTTTATATTTATTTTTTGAGTATAACTTCATTTGGTTATGGTTTGGAGAAATTCTGACTAACACCTACACATGGTACAATTTTGGAAGTTTGATTTCTATAGGTCTACTCTTTCACCACCCACAGTGTTGGCCAGATGGTCAGCTTCCTGCTGTTCCTTAGACCAGTGGGCAGAGTCTCCTAGTCCTTATTTCATGGGAGGAACATCTCTTTCTGGCTTTTAGCTTTATTCAAAGAGGTCAGTTTCTACTTCTTACCACCTGCTGGCCTGAAGCCTAATTCTGTTCCCATGGCTGTTAACACACATCTTCTCTGCCAGCACCTGTTTCTCATGTCCCTGTGGACAGTCTGCTTTTAGCCCCTGCTCAACTTTATGAGTTTGAGTTTCTACTTCCTTCCTGGTACCTGGGAATTTTCCTTGCTTAGTTTTGAGTTTGGCTATGAAATGACAGTAATAATGATGACAACAACAATAACATTTTGTTGTTATATTTTACCCAAAATTTATGTGGGCTTGGAGCATAATGAGAAACTTCCCACATTGGTTGAATCTGTGCCACTGACCAAGATTTCCTCATGGTCTTTAAGTAATTCTGACACATGTCCTTTCCTGTCACATACTTATTCTCAGAATATCTTGGGCCCCAACAAGTAAGAGATTCTAATTGTTCCTATTCACATACACACTCAGCGTTTTCCACATATCCTCATTTCTATTCCTTTATATTGTTATCAGGATATAGAAAACTTAAGAAAATGAAGGTGCTTCCTTGTCAGACATCACTCTCTATGGCACAGGGTCAGGGGATACTTTTAATGCACTATGATAAGTATCAAAATAGAGGTAGGTGCTGTGCAATTACAGGGAAATGTTGCTTAAAGGTTTTGTGTATGTGTATGAAACAGAGTGGCCTGTGTGTATGTCTTTCTCTTCTATATATCCTGGGAATAATGAGAGTGGGAAAGCAGACAACAGGGGGTGGGGGAGAGAATGTGTGGGGGTCAGGACCCTTGGCTCCTGGTTTTTGTCACTAATAAACCTGTGCAGCTGCCCTTTGATGCCACCCACCTGAGGTCCTGACTCAGCAAGTCTGGAGTGGTTCCCAAATAGCTGCATATTTAGATGCTTCTGTAGGTGATTTTGATGTACTGTTAGGATTAAAAGCTACTGACTTATATGTGACCTTCAGTAAATCATTTAAACCTGTATACCTTCTGTGCCTCAGTGTTCTCCACTGTAAAATCAGGTAATTTTCAGATCTACCATTCCATTCTAATGGATAAATTTGCCTAAGAGTACTATTTTTGTGATGGTTGTTATTGTTGTTTTGGGTAATAATACTATTACATAATCTCACTGCCTTTAGAAGCTTAGGTTGTATTTTTCTTGAGAGCAAAGCGTCAGTAAACTCAAATAACAAGCAGACTTGTTTTTCTATCATCCAGTGTTGTCATTCGGCTTCCAAAAATTAAGTAATGGTACTTGATGTAACAGCTTTGCCAGCCTGATGACCTGCCTTTACACATGATATTATGAGGTAATGAGGCTGAGTCTTATGATTTGTGGAGCCTGTCTATTGCTTTCCAGTTATAGCTCAGGGGTGTGTGGGGGGAAGGCACGAGGCTGTGAACAGTAATTGTTAGTGAACCCAGCTGGAGGACTACAGAGAGGTGCTCAGAGGCGATGGTTCCAAGTGTTTCTCTTTAATTATCTTCAAAACAACCTCTCATCCTAAAAACCCAATTAAGGAGCAACACATGGCTTTGAAAACCATGGTGGGAGAGTTCCTGATGGTTTTCATTTGGGGAATAAGTATAGTGCAATGGGAAGAATGTGGACTCTGGAACCAGCCAGACTGGGTTCAAATCCTGGCTCTACAACTTACCAGCTTGATGACATTATGTAAGTTGCTCCACTAGTTTGTGCCTCAGTTTCCTCATCTGAAATGTGGAGAGAATGATGACTATCATGGCACCCACCTTGGGAAGCTATTTTACAGATGAAGTCAGCTGATACACGTACGACACTTAGAACAGTGCTTGGAGGATGTAAACATTCAAGAAGTCTTAGCTTTAGTTATTTGCTTCAAGACAAAGATTTAATCCACATGGACAAATGGCAAAGAAATCTGAGGCAAATGTCAGGCTTATGGGGAAGACGTTTGGGGGTGGGTTGGCCTTTATGGAAGCCCTTTACATGGCACTGCATGGTCCTCCTATGTGGGAAGGCAGTCTTGCCTGGGGCACAAGCTCACCTCTGGTGGGCCAAGTTGACAAGGACAGGGCCAACTACAGACAGTCTCTGGGCCTGACCACAGGACACAGGCTCTCTCCCTCCATCAGCCCTGAAACCATTTTCTTTTCAGTCTCTCCCTCCCTCCTTTTAGTCCTTCCGTCTGCTTTCTTTTTCTCCTTTCTCCCTCTCCTCCTCCTCCTCAAGCCTGGCCTTCACCTCCTCACCCTTTCCTATGGACATTTCTCCACCTGGAGATTAAGAGCAAATCTGACCTGAGTCCCCAACCTACTTTCTGGCCCCTTGTTCCAGCCTCACCCACTCCAAGTAGGGCCCTTGTGTCCAGTTAGTCTCCTTCCCAGAGATGGTGGGACCTATCTGAGAATCAGCCTCCTGGATCCCACACAGAAGACAGTAGTCCTGCCAGGAAGGGGCGGTGACTTACTGTGTTTGCTCTTCCCCGGCACAGTCTTTTCTTGCAGGTACATCTTGTTCGGAGCAGTTTCTGGAGCCCAGACATAACAGGCTGGCTTCACCTCTTATTAACTGGGACTGAAAAGTCAAGTCCATTTTGGTTTTAATTAAGAGAACACAAGGGGGACTTCCCTGGTGGCACAGTGGTTAAGAATCTGCCTGCCAATGTAGGGGACGGGGGTTCGATACCTGGTCTGGGAAGATCCCACATGCCATGGAGCAACTAAGCCCATGTGCCACAACTGCTGAGCCTGCACTCTAGACCCCGTGAGTCACAACTACTGAGCCTTCATGCCACAACTACTGAAGCGCACACGCCTAGAGCCCGTGCTCTGCAACGAGAGAAGCCACAACAATGAGAAGCCCGCGCACTGCAACGAAGAGTAGACCCCGCTCGCCGCAACTAGAGAAAGTCAGCGCACAGCAACAAAGACCCAACACAGCCAAAAATAAATAAATAAGTGTATTAAAAAAATAAGAGAACACAAGGATTGGAGTAAACTGTGTGGAAGTAAGAAACAGGAACAAAGGTAAGAGATGAAAGCCATGCTTTGACCTCACTGGAACATTTGATGTTTTGAGAATATTGAATTGTTCTTCACTCCTCATTATCTCTAAGGAGGAAGAGAACAAAACCAACCCACTGCAGGCAAACTGACTAATGCTCTCCTTTAATGAATTCTTCTTAGCCACTGGTTTCCATGAAGTTGAGAAACAGTGAGAGAGCAAAGGGCAGGGGCCTCTCAGTTTTTGTAGTAATGAGTTTTGTGGATCTTTGAAAATGTGACCTTCACTACTTCACAGCCCTACTGTGTGTCCACATTTCCACACAGAGAGCCATAGGCACTGCTGGCAAATGCTGGAGACGTCTGAAGCTGAGGAGCCAGTGGGGCCACTATATTAGTTTCCTAGGACTGTTGTAATAAAATACCGCTACTCAGGTGGCTTAGAACAACTGAAGTTTGTTGCCTCACAGTTCAATTGGTTAGAATTCCAAAATCAAGGTGTCATCGGGGCCATGCTCCCTCAGAAGGTGCCAGGGAAGAATCTGCTCCAGACCTCTCTCCTAGCTGCTGGTGGTTCCTTGGCTCCTGGCCACGTACCTCCAATCTTCACGTGGCACACTTCCTGCATGTGTGCTTATGTCCACTTGCCCCTTTTTGTAAGAATCGCCAGTCATGTTGGAACAGGGGCCCACCTTCTGAAAGATAACCTCATTTTAACAGATTACAGCTGCAAAAACCCTACTTCCAACTAAGGTCACATTCTGAGGTCCTGGAAGATGGGACTTCAAGACATGAGTTTGGGGAAGACACAATTCAAACCATCACAGCCATAGCTGTGTTGTACAAGCTAGATGCCATGAAAGTGTGGGGATCTGCTTTGCACAGTCCATTCCATAGGCTGACGCTCAGTGCTCTGTGACTACACATTTGGTGCTGGTTCTACGTGTGCTGGAAATGAGGCCAGAAACATGGGCAGGGGCCGATCATGTGCTTGGAAGCCATGTGTGGTCTCCTGAGAGCAATGGGGAGCCATGGAATGTTTATCAACAGGAGGATGATCAGATTCTAGAAAGATCCCTCCACTGTAGTGTTGAGTAATAGAATGGGGGCGGAGTGAGGCCTTCACAGTGTTTCAAGCAAGTGATAGAGCTGGCCTTGAACCTCACTAATAGCAATTGAAGTGGAGGGAAGATGACTTAGAGAGATACCTGTGATTTACGTATCAGGATTCCGAGAGAAGAAGAACTTAAAGTATGTTATATTTTAGTAAGGGAAATGCCATTTTAGGATTACTGTAAAAGAGAACTGCCATTTGGGTTTCTGGAGATGGGCTCTTGAAACTTTGGAACAGATTCTCTTGTTTTCAAGGAAGTCACCAGGATAAACTGTCTATTTACACCAAAGTAAAGCAAGTTATTCTTGAAGCAAATGGTGAAGACATCATGAATCTGAATATGACAGCTGCAGATTTAGATGCTAAGTGGTGAAGAGTTAGAACAGTTTTTACTGAAGTTAGAATTTAGACTGAATTCTTGGTATCCTCCATGTATTGGTTTCCTAGTTGCTGCCATAATAAACTACCACAAACTTAGCAGCTTAAAACAACACAAATTTATATGATTTTATAGTATTCTAAGTCAGAATCTGACATGGTTCTTGTGTGGCTAAAATCAAGGTGCTGGCAGGGCTGTGTTCCTTTCTGGAGGATGTAGAGCTTTTTTCTCTGCTTCCAAGGCCACCCACATTCCTTGGCTCATGGCTCCTTCCTCCAGCGTCCAGGCCAGCACTGCATGTAATCGCCCTATCTCAAGGTCAGCTGATTGGCAAACAGTTTTGTCTGAAACCTTAATTCCCCTTAGCCAAGTAACCAGCAGTATTCACAGGTTCTGGGGATTAAAATGTGTATATCTTTGGTAGAGGGAGGTGGCCATTATATTGCGTATCATACTCCACATGGTGTTTAAATTAGTATAACACAGGCAATGCAAGATTGAGTAGTGGAGCTGTCTTATCTGGGCCCTGGGGAATCAGAGATGGGGCTTCTCTCGAAGGAAATGGAGGTTCCCAGGGCCAGTTGTGCTGGTGCAGCATGAGCCGGCCATAGGCCAGGAGAAGGGGACAATGCCCCCTGCTCTCTGGAAAGGGGTCTTAGGGGATCTAGAATCAGTGTTGATCTAAAGATTCTTGAGGGTGGGAGAGCCTGTTGGGAGCTATGCATGGCCCAGAGGTTGGAGTTTTGGGGCCTGTGAGCTCCAGGAAGAACACAGTTATCCACTTTTCTTAGCTCCCAAATATTCAGGAAACACTGCCTTCTGTCCTAGACTAGGGAGTTAAATTGTGTGGGATCAAGGAAGGGTGAGGGGGTGGGGGAGGTGTCCAGCGCCTACTTGCAGTGAGTCTACGTGTGTAAAAGAGCTCATCCTGGAGAAATGAGTTACAAGAGGGCGTGAGGTGAACCGGGGGCTCAGACTGCCATGGTGGCACCACAAGTGGCAGATGGAGAGATAAACGCTTACCGGGCTGCATCTTTCAGGGTTTTCCAGAAATGGAGGGAGACACCGCGTGGCAGACTAGCTGTTCTGCTAATCCCAGGCAGATGCAGTTTTGAACTTGAAAGGAAATAAGACTTTATTTTGGGCTCCCAAAGCAGACGTCCGAGTTTCAGGCTTTAGAGATGAAGGGGCTGTGGAAGGTGATGGCGGGAGAGGAGTCTGGCTAATTCTGGCATTTAGCTGCATCACAGAGGGCAGCGGAGTCTTGGTCCCTGGGAGAGGCATTTCTGGAAGGCCTGAGGCAGGGAGGATGAAGCCTTTTGCCCTCTGTGCCTGGAGTTTTATGGAACTGTGACTGCCCCGGAGGAACCATGGCAGGGCCCGCAGGCCTGGGTCAGTTGGGTTGGAGCTTCCTGGAATTGGCTGCTTCATGTGGGAGCACCAGCTGAGGGTCATCACCATTCATGCTAAACAGGGGAGGGGAAGGAACACTGTAAGAGCCTCTAGGGCTTTGGGTGGTGGGACCTCCTTACCCCTCCCAGTCCCTCCTGGGGAGTGGGGGTCAGCTGTAGGAGGGAGGCATTCTTCTGTTTGGGTTCCATTTTCAAAAGCGAGGAGTACAGCAGTCCCCACTTACCCCTGTTGCAGTTACCTATGGTCAACTTGTCCAAAAATATGAAATGGAAAATTCCAGAAATAGTTCATGAGTTTTAAATTGTGGGCCATTCTATGTAACATGACAAAATTTTGTGCCATCCCACTGCATCCAGCCTGGGAAGTGAATCATCCCTTTGTCCAGCATATCCTGCCATTAGTCACTTAACGTCCATCTGGGTTATGGGATCAACTGTCGCGATATTGCTTGCGTTCGAGTCACCCTTATTTTACTTAATAATGGCTTCGAAGGGCAAGTGGAGTGATGAGGACAATTCAGAAATTCTCTTACTGTGCTTAATTTGTGAATTAAACTTTATGAGTTTTTTATACATAGTATGTATTTATAGGGAAAAACATAGTCTATACAGACATAGCTCGTTTTATTGCACTTCACTTTATTGTGCTTCGCAGGTAACTGCGTTTTCTACAAACTGAAGGTTTGTGGGAACCCTGCATCGAGGAAGTCTGTCAGTGCCATTTTTCCAACAACGTTTTTCTCTGTGTCACATTTTGGTAATTCTCACAATATTTCCAACTTTTTTATTATTATTATATTTGTTAAGGTGATCTGTGATCAGTGATCTTTGATGTTACGATTATTTTGAGGTGCCACAAACTACACCTAGAGAAGATAGCAAACTTTTTAAAAATTTGATGTATAGTTGATATACAATGTTGTGTTAATTACTGCTGTACAGCAAAGTGATTCAATTATACATACACACACACATATATATATATACATTTTTTAAATATTCTTTTCCTTTATGATTTATCATAAGATATTGAATATAGTTCTCTGTACTATACAGTAGGACCTTGTTATTTACCCATTCTAGATATAAAAGCCTACATCTGCTAACCCCAATCTCCCACTCCATCCATCCCCCAACCCCCTACCCCCTGGCAACCACCAGTCTGTGCTCTATGTCCATGATTCTGTTTCTGTTTCATAGATAAGTTCATTTGTGTCATATTTTTGATTCCACATATAACTGATATCATATGGTATTTGTCTTTGTCTGGCTTACTTTACTTAGTATGAAAATCTTGAGGCCCATCTATGTTGTTGCAAATGGTATTATTTCGTTCTTTTTATGGCTGAGTAGTATTCCACTGTATAATATATGGACCACACCTTTTTTATCCATTCATCTGTTGATGGACATTTAGATTGTTTCCATGTCTTGGCTATTGTGAATAGCGCTGCTATGAACATAGAGTTGCGTGTGTCCTTTTGAATTATAGTTTTGTCCAGATATATGCCCAGGAGTGGGATTGCTGGGTCATATAAGTAATTCTATTTTTAGTTTTCTGAGGAATTTCCATACTGTTTTCCACAGTGGCTGCACCAATGCACATTCCCACCAACAGTGGGGAAAAAAGTTCCCTTTTCTCTACACCCTCTCTAGCATTTGTTATTTATAGACTTTTTTTTTTTTTTTTTTGCAGTACGCAGGCCTCTCACTGTTGTGGCCTCTCCCGTTGCGGAGCACAGGCTCCGGACGCGCAGGCTCAGCGGCCATGGCTCATGGGCCCAGCTGCTCCACGGCATGTGGGATCTTCCCAGACCGGGGCACGAACCCGTGTCCCCTGCATTGGCAGGCGGACTCTCAACCACTGCGCCACCAGGGAAGCCCTATTTATAGACTTTTAATGATGGCCATTCTGACTGGTGTGAGATGGTACCTCATTATAGTTTTGATTTTCATTTCTCTAATAATTAGCCATGTTGAGCATCTTTTCATGTGCCTATTGGCCATCTGTATGTCTTCTTTGGAGAAATAAGACAGCAAAAGTAATCAAAATGTGTGTGCTCTGACTTCTCCACCAACCAGCCTTCCCCCATCTCTCCTGAGGGCTCCCTATTCCCTGAGACACAATAATATTGAAATTAGGGCAGTTAATAACCCTATAATGGCTTCTAAGATTTCAAGTGAAAGTAAGAGTCTTACATCATCTCTCACTTTAAATCAGAAGCTAGAAATCATCAAACTTAGTGAGGAAGGCATGTTGAAAGCAAAGATAGGGGGAAAGCTAGGCTTCTTGCACCAAACATTTAGCCACATTGCGAATACAAAGGGGAAAAGTTCCCGAGGGATATTAAATTACTACTCCAGTAAATATATGAAAAATAAGAAAATGAAACAGCCTTATTGCTGATAAGGAGAAAGTTTCCTTGATCTGGGAAGAAGATCAAACCAGCCACAACATTCCCTTAAGCCAAAGCTTAAGGCCCCAGCTCTCTTCAATTCTTGAAGGCTGAGGGAGGTGAGGAAGCTGCAGAAGAAACGTTTGAAGCTAGCAGAGGTTGAAGGCAAGAAGGCATCTCCATTAACAACAAAGTGCAAGGTGAAGCAGCAAATGCTGATGTAGAAGCTGCAGCAAGTTATCCAGAAAATCTAGCTAAGACAATTAATGAATGTGGCAACACTAAAATTTTCAGTGTAGGCAAAGTAGCCTTCTATTGGAAGATACCATCTAGGACTTTCATAGCTAGAGAGGAGAAGTCAATGCCTGGCTTCAAAGCATCAGAGGACAGCCTGACTCTCTTGCTGGGGGTTAGGGCACCTGGTGACCTTTTTATTTTTATTAAATTTAATTAATTATTTATTTATTTTTGTCTGCATTGGGTCTTTGTTGCTGCGTGTGGGCTTTCTCTAGTTGTGGTGAACCGGTGCTATTCTTCGTTGTGGTGCATAGGCTTCTTATTGCAGTGGCTTCCCTTGTTGCAGAGCACAGGCTCTAGGTGTGTGGGCTTCATTAGTTGTGATACGTGGGCTCAGTAGTTGTGGCTCATGGGCTTGAGAACACAGGCTCAGTAGTTGTGGCACATGGGCTTAGTTGCTCCATGGCATGTAGGATCTTCCCAGACCAGGGCTCAAAACTGTGTCCCCTGCACCAGCAGGCAGATTCTTAACCACTGCACCACCAGGGAAGCCCTTACCTGGTGACTTTAAGTTGAAGCCAATGCTCATTTACCATTCTGAAAATCTTAGGGCCCTTAAGAATTATGCTAAATCTACTCCGCCTGTGCTCTATAAATGGAACAACAAAGCCTGGATGACAGCACATCTGTTAACAACATGGTTTACTGAATATTTTAAGCCCCCTCTTGAGAACTATTGCTCTGAAAAAGAAAAGATTCCTTTCAAAATATTACTACTTGTTGACAATGCACCTGGTCACCCAAGAGCTGTGATGGAGACAATGAGTTTAATGTTTTTTTCATGCCTGCTAACAAGAGCCATTCTGTAGCCCACCGATCAAGGAGTCATTTCAACTTTCAAGTCTTATTATTTAAGAATTATATTTTGCAAGGCTATCATTGCCATAGGTAGTGATTCCTCTGATGGATCTGGGAAAGATAAATTGAAAACCTTCTGGAAAGGATTCACCTTTCTAGACGTCATTAAGAACATGTGTGATTCATGGGAAAATCTCAACATTAAGAGTTTGGAAGCAGTTGATTCCAGCCTCATGGATGACTTTGAGAGATTCAAGACTTCAGTGAAGAAAGTCATTGTAGATGTGGTGGAAATATCAAGAGAGTTAGAATTAGATGTGGAGCCTGAAGATGTGACTGAATTCCTGCAATCTCAAGATAAAAATTGAATTGACGGATAAGGAATTGCTTCTAATGGATAAGAAAAGAAAGTAGTTTCTTGAGATGAAATCTACTCCTGGTGAAGATGTTGTGAAGATTGTTGAAATGACAACAAAGGATTTAGAATATTACATAAACTTAGTTGATAAAGCAGTGGGAGGGTTTGAAAAGATTGACTCCAATTTTGAAATAAGCTCTACTGTAGGTAAAATGCTATCACACAGCATTGCATGCTACAGAGAAATCATTCATGGAAGAAAGAGTCGATCAGTGTAGCAAACTTCATTGTTGTCTCATTTTAAGAAGTGGCCACAGCCATCCCAGCCTTCAGCAACCAGCACCGTGATCAGTCAGCAGCAATCAACATCGAGGCAAGACCCTCCATCAGCAAAAAGATTACTACCTGCTGAGGTATATGTTGTATAAGCATGTATGTTCCTACATGGGGATGTTCATCCAAAACACATCCCCTTGAAAAGACCCAACTGTTCTCATTGCGATGGAACAGAGACAGGTAATGGGTCCAGTGACAGCAGCTTCTCACTTCCATCATTCCCACTGGTTCTGGGAGCAGTAAGAGCTAATACCAGGTACGTGATAGAGGTTCCAAAGGGCATTTTGTTTTAGCCATGCCCTTTTCCTTCAGAATTGTCTAGTTTTGCCTTTGCCTCTAATTCATTTGTTCAGCTATGTGCTGTGAGAGATCCAGAGAAACTAAGCTGTGGCTGGTCTCTACCTTTAAGGAATTGACTAGAGACAAGCACAGCTCTCAGGAAACTGACACTATGTTACACTCTTACATTATGAGATGGTTTGTGCAGTAGGTCCCAACCTTAGCAAGACTGACTGGAAATTCAGGGTTCAGAGAGGGTGAAAAGGGACTAAAGAGGACTTGAGTAGTTGGGAAAAGAAGACTTTTTGAAATCAGCCCTTGAAGGATTAGCTCTGTAGAGAGAAGGGGCTAGAGCATTTTAGATGGCATAGGGAGAAAGAATGAGGGATGTGGGATGTGTGTGTGTGTGTGTGCATGCGTGCATGCGCACATGTAGGCACACAATAGTTGTACATATAAATAGTACAAAATTTTAAAAAGATATGCAAAATCTCCCACCTCCTTGTTCTTCAGTTACCCAGTTTCCCTCCATAAAGGCAGAGTTCATATTAAAAAATAGTTAATAAATGCAGATGTACCCCCATCCTCCCACATGAATGGCTGGATGGCTGAACAGCCTTATAAGAATGGAAGTCTGAAACATACATGTGTTCACTGATTTCTCTGTTGCTCATTATGTGACCAATCCTTACAACCATCAAATCCTGACAAAGAACACATCACACACCATTTTCAGGGGTGCTGGACGGGGGGCAGCTTTCCTGCCACAAGGTGCAAAAAATTTGCGAGGCCAAAGATAATTGTAAAAAGTTAGTCACCCCTGCATCCCACCAGGAATCCATGAAAATCCCAGGAGGACTTGGGCTTCCACAGAGCCTGTGGTACCTGGATATAAGGGTCTGGGAGACCCCAGCTGACAGGGAGGCTACACTAAGTGGAAAAGAGTTGGGCCCTTTTGGAGCCCAGGGCAAAGGCAGGGCTCCCCCTCTCTCCAAACCAGTGTGTAAAGGGGGTGGCTCACAGGGGACCCACTGATGGGAGCAGGGCTGGTGCTGCCCGGGCTTGCAGGATGCAGGGAGGAACACTGACCACACAAAGACCAACTCCAACTCTTCCCCAGATGGGTTTCCTAACCAGAGGAGGACTCCTGCATTGAAAGGTAATGTAGGAAAGATTCCGATTTTTCTTCCTGCACTGTGAAATCAATTAAAAACAGAACAGATATAAAATAGTTTTGTAACCTCATCCACTTCCTGGCTTCCTTCCTTCTTGGGGACAGGCCAGCCCAGCCTGGGGAGAGATAGGAGTCTCATGGTCTGAAAATTCTGTGGCAGTATAAGTAATGGTGACCTAATGCTTCACTTCTTCTCAGGGCACCTGAGGCTGGAGGCGAAAATGTTTCCTGGAAAATGGACAGATGAAGGAGGCCCTCATAGGAGGGGGCTGGGGTCTGACACTTCCAGGCCCTAGGGCCAGTCCCCAGCCTCTGCCTCTGTTGCCCACAGGTTCAGAACTGGCCTAACCTGGGGAAATAAGGCAGCCTGTCTTAGAAGACAATTTGTTTCCCACAGAACAATTCAGATTTGCTTGTTATCCTTACACATACTTGCTCTGTACAAACCGAATCAAGAATTTTTATTCTTTCTTTGATCTACAAATAATCCTGACAGATAACTTTTATTGAGTACTACTACTATGTGCCAGTTACTTAGTTAGGCACCTTTCTTAAATTAACTCTAATTCTTACAGCACCACGGCAGGTTAAGTAGTATTTTCCCAATTTACAAATAAGGAAAATAACGACGTTCAAAGAGGTTAAGTAACATGCCCAAGGTCACACAGCTACTAAGTAGCAAAACCAGTGTCCAAATCAGGTCTGTTTTCCACTCCTAAGTTAAATAAGAATAATTCTCATTTACTGAACATTTACTGTGTTCCAGATACTTGACATACATTATATGAAATTCTTACACCAAATCTGTGAGGAAGGCTGCTACTCTAGCTCCATTTTATAGATGAAAATGTCATCGTTAAGGAGCTAGCCCAAGGTTCCAGAGCTGATTTGGTGACCTCAAGGCTTGAACCCAGATCTCTGGGTTCTCTGATGCCAGTATTCATTCCAAGCATGCCATGCAACTTCAGGAACAACCAGGAAGGGGCTCGTATCCCTAGGTGCTTCCACTGGGTGCTCTGGCAGCAGGGAGCGGCCCCAGTGGCTCGTCCCTGGTGGGCTGAGGATGAACTGATCTGTGCACAGAGCAGCTTCTGCCAACCCACATGGTTCTCAGCAGCATGTAATGTTTCCGAAGGCTCTGGCCAACTTGGCTGAGGCATTTTAGACATCTTGAGGGACACTGCTCGGAACATCTTAAATGGATCCACAGACTTCTTTGTCAGGAAGTGCTGCTTCATACCACAGAACTGCCCACATTTTTCCCAGTTAAGAGTATTAGTTAGAACTAAGGCAATCATTGCAGAGTCTGGCAACCTCAGGGTCCTATTTTTACACCCAATGCACAGTCATATGAATGGGTCTCCATGGCTTATACATCCCTCCTTAGTTTTCAGACAGGTCTGGTGTCCTTTCAGGAAACTGTCTTCTCTGAACCCCTGTGCTATTTTCCAAAGCACAACTTCTCCCCCCAATATTTTGGGGAGTCTTGATGTCCTGATCTACATCTTCCCTCCCCTTCATTCACTCACCTCCGTACTCCCCTCACCCTGACCTACAGTCCATAAAGAATAGCAGTAGTAAAACAATCCAGGTTGGGCTGGCATCAGAACTAGCCAGCACATTCTTACACCTATTATGTCGTTTAGAGCTCTTACTAACCCAAGAAGTATGAACACAGGTTTCCAGAGGAGAAATTTAAGATCCTGTTAGTGATCAAATCAGTATGAGGATTTAGGTTTCTCCTGAAACCTGTTGTCTCCATCTCGTTTTGCCCCAGACTCTATTCCAAGATGGAATTGGGAAATAGCCACCGTGACTCAGGAGCATTGCTCTAACTTGAAATGTTTCCCTCAAGGGGTTTCTTAAATTGTTCTGAAAGCTCAGCCTGAAAATTGAAAATACCACATAAATGTGAAGCTTTTATCTAGAGCGAGCAATTTCATAAGCACATTCCCTGAAACGAAGATTGTCACACAATTTGAGCTATCTCAGCTGCATCAGCGACTAGTCATTCGTTCATTCAACACTTATTGTCTTCCAGGGGCCAGGTGTTGCACGTAGTGTGGATTCAGTGGGGAGCAATATAGACACAGTTCCAGCCCTTCTGAGTTCAGAGTGCATCTGGGGAGTCAGGTAATTAAACAGGAACTTATAGAAAAGGTATGTGTTGTGGGAGCAGAGAGCAAGGAAGCCTGGTCAATCCAAGGGTTTGAGATGACTTCCCTGAGGAAGTGATGTTTCAACTAAGATCTAAAGGGTGGTAGAAGCTGGGTGGGTGGGGATGAGGTGAGGAGGACTCCAAGTATGGCAGCCATAAGCATGGGTCTCACAGACCTCCAAGTTCAGGGAACTTAACTGCCCAAGGCCCAGCTGCTGCGCTCTGAAATCTATCACCATGCACCAAGGCCATGCTTACCACACGCGCTTCTGGCCAGTGACTGAACGTAGCAGGGGTGTTAAGGCAGCCTGTTCCTTGGAGGCCAGGACGCTTCTGATTGCAGTTTGGCTCGAGGGCACCCCCGCAGGCTTGTCAAACTTCCTTAGATTGCTGGTGGCTTGAGATGCTTCCACCAGCCCTTCCTCCTGTCTCTCCTTCACTTAGTCTCAGACTGGCATTGTGCTCCTTATCCAGCCCCTCAGTTCTACTGGCTGCCGTGAGAGTGGGTGACACTACACAGGGAGGGTGAGAAGGCTGAGGTAAGTTGAGCCAAAAGGCAAGGAGAAACCAAGGGGAAAGGGCCCAGGGCAGAACTGTACAAGTTTTGTTTTCTCAGTAGGAGGAGAAAAAGTCACACACAAGGAGCTAACAATTTACTCCAGGGATTGTTCAAGACTAGAATTCTGTCCCTTCCTTTTAAAATTCCAGAATGGCTCTGGATAATAGCATCCTGTTTCAGGACAGCATCCCAAAGGGTGCTGGGGTATGGAGGAACATTGTTCACAAAGCCATCTTTTATTCCATTTATAAGGACTTTTCCCTTCTGGGAACATTTTTATCCTTATGGTATCAGAAGCAAGTGGCTCTCCAGAGTCTCACCTTGGGAGGGTCCATCCCAGGCCTCAGACTTGGCCAGTCTAGCCCAGGTGAGTCTTTATTGTGGAGATGGACACCACACGCTATCAGCACCTGGTGCCATTCAGCATCTAGATCCTTCCAACCAGCAGCCCAGGCTCAGATTCCTCCCAGCTGCACGGGGAGAATGTCCCGCTCTGGCTACCATAAGTCACTCAGCAGATCTAGTTCTCGTTGCCATTAATAAATTGGGTTTCTGGTTTTATTTTCAAAACAAATAAAAGAACATTAACATCGAGGGAGGTCATCAAAGAGGGGGAGTGTTACAAAAAAAGCAACATGTAGCCTATGTGGGTGTGATGTGGAAGGTGAGGAGGGTGGATTTTGGCTTTTAGGTGGCCCCAGTTACCACAGTCAGGATTTCAACAGTGCGTTTCGAATCCATTCTTTATCTGTGTGACTCCTGGGGATTAGGTAGGAGTACCAACACGCTGCAATTTTAAAAAGAGAAAAAAATTACCCTGCTGGTGATCATTCAGAGAAGTATTTTAGGACAAATAAAAGGAAGTACATCTTTAACAACCTGTGGCCTATAAATGGAACATGTTACCCCCATAATGTGTTCAAGATGAAAATTAAAAATGGGTCCAAGAAGAGGTCAGATAAATTCCTGGATATTAGATAGAAATGTTGTGAAGGTCAACCGATGAAGACCAAGTCACCGTGTTCCCACAGGAATGTTCCTGGTGCCCCTGTGTTCTGGGCTGTCCAAGGTCCTAAGAACAGAGAGTGCTCTTTCTTGATGCCATGCCTTTGTCACACTTACTTCCTTGAGGTTCCCCTGCCACTCTCTTCTAAGACTGGAAAACTACCACTTACAGACCCAATTCAAGTGGAGCCTTTTCTAGGAAGTCCCCACAACTCCTCCAGGGCAAGGCTGGTCACTCTTCCACCAGTGGAACAACTCTACAGTGCACTGTAATTGTTTACCCAACTGGACAGATATTGTGTCTATTCCATGTGGGCTTAGCAGAGAGCCTGGCCCATAGCCCCGATGCAGAAAGTACATGTTGAATGAATGAGTGAATTAAGGAAGGAAGGAATGTTGAGCTTTATCAACCAATGGTCTGACCACGTACTGCATTTATGATCTTGTCAATGGCATTCTTAGAATGGACAATACTTTTCTTTCAGGACAAATGCCTGTTTGTCTCAGCTAATATATATGCTAGTCTCCAACTCAGCCATCTGTGTAGTTGCAATGGAGTAGCCAAGAGGCTTGTTGAGATTTTAGTGTCTTTAAATTAACTGTGTCTCTTAGACAAGTGAGCCAGTTCCCCAGAAATCTGGTCTAGAAATATTGCCAATGCACATTCCAGTGACTTGGAGATGTTAGAAAAACAGACGTATCACCTTTCAGGGAACTGCATTTTAAAGTTGGGTTTCCTTCCAGATACTTAGGTTGTGAGTGACACACAGTCTGTGGAAATTTTATGAGATCACCA
The DNA here is from genome assembly GCF_964374135.1 of Grampus griseus. NCBI lineage: Eukaryota > Metazoa > Chordata > Mammalia > Artiodactyla > Delphinidae > Grampus > Grampus griseus. Next base: position 62,843,814 of record NC_139019.1, read on the forward strand.
AGAAGCTGAGGTCTAAGACTTTCAAGAAGTGTTTAACCACAGATCAACCAAACATAACATTTGCATGTTAAAAAAAAACCAAACTCACACAGCAAACAAAGCTCTAGTGGTCAAAATGCCATCCAAGTCAAACCAACATGAGGGGCATGCCCAGGCTTACATTTGGAGGTTCTGAAGGTGGTGAATTTTGGGTCTAGGTACCCTGGACAACAAAGGAAAATCTAAGAATAATGAGAGGTCTTGCTCAGTCAATTAAACAACCAGCCCTAGAGAGAGACTCCTGGCAGTCAGAAACCTCTCAATCCCAATTTTAACCCCTTTAGAAAATACTTCGAATTTAACTTTCTGCAAAATTTCAGTAGTCAGTTTAAAAATAAACATCTATATCATCTGTTACCTTAAAGGTAAATGCAAAGTGCTTTGAACATACAGATGTTCATTCATTCAACAAATAGCTGTTGAGTAGCTATGATGTTTAGGGCCATCTGGTAGACCTTGGAGATGTAGCAGGAAGCCCTGCCCTAACTGGGCTTGTAGCCTGGCAAGAAGGACAGGCCAGGATAAGTGATCACCATAACAGCTGAAGAGGTTTTGCTGGGGGAATTCTAGCTGGTTCTGCTAATGTATAACCAGGGGACCCCAGAGGGCAGGGAAGAGCTCCCAGAGGAAGTGATTCTTAAGCTGTTGCTCAGAATTGAGATTGTCAGGAGAAGAAGGTTCCAAGAAGAGGGTTCCAAGGAACTGAAGATTCCAGAATTGCTGGAGCACAGAGTGAGGGGAAGAATTATAAAAGAAGGCAGGGGCTAGAATGTACAGGCCTTATAGGAGTAAGATAAAAACATTTAACTGAGACATGAATATAAATTAGTCAATAATTATATAACTAATTTTTAAAATGTACCCCATTTATAAAATAAATCCATTTATAAAATATATTCCATTTTAAAAATATATCCTATTTTATTCTCTAAATATGAGAAACTATAGATATTATTCTCTTGCTTATTAAGAGACTTAAGTAACAGTACAAATTGTTCAAAGATATAATTTTTGTGATTGGTGTACCTGCCACTAGATAAATGATGCCCCCTGAGTCAAGATAAAACTTTTCCAAAGATTTTCCCATTAAATTGCAGGACATTAAGTAAACTGTAGACTCAGTAAGAGGAGAATTCACTTAACTTCAGAGATATTTTTCAAGACACTAAATTTTCTCTCGGCATTTGTAGAATCAACAGCAATTATGTTGACAAAATGTCTTAGCTCATATAATACTGTTTTAGATTTTTACCTATTCAATATCTCTATATTGACTTAATTATGAAAATTGTCTACTGGAGTGACATACTTTGGTCTCACCTAATCCTTCAGACTAGATGAGAGGCTCTAGTTGGTAGATAAATACTGAACCATAAGTTGAAATCCTGGCTCAGCCACTTAGGTTTTAGATAACCTCTCTGTACTTCAGTTTTCTCATCCAGAAAATGGAGATTATCACATCCATAGTCCTCAAGTGAATTAATATACATTTAGAGTGGAACAGAGCTGGCACTATATGCTCATTAATTCCCCTATTTAGTAATAAAATTAACATCATAAATGCCCAAGGCAAGTGGGCATCAGGTGGGTTTTAACCAAGCCCTTCCAATAAATAAAAGAGGAATTTAACAGAGATGAATTTCACACTAGTCCCCAGACCATCCCTATGGGTGCCCATCTTTCTCAGGAGTGTTCATCATTCCTGAAGAAACTCTGCCTGGTGCCAAACAGTGACCTGTAGGAACCTTTAACCATCTACCCATCTGCTCTCCCACTTTTCATCCCATTCTCTGGGAACTCAAGTCCAACAGAGGCTGAAGTTCCCACATGTGGCCAGGTGAGGGTGACTCTGAGGGAGCATTGGCCTGTGGTAGTTGGCCACAGTCTCAGAGAGCCCTGGGGTGCCAGCATGTCCACCAGGACCAACATCATCCCCTGACCATGGAGTGTTCTTGGGAACACTGGTAGAGGACTTCACTGGGACAAGGAATGGAGCTTGGGAAGCATATTGGATTGGTGTGCTGAAGAAAACCAGAATGATCCCTAAGCAACACCTACCGGGGGTTAAGGGGAAGGGAGCACCAAGACACAGACCTGTATCAACCCTCTTTTGGTGGAAACCAATGGCAGAGCCCAGTAGTGTGTACTTTGTGGGCTACTGACTGGCATAAGCATCAACTAATTAGAACAGATTCAGCATTAACTCTTCAGTTGATGGATAGTGCAGAGGTAGGGGAGATAGGTTCAAAGTATGGGAGAATTTCAATATTTAAACAGCCAGGGGACTTCCCTTAGTGCAGTGGTTAAGAATCCACCTGCCAATGCAAGGGACACAGGTTCTAGCCCTGGTCCCGGAGGATCCCACATGCCGCGGAGCAACTAAGCCTGTGCGCCACAACTACTGAGCCCATGCACCACAACTGCAGAAGCCCACGTGCTCTAGGGCCCACATACTGCAAGTACTGAGCCTGGTGCTGCAACTACTGAAACCTGAGTGCCTAGAGCCCGTGCTCCACAAGAGAAGCCACCACAATGAGAAGCCCGTGCACTGCAACAAAGACTAGCCCTCGCTTGCTGCATCTAGAGAAAGCCTGTGTGCAGCAACAAAGAGACAACTCAGCCAAAAAAAAAACCAAAAAACAAAACAAAAAGTAGTTGTACAGGTAAACACCAGCTGTATATTAGCCTTGGCACCTTGAAAGCCATATTAATGGCTCTGGACTCTATCCTAAAGGTATGGAGAGCTACAAGGGTTTTAAGAGATCTGATGTATGATTTTGACAAAGCTTGCTGAATACAGTTGGAGGACAGGTTGAAGGAAGGCAAGACTGGAGACAGGGAAACCAGTTGAGACACCCTTGCCGGAGTTCGGGTTGGAGATGATAGTAGAAATGGGTAGGTGTGAGAGATATTTAATATGTGCAATTCTCAACACTTGGGGATTAACTAGACATGGAAGGTAAAGAGGAGGAGTCAAGGATGACTCCTAGGTGTCTTGCTTGGGAAGTGAGATAGTTTATCTTGCCGTTTACTGAGATAGGGACATCAGGAGACAGAGCAGGTCTGAGGAAGGAGGACATGATCAGTTTAATTTTGGATATGTTCAGCTTGAAATGCCTGTGACATATCTAGGCAGAGATCCAGTAGGCAGCTGGAGATGTGGGTACCATGTGTGAAAGAAACCTGACTGGAGATGATGATTTTGGAATCCTCACATACTGAGTGCATGAAATTCCCCAGAAGGGGAATATAGAGTGGGAAAAGGATAGGTCTGAGTCCTGAGTAACAGCAACATGTAAGAAACAGGTAGAAGATAAGGCATCACAGGGTTATGGAGAAAACCAGAATACTGTGTCATAACAGAAGGCAAGAGAATGGTGTGTTGGGTGTGGTCAATGGGAACTCAGTGCGCATTCCTACTTTCTGTTCTATTTGTCTTCCTGGACAGCTAAAAACTTCTTTTCCAAGATCCTCTTCCTCTTGCAACCAGAGGTCTGGATGCAAATTAGGTTCCAGAAATTCCATGTACTACTCAAGATTTAGAAGGTTTAGAGCTGAGACAGAGGCTGCATAGTCCTGATACTCTTAGCTGATTTCTGTTGAAGTTGTGGAGCTTTTCTGCAGCAGTGTTCCAGTGCCTAGTTGATAGCTTCATGCTTGGTCAGTTGTCTTGGAGGTAGCAGTTTCCTAGCACATGGATTGTAGCCATTATAGTGTGTTCTGATTCCCTACCTTCCCAATTTTGACAAAGGTACCGTCTCCCTGGCAGGTCAGTTGTGATGGTATTCTTGGAGATCTGGTTATACCCAAAGCTCTTCCAACACTTTAATAAACACCTATTTTCTATACCAATCCTCTTCTGCATAAAAGATCTACAGTGGTTTCTTTTATTCTTTTTGAATACTGACTGAATGAAGGGGATATTTCAGGGAGGAATCTTCTGTGTGTTTGTTTTTCCATATCACCAAGCAATGAACTCAATTCTGACACTATCTACATGAATATAGCATCGAATCTCACAAGTTAAGTGCTCAGTCCTACGAGACTCCCCACCCCTACCTTCAGACATTAATCACAAGTTCATGTTGTCACCTGGACTGACCAACTGCTGTAGATCGAAGGTTCTCACAACCCTTGCCTTGGGTTCAATTAATTTGCTAAAGCAGCTCACAGAACTCAGAAAAACACTTCACTTAGGTTTACCAGTTTGTTGTAAGAGAATATGACCCAGGAACAGCCAGATAGAAGAGATGCAAAGGGCAAAGTATAGTAAGTGAGAAGGAGTGCAGAACTTCCATGCCCTCTCTGAGCATGCCACTCTCCCTAAATCCTCACGTGTGAAATCTCCACGTGTTCACCAACCAGAACCTGTCAGAACTGGTTCTTTTGGGCTTTTATGGAGGCTTCATTAACTAGGCATGATTGATCAAATCCTTAGCCATTGGTGATTGATTCTGCCTCCTGCCCCTCTCCCTTTCCCTCAGAGATCAGGGGTCGAACTGAAAGTTCCAACCCTCCAATCACAGGGTTGGTTCCCCTGGCAACCAGCCCCATCATTCCTGCTTTCCAAAAGTCAACTTTGTTACCATAAACTCAGGTGTGGTTAAAAGCAGTTTGTTATGAATATCAAGACACCTTTATTGCTCTTATCATTTAGAAAATTCCAAGGGTTTTAGGAGCTCTGTGCCAGAAACAGGGACAAAGACCAAATATATATTTCTTATTATAAATCACAATATCACAGATCTTCATTTATTTTCTATACAGGACCTATTATGCCACTGTAAATAGTTTCTATTTAATCCATAAGCAAAGGGAAGCCCATAAATAGTTTTAAACAGAAGAATTACAAGGGCATATCTGCACAGTTTGGAAACATCATTCAGTCTAGGGAATAAGTGGGAAGACATCAAGGCTAGAAAGAGGGTACCCATTAGGGATTGTTGGTTGGTCCTCCAAGCAAATTATGATGGGGCCTAAACTCAGGTGATGACAGTAGAGATGGTGAGGTAGAGGATAGGTACAAGAGAATTTTAAGAATATGGCATAAAAAATTATGTCTCAAACATTGATTAACCACAGCTAAAACTGAAGACTTAGGTCACTATTATATTTTCTGAGAAGCTCTGTAAAGAGAAATGTTAAATGTTTGTGTCCCCTCAATATTCATATGTTGAAACCTAATCCTGAATGTGATGGTATTTGGAGGTGGGGCCATTGGGAGGTGATCAGGTCATGAGGGTAGAGCCCTCATGCATGGGATTATAAGAGACCCCAGAGAGCTTCCTCCCCACTTCCACCATGTGAGGAAACAGGGAAAATGTGGCCATTTATAAACCAGGAAGTGGGCCCTCACCAGACACTGAATTTTCCAGTGCCTTGATCTTGAACTTCTCAGAACTGTAAGGAACAAATGTTTGTTGTTTAAGCCACTAAGTCTATGGTATTCTGTTATAGCAGCCCAAACAGACTAAGACAAGAAAAAACTCATATTGTTGACATAAGTACTTTAAGAAATTAGATGCTGTGTTATTTATTGCCCTTCTCCACAAAATAAGGAAGAAAATTTACAGAATATTCCATATTTACATTCTAGTGACAACAGGAGTATAATTAAAAAATAATCCATGTAGGGCAAAAGTCTGAAATAGGATTAAAATGTACATGTTCTGCATCTTGAATCATGATGCCAGTTCCTCTCTATGGTTAAGATTTTCAGTAAGAAAGAGAAAGGGTTTTGCCAAGATCCACAACTATTTACAAAGCTCTTATTTATTCTCTCAGAAAAACCATTCAAGTCTTGTGATGACCTCAGAGGAAAATGCATTCTTTTAAGAAATTATTTAAGTCACAAGTGTGTTTGTTATGGAAAAGTGAATTTACTTGCTTAAGTTGTAAGTGATCTCAGTAATCATATTGATACTTATTAATCTACCACTCAATGTATTATATTAGACAGAAAGCACCTGACTGCTTAGTTTAGTTTTCTCCCTGCAAATTGCTTGAAATTAAAACATGCCTTCGGCCAATTCTGATCTAAATACATGACAAAGCGTTGTTCTTCCATAGGTGGTAGGATAGTCAGGACTTGGTGACTGGTTTGAAAGATTGGGCAAAGAAGACTCTTCAGGAATGATGCCCAGGCTGCCAGCTTGGGTAACCGGTAGGGGAAGAAGATGTTCAGTGATACAGGGGTCATAGGAGGAGGAGAGCAAGTTTCCCAGGAAGACAGGGTGTTTGACTCTGGACATGTGGAATTTGAGGTGCCTGTAGGAAAAATGAACAGAGCTGATTAACAAGCAAATGGACGTATATGTATGGAGCTCAAGAGAAATTTAGAAATTCAAATTTGGAGCCGACTGCACATGACTCATATAGAGCCATTCTCAGCTAAGTTTGGGACCCTTGCAATATAATTTGACCCAGGAAAGGTCAAATGTCTCTTAAAACCTTAATGCTTTCCTCACTGAGAACAGAACATGTTGACTTTAAAAGAAAATCAATATTCACTGTGGTGAATACTGCCCTTGGGTAATTTAGGAGGAAACCAGCCATGGTATTGATGTTGGGCATGAAGGGCCCTCCATCTTGGTCCTGCCAGAGTCCAGAACATAACAGGTACTCAATAATTATTTGTTGAATGAACAAGTGGTTAAACATCCCCGTTCCTCGTAGCCTGCCCTCAAATATGTCCTTATCACCCAATGAAACTGAAAATGCAAAGGCTAGAAATACTTTTTTTTTTTAATGAAAGGATCATCCCCAAGTACTTCCGGGAGGGGTAATCAGCAACCACCATGGGTCACACGATTCACCACTGGAATAATTTTTGGAAAAAGGAAGGAAAACACATGGGGAACAGGGAGCCATGGGGGTCAGGCTGCTTCCTTCACATCTTTTCCTGGGGCTGATCTGGCCTGAAGGCCTGAGGCTCTCCACCCAGGACACTCTTAAGGATACCAAAATGTCCTTCCCATCCTTTCCATTACTTGCTTTCAAATATGTCTCTGCCACCCCACTGCACACCCACCCCACCCCAGGGAACATCAACACAGTCTGAAGGCCCACTTCCCCAACCCCGCCACACTTATTTTTGTTGTTGTTTCTTCATAACATTGATCTTTGCAACTAAGTAGCAACCTGAAAAGCCAAGGAACAGTGTGCCTCCCCTTACAGTAATTTTGAGATCTCTTGGGGGACTAAAGCACGATCCCGGGGTTTATAAGAGGTGCCGCATCTTTGCAGGGAGGGGAATGTGGAGATGGGGGGAGTGGTGGGGAAAGGAAAGCCTTTGTTGTAGCTGCAAAGATATCAACAAAGGCAAGGCCTTCGCCCTGTTGGAGTGAAAGGAGGTAGAAACTGGGTGGGAAGCCTGCCCCAACCCTTCACTCTGATTTTGGCCTCTGCTTATTATTATGGTTCAGCTTCTCTCCTTAAGTCACTATTGGCTTCTGTCTCGAAGAGCAGCAACTCAGAAAGTATAAACCCGTCCCTGGAACGTCATCCTTTAGAAGCTGAAATGGAATATTCCTGGAATAACCTTTCCCTTCATGTCTGTACACAGCCCCAGGAGCAGCAATTCTGCAAGAGGGGAGTGGAGAGTGAGGCCACAACCTGTATCGTGAAGGCCTCCAAAATGCTCCTCCCTGGTACAAGTAGAGAATTAACACGAACGTACTAGGGAGGAAGGGAGAGGTCTGAATGATCAGGTTAGCAGCCTCACGTAGAAACCTCTCCTCCACCAACCATCCTCCTCAGGCAGCAAAAGCTCAGTAAGTATTTGCACTGCACACTGGGGGTTAAGTTAGGCTAGCATGGACGCTGTGAAATACCAGCCAACCCACCTCCTGATTCTCCTTTGTTCCAAGAGCTCTAGGGTCCCGCCTTTAACAACAGCTAGAAAAAAAGACTACCAGATTTCCTCTTGCCATCCTCCAAAATCCTAGTGAATTCATCACCTGAGTTAAAATTACCTTCTTGCAAAACAGACCCCAGAGACTTGGGCTGGTCTAACTCCAGCTGCTCTTTATAGCCAGAGCAACCTGACTTAATTTTTACAGATGAGCGAGTATTGGCGGTGAAAATCGATTGCTCTAAGAATGACCAAAGAAGCAGGTTCTAAAATTCCCTGAAGAGTGCTCTTCTCTCAGAAGCTGTAGAGGTGTGCAGGAATGTTAGATGCACCCCCTCTGAACAACACCTGTTGTTTGGGGGGCCAAGACTTTATTTGCTAAGACATATCTGGGAGTGTGATTTGGTTTTCCTGTTTCCATTTTGGGCTCTGGTACTTGATTTTGCTTTGTGAGTTTCTCAAAGGTGCATCCCATCTGCTGACATCTGTTGGCTCTGAGGTGACACAGTCTCACTAAGACGGCTCCTATTTAAATGTTGTGTCTTCCGCTGTTTCTGTCTCAGCGTATCTCTCCTTTTCAGTTTTCTTTCCCTCCACTGGTCCCAATGGACCCAAATGGACTACTTGACATTCTCCTGTTTTCAGTCCTCCACCTGTATTCTATCAGTATGGAATACAGTAATTACGTGATCCATCTTTAAATTCACTGGACTATAAACAGCAGCCAGAGAAGACCAACAACTCCATTTTCCATTGGAAAATGCCCAGGGGCTGGTTAACAAGAGAAGTGTTCACAGGAAAGGAAATTAACAGTTTGATGAGATTTCAGAGTCCCTGCTAGGGAGCATCAACCAACAGGAAGCCTCTTACCTGAAGCTGAGGCCATGAATCTCTTCTATACCAAAGCAGGAATTGAAATGCAGATCCACATTTGTACCTCAGATTTCCCCGGGACACTTACTTCTTAAGCATTTTCTTAAAAGATAGGAGTTTCACTGGGCTAGGGCATTATGTTTTTTGAAATGGGAGAAGTAGGGTACACTAGAAATTATATCATCGTCATCATCATCATTGTTATATAATAAAAAAATGTGGCTGGCCTTTCTCCCTAGTTCCTGGGAGACAACCTCTAAATTTTTGGAATTTTCCTAGGGATAGAAGTGTCTCTGTTATTCATGGTGGGCCCCTCGGACCGCAACTAAATTTACACTAACAAGATGGCTCAGGATGGAGGCTGGCTATGCCATCAAGACTAATAATGTGGGCTTCCCTGGTGGCGCAGTGGTTGAGAGTCCGCCTGCCGATGCAGGGGACACGGGTTCGTGCCCCGGTCCAGGAAGATCCCACATGCCGCGGAGCGGCTGGGCCCGTGAGCCATGGCTGCTGAGCCTGCGCGTCCGGAGCCTGTGCTCCGCAACAGGAGAGGCCACAACAGTGAGAGGCCCGCGTACCGCAAAAAAAAAAAAAAAAAAAAAAAAAAAAGACTAATAATGTGATTAGAGTGTAGGGCTTAGAGCACAGGTAGGGAATAGAATATTTTTCCAGATAGTTATAAAACTGGAAGATGATCTCTTTTCACCAAAAAGCCTAAGTACATAAATTCCTTCTCATCATTAAGGAATGTAAGCAAACTTAAAGATATAGAACACAATACTATACACAGAAAGAAAATATGCCCAGGGTAGCAAGCAACAGGCATTTTACAGAGCTTGTATAGAATGTTCCAGAATTGAACAAACCTAGTGGGAAGAGAAGAAATAAAGTTATAGACCAACTTCATGAAAATTATATTTAAATGCGATCATTGTGCACTGTTCAGGAATCAATATTCCCAATCTACAAAGAGTTTTAATAAATCAGTGAGAGCACATATATATAATGGAATATTACTCAGCCATAAAAAGAAATGAAGTTGAGTTATTTGTAGTGAGGTGGATGGACCTAGAGTCTGTCATACAGAGTGAAATAAGTCAGAAATAGAAAAACAAATACCGTATGCTAACACATATATATGGAATCTAAGAAAAAAAAAAAGGTCATGAAGTACCTAGGGGTAAGATGGGAATAAAGACACAGACCTACTAGAGCATGGACTTGAGGATATGGGGAGGGGGAAGGGTAAGCTGTGACAAAGTGAGAGAGTGGCATGGACATATATACACTACCAAACATAAAATAGATAGCTAGTGGGAAGCAGCCGCATAGCACAGGGAGATCAGCTAGGTGGTTTGTGACCACCTAGAAGGGTGGGATAGGGAGTGTGGGAGGGAGGGAGACGCAAGAGGGAAGAGATATGGGAACATATGTATAACTGATTCACTTTGTTATAGAGCAGAAACTAACACACCATTGTAAATCAATTAAACTCCAATAAAGAGTTTAAAAAAGTAAAGTAAAGTATTTAAAAAAGTAAATAAATGAAATTTTAAAATAAATAAATAAAATAAATCAGTGAGAAAAGACTAGCATCCCTACAGAAATAAATGACAGAGCACACAGACAAGAAAATTTTAAAAGAGATAACACAAATGGCCAATATACACATGGCAATATGTGCAACATTTCTGGAAACAAAAAAATACCAGTTAAAAATATTGAGATATATTTTACAAAACAAAATAACAATAAAAGAGAGAACTAACAGGTAGAGATACTAGTCTTTGGAAAGGAAAAAAGAAATTTAAGAGATATCATTTCTTTACCTAAAAGACTGGCAAAGATAAAAAAGATTTCCAATACCTAGTACTGGAAAAGTGAACTCTCTTATTAACAGTGTTGGATGTGTAAATTAGCAAAAGCTTTCTGGTGGGAAATTTGGCATTATGTATTAAAATGGTACATGGGCATTCCCTTTCACTAATTCCATTTCCAGAAATTTATAATATGTTGATAATCAGATGAGTATACACATACGTATATACACACACACATCTACACACACTCACATCCACATACATACATAGAGGCAACATATCTATTAGTAGATAGTTAAAACAGATTACAGTATATTCCCCACATGCAGAATAATATACAACCATTAAAAATTAAGATGTTGATCCATATTATTTTTGGCTACAACACATTGCTGAATAAGAAAATAAGTAGCAAAAAAAGCATTCATATCATATTCTCATTTTAGTTGTGTGAGTGTACAAATACTAGCAATTGTTCTATTCATGAGGGGGACTTACACGTGATTTTCACTTTTTTATTGTTTGAATTTATTTTAGACTTTTTTTTTTACAGCAGTTTAAGGTTCATAGAAAAATTGAGAGGAAGGTGTAGAGATATCTCATATATCCCCCTCCCCCATTATCAACATCCCCACCAAAGTAGAACATTTGTTACAATTGATAAACCTACATTGACTTATCTTAACCACCCAAAGTCCATAGTTTATTTTAGGGTTCACTCTTGGTGTTGTACATTCTATACATTTGGACAAAGGTATAATGACATGTATCTACCATTATAGTATACAGAGTAGTTTCACTGCCCTAATAATCCTCTGTGGTCCTCACAGAGATGAATAAAATCCTCTGCTTATCCCTCTCCACCACCCCCCACCAACCTCTGGCAACCACTGATGTTTTACTGTTTCCAAGGTTTTGCCTTTTCCAGAATATCAAATAGTTAGAATCACAGAGTGTATAGCATTTTCAGATTGACTTCTTTCCCTTGTTTATATGCATTTATGTTTCCTCCGTCTCTTTTCATGGCTTAAGCACTCACTTCTTTTTAGTACTGAATAATATTCCACTGTCAGGATATATTACAGTTTGTTTATCTATTCACCTTCTGAAGGATATCTTGGTTGCTTCCAAGTTTGGGCAGTTATGAATGAATTAAGCTGCTATAATATCTGTTTGCAGGTTTTTGTGTGGACATAAGTTTCACCTCCTTTGGATAAATACCAAGGAGTGTGATTACTGGATCATATAGTAGGAGTATGTTTAGTTTTGTAAGAAACTGCCAAACATTCCTCCAAAATGACTATATAATTTCATCTCCGCCAGCAATGAATTAGAGAGCAACAGGAGCTCTCATCTGTTGCCAGTATTTTGTTGTCAGTGTTCCGAATTTTGGGCTATTCTAATAGGTGTGTGGTTGTATCTCATTGTTGTCTTAATTTGTATTTCCCTGCTGACATATGATGTGGAGCGTCTTTTCCATATGCTATTTGCCATGTGTATATCTTCATTGGTGAGGTGTCTGTTTAGGTCTTTTGTCCATTTTTTAATTGGGTTCTTCACTTTCTTATTGTTGAATTTTAAGAGTTCTTTGTATATTTAGAATGACAGTCCTTTATCAGATGTGTCTTTTGCAAATATTTTCTCTGTGGCTTGTCTTCTCATTATTTTGGCATTATATTTTTTCAGAGCATAAGTTTTCTATTTTAATGAAGTCCAGCTTATCAATTATTTCTTTCATAGATTATACTGTTGTTGTATCTAAAAAGTTATCAACATTTTCAAGGCCATATAAGTCTTCTCCTATTTTATCTTCTAAAAGTTTTACAGTTTTGTTTTACATTTAGGTCTATGATCATTTTGAGTTAAAAGTCTATGATTTTTTGCTGTTGTTGTTCATGTGGATGTCCAGTTGTTTCAATGCCATTTTTTGAAAAGGCTATCTTTGCTCCATTGTGTTACCTTTGTTCTATTGTATTACCTTTTGTCAAGATCACTTGACTATATTTATGTGGGTCTATTTCTGGGCTCTCTTTTCTGTTCTATTAGTCTATTTGTCTATTTTTTCACCAATACCACACTGCCTTGATTACTGTAGCTTTATAGTATAGTCTTGAAGTCTAGTAGTATTAGTCTTCCAATTTTATTCTTCTTCTTCAATGGTTTGTGGGCTATTCTGGGTCTTTGCCTCTACAAATAAACTTCAGAATCAGTATGTCAGTATCCACAAAATAACTTCTGGGGTTTTCACTGGAATTGCATTGAATCTATAGATTAAGTTGGGAAGAACTAACATCTTGACATACTGATTCTTCCTATCCCTGAGCATGAAATATCTCCCCATTTATTTAGTTCTTCTTTGAGTTCACTCATCAGAGTTTGTGCTTTTCCTCACATAAATCTTGTACATATTTTATTAGATTTATACCTAAGTATTTCATTTTTGTAATGCTAATATAAATGGTATTGTGTTTTTAATTTCAAATTCCCTTGTTCATTGGTAGTATATAGGAAAACAATTAACTTTTGTATATTAACCTTGTATTCTGCAACCTTGCTGTAAGCACGTATTAATTCCAGGAGTTTGTTGTTGTTGTTGATTCTTTCAGATTTGTTACATAGACAATTATGTCATCTATGAACAAAGACAGTTCTACTTCTTTCTTCCCAATTCATATAAATTTCTTATTCTTTTCTTATTGCATTGCGAGAAATTCCAGTACAATGTTGAAAAGAGGTGGTGAAAGGGTATACCCTTGCCTCATACCTGATCTTAGTGAGAAAGCTTCGAGTTTCTCACCACTAAGTATGATGTTAGCTGTAGGTTTTTTTGTAGTCTATCAAGTTGAGTAGGTTCCCCTCTATTCCTAGTTTACTGAGGAGTTTTTATCATGAGTGGGTGTTGGATGTTGTTAAATGCTTTTTTTTCTTTTTTTGCATCTGTTGATGTGATCATGTAATTTTTCTTCTTTAGCCTGTTGATGTGATGATTACATTAATTGATTTTTGAATGTTGAACCAGATCTGCATACCTAGGATAAATCCCACTTGGTTGTAGTGTATAATTTTTCTTATATGTTATTTGAATTTGATTTGCTAATATTTTGTTGAGGACTTTTGCATTTATGATCATGAGAGATATTGGTCTGTAGTTTTCTTATATTGTGTTCGTGTGGTTTTGGTATCAGGCTAATGCTGTCCTCTTTGACTGAATTAGGAAGTATTCCCCTGCTTCTATCCTCTGAAAGAGATTGTAGAGAATTGGTATAATTTCTTCCTTAAATGTTTGGTAGAATTCACCAGTGAACCTTCTGGGCCTGGTGCTTTCTGGTTTGGAGGTCATTAATTATCATGCAATTTCTTTAGTAGAGGTAGGCTTATTCAGATTGTATATTTCTTCTTGTGTGAATTTTGGTAGATTGTATCTTTCAAGGAATTTGTCCATTTCATCTAAGCTATCAAATCTAGGGGCATAGAGTAGTTCAAAGTATTCCATTATTATTCTTTTTTTTTTTTTTTTTTTTGCGGTACGTGGGCCTTTCGCTATTGTGGCCTCTCCCGCTGCAGAGCACAGGCTCCGGACGTGCAGCCCCAGTGGCCATGGCTCATAGGTCCAGCCGCTCTGCGGCATGTGGGATCTTCCCAGACTGGGGCATGAACCCGTGTCCCCTGCATTGGCAGACGGACTCTCAACCACTGCACCACCAGGGAAGCCCTCCATTATTATTCTTTTAATGTCTGTGGGATGTGTAGTGATCTTCCCTCTTTCATTTCATATATTAGTAATTTGTATTCTCTTTTTTTCTCAGTCTGGATAGAGCTTATTAATTTTATTGCTTACCCCCCACAAAGAACTAGCTTTGGTTTTGTTGATTCTCTCTATTGAGAGATGAAAAACAAGCAAGGTTTTCTCTAAGCTAATTTTTTCCAAAGAACTAACTTTTGGTTTTGTTGATTTTCTCCTATTTTCAATTTCATTGATTTCTGCTCTAATCATTATTATTTCTTTCTTTCTGTTTACTTTTGATTTAATTTGCTCTTCTTTTTCTAGTTTCCTAAGGTGTAAACTTAGATTATTGATTTCAGGTCTTTCTTCTGTTCTAATATATGTATTCAATGCTGTAAATTTCCCTCTAAGCACTACTTTTGCTGCCTCCCACAAATTTTGATAAGTTGTGTTTTCATTTTCATTTAGTTCAAAACATTTTTAAATTTCTCTTGAAATGTCTTCTTTGACCCAGACATTATTAGGAAGTGTTATTTACTCTCCACTCATTTGGCCATTTTCCAGTTATCTTTCTGTTATTGATTTCTGGTTTAATTCCATTGTGGTCTAGGAACAGACATTGTATAATTTCTATTCTTTTAAATTCATTAAAGTGTGTTTTATGGCCCAGAATATAGTCAATTTTGATGGATGTTGTGTGTTACCTTGAGAAGAATGCTATTCTGCTATTGTTGGATGAAGTAGACTATAGATATAAATTATATCTAATTGATTAATGGTGTTGTTGAGTTCAATATATCCTTCCTCAATTTCTGTCTGCTGCATTTGTCCATTTCTGCTACAGGAGTGTTGAAGTCTCGAATTATTATAGTGTATCCATCTATTTCTCCTTGTGTTTCTATCAGTTTTTGCCTCACGTACTTTGGTACTTTATTGTTAGACACACACATGTTAAAGATTGTTATGTTTTCTTGCAGAATAGGCCCCTTTATCATTATGTAATGCCCTTCTTTATCCCTGATAACATTTCTTATTTTGAAGTCTACTTTGAAATTAATATAGCTACTCCTGTCTTCCTCTGAAATTTTGAAATGTTAGCATGTAATATTTTTCTCCATCCATTTACTTTTGATCTATATGTGTCTTTATGTTTAAAGTGAGTTTATTGTATGCAACATATAGTCAGATCTTGTTCCTTGATACACTCTGACAGTGCCTGTTTTTTAATTTTTAATTAATTAATTAATTAATTTTTATACAGCAGGTTCTTATTAGTTATCAATTTTATACATATTAGTGTATATATGTCAATCCCAATCTCCCAATTCATCCCACCACCACAACCCACCCCTGCTTTCTCCCCTTGGTGTCCATATGTTTGTTCTCTACATCTGTGTATCTGTTTCTGCATCCCTGTTTTATAATTGGTGCATTTAGACCATTGACATTCATAGTGATTTTTGATATTATTAGATTAAAATCTCCCATATATGTTACTGTTTTCTACTTGTTGCCCTTGTTCTTGTTTTTGTCCTCCACTCTTTTTCTGCCTTTTGTAATTTTTTTCTGCCTTTTGTAATTTTAATTGAGCATTTTGTATGATTCCATTTTTCTCTCCTTTCTTAGCATATCAGCTATATATATATATTTTGTTTTACTTTTTTTAGTGGTGGTCTTAGTGTTTACAATATACATTTACAACTAATCCAAGTCCACTTTTAAAAAACCCTATAATGCCTCATGGGTAGTGTACATACCTTTTAATAACAAAATAATTCTAACTCCTTTCTCCTGTCCCTTATGTTGCTGTCATTCATTTCATATATATATATATATATATAATACATATAGGCACATAAGATATAAATATAAAAGCATACATAGTTGAATACATTGTTGCTATTATTATTTTGAACAAACTGTTTTCCATTACATCAATTAAGAATAAGAAAATAGGGGCTTCCCTGGTGGCGCAGTGGTTGAGAGTCCGCCTGCCGATGCAGGGGACATGGGTTTGTGCCCCGGTCCAGGAGGATCCCACATGCCGCGGAGCAGCTGGGCCCGTGAGCCATGGCCGCTGAGCCTGCACGTCCGGAGCCTGTGCTCCGCAACGGGAGAGGCCACAAAAATGAGAGGTCCGCATACAGAAAAAAAAAAAAAAGAAAAAAAAGAAAAAAAGAGATTGGTTCAAGATGGCAGAGTAGAAGGACATGTGCTCACTCCCTCTTGCGAGAGCACCAGAATCACAACTAACTGCTGAACAATCATTGACAGGAAGACACTGGAACTCACCGAAAAAGGTACCCCACATCCAAAGACAAAGGAGAAGCCACAATGAGATGGTAGGAGGGGCGCAATCACAATAAAATCAAATCCCATAACCACTGGGTGGGTGACTCACAAACTGGAGAACAATTATACCTCAGAAGTCCACCCACTGGAGTGAAGATTCTGAGCCCCACGTCAGGTATCCCAACCTGAGCGTCTGGCAATGGGAGGAGGAATTCCCAGAGAATCAGACTTTTTGAAAGCTAGCGGAATTTGATTTCAGGACTTTGACAGGAATGGGGGAAACAAAGTCTCCACTCTTAGAGGGCACACACAAAGTAGTTTGTGCATCAGCACACAGGAGGAAGGAGCAGTGACCCCATAGGAGACTGAACCAGACCTACCTGCTACTGTTAAAGGGTCTCCTGCAAAGGTGGGGGGGTGTTTGTGGTTCACCGCAGGGACAAAGTGACTGGAAGCAGAATTTCTGAAAAGTACTCCTTGGCGTGAGCCCTCCCAGAGTCTGCCATTAGCCCCAGCAAAGAGCATGTAGCCTCCAGTGCTGGGTTGCCTCAGGCCAAACAACCAACAGGGAGGGAACTCAGCCCCACCCATCAACAGACAAGCAGATTAAAGTTTTACTGAGTTCTGCCCACCAGAGCAACACCTAGCTCTACCCACCACCAATCCCTCCCATCAGGAAGCTTGCACAAGCCTCTTAGATAGCCTCATCCACCAGAGGGCATACAGCAGAAGCAAGAAGAACTACATTCTGCAGCCTGTGGAATGAAAACCACAGTCACAGAAAGATAAACCAAGTGAAAAGGCAGAGGTCTATGTACCAGATGAAGGAAGAAGATAAAAACCCAGAGAAACAACTAAATGAAGTGGAAATAGGGAACCTTCGAGAAAAAGAATTCAGAATAATGATATTGAAGACAATCCACGACCTCGAAAAAGAATGGAGGCAAAGATCAAGAAGTTGCAAGAGGGGTGGGATAGGGAGGGTGGGAGGGAGGGAGACGCAAGAGGAAAGAGATATGGGAACATATGTATATGTATAACTGATTCACTTTGTTATAAAGCAGAAACTAACACACCATTGTAAAGCAATTATACCCCAATAAAGATGTTAAAAAAAAAAAAAGAAGTTGCAAGAAACGCCTAATAAAGACCTAGAAGAATTAAAGAACAAACACCTACAACAATTAAAGAACAAACAAATAGAGATGAACAATACAATAACTGAAATGAAAAATACACTAGAAGGAATCAATAGCAGAATAACTGAGGAAGAAGAACGGATAAGTAACCTGGAAGACAGAATGATGGAATTCACTGCTGTGCAACAGAATAAAGAAAAAAGAATGAAAAGAAATGAAGACAGCCTAAGAGACCTCTAGGACAACATTAAACACAGCAACATTCGTGTTATAGGGGTCCCATAAGGAGGAGAGAGAGAAAAGACCCGAGAAAATATTTGAAAAGATTATAGTCAAAAACTTCCCTAACATGGGAAAGGAAATAGCCACCCAATTCCAGGAAGTGCAGAGTCCCAGGCAGGATAAACCCAAGGAGAAACACGCTGAGACACATAGTAATCAAATTGAGAAAAATTAAAGACAAAGAAAAATTAAAAGCAATAAGGGAAAAATGACAAATAACATATAAGGGAACTCCCACAAGATTAATAGCTGATTTATTAGCAGAAACTCTACAAGCCAGAAGGGAGTGGTGCAATATATTTAAAGTGATGAAAGGGAAGAACCTACAACCAAGATTACTCTACCCAACAAGGATCTTATTCATATTTGACAGAGAAATCAAAAGCTTTACAAACAAGCCAATGCTAAAAGAATTCAGCACCACCAAACCAGCTCTACAACAAATTCTAAAGGAACTTCTCTAAGTGAGAAACACAAGAGAAGGAAAGGACCTACAATAACAAACCCAAAACAATTAAGAAAATGGTAATAGGAACATACATATTGATATTACCTTAAATGTGAATGGGTTAAATGCTCCAACCAACAGACACAGGCTCACTGAATGGATACAAAAACAAGACCCATATATATGCTGTCTACAAGAGACCCACTTCAGACCCAGGGACACATACAGACTGAAAGTGAGGGGATAGAAAAAGATATTCCATACAAATGGAAATCAAAAGAAAGCTGAAGTAGCAATACTCATATCAGATAAAATAGACTTTAAAATAAAGAATGTTACAGGAGACAAGGAAGGACACTACATAATGATGAAGGGATCATTCCAAGAAGAAGATATAACAATTATAAATATATATGCACCCAACATAGCAGCACCTCAATACATAAGGCAACTGCTAACAGCTATAAAAGAGGAAATCAACAGTAACACAACAATAGTGAGGGACTTTAACACCTCACTTACACCAATGGACAAATCATCCAGACAAATACTTAATAAGGAAACACAAGCTTTAAATAACACATTAGACGAGATACATTTAATTGATATATATAGGACATTTCATCCGAAAACAGCAGATTACATTTTCTTCTCAAGTGCACATGGAACATGAATTGTTCCAGAATTGATCACATCTTGGGTCACAAATCAAGCCTCGGTAAATTTAAGAAAATTGAAATCGGATCAAGCATCTTTTCTGACCACAACACTATGAGAATAGAAATAAATTACAGGGAAAAGAATGTAAAAAACACAAACACATGGAGGCTAAACAATACGTTACTAAATAACCAAGAGATCACTGAAGAAATGAAAGAGGAATCAAAAATACTTAGAAACAAATGACAACAAAAACACGATGATCCAAAACCTATGGGATGCAGCAAAAGCAGTTCTAAGAGGGAAGTTTATAGCAATAAAATCCTACCTCAAGAAACAAGAAAAATCTCAAATAAACAATCTAACCTTACACCTAAAGCAATTAGAGAAAGAAGAACAAGCAAAACCCAAAGTTAGTAGAAGAGAAGAAATCATAAAAATAAGAGCAGAAATAAATGATATAGAAACAAAGAAAACAGTAGCAAATATCAATAAAACTAAAAACTGGTTCTCTGAGAAGATAAACAAAATTGATAAACCTTTAGCTAGACTCATCAAGAAAAAGAGGGAGAGGACTCAAATCAATAAAATTAGAAATGAAAAAGGAGAAATTACAACAGACACCGCAGAAATACAAAGCATCCTAAGAGACTACTACAAGCAACTCTATGCCAACAAAATGGACAATCTGGAAGAAATGGGCAAATTCTTAGAAAGGTATAACCTTCCAAGACTGAACCAGGAAGAAGTAGAAAATATGAACAGACCTATCACAAGTAATGAAATTGAAACTGTGATTAAAAATCTTCCAACAAACAAAAGTCCAGGACCAGATGGCTTCACAGGTAAATTCTATCAAACGTTTAGAGAAGAGCTAACACCCGTTCTTCTCAAACTCTTCCAAAAAATTGCAGAGGAAAGAACACTCCAAAACTCATTCTATGAGGCAACCATCACCCTGATACCAAAACCAGACAAAGATACTACAAAAAAGAAAATTACAAACCAATATCACTGTTGAATATAGATGCAAAAATCCTCAACAAAATACTAGCAGACAGAACCCAACAACACATTTAAAGGATCATACACCATGATCAAGTGGGATTTATCCCAGGGATGCAAGGCTTCTTCAATATATGCAAATCAATCAATGTGATACACCATATTAACAAATTGAAGAATAAAAACCATATGATCATCTCAATAGATGCAGAAAAAACTTTTGACAAAATTCAACACCCATTTGTGATAAAAACTCTCCAAAACGTAGGCATAGAGGGAACCTACCTTAATATAATAAAGGCCATATATGACAAACCCACAGCAACCATCATTCTCAATGGTGAAAAGCTGAAAGCATTTCCTCTTTGATCAGGAACAAGACAAGGATGTCCACTCTTATCACTCTTATTCACATAGTTTTGAAAGTCCTAGCCACAGCAATCAGAGAAGAAAAGAAATAAAAGAAATACAAATTGGAAAAGAAGAAGTAAAGCTGTCACTGTTTGCAGATGACATGATACTATACATAAAGAATCCTAAAGATGCCACCAGAAAACTACTAGAGCTAATCAATGAATTTGGTAAAGTTGCAGGATACAAAATTAATGCACAGAAATCTCTTGCATTCCTATACACTAACAACAAAAGATCAGAAAGAAATTAAGGAAACAATCCCATTCACCACTGCAACAAAAAGAATAAAATACTTAGGAATAATCCTACCTAAGGAGGTAAAAGACCTGTATGCAGAAAACTATAAGACACTGATGAAAGAAATCAAAGATGACACAAACAGATGAAGAGATATGCCATGTTTGTGGATTGGAAAAATCTATTTGTAAAAGTGACTATACTACCCAAAGCAATCTACAGATTCAGTGCAATCCCTATGAAATTATCAATGGCATTTTTTTACAGAAGTAGAACAAAAAAATCTGAAAATTTGTACGGAGACACAATAGACTCCAAATAGCCAAAGCAATCTTGAGGGAAAAAAACAGAGCTAGAGGAATCAGACTCCCTGACTTCTGACTATACTACAAAGCTACAGTAATCAAGACAATATTGTACTGGCACAAAAACAGATATATAGATCAATGGAACAGGATAGAAAGCCCAGAGATAAACCCACCCACCTACGGTCAACTAATATATGACAAAGGAGTCAAGGATATGCAATGGAGAAAAGACAGTCTCTTCAATAAGTGGTGCAGGGAAAACTGGACAGCTACATGTAAAAGAATGAAATTAGAACACTCCCTAACACCATATACAAAAATAATCTCAAAATGGATTAAAGACCTAAATGTAAAAACAGAAACTATAAAACTCTTAGAGGAAAAGAGGAAGAACACACTTTGACATAGATCACAACAAGATCTTTTTTGATCCACCTCCTAGAATAATGGAAATAAAAACAAAAATAAACCAATGGGACCTAATGAAACTTAAAAGCTTTTGCACAGCAAAAGAAACCATAAACAAGATGAAAAGACAACCCTCAGAATGGAAGAAAATATTTGCAAACGAATCAATGGACAAAGGATTAATCTCCAAAATATATAAACAGCTCATGCAGCTCAATATTAAAAAAACAAACAACCCAATCCAAAAATGGGCAGAAGACCTAAATAGAAATTTCTCCAAAGAAGACATATAGATGGCCAAGAGGCCCATGAACAGCTGCTCAACAACATCACTAATTATTAGAGAAATGCAAATGAAAATTATAATGAGGTATCAACTCACACCAGTTAGAATAGGCATCATCAGAAAATCTACAAACAACAAATGCTGAAGAGGCTGTGGAGAAAATGGAACCCTCTTGCACTGTTGGTGGGAATGTAAGTTGATAGAGTCACTATGGAGAACAGCATGGAGGTTCCTTAAAAAACTAAAAATAGAATTACCATATGACCCAGCCATCACACTACTGAGCATATACCCCAGAGAAAGCCATAATTCAAAAAGACACATGCACCCCAATGTTCATCGCAGCACTATTTACAATAGCCAGGTCATGGAAGCAACCTAAATGCCCATCGACAGACAAATGGATAAAGAAGATGTGGTACATATATACAATGGAATATTACTCAGCCATAAAAAGGAACGAAATTGGGTCATTTGTAGAGATGTGGATGGATCTAGAGAGTGTCATACAGAGTGAAGTAAGTCAGAAAGAGAAAAACGAATATCCTATATTAATGTATATATGTGGAACCTAGAAAAATTGTAGAGATGAACCTGTTTGCAAGGCAGAAATAGAGACACAGATGTAGAGAACAAACGTATGGACACCAAGTGGGGAAAGTGGTGAGAGTGGGGTGGTGGTGGTGGGATGAATTGGGAGATTGGGATTGACATGTATACACTAATATGTATAAAATAGATAACTAATAAGAACCTGCTGTATAAAAAAATTCAAAAAAAAGAATAAGGAAATAAAAGTTTTTATTTTACCTTCACTTATTCCTTCTTCAATGCTCTTCTTTTTTTAATGTTGATCTACATTTATATCACTTTCCTTCCCTCTAAAGAATTTCTTTTAAAATTTCTTGCAAGTCAGGTCTACTGGCAACATATTCCTTCAATTTTTGTTTGTCTCAGTCTTTATTTCTCCTTCACTTTTGGAGGATAATTTCTCTGAGTACAGAATTCTAGATTGGTGGCATTTTTTCTCTCAATAATTTAAATATTTCACTTCTCTCTCTTCTTGCTTGCATGGTTTCTGAGGAGACATCAGATTAACTCTTATCTTTGTTGTTCCATAGGTAATATATTTTTCCCCTCTAGCTTCTTTCAGGATTTTTTTCTTTATCTTTGATTTTCTGTAGTTTGAAAATGATATGCCTCAGTGTATTTTTCTTCATTTATGCTACTTGGTGTTTTCTGAGCTTCCCCAGTCTGTGGTTTGATGTCTGACATTAATCAGGTTAAATTCTCAATCATTATTATTTCAAATTTTTCTTCCTTTCCTTTCTACCTTTCATCTGCTTCTGGTATTTCCATTATGTGTATGTTACACTTTTTGTAGTTGTCCCAAAATACAAAATATTGTTCTCTTTGCTTTTCAGTTTGGAAGGTTTCTATTGAGATAGCCTCAAACTCAATTTGAAACACAGAGTGGAGTAAGTCAGAAAGAGAAAAACAAATACCATATGCTAATACATATATATGGAATCTAAAAAAAAAAAGGAAAAGGTTCTGATGAACCTAGGGGTGGGACAGGAATAAAGATGCAGATGTACAGAATGGACTTGAGGACACAGTGGGGGGGAAGGGGAAGCCGGAACAACATGAGAGAGTAGCACTGACATATATACACTACAAAATGTAAAATAGATAGCTAGCGGGAAGCAGCTGCATAGTACAAGGAGATCAGCTCAGTGCTTTGTGACCACCTAGAGGAGTGGGATAGGGAGGGTGGGAGGAAGGTGCAAGAGGGAGGGGATATGGGGATATATGTATACATATAGCTGATTCACTTTGTTATACAGCAGGAACGAACTCAACATTGTAAAGCAATTATACTCCAATAAAGATGTAAAAAAAAAAATGGATGGGGAGTAACAGGCTGTTCGGAAGCTCTGAATATGTAGGTCGGGCTTGATAATCCTAAGCATTATTGTAGGGTGATCCCCATTTACTGGTGAAGACCTATGCTTAGGTCTTTCCTTTGGACTGGTCAAATAAACCAGAGAGATTTCTCCCTATCTCCTACTGAGAGGGTGAAGGACTGGGTGTCATCGTTCTGGGGCTGAGTGAGGTATTCACTGTGCCTGTCAATCTGTTAATAGCCCCAGTTCCAGAAGAAGCTGATACTGAGATTTTGGGTTTGGTTCTTAGTTTACCCCATTCTGGTTTAAGGTTGTTCTTCCCTAGTTCTAGGATGGAAGGCTCATTATGGCAGGAAAGCTGAGATCAAGAATTATATCTTAGCTTTGACATTTCCAAAGTTTAAACTCCAAAGGACCCAGGACATAAAGTTTATGTTGTTGTGCAAGATAAACTACCTAAAATTTGAAAATAAGGCAAAATATTGGCTTTATGACCTTTCTAAAAAGTCTGTGAAAGGTCGTCTGACTTACCCAGGGAATGACACTTTTGTTGTGACCCAGGTATTTTACAAGCCTGGTAAATTAAGAGATTAACTTTTAGAAGAATAATAAGGTGTGATGATATATTTACGGGGAGTGGGAGCTGGTAGAGAAGTTAACCTCCACACTTGTCTACAGAGCATTAACTTGTTTAGTATCTATTTAGCAATCTTATTTCGGTATTCCTTTCTCCACTAACTATAATCCCCATTTCTCAAATTTTCTACAAACCAGCTCTCGTCTTACTGCAGGTTTCTTCATTAATGAGTTAAACTTTGGCATGAGTTTACCATTTGTATGTGTGGGAATTATGTTTTTTAAACAGTTTGAGAATTGTGCTTTTACACCATCAGTGAAAAATCTGGAAGAATAGTGCTCGGTAATGATAAATTGTTTCTCCTGGCCTTCCTCCCCAGGTTAGATGAAGTTCCCCCAAACTGGGAGAGGAGAAGAGTCAGAGGGAAGCCAAAGAGCTTAGAAACTGGAAGGTGTTAGGAAGAGGTCTGAAATGCAGAGTGTAAGTAATTTACTTTTTATAAAAAGTGGATCGTACTGTACTTGCTATTGTATATTGTACTCAATAGTATGGCATGAACATCTTTATAGGTCAACAAATAACTCTTCTAAAATACAGCTTTTCTTGGTTAATCGTACTCCACCACATGAGCTAGTTTCATGATTTAGAAAAACTGCCCATTCTCCTTCCAACTGGTAGTCACAATCAGTCTCATTATCCTAGTTTTTAAGTCTTGAGTTAAAAGAACATCTCCTTATTGGAAAGAATCCTAGACTGGGTGGACCCCAACAGACAACTCTATTCAAGATCTAGTGACTGAGAGCTGGCAAAACCAAGTTAGCTTCTCTTTCCGAAAACCCCGTAATGAAGCCAGTTGTGTTTAATTCTCGCTGGCCATTCGAGGGTGACACTGATTCAACTCCTTCCAAGGAGAGCTTCAGGAATGGAGGGCAATGGGTTCAGGAAGCCTCCCTAATGTGTCTTAAGTAATAGCAAAACCACCCCTAGGTCTGTATTCACGTAGCCCTTGACCATGAGGTAGGGATGTGCCTTCTGGCTGCAAGCTGGTGCTACACTTCCCTCAGCCTATAAACAGAAAGTAATAAATGGGTCTGCTCAGAAGGGCATCGGGGAGACTGCTGTGGGCTTCTGAAAGAAGGACTTCTGTCGTGGACAGAGATACCAGTGTCCAAGAGCCCTGACCCCATGGTGATAACTGCAGTGCCCTTAGCAGCCCCTGAAATTGCACTTGGGAGTGGGGAGTCTCAGAGTTTATCAATAACCTTTCCCTGGGATGCTGGTTTTAATCATTTCCTATTTCTTTTGGGAGCTTACATTTGCCACAAATCAAAGCTCCTCCAATTGAGAGCAATGTTGGGATTGGGATTTTGTTACTATTGTGTGTGTGTGCATGTGTGTGTGTGTCCTGTAGCTTTGAAAACACAGTGTGTTCGGATCAAACAGCAGCATTTGGATTGATATAAATTTGGTCAAAACAGATTTCTATTTGTTTTTGCTATTTTGTGCATTTTATCCTAAAAATCAAAGACACATAGAATGTATTCAATAAGGTCCCAAGAAACTTTTTAAAAGCTTGTTCCTGTGATAGAAACAAAATACAAATTCCTAGTTTCTTTTTATAAGAGAAAAAAATGTCATTTTCCCCCAAGTGTTGAGAGAAGAAAAGAATATTTATAATACGAATCTGGAGGCTAAATCAATTACAGGCCATGACCGTTTCTCTGTTATTTTATTGTTTTAATAATGTTGTGTTATATTCAGGGCATATTATCTTCATTAGTTGAAAGGACAAAATAGAATCACATGCAGACTTTCTTGGTAATTCATTTAATTTCCTGTTTTCTGTCTTTTTGGTGACTGCTGTAGAAAGACTATTTAAAAAGTTTCCCCTTTGAAAACGGCCCAAGGAGCAAAGGAAACTTGTATTTTAATGATTTGTGAGTTGGTGAGAGGAATGCATTTCACAAGGCCTAGCTACCGTTCCAAACGGTGACAGGACAAAAAAGAACTGAGTGAAAATGTAGATGGGACCAAGTCGTGGGTTTGGGGAACAGAGGTTAGTGCTCATCTGCTTCATAAAAGATGGTGATAATGTGTTTTCCATGTGTGAAAGGCTGGAATGAGTGATGTGAAGTCCAGTTGTCTTAACTGGGTCAGAAAAATAACATTGCCTGCAGAAACAAATATGTGATAATATACATAACTTGTACACATCAGAAAATAGAAATGATTACACCATTAAGGGCTCTCAAAAATAAGATAGCTCTTTCCCCTGCTTGAAAAAGAACACCTGGGCCAGGTAAAGAAACAGATTTCAACCCTCTGACCCTTCCCTCCCAGCCTCTAACCTTCCCCACACAGATTCTGTAGACTGGGACAGTTGGCATTGGTCACAGAGGCAGCTGCAATGAATAAAACAGCTTCATCCTGGGTTCCTGGATACCTGTGCAATGCATTCCCAGAAGACTCTGGGCTTTCCAGCCTGTAGGACCCACCCTTTCCCCCTTACTCTCCTCCAGGAGAAAGGAGGAATCCAGGGGGCTGCCTGGATTTCATAAAGCAAAAACCCTTGGAGAGGTGAACTTCCATGATTGCACTGTTAAATGTATTATACCTTGTGAGGGACCATGGTCTTGTTGGCTTCGAAGTACCTAAGTTGTTGATTCCAAGGGGACTGTCGTCTTTACTAAGAAGAGAACAAGGAGGTATATCCACCCTTAGCCTTAACCTTCCCCCAGCCCCCCTTCAAATAAGAACGGGAATACAATTAAAGGGCACATGTCAGAAAATCTGATTTAGAGAATATGTGGTGAAGTTTTATCTTTCATGAAAGAAAATGTTCTGTTTTTCCCATTATAAATGCCTTGGTTCCTGCCAAGCCTCTTTTTTCCCAAATGTCTTAGAAGATCTTGGTATAACTCAGCAGAGATAGGACAGCACCAACACTGAGTTTAATTTAATCCAAGATTGAGCGCTGTTATATTAAGAATACTTCCTGAAATCCCTTCCCCACCACCAGCAAAACAGCTTTTGATACTAAGAATCCGTTTTTAATTCTCTCATTGAATAATGTAATACAGTTTCCATTTGGACCTTGCCATATAGGCACAGTGGGCTGGGAGGGGAAAGTGTGGTCAGTCTTTCTCACGACGTGGCAGATTCTCATGGCTCAGTCCTGGCAGCGCCAGTTTGGGCATCTGGCTGGTATTAGGGACTCACAGAGAGGCCTGACCATGTGACTTCCCAAGGTCAGGTGGTCATGAAAGACTTCAAGGGCAGGGACCACCAGTGCCTGCCATGAGGCAAGTGGTCAATAAATGTTAGATGTTAAGATAAGCACGTTGGGATTTGAAATCTCAAGATCTGAGTGATCAAAATGCACTTTATTAGCTATAAAAATTGACCCATCGCTTCATGTACTGGCTCAGAGAAGTGTGAGAGCTTGAGTATTCTTGTAGTAGAGGAGGTTGTTTAAGGCAGGCAAAGCTCTGTTCTTTTTCAAACATGCCTGTTTCAAATGTACTGGTCTTTTCTTTTTTTCTTTCAATGGCTTCTATTTCTCCTTGCAATGCCTTAATCGTTTGAACAGAAAGGCTTCTCTGAGGCTTATGTAGAAGGCTTCATCTAACATTCCTGCTTTGCACAGACCCCAAGCCCTGTCTCCCACCCCTAAATCAATGTCTGGGTCCAAAGACCCCTTGGGCTACCTCTACACCAGCTCATGCCTGTGCCACTAGTTTTTATTTCTCTATTTCTGGCACCCAAAAAAGGAGTCATACTTTTCCCCCCCAAACTCATTTTTCTTAATGTTTAGACTTTAGTGCTTCTACACATGTTGAGGGAGGGGGCATATCTACATTAGCTCAGGTCCTCCTTATTGGAGAAAGTTCCTTCCATCTCCTTTACATTGTGGAAATATACTCTATTATGTTCAGAGACATTTTAAGAGTAATAACGTCTAATCTTTGAAGAATGAATTACAACAAAATTAATGTAGTTTAAAGCATAACAGAATGAGTTTCTATGATCAATATATAAACTCTGTTTCTTCATTCTAGAGTTCAAAAGCTATTGCTCCCCTCCCCCCATCACCCATTGGGTACCACTAATTACAGGAATTATTATATTTCTTAGAATCATTAGATTTTTATCACTGGAAGGGAAACAGCTGCCTTCAAGGCCAGGCAGATAACACAGACGAGTGACTTTGGTGAAAGGCAACAGGGAATGGTATGGACTGTAGTAAAATGGAGACCTCAAGCTCCATCTAGAGGTAGCCAGGTTCCATTTTTAAAAACTGCTGCGATCCAGGCTACATGTAAATCAATGAAACTAGAACACTCCCTTACACCATACACAAAAATAAACTCAAAATAGTTTAAAGGCGTAAATATAAGACATGATACCATAAAACTCCTAGAAGAGAACACAGGCAAAATATTCTCTGACATAAATCATACCAATATTTTCTTAGCTCAGTCTCCTAAGATGAAAGAAATAAAGGCAAAAATAAACAAATGGGACGTAGTCAAACGTAAAAACCTTTGCTCAGCAAAGAAAACCATCAAAACAAAAAAGACAACCTACGGAATGGGAGAAAATGTTGATATTTGCAATGATGTGACTGACAAGGGTTTAATATCCAAACTATACAAACAGCTCATACAACTCAATATCAAAAAAAACAAACAACCCAATCACAAAATGGGCAGAAGACCTAGGTAGACATTTCTCCAAAGAAGACATAATGTCCAACAGGCACATGCAAATATCCTCAACATCACTAATTATTAGAGAAAGGAAAATCAAAACCACAATGAGGTATCACCTTACACTGGTCAGAATGGCCATCATCAAAAAGTCTACAAATAATAAGTACTGAAGAGGATGTGGAGAAAAGGGAACTCTCCTACACTGTTGGTAGGAATGTAAATTGGTGCAGCCACTAGGAAAACTGTACAGAAGTTCCTTAAAAAACTAAAAATAGAGTTACCATATGATCCAGCAACCCCACTCCTGGACATATATCTGGAAAAGATGAAAACTCAAGTTCAAAAAGATATATGCACCCCAATGTTCATAGCAGCACTATTTACAATAGCCAAGACATTGAAATAACCCAAGTGCCCATCAACAGATGATTGGTTTAAGAAGATGTGATATATATAATGGAATATTACTCAGCCATAAAAAAAGAATCAAATATTGCCATTTGCAACAACATGGATGAACCTAGAGAACATCACACTAAGTGAAGTAAGTCAGACAGAGAAAGACAAATATTATATACCACTTATATGTGGAATCTAAAAAATAATACAAATGAATCTATATGCAAAACAAACAGACTCACAGGCATAGAAAACAAACTTATGGTTACCTAAGGGGAAAGCGAAGAGGGAGGGATAAATTAAGAGTATGGGATTAACAGATACAAACTGCTATGCATAAAATAGATAACCAGCAAGTGTTTACAGTATAGCACAGGGAATTATATTCAATATCTTGTAATAACCTATAATGGAAAATAATCTGAAATGTGTATTTATTTATTTATTTATTTATATGAATAACTTTGCTGTATTCCCGAAGCTGACACAACTTTGTAAATCAACTTTACTTCAATAAAAAATATAATATATACCTAAGACTATGAAAAAAAAAAAAAACCCTGCTAAGGTCCAAAACTAACCAAGCACAGACTGAATTCAACCTAAAACACATTAGCTTACCAGCGCTAATTAGTCCAATGGTCCTCATTGTGTAGCAGAAAATGAAATTTAAACAGAGTAATTTGCTCAAGGTCATGAAAAGTCAAGACTAGCCTGGCCTCAGGTTTCTAATTCCAATATCAGAGCTTTTTCCCCTGTCCCATACTGACTCTGATTCTTAAAACACCCTTTTAAAAATAAAGAAGGGTTCGCATGTTGCTCTGATGAAAGTGATGTGGCCAAACCCCTTGTCCCCATATTTCCTTTAACAAAAAATTCTGAATGACATCAGAATATGGGCAGTTGGTCAAAAGTCTGAGCAGACAGGCAGACCTGGGCTGTTTTAAAGAAAAGGCTTGAGGAGTGCTGCGTGAGTGTACGGCTCAGGTTTCCCCACCTCAGCAGTGAACTTGGACAGCCACAGGAAAACCTGAGAATCACTGATCATGTCAGAATTCTGCACCTGTCTCATTCAGAGAGGGCTCCAGAAGCCCTGACACCATCTCTTTCCAGTCGTGGCGGGGCTAGGGGCAAGATTTTCACTTATGAAGCACCCTGAGAAATTCTTTTGGCCCAGACGAACAAAGCCCAGCTGGAATCACTTTTGACACACGGATCCTCGCCTGCTACGCCATGTGACCTCGTGCAAGGCCAAGATTTGCTTTTGGCCTCTCAGTGGCATTGCATCTATCTTGAAGGAGTTATGTGTAGGAAACGTGTAGTGTGGTGTGTGGGCGAGAACATGTGTTTGGAACCAGACAGACCCACTTGGTTACCCTCTGCCCTGCTTTAGTCAGTCAGTCAACGAACACTTCCTGAACGCCCACTGTGTGTCAGGCACTGTTCTAGGCCCCCAGGAGACCATGGTGAACAAAGCAGGAAAGGCCCTGACTTCATGAAGTTTACATTGTAGTTGAGGTGGGGCATGGGGGGGTTGGCAAGAAATAAAATAAATAATTAAATTATATGTTAGAAGGTGGTGGATGCTCGGGGAAAAAATTAAGCTGGGACAGAGAATGGAGAGTGTAATTGAAATAATGTGTTCAGGGAAGCCTCGTTGAGCAGGTGGATATCTGAACAAAGACTTGAAGGGGGTGAAAGAGTGAACTCTAAAGATGTATGGGGGTGGGGTCCTATGCAAAGGCCCTGAGGTTGGAGCCTGCATGCAGGGTTCAAGAAATGACAAGGAGACTGGCCTGTCTGCATGGAATGGGGTGGGATGGGAGGGGTAGGAACTAAGTTGATAGAGGTGATAAGGGGAGATCAGGCCACTGAAAGCACTTACACTGAGTGAAATGGGAAGATGCTGTGGGACGTATGTTGAAGAATTTCCTAATGGATTAAATTGAGGGCTCAGAGGAAAAGAATAGTCAAGAGTGATCTAAGGTTTTTGGCTTGAGCAGCTGGGAGAGTGGAGGTATCATTAACTGGGATGGGAAGCGGGGACGGAACTGATTGCAGGGAGGGTAAGAATCCAGAAGTTGGGGAATTCCCTGGAGGTCCAGTGGTTAGCCAGTGGCGCTATCATTGCCGTGGGCCCAGGTTTGACCCCAGATCAGGGAACTAAGATCCCACAAGCCACGCGTTGTAGCCAAAAAATGTATTAAGAGGTTGCTTTTGAAAATGCTAAGTGAAGATGACGAATAAACAGTGGCATGTGAGTCTGAAGCACGCGAGAGGGCCTAAACTAAGGATATAAATGTGGGGTCATATAAATGGTATTTAAAATTGTGATTTCACCAAAGAGTGATGGTAGGGAAGAGAGGGGACCAAGCCCTGGGACACGTCAACCCTTAAAAGTACAAGCTACCCATGTGGAAGCTGGGTGGCTACAGGTGCACTGGGGTTAGAACCAAGCTCTCATTCTCCCAGATGCTGACAATTAACAACCTACCTTCCCCCACCCCCCATTCCAGGAATTACCATCACATGAAAGGGGCTACCACACCCAAGCCTACACCCTTATCTCAGGGACAGGCTGGGTTCAATGACTGGTCAATTCCAGGGTTCAAAGCCCATCCCTTTGCTTCCCAGCTGCAGGGCGCCCGTGATATAAACTGAGGCCACTGTTGCACCTGCTTCCCCCCTCAGCTTCCCCTCTGCCTGACCCCATTGCCTGAACACCCTCAAGGTGCTGTTTCTAAGAGCACCCCTGTGGGCAAATCTCCATCTCAGTCAGTGTCCCAGGGAATCCATCCTAAAACAGTGGCTCTGGGCATAGAGCTTACTTCTACAGTTTCCACATTTGTAATATGGTGATAATTATAACTACCTGGCAGGATGGTTGTAGGGAGAAGAGACGTTATGTGTGAAGCGCCTAGAATGATGAGCCGTCGTAGTGCTCAGGAAGGCTGTCTGTCTTCTCTCTGGAGTCCCTAGACTACATTCACATGCTTCTTTTGTGTGCTCTGACAGTACCCTCCCCCTCTCATATCATAATTATAGATTGCACTATTCTACATTATAACTGCATATTTAATTTTCTCCCACCCCTCTTTCCTGTAAGCTCTATATCTGTCTTATTCATGATTGTATCTCCAGGGATTAGCACGCTGTAGGCACTACATAAATATCTATTGAATTGAATTGAATTGACACCTGTCTGAACTTAGGGACTAAGGCTTGGCGCAGTGTGGCTCAGCTCTGGGAATTATCGACCTGAGTGACCTTTATGAGGAATTTGGTCTGGTCCTATGCAGCCCCATCTACCAATCCATTCATCTGTCTATCCACCAAAAATTATCTACAGAGCACCTGAAAAAATGAGTAGAAGCCAGTTGTGGGAAAAGTAGGAATATTTCAGACCAAGAAAGATCCCAAAAGGGGGAAAATTTTGATGTGTAGAGGAAAGGAGAGAAAACCAGTGTGAAGGGAGCAGAAGGGGGATAGAGGGGCGGGGGCAATTCCTGAAGAGCAGTGCCCAGTTTAAGAGAATCATTTTTTTAAATTAATTGTTTTTATTTTTTTATTTATTTTATTTATTTTATTGAAGTATATAGTTGTTTTACAATGTGTTTAATTTCTACTGTACAGCAAAGTGACTCAGTTATACACATATATACATTCTTTTTTATATTCTTTTCCATTATGGTTTATTCCAAGATATTGAATATAGGACCCTGTGCTATACATTAAATCCTTGCTGCTTATCCATTTTATGTATAGGAGTTTGTATCTGTTAATTCCAAACTCCTAACTTATCCCTCCCCCTTCCCTTTCCCCTTTGGTAACCATAAGTTTGTTTTCTATGTCTTTGAGTCTCTTTCTATTTTATAGATTAATTTGTATTATTTTTTAGATTCCACATATATGTGATATCATATGGTATTTGTCTTTGTCTGACTTACTTCACTTAGTATGATAGTCTCTAGGTCCACCCATGTTGCTGTAAGTGGTATTTTGTTCTTTCTTATGGCTGAGTAGTATTCCATTGCATATGTGTACCACATCTTCTTTATCCATTAATCTCTTGATAGACATTTAGGTTGTTTCCATGTCTTGGCTATTGTGACTAGTGCTGCTATGAGCATAGGGGTGCATGTATCTTTTTGAATTATAGTTTTATCCAGATGTATGCCCAGGAGTGGGAGAGAGAATCATTCTTGCTACCAAGAGAATGGATTGTAGGGAAGCAAATGTAGTAGGAGGAACTCGGTAGAGGTTATTGAAAGAAATGGAAACGGGGGGATGGAGAAAAGTAAATGTCTTCCAGATGCACTTTGAAGGGAGCCATGATAGGACTGACTGAAGTGGGAGGTGAGGGAAAAGAAAGCATCAAGCCTGGCTCTTAGGTTTGGGGCCTGATCCACTGAGTGAATGGTGATGCCAGTTACAGACATGAGGAAGACTGAGGGAAGAGGGTAGGATTTTAGGAGAGAACCAAGAATGCCCTTTAACAAATGCTGTTTGGAAACTCAGGAGGCTGCCTCGGGATGGCCAGCTGTGGTCATCTCCCTCCCTGGGCCTGCCCCGGACAAGAACGGAGCCCAGCGTCTATGCGGATTGCCTGAGGTTCCAGGGGCGCCAGAAGAGCCTGCGGAAGAAACGGCCTGCAGGGCTGGGGCTAAGTAACCATGTAGAGAACAAAGCATAAAGCAGCGTTTGTCTCCAGCAAAGATCAGCACTCCGTGTTCTTGGAAACAGAAGTGCATGGGCTCGAATGTTTGCAGCTCATGACCAGAAGGAGAGGTGCTCCCCAATCAGGGACACAGCCCACTGCGAGCTCCGGGCATGCTGCCCTCGGTTCCATGAAGAAGGGGCCCCTTGTCCCACACACCACTGGAATGGAAACCAGATCTGCAAGTGAGCACGGGCCTGCCAGATGGGCACTGTTCAGACATCCATGGGCAATCGGGGGCCTCCTCGTGTGTTTGGCCCTGATTACGCCTGGCTTCATGCTAAGAAGAGCAGATCTCTCTGGTGACCACTGGTCTGTTAAATCTGCCAGGTGTGCTTTGGGACTCGCTGGGCTTCTGGGGGTCTACAGTGGGTAAGGAGGGTGGCCTGGAGACTTTTCCTCCAGCCCAAGCCCCGGGGGATGTGACAACACTGAGCCTGCAGGCCACTTTTTTTTTTTCCTCAGGAAAGTGTCAGGAGCAACTCAAATCCTAATGCCCTTTGGCTGTGAGCGCCGCAGAAATCTTGTTGCTTTGCTGGGTCACAGAGCTCCCGTTCCCCAGCCCCAGGGGCCTCTCTTTTTTTGCCAGGGATTTGGCCATTTCTCAGTGCAGCCCAACAGTGCACTGTCTATCCATCAGGAATAAATGAAATCTTCTACTTCCTTCCACAGTTCTGTGCCAGTGAGATTATTTTAAAACACTGCCCCGTCAGCACTTCTCCTCTGTGATAGGGCTGGTCTCATCAGCCACGAGAGATTGAATATGCAAATGGACGATGTCCAGACCTTACATAAAAATACAACTCTGACCCACCACCTGCAGCAACCTGCCCAGAAAACCAACCCCTTCATCTATAATAAACAGCCCAAGAAGCCAGCTTGATATAAGTCAGACTCATAGCAAGCCAGATTGCTATCTCTGGTGATAATCCAGGAAGTTATACAATAACTTCTCTCACAATCAGCCCCAAATGGCCAGGACTTGAATAATAACTTCCAGCCTCCCTAATTTGTGTTGCTGCTTCCAACTTAAAACCAATCAGAATCAAATATGCCCCCTTACCATCACATAGGATGCTGGCTTCTAGTTAGCCCGCCTCCAGCTTCCCCAGGCCACCAGCCTCCAATCAGGGTATCCCTGAAGTCTTCCCTTTTTCCCACTGTAAATCTTTCCCACTCCTCTGCCTGCCTTTGAGTCTCTGCCAAATGCAAAAGCAGTGGCTGACCCCCGTGCTATAGAGCGAGCTCTGAATAAGTAGCCTTTGCGTTTCCATTTGGTCGGTCTTTGTTTATTTCCACAGCCATTTATTGACTTCTCCTTTATGAATTTCCAAAAATAATTTCATAGGGCATTTAGGCAGCCATACTGAGCCCCAGTGCAATAGTTAGGGTACAAATTAACCTGCTATAACAAAGAGACCCCCAAAATACTAGGGCCCAAGTGTAAATTTCTCTCCCATATACCTGCCTGCACTAGGGGTGGGCGAGGATGGGTAGGCAGCTCTGTTCCTTGAGGCCACTCAAGGACCCAGTTTCCCTTTTTTGTTGTTGTTGCTCTATTGTACCCTGGGGAATAAGCTGGCTCAGCTGTGCCCTGTCTGTGTTCTGACCACAGGAAGGAGGAAAATCTTCCCTTTCAAGGATATGGCCTGAAAGTTGTATGCATCACTTTACCTTACAACTGGCCAGAGCTTAGCCCCATGGCTGTACCTAGCTGTGAAGGAGGCTGGGAAATCAGAGTCTCTGCAGGCGTCTAGCACCTGTAGAATGGGAGAAAGTGGGTGTCAGAGGACAGTTGACAGCCTCACCCACAGTATGCTGGGTATTAAGGGATACAGGGTATAACCAGATTTTGTTCTCAAAGGTTAACCGATGATGTATAGGGTAAAGACTAGATCTAGCCGGGCATTTGAGACCTACCATACGCTGGCTGTTACCTCTATTTACCCAAAAATCCCCCTTCCCCTTCCTGCCCATGTGCTCCTGTCGAATGGAGCTATGCCATGCTCTGCCATAAGAACCACTTCCAAATTCAAGTAAATTCCTTTAAACATTTCTTCCATCAGTTGTTTAAAGAGTTTTGAAATCATGCCCCTGGGTGCTGGTGAAGGTGTGGGAGAGGGTGGCCCAGCCCCCCACCATTGCCAGAGTGTCTTCCCCACCATGGCACGTCCTCTGCTGTGTTGTCATTCACTTTGTCTACTCTGTTGCCCAATTGTGAATTCAGCCAGGGACCAAGTCTGTCTTCTCCCAGCACCCATCCAGGCCCAGGCACACAGAGGTTGTGTTGGACAAGCCGACTGGGTCACAGACCTTATTTCTTAGGGCTC
This sequence comes from Grampus griseus, assembly GCF_964374135.1. Taxonomy (NCBI): domain Eukaryota; kingdom Metazoa; phylum Chordata; class Mammalia; order Artiodactyla; family Delphinidae; genus Grampus; species Grampus griseus. The sequence continues at coordinate 62,880,243 of NC_139019.1, forward strand.
ATCATCTGAGGAAGTGCCCCTGACGCATAAAGAGTAGACTACCCTTACCTGGCCCTACTATTCTCAGGGTTGCCCCTGAGAATCCAGATAAGCACACTGGAGGAATAACAGAGTTTTAAGTTCACATCATCACTATGATGGTTAATTTTATGTGGCAACTTGACTGGGCTAAGGAAGGCCCAGATAGCTGGCAAACATTATTTCTGGGTGTGTCTGTAAGGAAGCTTCTGGAGAAGATTAGAGTTTGAATCAGTAGATCAGCCAAAAAGATCACCTTTACCAATGCACGTGGGCATTATCCAATTCACTGAGGGCCTGAATCGAGCAAAAAGACAGGGGAAGGACAAATTTTCTTTCTCAGCTTGAGCTGGGACATCCATTCTCTCTTGCCCTTGGACATCGGTGCTCCTGCTTCTCAGGCTTCAGACTCAGACTGAATTACACCACTTGCTTTCCTGGTTCTCCAACTTGCAGTCAATTCCTAGAATAGATCTAATCTATATCTATGTATCTATGACTATAGCTATCAATATCTAATCTCCTATTGGTTTTGTTTTTCTGGAGAACCCTGACTAGTACAATCATAGTCTGCTTAAGCCACCATAAGTATCACAACTTTAGAGAAGCTGCTGGGCTGCCCATTTGTGGGAATGCTTCTCCCCTGTAGAAAGGGGGTAGTTCTCAGGCCCATGTGGTTTGGCCACTGGCATGTGACTTTGATCTGCTAGTCTATCCCCTGGAACATCATGTTCTGTAGCTCCTTTTGACCCGGCACTGTCAAATTCCCTCCCCACAGACCCTGGTCATGAATTAGCAGCCATTCTAGGCATTCAGCAGTCTCTGTGTTCCCTCCACCACCACAGAGCCTCAGGCCAGGACATCTCAGGCCTGTGGAAGTCCTGAGCAGTTTGAAATCTCTTCAAAACAGTGAAAGCTTTATTCAACAACTATTTAGAGAAGAGGCTGAATTATCAGGTTTATGTGGTGGTAAGATTAATATGGGGGTTTCCTGGTTGCAGCATTCTGCTTCGCCTCTGTTGGTTTAGGCAATTCAGCTCTGACCCCAACTTGCATCCTCTGCTCAGGCAAACAGAAGCCCTGCATAACTTCTATTTGAACAAGTCCCATGGCAGTCTCGATGCCTCCCCTTTATCCTTAAGCAGCTTATCAAATGATTCTTTCCAATTCTCTTCCTGAAAACAGCTCTAGTAAATACAATTTTTCCATTCTGTTCCATTCCCAGGAATGTGTTGCTGCCTTGACCCCTAGCCCAAATCCCATCTCAGAGAGCTCAGCATCCACTGCTGCTGACCCTCCCTGGCTGTGCAGGCCCCTCCCAGCAGCCCCAGCCCGAGGCCTCTCTGTCTTGCCCATTCCCAGCCCTGAGGCCTACACCTGCCCTTGTCTCCCTCACATCATGAGCTACCTTGAGATACAGATGGGAAGTTGAACATCAGCAAGTCACCTGCATTTCATGCCTCTCCTGGCCTCCAGAGAAGCAAATGAGGGTTTTAAAATAAGAAAACCTAGGCTTGAGTAGGAGTAGGAAGACTGCCAATGAAGATCTCTTAATTCAAGGCTGCTAGTAAAAAGACTTGAACTGTTTCTATTTTTAAACCAAGTGAATCTTTTATTTATTTTTTTTAGAAGATGTTGGGGGTAGGAGTTAATTAACTAATTTATTTATTTTTGCTGTGTTGGGTCTTCGTTTCTGTGCGAGGGCTTTCTCTAGTTGCAGCAAGTGGGGGCCCACTCTTCATCACGGTGCACGGGCCTCTCTCACTATCACGGCCTCTCTTGTTGCAGAGCACAGCCTCAGTAGTTGTGGCTCACGGGCCTAGTTGCTCCGCGGCATGTGGGATCCTCCCAGACCAGGGCTCAAACCCGTGTCCCCTGCATTAGCAGGCAGATTCTCAACCACTGCTCCACCAGGGAAGCCCCGTAAACCAAGTGAATCTTTAATGTTAATTCTGATCTTAAAAAAAAAAAAAAAAAAAAGGAAAAAGAGATAGAGAAAGAAAGAAAAGAGATGCTTTCCTATTATAATTTCAATCCCAAGCCTTGTGTAAATCAAGCCCTCAAAGGTACTGGGATGGGAGGGCATTTTCTGATTCGCATGGGACTCCAAACTGCTTCCCCACTGCCAAGCCCAGGTGCCCTCATCGCTTTCCGCAGGCGCGTCGACGACAGGCTTCCTCCTGCTCCACCTTCCCTTCCAGCAGCCTTCCCCCAGCTTTATCCACCTCTTCTCAGTAACTGGGGGTGGAAGTTATTTAGCGGTTTCTTTCCATTTAAATGATTACATTGTGCAGGTCTCAACACCTGCAAATTTCCAAGAAAGTCCCCATGTATTCCAATTATCTCACCATCAGCATTTTCAGCTTCTCCAATCTGCTAATCAGAGATGTGGGTCGACGTAATGCCTTCAGAAGCTAAATTGTTTTGTGCATGCGGCTGCCATCCCGGGATGATGGCCCCCCTCCACGGACACAACAGGAGCCTAAAGACGATGAATAGGAGTTGCCTGCTTTGCAACCACAGAAGATAATTTTGGCTTATCCTTCTCTCCAAGCAGGTTATACATTTTTTTAAGATCTGAATTTTAAAAGCAAAGACCGAGACGGTAGAGGATTTTTTTAATGACTTCACATATTTAGTGTAAGTACTGCTCTATGAGTCACTGTGCAGGTAGGAGCAGGGAGAAGGGGGGGAAATGGATAGGAGAAAACTGGGAAGTCGGTGGGAGAAAAAGAGGACGGTGTGGGCTGTTTTAGACTGTTTCAGGCAGGCACCTGGGATGGAGCCTCTCCAAGCACCCTGCTTCTGCAGCACAGCGAGTGGTGCTGCATTTCCTTCTTACCCAGGCCCCTCCCTGCCTCCTCCCCACACACAGAGTTCAGATTTCCTTTGGGGTGCCGAGTCCTCCGTCTTCTGGGTCTTCCCGAAGCCCATGAAATAATTTGTCTTTCAACACTAGTCCTGCAGGAATGTGCACCGAGCAAAGAGGGAGGCCGGAAGCGCTGACTCATTCATGATGAAATCTTCCTAAGTCTAAAGCGAAATGAGAAAAACAAGAATAATTATATACACATACATAATTATATATATAATTATAATCATATATATATATATGAGATGGTATAAGATTACTGACTCATTTTGGGGGAAAGACCATTCTTTTATACTGAGATTATGCTTTTATTTTTTATTTGGGGTCAAAAAGTCCTGTTCTCAAAAAGGTATGACAGAAGATGGTAGATTTGGCGTTTTGTTTTGGTTAATCTGTCATTTGGCAACATTAAAAGTTGACTAGCCTCTGTAGGGCTCCCCACGGCCTTCAAGCTCAGTCCCTTGAGTTCAAGGCCAGGGCCAGACTAGTGTGGGATGGAGTCTAGAGCATCTTCCCCTCTTTGCTTTTCTCACTTGGTGCGTACCTCCGTTTTGGGGTCCTCTCTAACTCTTCCAGGGTCTCCTCCCAAGCTGGAGACAGCATTGCAAAGTCAAGGAGATCCCTTCTGGGCAAGGGAAGTTTCCGTGCTCCAGACCTCCCCCTTCAGGACTGACACGATGTCTAGTGTGAGTTAGGAATCTCTGCCCTGAGGACCTGGCAGTGCATGTTGGGAGAGCTGCTCATCCGACCCCTTGCTCTGTACCCCCCACACCCCCTTTCTCTCCATAGCTTCCCCCCCTAGGAAGCTATCCTGTCCACTCTGTACACAGCCACACCAGGTGGGATTGGCCTGGCCTCCAGCTGGTCACTGTGGGGTAGCGAACAGGACTGTTCTCAGTGATCATGCCCTCAAGAGAGCCCTGTATCAACCCAGAACGCATACAGCAGTTCTCACCACGTAACTGTAAACTCATTCATCAGAAGGCCATGTGAGCTTTACCTGTCTTTTGTGAGAGGGTAGTCATTTGGCATTCTTTGAAACCGGAGTTTATGAAAAGACTAATTGTGCCCTAAGGAAGTGGATACACCTCAACCACAAAGCCACAGCTGAACGCTTCTGCTGCACACACAGTATCAGAGAAAAGTGGGGATTTAGCAATTTCTCTTTCTTAAGCAGTGATGATGAGGACAGGTTTATAGGTGGATTGCTTTGGGGTCACCTAAAATGTTTTAAAACTTAACCAGATAATTGCCCAAGGCATGTAACACAGTGACCTATGCAGACACACCTTTTGTCAAATGAATCCGTTATCAATTGCCCCAATGATACCGCATGAAAAACAACCATGAAACCTCAGTAAGCATATAATAGTAAGCATTTATGTAGCTCAGAGTCTGCAGGTAGGTGGTTTAAGCTGGGCTCAGATGGACTGTTCTATTCTCAGCCGAGCTTACGTGTCTGGGGCTGAGCTGGTTGTTGGCTGGTCCAGGATGGCTTTGACTGAGATCACTCAGCCCTGCTGCCCTTAATCATCCTCCTGTAGGCTAGTTTAGGCATGTTCTCAGAGCAACTGCAGAGAAGCAAGAGGGTGGAAAGGCACAAATGCTGTTTCAAGCCTCAGCTGACCTTGGATTTCATTTGCCGACATTCCATTAGCTAAAGCGAACCACACAACCTGAATCACACAACCCGGCCCAGAATCAGAGTGTGTGTGTGTGTTTGGGGAGGGGGGTGAGGGCAAGGTGGATGGCTCTGCAGAGTTACCTGGTGGAGGATGTAGACACAGGGATGGGTGCAGGATTGGGACTATTAAAGCAGTCAGTCTACCACACTGTACTTTTTAGGTTTCTCTTGCGAGTGAATCTGAATTTGAAGAAAGCAGAGAAGGGAAGGCAGATGTGTCTTAAAACCAGCCCCTCTTCTTCCTTTCATTTCCCGACCACACACCAGTGTCCCCACCCCTTCCCCAGCCCCCCCACAGGCACACCCATGAAACTTGCATAAGGCGATAGCTGTGCTTGCAGATAATTGTTAGTATATAACAACAAACATCTCAAGCTATGGAGAGGGGATGCAGCCTAGTGTTGCTGTTTGTATGAAACAGAGGTGTACTTCCCATACCCACACACCCAAATTTGTGAAGTGTTCACAGCCAGATAAATCTGATTCATGCAGCACATCTGTCACCAGTCTCCCACCGCTGGGTTATTGTAGCAAAACAGTTTTCCACTCCCGCTTCCACGCCACCATCAGTAGAAGCCTTGAGGTTTGGTGACAGCATCTGTAAGTGGAGGCATCGCTGCCATGGTGGAGGTGACAGGGCAGAGGGGATAGGGCCTAATGGGGAGTGAGTGACTTAGCCATGGGTGATTTGGGTTTGATCTCTGGTTCTGTCACTTGCTGGCTCAGGGCCTTGGGACTCCTTGGTTTCAAGTAAGTAAAGCCAAGCTCAAGCAGGATTAAGATATTTTTATTTTCCTTCTATTTTTTCTCTATCTCCTGGACTCCATGTGTGCTTGATTGTCTAATAATAAGATTTAGTTTTCTGGAGTGGAGAGTTAACGGTAACTAAGACCCTGCGAAGACAAATGTCCACAACCATAAATAATTCCAAACCGTCGCCAAAGTTGATTTTTTATAATTCCCTAGCAAGGGACAAGTTGGTGCCAGCCATTGGAGTTGGTGTCAGAACACCTAAGGGATGTGCACTGGGGCAGCAGTGGGCTCAGACAGTCTCCCCAAGTGTTCCCTGTACACGCATGCCAAGGTTAGCAAGGCGAGCAGGCCCAAGGAAGTTGAGAAAAGAAAGACAAAATATATAATGCAAATCCACAAATAGTTTTGAGCCAACAGAAAGTAAACATAGAGAAGTGATGGATAAATTTGGCTCTATTAAAAACAAACAAACAGGGCTTCCCTGGTGATGCAGTGGTTGAGAGTCCGCCTGCCGATGCAGGGGACACGGGTTTGTGCCCGGTCCGGGAAGATCCCACATGCCGCGGAGCGGCTGGGCCCGTGAGCCATGGCCGCTGAGCCTGCGCATCCGCAGCCTGTGCTCCGCAGCAGGAGAGGCCACAACAGAGAGGCCCACGTACCGCAAAAACAAACAAACAAAACTTCTGTCCAAAAGACATCATTCACGGGACTTCTCTGGAGATCCAGTGGTTGAGACTTCACCTTCCAGTGCAGGGGGTGTGGGTTTGATCCTGGTCTGGGAGCTAGCGTCCCACGTGGCTCGTGGCCAAAGAATCAAAACATAAGACAGAAGCAATATTATAACAAATTCATTACAGACTTTAAAAGTGGTCCACATCAAAAAAATCTTAAAAAAAAAAAAAGACACCATTCACAAATTAAAAAAAAAAAAGAAAAGGCAAAGTATGAGGGAAAATTCTTGCAGTGCATATAAATAACAAGGGATTATTGTCTAGAACAACAATCCCCAATTTTTTGGCACCAGGGACCAGTTTCGTGAGAAACAATTTTTCCACGGACAGGGGTGGGGAATGGTTTCAGGACGGTTCAAGTGCATTACTTTTTTTTTTTTTTTTGTGGTATGCGGGCCTCTCACTGTTGTGGCCTCTCCTGTTGTGGAGCACAGGCTCTGGACACGCAGGCTCAGCGGCCATGGTTCACGGGCCTAGCCGCTCCGCGGCATGTGGGATCTTCCCGGACTGGGGCACGAACCCGTGTCCCCTGCATCGGCAGGTGGACTCTCAACCACTGCGCCACCAGGGAAGCCCTCAGTGCATTACATTTATCGTGCACTTTATTTCTATTATTATTACAGTGTAATATATAATGAAATAATTATACAACTCACCATAATGCAGAATCAGTGGGAGCCCTGAGCTTGTTTTCCTGCAACTACATGGTCCCGTCTGGGGGTGATGGGAGACAGTGACACCTGTAGCGTGTTGCTTATGTCCAGTCTCCTCCGTGATCTCCTTTTCACTGCTGTCACTGCAGAAAACCCTGCTTCACAAAGATAGGATGTTGGAAACGGAAGCAGGCTTTTCAGTGCTTTTGTGGCAATCTCAGGATATTCCTCCTTGACTTTAATCCAGAACGTATGGAGATTTCAAGTTGTCTCAAACATACTTTTAAGGTCACCATCATGTGCGATCTCAAGCGGTTGATTATCTTCTAGCTCGGACAAAGTCGATTCACCTGGCTGATTGACAATATGGGTGACGGATCCATTCCTTCCCAGTTCTAGGGTCTTTTGTGGTTGGGAAGTAATGCTCAAACTCTTTTGAAAGCTGAGATAGGTGATCATGCACCAGCTGGGAGAAAGAAGGCCTTGGCTCCGTCTCTTTCAAAATCTCTGCTAATGTTTGAAACATGTCAAAAATCCCAACATTCCCTCATCACCCCCATAATTCCAGTGTGGCTTTGAATGCAGCCACTTTATCTGCCGACTTGAACACAGTTGTCTTTCTCCCCTGAAGTGACAGATTGAGTTCGCTGAGCAGGTTGAATATGTCACACAAGTAAGCAAGTTTTGCGACCCATTCTGTGGCACTGAAATATGTTGCCAGCGGTGACTGTTTTTCTAAAAGAAATCTCTGGAGCAGCTCTCGTAACTCAAAAACTCTGGCCAGAGATCCACCTTTAGAAAGTCATCTCACTTCTGTGTATAAGAGAAGACGTGTGTGCTCTGCGTCCATCTCCTCACAGAGCAGCGTGAACAGATGTGAGTTAAGGGCATGCACTTTAACGTGGTTGATAATTTTAATTACATCCTGCAAAACATTGCTAAGTTCAGGTGACATTTTTCGGCTAGCCGGCATTTCTCTAGGGATGACACAGTGCATAGACTCACATTCAGAAGCGACCTCTTTGACCCAAGTAGTGAAATCAGAAAGCCGTCCAGTCATGGCAGCCGCTCTGTCCATGCATATACCAACACGAAATGACCAATTCAGTTTTCCTGATATGTAATCACTCAAAGACTTCAATAGCTCTGCAGCTGTGGTGTTGGTTGGCAACAAAAGTGCACATAACATATCCTCACACACATCCTCCTGAAAAATACATCACAGAAAAACAGGCACTCTTGCCTTGTCAACATCGGTAGACTTGTCAACCTGGATTGCATAGCACAGTGAGTCATTAATCTTCTCTAAGAATTGTGCGTCAGTATCCTCTGCTATTTCATCAATTCGTCTAGTTAAGATGCTAGCCGAAAGAGGAACACATGTCACCTTTTGAACTGCAGCCTTTCCTAAAAGTTCACAACACATGTCCTTAGCAGCAGGCAGGATCAACTCTTCACCAATAGTAAAGGGCTTCTTAGCTTTAGCAATGCTGTTAGCCACTAAGAATTATGCTCTCAGCGCAGACACATTTGATGACGTGGTAGCCTTCAATAATTGCTTCTGTTCTTCGTGTTCACGTTATTTTCTTTTGGAAAACTCCAAAGGCTTGTCTTTTAATGCAGGGTGCTTGGTCTCCATGTGGAGAAGCAGTTTTGAAGGTTTCATGGCTTCCTTGGATAGCCAATCACCACATATTATACAGAGAGGGCTTGAAGAATGTGAATCACCTGTTGCAGTGAACCTGTAAACTAAGTAGGACTCTTGTTATTTCCTTTTAAATGCAGCTTTCTTTTTGTTGGCAGTCTTAGAGTCTTCTGCTGTCTCATCATTCGGTCTTTCCCCCGTTTCAAAGCAGCTTTCCAGCGACGTTTGGTTTTTACTCATTTTGACTAGGGTTAGCTTGTGGACTTACCAAAACTGTGACTGAGACAAGTGTGCACAGCGAGAAAGAGGCACAGACGAAGTGGTAAATAAGACAATGGGCAGGCCATGCGCGGACTAAAATAAGTATCAGATTCTGACTTAAAGCCTGCCACCAGATGCAGCTGTACAATTGAAGTACATCAAATCACTTGCCACTATAAAGCCTGCCACCAGATGCAGCCTAATTGTCACTTGCCACTCACTGATAGGGTTTTGATATGAGTCTGCAAGCAATTGATTTATTATGGTCTCTGTGCAAATATCTCTGCTAATGATAATCTGTATTTGCAGCCGCTCCCCCGTGCTAGCATCACCCCCTCTGCTCCACTTCATATCATCAGGCATTAGATTCTCGTAAGAAGCGTGCAGCCTAGATCCCTCACACGCGCAGTTCACAGTAGGGGTCGTGCTCCTATGAGAATCTGACACCGTCACTGATCTGACACGAGGCGGAGCCCAGGCAGTAATGTGAGCGATGGCGAGCGGCTGTAAATACAGATGAAGCTTCCCACTGCTCACCTCCTGCTGTGTGGCCCAGTTCCTAACAGGCCACGGACCAATACCAGTTTGTGGCCTGGGGGTTGGGGACCCCTGGTCTAGAACATATAAACAGCCCGTACAAATTCCTTCTCCCCAAAAGATTTTTCTCCCCATAAAATGAAAAATAAAAAAATATGAACAATTTATATAAGAGAAAGTACAAGTAAACTTAAGAAAATATACTCAATCTTGCTGATAGGGAAATTTTTGAACAATCATATACTGTACCCATCAGATTGGCAATAATGAAAATATTTGATAGTATTCAGATTTGGCAAGGGTGTGGGAAAGCAGGTAAACTCACACAATCCCAGTGGAACTATAATTAGTACAACACTTTGGAGAGCAATCTAATAGTATCTACTAAAGAAAAAAAAAAATTCACATGCCATCTGACTCAGCAATTTCACTTCTCAGTAACTCTCCTCAAGAAACACTTATCCTTATGCACAAGGAGGCATTCCCAAAACGTTCAATGCTTGTAATGAAAGGCTGGAAACAATCTAAATATCCAACCATGAGGAATTACTAAATACACTTTAGAATACTATATAGCACTTAAAGAGCTATGGAATGGGTAGACCTTCAAGACGTATTATTGAGTAAAAAAGAAAGTTGCAGTGCCTGAAAATATGATACTATTTATGAAAAAAGAAAAGAAAAAAAACAAAAACACATGATTATATAGCATCCATGAGTGCATTTAAGTCAGTACATAACAGAAACACCTGGAAGAAAACACACCAACTGATAATAGTAATTTAACTCTGGGGATGGAGGGAGAAGACCAGGGGCAATTTTATTTTTACAAGGAGAATTAATTCACATATTACTTGAGTATTTCAGAATCAATTATACAAATATATGAAATCAATTATAAAAATTGTGAAGAGATCGATACAAGAGTATGAGAAAGTTTCAGCCTCAGGACATTGCTGAGCTTCATGAGAGGGAGGGATATAACTGGGGCCTTGTCAGGAGTGTTCTGCGAAGGGGCGGGTCTTGGGATGGGGAGATGGGAGGGGTCACCGAGAATAAGTGCACACGTGAGTGGTCCCAGCAGGGCAAGTAGGAACAGGATGTGGAGCGGGCTGCCTTAAGCAGGATGTGTTTGGGGAACACACAGGAGCCCTGCTTTACTGGATCTTTCTAAAACTGGCTGTATAATTTTTCTGATCATAAAATAATCCATGCTGATTGCCCTCAAGTCCAATTAATACAGAAAAATATAAAGAATAAATAAATATCACCCATTGTTCCACCTCTCAGAGATAATCGTCATAAATATTTGGGTGTACACACTTCCCTTGACTGCCCCTCAGTACCCAAGCACAGACAGTGCCCATCAGCTGATGACTCTCACCCTGCACAGCCCTAGGAACTCACCACAGGGCTCACCCAGGTTGGGGCGCCGGCAAACATGTCTTCATCCACATCCCTACTTAGGCCCCGCTGATGAAGGGGTTACCTGAAAATTCACAGGGCTGGTGATGAAAGTGAAGTGGGTACAAATATCTTCTAGACAAGGATAAATGTTATTTCTTAAAAAAAAAAAAGAGTAAAAGAAATACCTATTCCTCAAAACTATATTCTACCCCCCATTAAATGTCCAGCTCATATTGCCAGTCAGCAAAAGACCACCTGAAAAGTCCCCAGTCGGCACTTTTCCCAGGAGTAGAAGAGCCCAGGGCTCCTTGTTCTCAAAGTCATCCCCAAGGTCCTGGACCAATAGAACAAGGGCAGCTGAGTTTGCAATGCTAGGATGAGGAAGTGCTTTTCTTCGTTCTCATTGATAACTCCTATGCCTCTTTTGGCCTGATATTTGTCAACAAGAGATAAAAGTGCTCAGTAGCTTAGGAGGAGGATGGGCGGTCGCTGGGATGTTCAGGATTGTAGTAGGCACTGGAGACGCACAACTAGCCTACGCTTAGGGAAGGCGCCTCTCCCTCCTCCTCGGAAGGACAGAGGGCCACCCAGATGGTCACAGATCCAAGGTAGTGTATTCAGATGGAGCCACATTTCTGAGGACGTGTAGGATTGGGGAACTGGGTAAGGAGTTGGCTGTAATTAACACCAGGTTGTCATTATGGATTTTTTACGTTCTAAATCAGCGCAAGTGGATAACACAATGTCTTTTGCAAGCAGACCCGTGTCCATGCTGCTTTCCACTGAAGACAACCACATTGACTGAGGTCTGATGACATGTGAAGGATTGTGCCAGATTCTGGGATGCCAAGATCAATGAGATGCCATCCTTGACCTCAAGGAACTTACAACATAGTGGCCCAGATATGTGAAACAGACTGACTCCAATGCAGATGGAATGACATAAGTGAACAATAACTACACACACGCACCAGCAGAAAAAAGAAAGAAAGAAAAAAGCCTTCCAGTGAGCCTAGCACTTTGTAAAATGCTCTCCCAGGCACAGACTTCAGGCCTCACCTATTTTATTCTCTCTCTTCATCCTGACTGATCCTAGTCACCCAAAGACCATTCTCAGGTGTTGGGTCAAGTTGTAGTGTCTGTAGACCAAGTTGGATCGCTTGTTGGACAAAGAAGTGGGTAAGGATTATCAGTTGAGGGCAGAGAAGATCTACCTCTTCCCTGATGAAAAGAATTTGCAAATGGAGCCTTTCTGCTGTGGTGTCATCACATGGCAGCTTCATATTTAGCTCCTCTGGCAAGTAGGGATAGCCCAGGGTGGACGCACTGGAACTCTCCAGTCCAATCCTTGCCCCCCTCCTTCCTAGCTACGCTTGGAGTCACCACCCACTATGGGCCTTCTTCCCCACACTTCCCAACTCATGATTTCGCTTGAGTCTGTTTTAAGGTTTGAGTTGTACTGGACCACTTATAGCCTTCAGAGGGCCCCTCAGAAACAGAGTTTGTGGGATTCAGGTTATGAAGCTGCCCTGCCTCCTGACGTTGGATCAAGTGACATATAATGATTAAAATGACCCTCTCCATGTCCCTAGCCACCCCTGGCACCAGACCCTACATTTCAGTCCTGGGCTTGAAGCTTCTTTGGAAACCTACAAAGGCTTTTCCCTTCACTGTGAATAATTCCTGATTTCATGGTTGTCCTCACAAGAACTCAGCTTCCATTTGCTCTTGGCCCTCCACCTCTGCCCAAGGGCATCTGTCGTGGAAGTGCAGCTGCCCTGATATCAGGGGGCATTTCCAGGGAGCAATACCTTCAGGGTGATTGTGACACCTCCACTTGCCTCGCCTCCACAGGGTCCTCGCTCATTCCCTGCCTCTCTATCCCCACAACCACTCTCTGAACACAGGCTTGTGTCATTTCTTGCATTTCTTGCCTGGACATGTGTCAACAGCGTTCTACCAGGCTCCTGCCTCCTGTTCTTATTCATTCCTCCCTCCCTTCTTCCCTCCTTCCCTCCCATTTTGGGAGATAATTATGAGGACAGGTCTTATCGCACTGACCTTTTCAACCTTCCAAGATTTCCAGGCTTCAGTAGCTCCCCATGCCTGTGGAAGGAAGTCCAAGCTAGAAAGGCAGCCAGAGGCTTCCCAACTCCTTACATCTGGCCTCAATTTCTACTCGATGATGCTACACACACACACACACACACACACACACACACACACACGCGCGCTCCAGGTGTGCTTTCCCCCCCTCTCCTCAGCACGTTGTACCCTTTCCACTGGGCTGGGCTGCACTCGATCCCCTGAAGATTCCTCCTGTTGAATCCCTTCCTCACTTCTCCTCCTTTAGGGGTGTTTTGTGTCTCGGGAGCTGAGTTTCCACTTCTTGCTTGAAGAATTCTCCCTTCCCTTCCTCCTCTACCCAGACTGATGGTCCCTCCCCTGCTGCTCCCACAGCAATGTGCTCAGGCTGATATTGTGCTGTTTCCATCCTGCTTTGCAGGAGCATCAGTTTTGGCGTAAACTCTCCCTCACTGATTGTAAGTGCCTTCAAGGCAGGAACTGTCTCATCATAGCTCTGGATCCCATCACCCACGGGGCCCAGCACAATAAGAAGTTGCTGAATTCCTCCGTTCAATGTGGAATATAGAATAGTAAGCATATCAACCTAGATTGGGTGCCAGTTCTGACCATTCTCTTCTCCCTCAAAAATAGATTTTTCTCATTTTCTACCAAGAAGCTCAGTCCTCCATCCACCTCTATCCACCAACTTCCTTTCACCCTATAGATTTATACATGCCCTCTCTCAGCTTAATCAAAGCATAACGTTTTGTCACATTGGTTTCCTATGTTATGAAGAGATAAATCATTATAGACACATTATAGCCACTAGGATGTCTTCTTGACCCCTTCTCTTCTGTTACCCAACCCCATCCCAGGGGTAACTACTTTCCTGAATTTGGTATTTCTATATTTTATATGGATTTAGCCATATATGGTCAGTCCATTGAAATGGAACCTGGGAGAGGTTGATGATTCAGCAAATAAATAAAATGTGGGTGTTTATAACTGTGCTGTAGCAAGAAATTCCCATATGACAATGCATTGACTCCCAGACTAAAAGGGTATGACAGGCAGTGAGCCCACAGTTAAGGTGTCTCTCTCCAGGGGGTTTCTTCACTGCATGAGGGCCATTGAGACCCAGAGCTTCAGGCCTGGGCAACAGTCCCCTCTCCCCTCTACACAGCCTTGATCTCTTCACACAGCCTTGGTGGTAAACCAACGCGGGGTTCATCTCAGCCTAGCTCTCTACCCACCAGCCTAGATCAGCCTTTGTAAACTGATCTAGCTCAATATGTATCCTTCACCCACAAGAGCAGATTGCGTTTTCATATTTTCAAATTTTATATAAATAGCATTGCTACTGTTGTGTGTATCATTCTGCAAATTGCTTTTGTTTTGTTTTGTTTTGTTTTGTTTGCTCAACTTGATGTTTTGAAGGTTTATAATCCGTTTAAAATCTCAAAAAAGTATTCCACTGTATGCATATAGCAAAATTCTTATCTTTATTTTTTTCCTGGTGAAAAATCACCCAGTTTAAGAATTCTGACCAACAAGCCACAGCAAACATACTTGTGCATGTCTCTTTGTTAATAGGTGTGTTTCTCACTTTTCTCACTTCAGGCTTTATGACAATCTGATGAGTGCGTGAACTGGTATCTCCTTGTGGTTACAGTTTGTACTGTTTTATTACTAGAAAGAGGTGAACCATGGAAGCAGGGCCTTTTCTGTAAAGGGCCAGAGAGTAAATATTTTAGACCAGTCATTCTCCGTCACGTACTTGACCCTGACCTAGAAGTACAGAAAGCAGCCGCAGACGTTCATTTCATAAGTTAATGGTCATCTTTTTTTTTTTAATTTATTTTATTGAACTATAGCTGATTTACAATGTTGTGTTAATTTCTACTGTACAGCAAAGTGATTCACTTATACATATATATATATATATATATTCTTTTTCATCATGGTTTATCAGAGGATATTGAATATAGTTCCCTATGCTATACAGTAGGACCTTGTTGTTTATCTATTCTATATATAATAGTTTGCATCTGCGAATCCCAAACTCCCAATCCATCCCTTCCTCACATCCCCTACCCCTTGGCAACCACATATAAGTGATCCAGTGATTAGATTCCACATATAAGTGATATCATATGGTATTTGTCTTTCTCTGTCTGGCTTACTTTACTTAGTATGAAAATCTTGAGGCCCATCTATGTCACTGCAAATGGTATTATTTCACTCTTTTTATGGCTGAGTAGTATTCCATTGTATATATGTACCACATCTTATTTATCCATTCACCTGTCAATGGACATTTAGGTTGTTTCCATGTCTTGGCTATTGTAAATAGTGCTGCTATGAACATAGGGGTGCACGTATCTTTTTGAATTATAGTTTTGTCTGGATTTATGCCCAGGAATGGGATTGCTGGATCATATGACAACTCTACTTTTAGTTTTTGAAGGAACCTCCATACTGTTTTCCATAGTGGCTGCAGCAATTTACATTCCCACCAACAGTGTGGGAGGGTTCTTAACAGGCATCTTTTGATTCAACATTATTTACAAAAATAGACAGCCGGTCAGCAGGCTATAGTTTTCTGACCCCTTGTTCAAGAGACACTCTCTGAAAAACACAAACCAGTCAAAAAATAGGCGAGACCTGAACAGGCACTATGTAGAAGATAATGTGCCATTAGCCAGTAAGTATACAAAGAGTTCAATCTCTCGAGTCACCAGGGAGTTTGTGATCAAATTCCCTCCCTGACAGCCCAGAAGGCCTTCAGGTACTTCTCCTAACAGGGCAGGAGGAAGCCATGCAAATGACATCAGTGTTGAGAGCATCTTGGGGCAGCTCTACCCACCCAGAACGAGGGGGCCATCCCTGTCTACTCTTCATTTACATTGAGAGTGTTCAGGACCCTCCTTGGAGCCTTCAGACACAGGTAAAAACTGTATATCCTGCCATTTAGCAAATAAGGGAGGCAAGACTGCATCTGGTGAAATCACTGATACGATGCAGAGAAAATTTCCAGACCGTCCTTCCTGAAGGTTAAATTCTTTCCTCATGAGAGGAGAATTGGACAATGGGATCACAGAGCAGAGGCAAAGAGATTTCCAAAGTCCTTTCTGCTTGGTCAGCTGTAATATGCTTCCTCTGAACATTGTTGACCTCAAACATTTTAATGACTCAAGCTTAAAGAGAGGTTACCCTTAGGAAAGCATCCCACTACCCTGAAGTGGGATCAGCAGGGAAACTAATAGCTGCAGAGTTTTCAAAACACTCCATCCTCCCTGCGTTCAGTTGGCAACCTGGGAAAACACTGAGAACAGATGGTTTGTGATCAGGGTTTAACAAGCAGACCTGGGAGGAACTGAACTTCTGCCTGTGACCAGCTGAAAGAAGAAGCCCATGTACGCCCCCTGGGCAGCAGTGAGGCCCTGATCATGTTGGTGCTAAAGTCAGGGAAGGACCACAAGTAACGGCAGGGCGAAATGCAGGTCTATCTCTCAGTTAAGACAATGCCAGTCCTGCTCTGACCCGTCCAGAATTCTTTGAAGACATCCTTATCTCAGATGTCAAACAGCTCTTACCTGGGTGACGTGGCAGATGCTGTGGGCCATACCCGACTCGGGCACACGAGATTTAAACATAGGTCACCCATAGTCCCCCAAGGAACCCCAAACTATATTCCATTTCAAAAGTCACCTCTATAGAATGATCCGTTCACCTTCACCCCATCCCCTTGCTGCAAACCAAGTGAGAGAACGAACCGCCTACAAAGCGTAAATCTGCTGACACCACAGCAGAGGCCTTGGAGAGGCTTGTGACAGGCCCAGGACTCCAGTTCTCTGTGTCAGGCCATAATTAGCTACTTTAGTCAAAATGTCCCCAATACAGAACATCTTCTATATGATATGAACTCAGTTCTCTCAGAAAGGGCAATGGAAGGATACGTTTTAGCCCTGATGACTATTTCTCAGGAACTGTTTTCTTAAAGCCTGTATGACCCAGGACAACCTCAGCTCTCATCAAAACATAGGAATAAATTGTGGCAAAGTAATAGTACTAACTGGGGTTATACAGGCTCTTGTCCATGCCTGACCTGCTGCAAATGGGTGTCCCACAAATAGTGCTGGCATTCCCCAGAGGCTCCCTCATGCTCCCAAATAAGACCTCTCCCACTACTGGGGCAACTGCTGTGTCTGCTGGGAACTGACCCCACTCTGCTGTGGGCGCACCACTCACACACATCCTCCTGGGACCACTGGGCATCAGGGGGTACCCATCCAACCCAGACCCTGCCCAGGACCCCGCAGTGCTGGTTCCTCTCAGGTGTGGATGATTAGCCTGTCCCCTGACCCTGTGTTTCACTTTGCGACTTGTACTGAAGTATCTCCACTTGTGCTCCCATGTCTCACGGAGCCTTTAATAAAATCAATTCTTTGAAAAAAATTTTATTGAAGTATAGTTGATTTACAATGTTGTGTTAACTTCTGCTATATAGAAAAGTGATTCCGTTCTACATATATATATTCTTTTTTATATTCTTTTCCATTATGGTTTATCACAGGATATTGAATATAGTTCCCTGTGCTATACAGTAGGGCCTTGTTGTTTATCCATCCTACAGATAATAGTTTGCGTCTGCTAATCCCAAACTCCCAATCCTTCCCTCCCCCACTCTCCCCTCCCCCACTCTCCCCTCCCCCATGGCAACCACCAGTCTGTCCTCTATGTCTGTGAGTCTGTTTCTGTTTCATAGATAAATTCACTTGTGTTGTATTTTAGATTCCACATATAAGTGATATCATATGATATTTGTCTTTCTCTTTCTGACTTCACTTATTGTGATAATCTCTAGGTCTATCCATATTGCTGCAGATGGCATTATTTTATTCTTTTTATGGCTGAGTAATATTCCACCGTATATATGTACCACATCTTCTTTATCCATTCATCTGTCAATGGACATTTAGGTTGTTTCCATGTCTTGGCTATTGTAAATAGTGCTGCTGTGAACATAGGGGTGCATGTATCTTTTCTAATTATAGCTTTGTCTGGGTATATGCCCAGGAGTGGGATTGCTGGATCATATGGCAACTCTACTTTTAGTTTTTTAAGGAACCTCCAAACTGTTCTCCATAGTGGCTGCACCAATTTACATTCCCACCAACAGTATAAGAGGGTTCCCTTTTCTGCACACCCTCTCCAGCATTTATTATTTGTAGACGTTTTGATGATGGCCATTCTGATGGGTGAGAGGTGATACCTCATTGTAGTTTTGGTTTGCATTTCCCTAATAATTTGTGATGTTGAGCATCTTTCCTGTGCCTCTTGGCCATCTGTAAGTCTTCTTTGGAGAAATGTCTATCTAGGTCTTCTGCCCGTTTTCCAATTGGGTTGTTTGTTTTTTTGTTGTTAAGTTATATGAGCTGTTTGTGTATTTTGGAGATTAAGCCCTGGTCAGTCACATCATTTGCAAATATAAAATCAACTCTTATTGCTTCTATCAGGAACCTTTTTCTCAGTAAGGGTCAGATACTGCTGACACCATAGGGTCAAGACATCATACACAATAAGGACACAATTGAAAGTTTCTGAAAAGTATAGTGATAAGATCATATCTGAGTTTTAGAAAAGTAGTTCTATTACCAGGATGGACAGTCCATGGTAGAGTCAAGAGACTACAGCCAGGAGGCCCAATTAGGAAATTAAGTTGGTAGACTAGGCCATGGTTTTCAATTAATATATATTGAATGAATGAATGACGGAGGCAGGGGTGAGGGTGCAGGGAGCCAGCCCTCGCCCTGCTCCAAGCAAAGCAGCTTTCTGTTGTTTTGAAACTAGACTTCTATATAGACTTTGTTTGAGGAAAGTGTCCTGTGATTTTAAAAAGGAAGTGTGAAAACCAGGCTTTGGGCAGGAAGTGATGAGAGCCTGAATTAAGGCAGTGTGCGTGAGCGAAGAGAGAAGAGAAGTAAAGGGCAGTTCAGGAGCGAATTCCAAGGGCACAGAAAGAACAACAGGATGTGAATACGATTTTTGTTGGTTTGTTTGTTTGTTTAATTAATTAATTTATTTATTTATTTTTGGCTGCGTTGGGTCTTCGTTGCTGCATGCGGGCTTTCTCTAGTTGCGGCGAGCAGGGGCTACTCTTCGTTGCAGTGTGCGGGCTTCTCATTGCGGTGGCTTCTCTTGTTGCGGAGCACAGGCTCTAGGCATGCAGGCTTCAGTAGTTGCGGCACACAGTCTCAGTAGTTGTGACTCACAGGCTCTAGAGCGCAGACTCAGTAGTTGTGGTGCACGGGCTTAGTAGCTCCGTGGCACATCGGATCTTCCCAGACCAGGGATCGAAACCGCACCCCCTTCATTGGCAGGTGGATTCTTAACCACTGCACCACCAGGGAAGCCCATGATCTTTGTTTTTATTTTGTTTTGCTTCGCTTTCAAAATAAAATAACTTTTGTTGGAATTTTTTGTTGGAATAACTCCAACAAAAGAATGCTTAGCAAGGTCTACCAAATCTGTCTCAAAAATATTTGATAGGGACTTCCCTGGTGATCCAGTGGTTAAGACTTTGCCTTCCAATTCAGGGCGTGCGGTTTCGATCCCTGGTCGAGGAGGTAAGATCCCACAGGTCTCGCAGCCAAAACACCAAAAAAAACATGAAACAGAAGCAATATTGTAACAGATTCAATAAAGACTTTAAAAATGGTCCACATCAAAATAAAATCTTTAAAAATAAATAAAAGACAAAATTTAAAAAAATTGATAACAAGTTTTTAATTAATATTTTAATGCAAATTGATACTTTAACATTATTTTAAAGATCACATTCCCAGGTACATTCAATGTTTCCCTGTAAATATGTGGTTTGATTTGCTTAGTCATCAACTCATACACTCCTTATTAGGTAGTATCTCCTAACTGAATGATTAGCCTCTACCTGAAATATACATTTCTAATCAGTCTCAATTAATGAAGTTGAAGAGAGTTACCTTTGGCCCACCAGAATTTGTCTTCTAAACCATTAGATAAAGTTAATCCCAATCAGACCCTCCTTTGGGCCATTTAATTCATGAGAGACCCATATTGTCCCATGCACCAGTGGTAAAGGATGAGACCCATATTGTCCCCCAGTTCCAGCAGCTCACTTCACCTTGGTTCACCCCTCCCAGAGCCCTGAAGGATGGACACTACAGCAAAAACCTTCCCCAACTCACCCAAGAAATGGGGAGGTGTTGAGCAGTGGTTCTCAGAATTGGAGTTCTCAAATTTTGGAATGCAGTTCTGGGGACCATCAACATAGGATTGCCCATGTTATTTTTCCAAGAAAGAATATTAAGAAAACAAGTACACTGACTACAATCATTTCAAAAAAGACACCTCAACACCCCGAACTGAGAAGAGTCATCTCAAGAATAAAGGGTGGTTCTTTAAATTGAATACACTTTGCTTTGTGACAAACTTTCTGCACTGGAACTTCAATGGTGTATTTTAGCTTAGACCACTGAGACCTTTGCTGGTGACCAGCACCTCCCAAGGGTCGGCTTTGAGAGCCAGCAGTGTGAGAGCAAGTTCCCAGAGCCTGGAGAAGAGTTCCTGTCTCTTCCTTTGTTCCCAATACCCTAGAGTCCCAGGCAACTGCAAGGGAAACCACTCCCACTGGAGGAAAATGGGAGCTATGTTGCTGCCTTCCAAGCTGGGGCCTGGAATTTGTTTTTCTATTCATGAAACAGATATAAATGGTGGCTTGTTACAGCTGGAATATCAGGAATAGTCAGTAAAGTTACAGGTAAAGTTATATATTAAAAAAGCTTCTCTAGACTGACCTGGGAAGTTACCCATTGTTTCTATCTGAAAGTATGTTGTGGTGTCCAAACAAATGACACGGAAATGAACTTGGAGCACAGTCTTATCAGAAGTTGGAGGCAACCTGTGTTCTTGTTGGCCTCCTGGTCCCTTCAGACCCAACATGCAGTGTTATTCTTGTCCCTGATCCCCTGATGCAAGTAGGAATAGCTGTTTAATTGGCACCTCTTCATTAATGAGCTTGGAGTACTTTCTGAAAATGTGTGCTCTTGCCACCTCTAGGACAGCTGCCTGGGTGGTGGAAAGGGCCCCTGGCTGGGAGTTAGAAGCCCTGGGTTCTAGTTCTGCAGCTGCCTCACATTAGCTGTAAGCCTCTGGGCACGGGTGAGTGACTGCTCTATACCTTTGAAGTCCTTCCATTGTCATCTTTCTCTGCTTTATGATTTTATGGCAAGTAGATCACAGATGGTGATAGAATCTTTCCATGGCTCCCTTTTCTGGGCAAAATGCAGTGAGAATAGTCCAACTGCTCTATTAGGATGTCTTTATTTTTATGAATTTTCCACCAAATGCATTGCTTTCTTTAGTTGGCTTGGGTTTTGGGGACATAGGCTAGGCTATCACGTCCACAAATGCTCTTGACAACAGGCAACAGAGGATGTGGGAGCCAGAAACTTTGGAAGTTCTCTAACTTACAGTTCCTGCTGGGATTTTGATTCGATTAACCTGTTTCCCCTTGATAAATTACTGAGGCTTCTCTTTCCCCTGAATCTCTTCTTGTGCCTTTGTAGCAAAACAGGCCAAAGAATGTGCTCTAGAAATTGGTAACTGCCCTGTTTTGAAGGTGAAAGATTGCTGGGTATCACCCTGAAAAAGGGACTCTCCTATTAGATGTTTCTGTTGTTCCAAGCCCACTGTGAGCTGTGCCTTTGACTTGGCAAAGAAAGTCATCACTTCGGAAACTATTTCTGGCCCAGCACAGCTGTTCATGACTTAGGTTCAGCAAATGCCATCATTTTTGCAGACTCAGTCCCCGTACCCCCAGAGAATTACTATGACCCAAGTGTGTGACTTATTAATGAGTGAACAGAGTGAGTCTAGGGTCTCAACAGATGTCACCCACTGGACATTTGATTATATGCTCTGGTCTCTTAGCTGGCCTAATGCTCTCTCTTAAATGCAAAAGCCCAAAGACAGTCTAAAACCCTGTAGGTTCCAGCTCTGGTTTTTCACTAGTGAAATCAAGGGATCAGATGATAATAGTGATAGTAATAACAATAACAATAGTAGCAACTCTCATTTATTTGGTCCTAATTATATGGCAGGTAATATGCTAGGTGTACTTTATAAAACTATTATGCCCATTTACAGATGAGGGAAAAGAGATCCTGCAATTTGCCAAAGAACTCGATAGCTAAGAAATGACAGGCCTGGAATTTAAACCCCGGTCCACCCGGGGGAAAGGTTCACCTTATTCCGCTATGGTGCATGGATTAAAATACTGATGTAGAGACATGGAGGCAGATATCTGTAACTTCTGGCTCCGTCCAGCTTACAGATACTTGTTAAGGTTCTTTAACAGCTTGTCCTTAATCCTACTAAAACAGCAGCCACCTCCCCGGCCCATTCCCACCTGCATAATGACAGAACTTCCTCTGTAGCCTTTCTTGTGTCTCTGGGAATATGCGAGTCGTGGCACAGGAAGTTGCGGCCCCAGAACTCAGGCCACCACTTGCACTTCTCTTGTTCCTCTTTGCTGGCCTTCTGATCAGCCGTATGGTGCGTAGTCTGTAACTTTCCACAACCTTCCAAAGCTCCTGGTGGTGTGAAACCACCTGGGACCTCTAAGAAACCTTGAGCTGTCTACCTTCCTTCTCCAGCTGCTTCCAGGGCCCTTGATGGCTCTGCTCACCCCTGAGCATCTCGCTGGCTTCTGTGTCCTGTTCTTTTGTGTTTCATTTGACGTGTGTATGGCAGGGGTGGGAAGATGCAGACCAGGTGCAGTCTTACCTGGACCCACTCTGGGATTACAGTTCTTTCTGTTTCTCCATGTGGTCCTCCCATTCAGGGCATGGAAGCATCCAGGACTGGATCAGAATTGTTCACAGAGCAGGTGCTGTGCTCAGTGGACTGGGCCAGACCTCCTTCCTCTGCTGAAGGAAAGTGTTTCTCCCAGGCCCGTCCTTCCCTGCCATTTGGTGTGCACATCTGTGTACGAATCCATAGGCTCCTGGGCCGGTGGACACCCGGAAATGTGGCTAGAAGGAGTTCGGTGGTATCTTCTAACAAACACTGGGAGTCCAGGTGTCAGGAGAGGAAGTCAGGGGAGGTGTGCGTTTGGGTGGGATAAGATGCTGAGCTATCTATCTACCGTGATTGTATCCTGTTTTTCCTCTTTCTCTTCCTTCCCGTTCAAGCAGATAGCTGCTGACTCTGTGCTCCTGCCTCACAGGAGGTTTGTGGCAGGGCACAAGGCAGGCTTTCCTTCCAAGCTTTGGAAACAAAAGCCTAAGCCCTTAGCAGAAGACGATTCAATTGAAAAAGAAAAGGGGGGGGGCAGGTTGTACTGAAGAAACAGGGAAAGAAATAAGCGATTCCCCCAGCCTAGAAAGATATTCTATTCGACTAGGAGGAAGTAAAGAGGGAAGTAATAGGGAGAAGGATTTGTAAGCCCTGCTTCCTGGGTGAGTGCCATCAGCAGGGTACAGAGGCAACCTGGCAGAGATGCTTGGGGGCAGAGTGAAAGGCGGGGAGGGAGTTGCACGCAGCCAGCAGCACAGAGAGAGGCTGGGCCTGAGGGCCCATGCAGGCTGGGCAAGGGCGAGGCTGTCTCAGAGATAAATTATGTAGATGGGGACCAGGTGGGCCCCACCCCAGAGGCTTTCGCACTGCATAAGCTCCAGAAACACTGGCATAAATAGTTGTAGGGAGGGGACCCCTGGAAGGACTGAGGTTGTGCATTTTCTGTTTCTTTTTCTTTTTTTTTTCTGCTAGCCAGGAGAGATAAGAACTTGGCATTAGAAATTAAGTCGTTAATTAAGAAAATGAAGAAAGTTATTCTTAAACCTTGAGTTGGCGGACTGGGATTGGAGCCCTCTTACCCATGTTTGCACCTCTTGTATTGACCCAGGAAAGAAAAGGCTGTGCTCATGGTCTGGTCTGGTATTTGGCAAGACTCAGACCTTCTGTTCTGGACCTGAGAATAGTAGCCTTGACCACAACTGCCTTCATATTGTGCTTTCTTTTCCATTTCATTAACCATTCAGTGAAACAGTTTTAAATGGAAAGCACTCAGTAAACAGCATTGCGCTTTTCCAGGACCTCAAACTTCAGAGGGATGTCACAAAATCACCTTCAGAGAAGTTGAGTGCCTGTGAGGCCAAGAAAATACTTAAAGAAAAGTATTTAAACATTGCAGAGTGCTGTATTTCCTGCCTTATAATTGTGATAAATGGTATGGCTTTGTTTTTAAACACCTAATCTTTAAACTGGCTCTGCTGAGAAGCCTAGTGTTTTTTTTTTTCCCAGAATATGTCCACCGTGTATATTAAATTGACTAAACATTCAGAAGAAAGAGCACAAATCAGACCCAGGAGACACTATTGCTCAGTGTAAGTAGGAGGGAGGGAGATGTTACCGATACTGAAAATACACTAAAATTCTGATTAAAATACCAGATTCAATCCCATGCAAGCCTCTTAGGAACACTCGCACTGTTGAAAATAAACTGGAAAAGAGTGATTACCAACTGACATCAGCATCTAATTGTTTAATGAACATTACATGGCCTGGATCCTGTTACTAATGTTTCTGTCCTTTGAGAAATGTCCACTGATGAAGGAAAGTTCTTTTTTGGTGGCAAAGTGACCTTCAGAAGTTGGACGCTCTGAGAGATGACAAACAGGCAACATCTTTTTCTTCTTTATCCCAAGTCAAGTTCTGGCAGTTTCTGACAGGTCATAAACACACATGAAATGCTAAACTTAGCGGGTTGTTAGATGCTTTGCTTCAAGTTGAAAAACATTTTTAAAATAAATTTTCCTTATGTCTCCTTTTTTCCACATTCTCAACTCTGACATTCAAGCATACTTCACAAACCAACATGTAATAACATTTGAAAACCAAATTCAGAAAAACGCTCATGAATCCAGACTCCACATTTTTTTAAACATCTTTATTTGAGTATATTTGCTTTACAATGGTGTGTTACTTTCTGCTTTATAACAAAGTGAATCAGCTATACATATACATATATCCCCATATCTCCTCCCCCTTGCGTCTCCCTCCCACCCTCCCTATCCCACCCCTCTAGGTGGTCACAAAGCAGCAAGCTCATCTCCCTGTGCTATGCGGCTGCTTCCCACTAGCTATCGATTTTACGTTTGGTAGTGTATATATGTCCATGCCACTCTCTCACTTCGTCCCAGCTTTCCCTTCCCCCTCCCCATGTCTTCAAGTCCATTCTCTACGTCTGTGTCTTTATTCCTGTCCTGTCCCTAGGTTCATCAGAACCTTTTTTATTTTTTAGATTCCATATACATGTCTTAGCACATGGTATTTCTTTTTCTTTTTCTGACTTACTTTGTGTGACACTCTAGGTCCATCCACCTCACTACAAATAACTCAATTTCATTTCTTTTTATGGCTGAGTAATATTCCATTGTATATATGTGCCACATCTTCTTTATGCATTCATCTGTCGATGGACACTTAGGTTGCTTCCATGTCCTGGCTATTGTAAATAGAGCTGCAATGAACACTGTGGTACACGACTCTTTTTGAATTATGGTTTTCTCAGGGTATATGCCCAGTAGTGGGATTCCTGGGTCGTATGGTAGTTCTATTTTTAGTTTTTTAAGGAACCTCCATACTGTTCTCCATAGTGGCTGTATCAATTCACATTCCCACCAGCAGTGCAGGAGTGTTCCCTTTTCTCCACACCCTCTCCAGCATTTATTGTTTCTAGATTTTTTGATGATGGCCATTCTGACTGGTGTGAGATGATATCTCATTGTAGTTTTGATTTTCATTTCTCTAATGATTGGGGATGTTGAGCATCCTTTCATGTGTTTGATGGCAATCTGTATATCTTCTTTGGAGAAATGTCTATTTAGGTCTTCTGCCCATTTTTGGATTGGGTTGTTTGTTTTTTTGATATTGAGCTATATGAGCTGTTTGTAAATTTTGGAGATTATTCCTTTGTCAATTGCTTCATTTGCAAATATTTTCTCCCATTCTGAGGGTTGTCTTTTAGTCTTGTTTATGGTTTCCTTTGCTGTGCAAAAGCTTTTAAGTTTCATTAGTTCCCATTTGTTTATTTTTGTTTTTATTTCCATTTCTCTAGGAGGTGGGTCAAAAAGGATCTTGCTGTGATTGATGTCATAGAGTGTTCTGCCTACGTTTTCCTCTAAGAGTTTGATGGTGTCTGGCCTTACATTTAGGTCTTTAATCCATTTTGAGTTTATTTTTGTGTGTGGTGTTAGGGAGTGTTCTAATTTCATTCTTTTACATGTAGCTTTCCAGTTTTCCCAACACCACTTATTGAAGAGGCTGTCTTTTCTCCATTATATATTCTTGCCTTCTTTATCAAACATAAGGTGACCATATGTGTGTGGGTTTATCTCTGGGCTTTCTATCCTGTTCCATTGATCTATATTTCTGTATTTGTGCCAGTAACATACGGTCTTTTTTTTTTCCTATTTATTTATTTATTTATTTATTTATTTATTTATTTATTTTGGCTGTGTTGGGTCTTCGTTTTCTGTGCGAGGGCTTTCTCTAGTTGCAGCGAGCGGGGGCCACTCTTCATCGCGGTGCGCGGGCCTCTCACTGTTGTGGCCTCTCTTGTTGTGGAGCACAGGCTCCATACGCGCAAGCTCAGTAGTTGTGGCTCACGGGCCTAGTTGCCCCGTGGCATGTGGGATCTTCCCAGACCAGAGCTCAAACCCGTGTACCCTGCATTGGCAGGCAGATTCTCAACCACTGCTCCACCAGGGAAGCCCCACCATACTGTCTTGATTACTGTAGCTACATAGTATAGTCTGAAGTCCGGGAGCCAGATTCCTCCAGATCTGTTTTTCTTTCTAAAGATTGCTTTGGGTATTCGAGGTCTTTTGTGTTTCCATACAAACTGTGAAATTTTTTGTTCTAGTTCTGTGAAAAATGCCAGTGGTAGTTTGATAGGCATTGCATTAAATCTGTAGATTGCTTTGGGTAGTACAGTCATTTTCACAATGTTGATTCTTCCAATCCAAGAACATGGTATATCTCTCTAACTGTATCATCTTTAATTTCTTTCATCAATGTCTTATAGTTTTCTGCATACAGGTCTTTTGTCTCCTTAGGTAGGTTTATTCCTAGATATTTTATTTTTTTTGTTGCAGTGGTAAATGGGAGTGTTTTCATAATTTCTCTTTCAGATTTTTCATCATTAGTGTATAGGAATGCCAGAGATTTCTGTGCATTAATTTTGTATCCTGCAACTTTACCAAATTCATTGATTAGCTCTAGTAGTTTTCTGGCAGCATCTTTAGGATTCTCTATGTATAGTATCATGTCATCTGCAAACAATGACAGCTTTACTTCTTCTTTTCCGATTTGGATTCTTTTATTTCTTTTTTGTCCCTGATTGCTGTGGCTATAACTTCCAAAACTATGTTAAATAATAGTGGTGAGAGTGGGCAACCTTGTCTTGTTCCTGATCTTAGACGAATGGTTTCAGTTTTTCACCATTGAGAATGATGTTGGCTGTGGGTTTGTCATATACAGTCTTTATTATGTTGAGGTAAGTTCCCTCTGTGCTTACGTTCTGCAGGGTGTTTATCATAAATGGGTTTCGAATTTTGTCAAAAGCTTTTTCTGCAACAATTGAGATGATCATATGGTTTTTCTCCTTCATTTGTTAATATGGTTTATCACATTGATTGATTTGCATATATTGAACAATCCTTGCATTCCTGGGATAAACCCCACTTGATTATGGTGTATGATCCTTTTAATGTGCTGTTGGATTCTGTTGGCTAGTATTTTGTTGAGGATTTTTGCATCTATGTTCATCAGTGATATTGGCCTGTGGTTTTCTTTCTTTGTGACATCTTTGTCTGGTTTTGGTATCAGGATGATGGTGACCTCGTAGAATGAGTTTGAGAATGTTCCTCCCTCTGCTATATTTTGTAAGAGTTTAAATGGATAAGTGTTAGCTCTTCTCTGAATGTTTGATAGAATTTTCCTCTGAAACCATCCTGTGAGGACATCCTGTGAAGTCCTGGGCTTTTTTTTGTTGGAAGATTTTTAATCACAGTTTCAATCTCAGTGCTTGTGATTGGTCTGTTTATATTTTCTATTTCTTCCTGGTTCAGTCTCAGAAGACTGTGCTTTTCTAAGAATTTGTCCATTTCTTCCAGGTTGTCCATTTTATTGGCATAGAGTTGCTTGTGGTAATCTCTCATGATTCTTTGTATTTCTACAGTGTCAGTTGTTACTTCTCCTTTTTCATTTCTAAGTCTATTGATTTGACTCTTCTCCCTTTTTTTCTTAATGCGTCTGGCTGATGGTTTATCATTTTATTTATCTTCTCAAAGAACAAGCTTTTAGTTTTATTGATCTTTGTTATCGTTTCCTTCATTTCTTTTTCATTTATTTCTGATCTGATCTTTATGATTTGTTTCCTTCTGCTAACTTGGGTTTTTTTTTTCCTCCTTTTTCTAATTGCTTTAGGTGTACAGTTAGGATGTTTATTTGAAATGTTTCATGTTTCTTGAGGTAGGCTTGTATAGCTATAAACTTTCCTCTTAGAACAGCTTTTGCTGCATTCCATAGGTTTTGGGTCGTCATATTTTCATTGTCATTTGTTTCTAGGTATTTTTTGATTTCCTCTTTGATTTCTTCAGTGATCACTTGGTTATTTAGTAGTGTATTGTTTAGCCTCCATGTGTTTGTATTTTTTATAGATTTTTTCCTATAATTGATATCTACTCTCATAGCGTTGTGGTCGGAAAAGATACTTGATACGATTTCAATTTTCTTAAATTTACTAAGACTTGATTTGTGACCCAAGATATGATATATTGTGGAAAATGTTCCATGAGCACTTGAGAAGAAAGTGTATTCTGTTGTTTTTGGATGGAATGTCCTATAAATATCAGTTAAGTCCATCTTGTTTAATGTGTCACTTAAAGCTTGTGTTTCCTTATTTATTTTCATTTGGGATGTTCTTTCCATTGGTAAAAGTGGGGTGTTAAAGTCTCCTACTATGATCGTGTTACTGTTGAATTCCCCTTTTATGGATGTTAGCATTTGCCTTATGTATTGAGGTGATCATATATTGGGTGCATAAATATTTACAATTGTTATATCTTCTTCTTGGAATTATCCCTTGATCATTATGTAGTGTCCTTCTTTGTCTCTTGTAATAGTCTTTATTTTAAAGTCTATTTTGTCTGATATGAGAATTGCTACTCCAGCTCTCTTTTGATTTCCATTTGCATGGATATATTTTTGCATCCCCTCACTTTCAGTCTGTATATGTCCCTAAGTCTGAAGTGGTCTCTTGTAGACAGCATATATACAGGTCTGGTTTTTGTATCCATTCAGCCAGTCTGTGTCTTTTGTTTGGAGCATTTAATCCATTTACATTTAATGTAGTTATCTATATGTATGTTCCTATTACCATTTTCTTAATTCTTTTGGGTTTGTTATTGTAGGTTTTTTCCTTCTCTTGTGTTTCCTGCCTAGAGAAGTTTCCTTAGCATTTGTTGTAAAGCTGGTTTGGTGGTGCTGAATTCTCTTAGCTTTTGCTTGTCTGTGAAGGTTTTAATTTCTCCATTGAATCTGAATGAGATCCTTGCTGGGTAGAGTAATCTTGGTTGTAGGGTCTTCCCTTTCATCACTTTAAATATGTCCTGCCACTCCCTTCTGGCTTGCAGAGTTTCTGCTGAAAGATCAGCTGTTAACCTTATGGGGATTCCCTTGTATGTTATTTGTTGTTTTTCCCTTGCTGATTTTAATATTTTTTCTTTGTATTTAATTTTTGATAGTTTGATTAATATGTGTCTTGGCATGTTTTTCCTTGGGTTTATCCTGCATGGGACCCTCTGCGCTCCCTGGACTTGATTGACTCTTTCCTTTCCTATATTAGGGAAGTTTTCAAGTATAATCTCTTCAAATATTTTCTCAGTCCCTTTCTTTTTCTCTTCCTCTTCTGAGACCCCTATAATTTGAACGCTGGTGCATTTAATGTTGTCCCAGAGTTCTCTGAGACTGTCCTCAGTTCTTTTCATTCTTTTTTCTTTATTCTGCTCTGCGGTAGTTATTTCCAGTATTTTATCTTCCAGGTCACATATCCGTTCTTCTGCC
This sequence comes from Grampus griseus, assembly GCF_964374135.1. Lineage (NCBI taxonomy): Eukaryota > Metazoa > Chordata > Mammalia > Artiodactyla > Delphinidae > Grampus > Grampus griseus. Next base: position 62,910,043 of record NC_139019.1, read on the forward strand.
TCAGTTATTCTGCTATTGATTCCTTCTAGAGAATTTTAAATTTCCATTATTGTGTTGTTCTTCATCGTTTGTTTGCTCTTTAGTTCTTCTAGGTCCTTGTTAAACATTTCTTGTATTTTCTCCATTCTATTTCCAAGATTTTGGATCATCTTTACTATCATTACTCTGAATTCTTTTTCAGGTAGACTGTCTATTTCTTCTTCATTTGTTTGATCTGGTAGGTTTTTACCTTGCTCCTTCATCTGCTGTGTGTTTCTCTGTCTTCTCATTTTGCTTAACTTACTGTGTTTGGGGTCTCCTTTTCACAGGTTGCAGGTTCATAGTTCCTGTTGTTTTTGCTGTCTGCCCCCAGTGGCTAAGGTAGGTTCAGTGGGTTGTGTAGGCTTCCTGGTGGAGGGGACTGGTGCCTGTGTTCTGGTGGATGAGGTTGGGTCTTGTCTTTCTGGTGAGCAGGACCACATCTGGTGGTGTGTCTGTGACCTTATTATGATTTTAGGCAGCCTCTCTACTAATGGGTGCCGTTGCCTTCCTGTCTTGCTAGTTGTTTGGCCTAGGGTGTCCAGCACTGTAGCTTGCTGGTCGTTGAGTGGAGCTGGGTCTTAGCGTTGAGATGGAGACCTCTGGGAGAGCTTTCGCCATTTGATATTACATGGAGCTGGGAGGTCTCTGGTGGACCAATGTCCTGATCTCAGCTTTCCCACCTCAGAGACACAGGTCTGACACCAGGCTAGACCACCAAGACTCTGTCAGCCACATGGCTGAATCACTGCAGGAACAGTCTGGACATGGAGCATGCTAATCTCCTAAGCTCATTTAGAAATACTTTGGAGAAGGATCATGGAGTCCGTCCAGTCTGGTTTTCCTTTCCCCTTCTGTCTTATGGTGCTCCAGTGAGTTTTCCAGACTCTACTCTTAGAGAATTTGCAAGGAATTAGGGCGAGGCGACTATCGGGAAGCTTCTTAGCATTCTTAGGGACACACAGATGGATACCGCCATAGATAACAATCTAAGAATGACATTTACATAATTAAGAAAAATATATGTTAGCTATCATGTATGTTAGATATCCCCAAGCAATTAGTTACTGTGAAGTTGTCCTTGATTTGGTCATTGTGTTAGGACACTGACATTCGTTAGACTCTTCCAGAGGGGGTGTCAGCCACTGGTTTCTGCAACATCACTCTTCCTTGGGTTTCCAACTGGCTCTCAGGACACATCTTCTCAAACTCTTTTATAGACTCTTCTTCCTCATTCACCTTCTTAATTGTGGAGTCACGCAGGATTCCACCCATGGACCTCTTCTTTTCTTCTTCTCCACATACTCACTGGGTAAAGTCAACCCCAAAGCTTTCACTTAATTCTTCCGAGATAACACTCCCATTTATGTCTCCAGCCCTGACCTCTTCCTTGAGGTCCCTGACATGTCTCCTGTCTCAGAGCGTGACCTCACAGTCTACTGCGAGCCCAAGCTGCAAGCCTGGACGTCGTCCTTAATTCCTCTCTCCCTCACCCTTCATCAACCTAAACACACTTTAACCATCCACTCCATTTCTTCCCACTGTCACCAACTCATTCCTGCCAACATCATTCCATGCCTGGATTTCTATAACAATCTCCTAACTGGTACATCTCCTTCCACTATGTTCCCCCCAACTGAAACCATAGGGATCTTTCTAGAGCACTCTAGAATGTGTCACTCTTCTGATACAATCCCTTGTTCAGGAACCTCACAGCTCTCAGGATAAAGTCCAAACTTTGTACAGGCTGACAAGGGCCTTCATGGTGGAGACCACATTTCCCTCTCAGTAAAATCTCCCCTATCATTGCACAACAGACTGAATGCACTGTGTTGGCCTTATCTGTTCCCTCTGCTTAGAATACCCTTTCACCTCATGCCTACTCTCTCCTGGGTCAATTTAGCTTTTTTTGGCTAAGACATCACCTCTGCTGGGAAACTTTCTCTGCCTTCACAAGACTGCTTAAGGCACCTCTCCTAGGCCCTCCTGTGTACTCCTTGGTAATTCACATGTCACAGCACTTAACACGCTGAATTGCAATAGCAGGTCTTCTTCTCTGAACTGTAAATGTCTTCAAGGAGAGATGTGTCTTGTTCATTACATCCCCAAAGACCACTTCATTCTAGATGCTCAATAAATATTTGAAGTCTGAATGAATGCAGTTGCCTTAAAGATCTGTTTCTCAGGTTCCTGACTCTAAAGTCTGAGCAGGGAGAATCTAATTAGCTTAGCTCGGATCAGTTTCTATCTCTGGTCCAATGAGCTGAGTTAGCGGTGTGAGGGTGGGAACAGAATCTCTTAGAAAGGAGTGTTGGGGTGAAAGCAATGGGTGGCATGCGTACTGGAATTATACAAAGTCCTTCACTGAAACAATAAAACTACGTTTTATTTTAAAGATCATACATTGTATATTTTTCAGTAATTCATACAGCCTCCTCCCATTAGTTCATTATAAAGAAGTGAAACCATACTTTCATTATAACACATAAAAGTTAGTCACTTCTTACTCAATATTAGTCACTCATCCATCCATCCATTCACAGATATTACTAAATGCCTACTATGGGCTAAGGTCTGTGCTAGGCACTGGGTAGATAGTGGAAAATAAAACAAAATCCTTGTTCTCATGGAGCTTTAAAAAATAAAGACACAAACGTCTAATTATCAATTATGAAATTTACCATGAAAGAAATGAATAGGGTGATATGAGAAAGGATAATTGAGAGGATGTGATTCATTTATGGGAATCAAGGGAGGCTTCTCAGGAAAAAAAAAAATTACATTCAAGCTAAGACCTGGCTTCTTTGGGAAGAATGACTAGGGATGCTGAGTTGAGGGAGGTGGGAAGGACAAGAGTGGAATTGGAGATCTCCAGGGAAATATGACAGCCTCGGAAAAAGGCTAGGGTGATGGCAACTATGATGGAAAGAAGTAGATGGATTTAGGGCATTTTTGGAGGTAGGACTCCTTACACATCTGATAAGTTGGATGAGAGTTTATCAGGGGTGAATCAGAAAGAGACACCAAGAGTAACAGTTGGTGTAGAGGTTAATTTAAGCACATGGACTCTGAAGCCACATCATCTGAGTTTAAATCCCTGATTACTTACGTACCATTAGTAAGCTGCGTGACCTTGGGCAAATGACGTAACCTCTCTGTGCCTTAGTTTCCTCATCTATGAAGTGGGTGATAATAATAGCAGCTACTTTACAGATTTGTTAAAAGTTATTATATATAAAACATTTTAGGCATTGCCTGGCATGTTAGTAGGTTTTCTTAGGGACTAAGAAAAAGGTAAATGTTCAGGTCTCTGACTTTGGCAACGGAGTAGCACAAGTGATGTTTATTGAGATGGGAAGCACTAGCAGAGGAAGAGGTTTTGGCAGAGTGAAGATAAGAGTTCAGCTTTAGATTCAAGTTTGAGATTGCTGCAGACCTTTTAGATCTCCTTTGGATAGGAGTCTGATCTCACAAGAGATGCCTGAGACATCGGTCTGTGAGATGTCAAATTATAGGCAGTATTTGAAGACTGAGGATGGAAAAGACAAACAAGGGAAAGTGTGTAAAGTGGGTGTGTGAAGTGAGTGAGTAAAATGTAAAAACAGGGAAAGGATTAAGCCATGAGAGTTCTCAAAGTCGAGTAGAGAAGAAGCCAAACATGATTTAGGTGCAGTGCTGTTACACACATGCATGAGCCAAGCAGAAATAGAAACATCTAGTATAATGTGAATACATGGAACATGGAAACAAAGGACCTCTGTTGGGCTGCACCCCGCAGGCCTGCAAACCTTGTAGTTGCCCAGCCTCGAGACTGAAGAAAGAGCCCAGAGACAGCAACAGAGACATCAATGGTTTGATGGACAGGGGATCTTACACGTCTGAAACAAAAGGGTCATGGAGCAACATCCCACCCCAGCAGGGAGTTCGTGGCAGCGATCTTTGCTACTCCAGGGAGAAGGAGGCTACATTTATAGGGGGAATTGACATCAGGTTGGCTCAGTTACCAGGGAAACTGGCAGCTGGGGCACATCCCTCTCCGCCCTTCGGGTTAATCACCATCACAAGGGCAGATGTTTCCCTTTGATAAATTAGCAGGTGGAACCGTTCTGGCCTAAGGATTAGAACAATCACTAGCTGGGGCAGAGGGCAAGCATGTTCATGTGAGTAGGTATAGGTGAAGCAGGGACTGGTCAAGCAGGGGAGTTACAAAGGGCAAGAACAACCTCCCTTCCATTTCTATTTTAAAGACGCCTAAAAATCTAATTCTCTGTGTAGTCTTGTTAAATTGATTTTGTGGCTTCTCTATTACTCATTTGAGCCTCTTCGTCCAAAGACTTAAAAGAAAGTATGGAGTGATTTGGAGATTTAGGAGGTTTGGTGGCTGGATCTTCAGTGGTGAGGACAGAAGGTGGGGCAAAGTTGAACTTGAATCAGATGATGAAATGTCTTATAGGCTCTCTTAAGAAGCTTAGACTTGATAACAACAAGACACCATGAAAAGGTATTAAGCAAGGGTGAAGCATGATCTTTATGCATTTTATAAAGATCACTCTTGAACAATGTGGAGAATGGTTTGGAAAGGAGCAAAACCAGAGATAGGAGGCTGATGGTGTATCTGCAGCAGTGACCCAGGATAGAAGAGGCCATGGCAGGAGCACCGTTCAGATCCAAGTGATGACCATAGTGAGGAACAGATGGGACTTGGTGACTGACTAGAAAGACAGGGAAAGAGATAAGATGACACCAAGCTTTCTGGTTTGTTTTCAGACTAGTCAGTGCCTTTAAAACATTATATTTTTCCTAAAACATACTTATGCTTCACACAGCATTCTCAATGCTTTCTATAGCGATAACCCTTTAATTTTCGAATATGTTCTCATCCTGTCCCCTGATGAATGCACACAGTCATTAAGTAGCTCAAATGGAAAATAAAGATGCAGATTTACTTCATTTGGGCTCAGTTCTCTGGGCCCCAGGCCTAGATAAAGGAAACAAATTCTATTACCTAAGCCACAGAAGCTGAAATCCTCTAGACAAAGAAGAAAATACTCCAGTGATTGACTTCGTCCCTGCATCCTCTGGCTTAACTAAGTATAAATGTATTAATATGCTTATTCACAAAAGAATTTAGCTATCATTTTGAGAAGAATCCCATGTTTTAAATAGCGACATTTTTGTAATAAATAAGAAGTCCCTTGACAAACTCTATTAAACTCCATTTGAATCTCTGTTAAAGGGAAGGTTTCCTAATGACCTAGCTCAGCACTGCTGGTTGCATGCTGACTTGATTTGCAGCTATACATAAACATTCATAAATAAATAGGTAGCTACGTTCTTGGTGGGAGCTCAAGGACCCACAGGAAGGCATTTTTACCTCTAGATGTCTTTCCCAGCTCTGTCATGCTTTTTACAATTATCCCCGTCATCATTTGTTTCTTCTCACTCTTCCCAATTCCTCTCCTCCTAGTCTCTCTTGAACCTATTCCTATCCACCCCTCCATGGAAACTGCTCATCAAGGTCATTTTGCTAAATCCAATGGTCAAGTCACAGTCCCCATCTTACATAACCCATCAGCTCTAGTCACTGCACTTAATCACTCCCTCTTCCTTCTTCATTTGGCTTCAAGGACATCACCTTCTTTTGATTTTCCTCCAGCCTCATTGGTCTCAGGCCTCCTTTCATGTTCAGAGTGTCCCTGGTCTCAGTTCTTAGTCCTCTTCTCTTCTCTATAACTTAAATCCTTGATGATCTCATTCAGTCGCACGGTTTTAAATAACATCTTTATACTCATGACTCTTCAGTTGTATCTCCTGAACTCCAAACTTATATCTCCTCAAGTGCTTACTCAACATCTCCACTTGGATGTGTAAAAGATATCACAAACTCAACATGTCAGAAATGAAACTCCCAATCACCCCTCAAAAGCTATTCTCCTCAGAGCCTTTCCCATCTCAGGTGATGGCAACTTGATCCATCCAGTGCTCATGCCAAAAATCTTTAAGTCACTTCTCTTTTTCTCACAACCCACATCTAATCAGTCAAAAAATCTTGTTGATGTACACGAAAATACATCCAGAATCCAACCTCTTCTTACCACTTCCACTGCTACCATCCTAATCCATCTGAGCCACCACCATCTCTTGGCTAGATTACTATAATATGCTCTCAGTTGGTCTTCCTGCTCACACCCTTGTCAATCCTCAGCATCACAGCTCAAATAGTCCTTTTAAAAAGTAATCAGTGACATCACTTCTGTACTCGAAACCTTGAAATGGCTCAGAGTAAAAGCCAAAGGCTTACAAATGCCCACAGGCTCTTACCTGGTCTGCTCCCACTCCTTAGTCACCGATCTCATCTCTTTCACTCCCCACCTTGCTCACTCTGCTCCAGAGACACTGGCCTCCTTGCTGATTCTCAGACATGCCAGACAAACCTTCCCTTAGGACCACTGCTCCACCTAGGATGTTCTTCATCAGATATGTGGAAGGCCGCCCAACACTTCTTTCAAGTCTTTGCTCATCTTCACAATGAAGCCTATCTTGCCCTATTTAATACCGTCACTTGCCCCCAATCCCAGCACTCCCAGCCCCTTTATCCTGCTTTACTTTCTTTTTCCATAGCACCTCCACTTTCTACTACATTATATACTCTGCTTATTAAGTTCATTATTAATTGTTCCCCCCCCCTGCTAAAATGTAGTACCCCAAGAGCCGAGATCTGTGTGTTGTCCACTGATGTATCCTCAGTACTAAGAACAGTGCCTGGAACATAGGGGACACTCAGTATATACTTGTTGAATACATGAATGAATTTTTTTTAGCCATGAGGACCTTCTGTTACAAGACAAATATGTCTGGGTATAGGTGACACATTCAGCTTCAAGCTTCCAATTTGAGCCATTAACATACATTACAAGCTACAACTGGAACTACAAGCAATATGTCTTTGATACCTCTCCTTTCCAGCTCACTCCTTCAACATACTCTTTGCACCAATGTTCTGGTCTTCTCCTCGGGATGGGGAATGGATACAGTAAGCATCACCTGCTTAGGGGTTTGTCCTCCCTAGAATAATTTGGTCCTCTTCCTCTTCATCTCCACGAGGTCCTCACTGTGACCCAATTCCTAAAGCCCTTGTAACTGAAAATATGAGAAGTGGTGGCTCTATTAAAAAAAAAAAAAAAAAAAGAGTTGGCGATTCCTAAAGTGGGCCAATATTGCCAATAAATCTGACTTTAGTTTATTGACATCTAGAGAAAATACAAATGATCACTAGACTTTTATAGCAAGAGAGAAGGATAAGGGATACTAAGAAATGCTGGAAGGAACAGACTGCCTCATGGAGCAGCCACTGTGAAACTCACATCTTATTTTTGCTTAAGCTGGACCCTGTACTAACCCACCAAAGGTTTTGTAGGGCCCCCTCATGCTGCTGGCAACTAGGATAGCCTGGAGGGAGCTGCTCCAAGAGTTCCTGGCAACACCCACTGAATGAGAGATGCCAGGTAGGAGTATGGCAAGTGATCTATCCTACTAGAGCTTTTCTGAAGATTCCAGCCACTTCCACAATGCTCTCTATACTGATAACACTCTAACAATCATTAGGATCAACTAAAAGACAGGCTGAGCTTTTGTTTCACTAGGTACTGAGTTAATCCTCAAAAAGTCTATTTCTTACATAGTACTAAATTGCTTTAACCTCAGTCAAAAAGAAATCAACACGGAAAGTACCAAATCATAGTACTGGGCAAATATCATTAGTTCCTGCTTCTTACTTCTCTTGTTTTCCTCTACTCCCTCCCCACACCCACAATCTCCTTTGAGATGTGACTGTTTTTCATGTTTGTCTCTTTCAGGGAATATCTCTATTTCTTCTTATTTGGCCCCAGATGTCAGACTGGCTTGCATTACTCCAGGCTGAATCATTTGATTTCCTGTCCATGTTCCTAACCTTTCCTGCTCCTTTTGTATCATTTCTCAGTCATTCCTGCTGTTTACAATACTTCTCAATTTAGAGCCATCTGCAACTCTCATTAACGAATCACTGACTCTCTCCCCCATGATCCCAGGGCATGTTGGATAAAACAAGACCTGACACCAATTCTCTTCCTTCCTTTCGAGGCACCACAACTCTGGGTTACTTTAACTTATTACCATTTTAAAATATGATTATATTATTATTGCATGTTTACTCCTAGTCTAGGCAAATCTAATATATGGAAATTAGAATTAATCATTTTTTTAATTCACTTTTCAGAAATTTTAATTATTAATTCCTTTAATTAGTCACCTTTCTTAGTGTACTTAAAATATGTACTCATTAGCTTACAAAATAATAACTCAACTTCTCAAGGCTACTTACGGCCTTGAATACAAATATTTAACGTCCTTTAGCCACTTTATAAGAAATTTTTTCTTGTGGAGCTTTGAGAATAAAACCTAAATTCTTCCATTTGAATAATAAGCTTCTGAGGAACCCACCAGTTTTCTCACTACTTATTCATTGGATCTCGGCTTCAACTTTTCTCACTCCTTTTCCTGATATACTCAAAATATTTTCGAATCCCAGCTATTCCTCCTTCCTCAAAACCTTTTTGAGCTTCTTCTCTGTTCCAAGCACTGTACTAGGTGCTGGGATAAATAATGAGTCTCCATCCTCTGGGAGCTCTTAATCCAGGAAATAACACGAAGGAAAACAATACTGTTGCATGCCTGCCATATTCTGGATCTGCAATGTGTTATTCCGTTTAGACCACATGGAAGCCCCGTCTTACAGCAGAGAAGACAGGGTTTCAGAGAAGTTAAGTAATTTTCCTTTTATGCAGAATATGAATAGACAACTTACAGAAGAAACACAAATGGACTGTAGACATATGGGGAAAATATTCACCCTTACTAGTTATCAAAGAAATACATATTAAATAAATAAATAAACTTTTTTACCTTTTAGATTAGTGACGAGATAAAGAACTCAAAGTTCATGGGGTTGCAGTAAAACAGGCTCTCCTACACAGGGCATTGGAGAATATAAAGTGGTGCATCTTCCTGAGAAACAACTTAATAACATATAACAAAGACCATTACAAGAGGAATTTACCCTAATGTCCATTGCAAAGGAATGAAATAAACAATGTAACATCATGCACTGAAATTGCACACAGCCTTTAAAAATCATGTAGAATATGTAGTGACCTACAAGATTTTCTGAACACTAAGTGAAAAAGCATATTACAGAATAGTACATACTATATAGGATTACAATATATACAGAATTGTGTGTGTGTGTGTGTGTGTGTAGAAAACAGAAGACTGAAAGACTAGATACCAATAGGTTAACAGAGGTTATTCATAAGGGGTGGGATGGGGCTCTTCCTATTGGTAGTGTCTAAATTTTAATAATTTTTTTTAAAAAAACAAACACATAAAAATGTTCATACATCCAGATTCAATTATTCCATTGCATTGCAACGAATAGTAATGCAGACTAAGAATCAAGTGACTTGCTTAAAATCACCAGTTTGGTGTGCTGTGTTAAGCCTGGCTTTCTAACTAAAATCCACTGTCTTTCTACATTCCATCCCTCTTCCTCGCCACAGCCCCAATTACATCATATTTAGAGTTCCTTTCTCTTTGGTTCTTTTTCCTTTTAATTTCTACATCTACTATATCCCTTCCCACCTTTTTCTAAACCATTTTAGCAGTAGTCACTCTGTGAACTGCATATTATATGTAATACAAAACGTAAACCATGCTCATTAGATGAAAATGACAATTCCCCCCTCATAGACAGAACTGGGACAACACATATCAGAATAGGCACAATCTGACAGTCTTCAAATAAGTCAGTTTGCTTCTTGCATTTAAAATAAAACTGAAATCTGTTTGGTCTTAACTGTGATATTTGGAAAGCGTCATGCTTCCTTCTACACCAAAAGATTTCTTAACTTTTTCAAAATGTGAATTCTTGAGACGACCACCTGCCCGAAACTCAGATCTGAAAAACCAATACCTGGGCTTCCCTGGTGGTGCAGTGGTTGACAGTCCACCTGCCGATGCAGGGGACACGGGTTCGTGCCCCGGTCCGGGAGGATCCCACATGCCGCGGAGCGGCTGTGCCCGTGAGCCATGGCCGCTGAGCCTGCGCGTCCGGAGCCTGTTGCTCCGCAACAGGAGAGGCCGCAGCAGTGAGAGGCCCGCGTACCGCAAAAAAAAAAAAAAAAAAAAAAAAAAAAACCAATCCCTAATTTTATTTATAAATGTCAAAATTTCCCTATTTTCACTCGCTTACTCAAAAAGCAGGATAAATATAATAGCCCCTCTCTTACTTGGAAAAGTACAACTTTTGGAGCGAGTTGGCTGTGTTAGAAATTAGCAACGTCTTTGACGATGCACAGCTGTCTTCATTTCATATTCATAGACGTCTAAAGCATTCCAGGAGGCTGACTAATGTACCTGGAGAAATGTGCCATGTTTTCTCATCGTTTCTCCTGAACTTCTTGTCAGATCAAGAAGGGATGTGTATCTCCTTTGCTTTACAACTAGGAACTTAATTACAAGATGGAGTAAGACAAATCCTTACATTCTCCACCACCATTTCCTTCTTATTCTCATATATACCTGTCTCAAACATATGCGCAGTCCTCAGTGATCTTAGTGGTTTCCCCTTTATTTCAATCTTTCTCCTACGGAGATTCACTTAGGACAAGATCCCCATATGGAAAACTTAAAAGTTTTCCTACCAATGGCTGCTATTAATGGCAAAAGAAAAACAGAGCACCACTTACGTTGCAGCCTACTGTTCACCAAAGGACATCATACTAAATATTCAGGAGCTTTTGAGCACCCCAAATAGTCCCAGACCAAAGTCAAGCCTCTAAGCTGAAAAATTAAGAACGAAAAATTCTGAAGGTGTTTGTTGAAAGGTTCTCAGCTTTGTGACTCCAAATACCATCTTACAGAAAAACCCGAATGAACTTTTTGGCCAATCCAACAGTTGTCTTTCCCCAAAAGAATTCTATTATCCCACCACCACCAACTCTTCTTTCCTGCTCTCTTACAAGAAGTAAGTGATCATTACCACCTCAATCCACCCAAGGGCATTTCATCTGAAACCCAAAGTTCATACGCAATTAAGATTTGTATTCTTTGGGGATAGAAGTATCAACAAAGATGTAGCTGGCTTCTCATGTGAGAGAAATACATACCTGAACAGCTCTACTTGGAAGGTTGATGCATTTTACTATACATAAATTATACCTCAATTAAAAAAAATAAACTCTACTAACAAATACTCATCCCCTCAGGGAACCTGCCCTTACTAGACTAACAGCCCTAACAGGGTTCTCCATACCCATATATGCTACCCAATTAAAAAAAAAAAAAAAAAAGCAAAAAATATGAATATCTTCCCCACTAACTAAAGTTGCATTATTTTTCTCAGTGTATGCCTTCCATCCAATTACATGGAACATCACTGGACTTTCTAGGTGAGCAAAAAAGAAAATTTTAAAGAAACTTATAAAACCAAAGAAATAAGCTAACTAGAGTCCTGAAAAGTTGTGTGAGCAAAAAAAAATTTTAAGAAACTTATAAAGCCAAAGGGATAAGCTAGCTAGAGTCCTGAAAAGTTGTGTGAGCTGTCTGAGGTTACACACACACAATGGCCTAGGGAGCAGGCCTCTAACCTCCTTTAGCACAGGCTGGAAAGAGCACAAGTGATCTCAAGGCATCACAGAAAGAATGGACATTTTAAAAAGAACAACCCTCTATCTAGCTCAGTCCCAGCACAAAACTATTTTGAACGACCCCAAAATTCTTCCCAATGAAATATTCACCTTAAGGAATAAGTAACATTAAACCAGGAATTAATAAACATTCGAGCAACTTGAGATTTTATTGTGAAAATAGCTATTTTGACATTATATCCAGTTTCTCATTTATCAGAATAAATTCTTTACAACATTGATCATCATCACCACTTCTGGGTATTTATACACAATCTCTGAGTAAAATATATTCACACAAGGCAAGGCTAGAATATTGAAATTATGACCAACAATGCTTATTTTAAGATTGTTTACTTCATAACAAAACTACAGTGTTTATACACTAGAACAGATGTTTCAAATGTATACCATTTGAAGATAAGCTTGGTGGAACAAAACCAATATGAGTATACATAAATTTCTTACTTGTCTTCTTTGCTATCAGTCTTCCAGAAAGCTAAAGTTATATTACAAACACCTCAAATTTCCACTTTGGGATGAACAGAAAAATGGAAAGACATTATTTCCTATTTTACAAAATAAAACATTAAGTCAGAAGAAGAATAAAGCTCATCTTTATGCAGTTAACATAAAAGCTTGAGTACACCCGTCCTTCTCCAAGAAATAAGACGCCAGCACTGCAAGAGAGGCAGCCAACAGGTCAAAGAACAAATAGCGAACACAGCCTCCTCTATAGTGCGTGACTCCCTCAGGACTGACGCAAACTCTGGCAAGCCATTGTTTCTAGACATCCAGGGATCTGGGACATGTAAACTCAATGATTAGAAGGCATTTCTCTGAATTTGCATGAGAAGACCTAAAGAATCAGAACAAAGATCCAACTGCTTTGCACATGGCCAGATGTTCACCACACCACAACTCAAACCCAAAGGCAAGCTTTCCAACAAATACACATCCAAAGCACGCAGTTCCAAATATGCAACCATATACACTGCAGAAAACAAAGAGCATCCTTACGCCTGATGAATGAACTGGTTTTATACTTTGAAATGAAATCAGATATACTTAGTCCTCTGAAATTAGAAGGTCTAGTGAGGCTTAAACTTGGGGGGATACAGAAACTTGCTGAGAATTTAATAAAAACTGTAAACCCTCATCCTAGAAAATGCATACACAAACATACAATCCTTTTTTAGACCATGTCTTCAATAATAGAAGTTGAAAATATTAAACTTTCCTTGCTTTTGTCACGGAAGGAACTGTACACTTTCTAAGACACTATGTGTGTATGCATGTGCATATATATATATATATATATATATATATATATATATATATATACATAAAATAACTAGCTTGTATGTGACTTTAATGCTATAAATACTCACTGCCTTTCTGGTACTTTTAAAGCACAGCCAAAAACAGTTTGGAATGGAATTCCAAGTTGGTTCCCTCTGTCTCATAGATGCCTAACAAGTGGTTAGTTCTCTGAAACCACCAGTTCACACTCCTGTACAGCTGTTCCAAGCCAACTGGGATTCTAGGGAAGCAGCTGGACTGACCAAGGGCCTCACATGTGCCTAAATAACCAACCTATCTAAACCCACAGCCAATCCTCAGTCAACTCCATGGTCCCAGGGAGCCCTAACCTGTCGCTTCCATTTTATCACCACTCACTAGAAGGGCAGCCAACAACTGGAAACCTCTGCAATGAGTACAAACAAGCAGAAGCACTCTTAGGGCAGCATTTCCCTAACTGTATTTCTCAGAACACAAATCCCACATGACACCTACTTAAAAAAAAAATCCACATAAAAATAAATTAGGAAAATAGTGTATAAAATACAGGCCCTTCTTGGTGTCTGAAACCACCAACAGTATATGTAAGGTGCTGAGGAGCCTACAGTAACTTAACTTTGTCTAACCCAGCATTTCCCTATTTAGCCAAAGAACCCACTATTCATATAATAACAATATATTCTGCCAAAATATATCTTGAAATGCTTCTCCAAAGAACTGAATTATAGTTTAAAACTATCTTACAATATAATTTCAAATTAATAATAATGAGGATATAAAGACTTATTTTCCTGCATTTTTTTAAAGGAACTACTTTGTTTTGCTCTGAATAGTCTTTTATCATAACATTCCACTCTCTGTTTACAAACATCCAACTCAAAGCTACCCTTTCTTCTATCATTGTTCAAGAATGTTCATTCTCATCAGTAATCACTGGCCTCCTCATCTGGAACAAATGATTTTTGCATGCTTTTTGATTCCGAGGATACCTCTCCACCTCAATCACAATAATTTTAAGTCTAGGGGAGGTAACCTGGGCTTCTAGCAAACATTATATCCCAACAAGAGTTTGGGGCTAAATAATTTTAAAAACCCTTAAAAAAAAAAAAAAAAGCAAAGCACTCCATCTTTACATCTCTATGAAAATCAACATTTTGAAGATCTAATGAAACTTCAGTTAAACCTTTGAGACTAGGATTACTGACCTTTGGTTCATGTAATTAACAACGAATTTCTTAAAAATCTAGTAATTTCTTAGGAAATATGAAAACATTGAAAAGTAAATGTAAGTTCCACAGAGCTGAACAAGAAAAAAGGCAAAAGATAATTCTAAATGCCAACAACATATACAAAAGACCGTCATTACAACCCAAATATATGTGGCTCTGCTCAGGATTTCAATTATATAAATAATTAAACAGAGACAAAGTCAATCACTAAATCCCTGTGAACTTAAAAAACAAAAAGCACACAGACACACTGCATTTTGTTCATCCCTAGTGTAGTTAGAGAACACTTGCAAAACAAAGAAGGATCACCACACAGAGACATGGAGGAGTTTTTTCCAAAATATTTTATCCTCATAAAAGGATACCATACGATAGGGAAAAAAGATACAATTACAAACATAAAACCGTAGAATTTTTAATCTCCTAGGGAAAAGGGGTTCTTAGTTTTAGGGGTTCTTGTTTTATCTTTGCTGATAAGGCAAAACAGATCTTTAGATTATCATTTGTTATAAACCTGAGTTTTTTTCTTTAAACTCAAGAATGAAATAAATTAATTTATATTATGCATTTATTAATCTGGAACTGAATACTATGTTTAAAGCATTAAATTTTAAATCATAGTTTAGATAATGATAAACTTATTGAATTTATTTTTAAAACCCTTTTATTTTGAAATAATTATAGACTCACAAAAAGAAGTTGCAAAAATAGTACACAGAGATCCTATGTAACCATCCCTCAGCTTCCTGTCTTTACATTTTAAGCATTTATATTTTGGTTTCAGAGGGATACAATTTTTGACAGTTTATGAAAAAGTAAACAGTTTAAGAAAAATCTAATAACATGGTAAATGTCTATTCCTGGAAGAGGCTCTAAGAAAACATACTACTGACTTCAAATACCACTTTTATCACATGATACTACCTTTAAAAATTGGTTTTCTGAGATACTGTTACCAATTTCTGCCTCTTTTGATGTCTAGTTTTCTTCCATTTTTGCAGACTTCTGAAAATTGTAACTTAGCTCTGATTGAAATAAGCTTACCCATCCCTTTAAGTTAATATATCTAGCCACATTAAATGAACAGAAATTACAAATGGAAATCAAAATGCTTCAGATTTAACATAAAATCTCTAATGCTCTAGTCCTCAAAAAATAAAACAAACATGTCTAGGTTGAAATTTAATTCGTTTGTCAGTGCCAACCTTTTAGGGGGAAAAACACTGTGTAGGAATGACTGTCCTTAAAGGTCTTTTACAGTTTCTTTGGTCTTAGGGGAATGGCCAGTCTTATGGATAACTGATGACAGTTTGTTGATGAACGATCTTTATCTTATGGGAATTATCTGACCAATTTTCTCATCCTATACTACCAAGAAACATAAACACAAACATAGTCCCTTTTATCATATTATCCTCCACCATCACTTCCAAAAGGAAGTGGCTCACAGTATTTTAAGACTGTGGACCATTTATCTCAGCGAACTCAAACTTTATCCAAAGCATATCCTGACAGGTTGCTCAAAAGCTCTCTGCCCAGTTATTCCTTTCCAAGAGCTTCCTATATGTGTGGCTGATCCCTGGAGTGGTTTGTGTTCAGTGATAGCTTCCTAGCATCTCATTAGCTTATACCAAAAACCTCAACTAAGTAACCCAGCATATAAATTCTCACTTATCTAAATCATATTTTGCATCTTAGGAAAGACAGTCTGGAAGCATCATGGCCTATATAGCATACAGCTAAAGGCAGTTCAAAGCAGGAATGACCAAAAGGAAATAAATCATTTTTACAGTCATCTTTCTACTAAAAAAGGATCCTTGTTATTCTAGAATGATATTTTTTTATTAAACTTTCAACACATTAAACTTTCAACAAACATTACAGTATGCTTACTGGCTGCATCTTTGTGTCGTAAGAATACGATATTACACATTCTTATAAAAATGTAAATACATTTTGCTTACTCTTGGACAGTAGTAACCTTACTGACAGAAAACTTTACATAACCCAGTATTATCCTTTGACTTTGCCCATGGAGAAATCTGGAGTTAAATTTACCATTCAATTTTAGAATCTGTTAGGGTTAATATAGTTCTTTCTCCTACAAATTTTTTATTTTGCCAAAAACTAATTTTAATTGTCCTGTTTTACATATTTGACAATTGTAAGTCACTTCAAATACTTTTTGAAAGTTTTAGTAGAAATCATAATCGAAAATGACTAACCCTGACTAAAGCATAAGCAGATGATTAATGTGCTAACCACCCATCTCCAATAAACATCAATCCTAGAGGACAATAAAGTCCTATGGTCATGATTTCCAACACAGAATATTCAAACAGATTTCCGATTGCTGGACTCTAACAGAAGACTAACGCATAACACACACACACACACACACACACACACACTCTCTCCCACCTGTTGCAGAAGTAATGTGAAACTCATTAGTTTCTTTCTCTCAATGCGTCCAAACAGATGAACAAGACTTTGAAGACTACCCTGTTTCTCATTAAAACTTTCAAGAAAAAATATTTACAATGACATAAAGACTTCTGTATAAATAGCTACCTAAATACAGAACAAATGGAGAGGATACAGGTCAAACACAGCTGAGTTCCACTCAGCTCAAATTAGACAAGTCTCTTGAGTCCAAAACTGTTTTCCTAACCTGGGGGTTTCTGCAGGATGTGACAAGATTTGCTGAGCACCATAGTAATCTTTTAAGACACTAATCAAAAACATGGTCCTATATTTTAAAAACCCCAGAAGTAGTTTTAGGACAACAGAAGCACCTCAGCCACTAAAATAAGCAAGATTCTATTGTAAGTAAAATTACCCGCACAGGAAATCTTTGAACAGTTCACAAACCAATAAATAGAAAATGTTCTTTAAAATCTGCTATTTCCGATTACTCCATTGAATCCTTCAACTGTAGTTAACTCTATGGAAAATAATTAGTTGTCATAAAGGTTTTGACTACATGATATGTTTCTTAGGAAGAACACTGGTCTGAGCCAAGCATGGTGAACCTGGACCAGGTGCACAGTAGGTACTTCTAGTTCTCTGGCAGTAAGCTCCTCCTGAGTAGTGTCTAACAACCGGGCAAGTGTCAGTTAGACTTTACAGCCTGGCATAATAACGATGCTAACACGTTCAGCTCTCCCGAAATCAACCCAAGAAAGAGATGACTAGAGTTAAAGATGTACTACGAATACACAGGTCTAAAGCTCCAATAAATTAAAACAGCCCTTGCTAACCTGTATTGAACACATGAGCAAATACTGTTATATTGAAGTGCATATAGTCAGACAAATATATGTAACCATCTTTAATATTTATATGTATGGTAGTAACTCCCCCAAAGATTAGACTTATGAGAGCATAATTAAAAAACACATTCCTCATTGCTTTTTAAAGTTAAATACAGGCTTTTCTATTGAAGTAAATAGAATATTAGAATAATATATTTTTCCTAACATCTAAAATAGGCATCAGATTTCCAAACAGAAGAAAAAAAGGCTTCAGCCAAAGAGCCACATATTAGATATTTAGACTGGTATAAGGATACTAAATTAATAAATTAACTTGGATAAACTAACAGTGCACATTCAGAACAGAAGTGTAGCTTTGGGCCAGCAACATGTGAACCAAAGGCAAAAATCTGCCAAGGTTAAGGCAGGTTTTTTATTTACAGTACAACGTGTTTTCTTTTTCCCCCAAGTTCATTTAGCATTTACCTTGATGTTACTTAAAGTGCATTGCCAAGCTAAAACACGAGCTTCCTAACTAAAAAAAAATTGCTGTCATAGAAAGTGTCTTTTGTTTTAGAGTCTTCCTTATACCTATTCATGAATTTTCTTTTTGCCTTCACACACTTAGTGTTAGAGATTACTGCAACAATTATATGACTTTGGACACAAAGCATGAAGACTGTCAGGGTGACAGCCGTTGTGAGGAATTACTTTCTTCTTCTGCTGGAGTCAATTTAAGTGTTGGCAGTTTCCGAGGAGGAAGCTGAGGGCTTTGGCGAAGATTGTCATCCATCTGTGGAAAGTACAAAAGGTACATCTGACTTATGGCTATGGCATCACTTATATGGACCGTGGCCTCCCCATCCAAACTGTAGTCTACAAGAGTACCGAACCTTATGTTTCTAGGACTGCTAGAGAAACCTTTTTCTTGCAAATAATCTCTCAAGAATTCTAAACATCATACCTAAATACTGGCTGACTCGGTATATGTATGAAAGCAATATGGCTCATCCTTGATGACTTCACAAAATTACAGTAATTCCACATAATGAACAGTCTACTGAACTCAACCACAGCACAACTTGGTTTAAGAGATCTTCTAATATTAAGTGTAAAAGCAGTATTTCTGTTACATTACTCTCCACAGTTTACAAAGTATGTTCTCATTTGATCTTCCCAACACAACTGTAAAGGAAAAACAAAAAAAAAGGCGGACACAATCATTCCCTACTTTACAGATTAGCAAAATGAAGCTCAGAAAGGTTACCAGATTTGCATTAGGTTGCAAAGCTAGCATCAGAGCTGAAATGTGAACACAGGTCTTTTTATTCTAACACTATTGTTCTTTCAACTATATCTCATTGCCTCAATAAAAATGACCTGTACTCCACTCAAAAAGATCACCTCTTTAAGGCTATGACTATTTAGACCAAGAGAAGCTAAGAAAAGATACAGAAAGAAGGATAAATTCTTTAAACCTAATCCAGAGGCACTGCAAACACTGGATCAATTCTAAGTCTGCTCCAGAGAAACAAATCAAGAACATACTTAGAAAATGTCCAAGAGTTTCAGACTTACCCTAAGGAGTACGTTAGCATCCCGGGAAACACTAGGACAGGGGTTACTTAGAACTGAGTCAGACCTTAGAAAACTACCTTTAACCAGGGTACCCCAAAACCAGAGTGCAAGGTCCTGGTGTTAAGCTGCTTCATAGAAGACTTGAAAGCAGCTGCCATCAATGACCCAAAACCAACAGAATATAGCATCTTATCACCTACTTGATAGGTAGGCTTTTTTAGAGTTGTGAATATAAGCAGCCCAAAACTCTCTCTTATCTTCTCAAGATGCTTTTATAAAGTACAGGGGAAATGTTTCAGCAGAGGTACATAGGGTTCATAATAAAGGGAAAAGAATAAAAGATTAACTCTTAATTTTCCGAGGGAAAAAGTATTCCCAGTGAACTATCTGAATCAATTGTGATGTCTTTTTTTTCCTTGCAAGAACTAAGTTCCTCAAACATAACTCTTTCTTTTTTTTTAAGCTCTAGATTTCCTGTCTAAATGGTGAACGGTGGTAGCCAATAGAATTTGTTGTTCTAATGTCTTGTAGCAAACAGTGAACTGTACTGAAGAGCAGATAGGAAGTGGGGTGGAGAGAGGTGCCGATATAGGGTCAGGAAACTCTCATATATTGATGATGCCAAAATGGAACTGTACCAAGTGGTGACAGGGCCTCCTGGCTTCACTTTCTGCATATGTAGGTATTTCATGGTTCCCTTCACATGTCTAATGAATTTGCCACAGATAGAAATGGAAGCTATACTGGATAGCCTTCATCTAGCAGAAAAGTATCTAAAACAGTCTGAGTAATCTTTCCATTATCCACACTTAACTCTCAGTGTATTTCCTCTCATGAGATTTGCTGGGTTAGGCTATGAATTAAGACAAACTTGGCTTTCATTCAGCTTACCCAAACTTTAATAAGAGGTACATGCAATACCATAAAAAGAAATAAAATGGTCATTCCAGAGAGTGGCTGTTATAAATCTGGCTATTACCGCCAGTAGTAATGGATACATACTTTCATTCATGAGTTAGATGACTGACTAACTGCAAAGCCCATGCTGGAATCCAATTTCTAGGGTTCACATTCCCTCTCTACCTCTTGCCAGCTGAAAGGCCTCGGGCAGGTGATGTTATAAGCTACTCTCGAAGTTTCAGAATCTCATCTGTAAAATGGGAATGACAAAGTACCTGCACACACAGAGCTGCTGTGAAGATTAAATGAGATAACTCATATAAAGCTCATATAACACAGTGCCTCTTACTCAATCCCCCAAATCCTCTAGCCAGTGTGATTAAGCCACAATGACCTATTAGTTTGTGAAAGAATAAAGCATTATGCATTTGCATAAGAAAGAAAAAGCAAGTTTATCAAACATTTGAGGAAAAAATGCATAACTCCCTTGTATTTTTCCAATTAGAATCACCCTTGAAATTTCCATTGTTGGCTCCCTCCCCTACCCAATTCCTCAATATCTCTCTCAACAAATGCATACTCCCTAAGTGGCAAAATATCCACACTGGCAAAAATTGCAGACAATGTTTAGAACAGAGGATAGGAAGGAGGCAAAATAAAACCATTTACGTGGAAGAAAGAAAAAAACACCATAGTGCTTTTAGCAAGAAAGGATAAGCACAGGTGCTTACAATCTCAAGAAACGTCAACCCTCAGAGACAGAAAGAAGCAGACAAGCAAGCAAGGAGTGTTTTCTTGTTTGTCTCTCTCTTTTTTTGAAGCCAGGCTTTGGGGTCTCCTAACTTGAAAAGTACTACTAATTGGGTGGTAAAAGTAAATCCAATACCATTATCAGATCTTTCCCCATAGCAATCAGGCCATTACTGGCTTCAAAACACTGTATTTTGTACAGCTTTAGTAAATGTATGTTTAAACAGCTTTCTGAAAAAATAAACTTAAAGAAAAACTGAAAAGGTAAAGTTAATGCATAACCCAAAACAATAGTAATTGCAGAAAGAAAAATACTAAACTACTATAAAATAACAATTGAAGTAAACTTGACCTTTTCAATCAAGTTGGATTCCTTATTTACAAGTTGTGTGAGTTTCTGCAGATTTGCATCTACCGTTTCTTGTCCAGCAGGAGAGATGCCTAAGAAGCCAGGACAGAAATCAGAAAGAGGAAATTCTGAAAGCCTTACAAGCTGTTTAGATTCAAAGAATATTGAGTCTATCCAACCCTCCTAAGTGCCCCATTGCCCACCACACCCTCCAAAAAAGGCAAAGTGAAAAACCATTCTGGGTTCAAAGGCAAACTTAAGAGGGAGAGTAATGCTCCAAAACCAAACCCTAAGCTAAAGGACTAAATTTGTCCTTAAGGAGACCCTGTTAGCCAAGCATTATGCAGATAGCCAAGGTCATTAGAGCACAACAGTCCTCATTTCCTTCTCAAATTTGACTTGTACCTTCCCCCCCATTTCACATAGGTCTTTAGCTACAACTATTTGAACAGCTTTCTAAGGCCCAAACAGTTACCCACAAAGCATCCGAAGTACTTGGAGGAACTTTAAAAAATACAGATTCCTGGGATCCATCCCTAAGGGATTCTAATTCAGTGAATCTGGTATAGGACCCAAGATTTTGTATTCGTTCTGTAGTCAGGTTTGCTAACCACTGCTCCCAAGTAACAAGGTTGAAAGTTACTCAGTTTCATGACCCTCAAACTAACTAACCCCTCCCTTGTTATATACAAGTGTATTATATACAAAACACATAACCCACTATAAAAAGTAAACTGTCCCTTAACCAACGATCCTTATGACTTCTATTTCTTAAAAGGACAATTCTGGCCAACTCTCCCCATACAAATTTTGTGTCCCAATCACTTAAGCACAAGGCCCAACACTCGAAGAATCAGAGCCTAAGTGACAGGTGCCCTCTGTTTACTATACCTCCAGTCTGATGTAATCAGTTTTGAAGTAGTGGAATCATGGGAGTGTACCTCACCAAAATCAATCTGCTGCTCATTTCTGTTCACACAGCAAAATGCTAGAAGCAACCTTTAAAGTAACTGCCCATTTGCATTAGGATAAATGCTATCTTTCGGCAGGGACACAATAAATACCTGTGGTTAACTTTTAGAAGAAAATGACCCACTTCAAAGGAGCAATATTTAAAGAACAAGAAGCAAGAACTGTATAAAATCCAGAACAGACAAACGGCAAATATATATTTCTCTATTTAAAGAAGAACTAACACATGGGAGTAAAAATAAGTTGGAAAAATGCAACTTTCTGAAGTTCTATAAACCAGCATTTAAAGACAATATACAAACTTCTTTAATAAGTAATGAATTTGGCTTATACATCCTTAGGAGAATATGCAAGTATTCTATGCAAACAAAGATTAGCTGAAGAGGAACCAGCTTACCTCCAAGACTAAGCCTAAAATAACTGTTTAGGATGTCATCACAAAAGCGACACAGGTTGGAGAGCTGTTTCAAATGTTCTTGTAACTGAACTTTAGGAAAACGTACTTTATAAAGAGGTGCGAGAAAACCAAACACATAGGCATCCAAAGTAGAAGGCCTAAAAATAAATTAAGGATTTTTTAAAAGCACATAGAAAATATTAATTTGGGATTATGTTAAAAAAACACTTTTTCTCAAATACATTTGTCAATTCTGAAGTATACAATACGGTCTTTTAAAAGGTTTACTACCCATTCTGGCTTATAAAAATGATGCAGCTAGGGTTTTACTCAGTTGTAGCTTTTAAAAAATACTCTACCCATTTTATTTAGAAGAAAATTAAGTTGTAAATTAAAGATTCATTTTTACTCATAAGTGTTATATAGAGACTGGAGACGTGGTGGGAATAGTCTTAGAAGTTTCAAATTCACATATGTAGCATATTAAGTCAATGTAAGATTACCGCAACAGAAAAAGTTTCCTACAGTAAAAATCCATTAAATATTTTTTTTAAGTGAAAAACTCATTGGGGATGGGGTGGGAGGACCAGGCAAGGGAACTTGCTTTAAATAACTGCTCACTGAATACATGCAAACAGAACATCAAAATGGTTTTTAAGGGAATGCACTCACGTATCTCCAAAGAAAAACTGAGATGTTCCCAGTCTGTTTGACAGAAGATTTAGGCACTCCTTGGCATCTCTGTATATCTAATAAGGATGAAATTACATCTCAAAGGTAGGAAAGATACTTGAGAACTCCTTTTCAGACTGGCATCTATAGCTAAGTTCATCCCTGCTCCTTCTCTTGTCCCTCCTCTGGAGGGCCCTTGCTCTGAAGGTAATTCCAATCATACCTGAGCTTCTACATCTCGGAGGTGGTAGAGGGGAGGCTCTCCCCTGGTCAGGAGAATCCTATTCAGTGCTCCCTTAGACATTCTTCCAGGCAGGATCAAACTCAAGGGAAAAGGCATTCGTGAAGCAAACCATGGCTTTGTCACAGTAAAGTAATTGTCACTCTCAACCCAGAATGTGTGAAGCTGCAAAAGGAGAGAAAACACACTACAAAGATATTCTTTTACTAAAAGGAAGATCCTCAATCAATGTGAAAGTTTTTCATAAATATCTCTGAATGAAGTTGACTCCATACAAATTTTCCAGTTAGGATGACTCACGGATAAATCAATGTTTTTAAATGTGTGAGTTTTGTTGATTGCTCTATCCCAAGCACCCAGAATAAGGCCTGGAACATAGTAGGTGCTCAATGAATATTTGTTGAATGAATGAATTACAGTTGGCCCAACTCTATACGTGGACAAACTCCAATCTTTCACAGAGAATCTTTATTTCCAAAATGACATTAACTTTCACTTTGTTGTTTCATACACTAGTTGAACGTCTAACAGAATCAACCCAGTTCTGCAGTTACATGAAAGAATCAAGACTGATACATAAATGAAATTTCTTCTCTTAAGCCTTTTCCATTATTTTTCTTCTAAATCGACTAAGTACATTTTCAGTACGTCACTAAAATACTGTAATATTCACCAATGCTCACCACTGCAGGAAGAAGCTTCTCTTCGAGGAGAGCAATGTAAGCTAGTGTATCTGCCCCTTGTTTTGCTGACAGTTCATAATCGGCATTATATTTCTATTAAAAAATAAAAAACCAAAAACCTCATAAGTCAAGAACATCCCAAAACAGTGAAGCTAAATAAATTAGGACTCCTATTCTTCCTCAAAAATGGCAAACATATTAAAAGGGGAAAAGAGAAATACAAATTCAGTGACAAATGCTGCTTAATGCAAATAAAGTTCTTAGCACAGCATCATGCACACGTTAAGGTCAATAAATGTTAGTTTTAGGTGTTTATTTATTATTAACTATTATTTCAATGATTGTTAATGACCTAGTTTAGTTTAGTGCATCACATGTAGTACAAACTTAATAGAGGCTATTATTATTCTTGTTAACAATAAGGAAAAAGTTCTAATTAGTAGCATTTTCCCCTTGAAAAGAGAAAACCTTCCAATTGAGAAAAGTTCTAAATTTTGTTGATATAGGACTTCTTTTTTTAAACTATTGGCAAAATCAATGATAACTTTTACATTTATGTAAACTGTTACAGTTTAAACATTTTAGATATATAAATCTTGGCATGTTCAGATATTTTGGATACATTATTTCATGAAACATTTAACTGCAACTATTAGTTTAAGTGCTTTTAAAAAATAAATAGTTGCTAGTTGATGGGAACTCAGACCTCACACCAAGCACAAAATGTGTAGCAATTATGGAACTAAATTTACAATCATATCAATAAGTATAATAGTGAAAATGGTTAAATTGAATCTACTTACACCTAAGCTTCAATAAAAACCAAGCAAAGTGCATGAAAATATAAATTGACTATAACTCACTATATACCTTTTGAATCACAGTACAACTCATGATTTAGAGCAGTGACTCTCAAATCTATTCTTATATCAAGCCCTATGTATCTCCAAAAAAGAATTCTAAAAAAAATTTTTTTAATGCACTTTCTTTGGAAGCAACATGCAGGGATCAAGAATCTATTTCTCCAGAAGGAACCCACCTGTTTTCTTAGAAAGTTTAGTATTTTTGCCGGCTGAGAAACAATACTGTCTTCAGTTGTCAAAACTGGTACATCTCCTGTAATCACAACACAGTTTACATATAAGGAAGCATTTCGATTTCCTCTGAAGAGACTCCAATACCCTAAAAACTATGCCAGTCACATTTGGAGAAAAAAAAAATGAGTAACTCATCTTAGGTTTTTGCAATTTCACACACACACAAAAAGTTTTGGAGAGCATTTTCATTTCTCATAATTTCCACTGATTTGGCTTCTCCTTTGAAGTATTACTCAAAATGATCAAAACATAAGCAACACACAGCTAAGGTCGTGGTAAGAACTAAAACCCCAAGGTACTCCATGGCTACAAGCCCCCTAGCTTTAAATAAGAGGGGGGAGGGTGCTTACAGAGGGCAGAAATGGGTGTTTAAAAGTTTACACTGTACCTCTTGAACCTCTCCAGGTGTTATCTATGACATTGACTTTCAGGGGTGCACCAGAAAACTTGGCGTAAGCCTGAAAGAGAGTTTGCAATAAAACATTTTAGACTGAATACGTAATGCAAATCTGCAGAGCAGCTTTACTTCAAAGTCGGGTCCCCAGAAGGGAGAAACGCCTGACTCGGGGGCTGCGTCCGTCCCGCTACTTCTAGCCGGGGTTGCGCGCTACCAAGATTTCGAGGACTTTTTTCCCCCCAAACGTTTGAGGGATGCAGAGCGGGGAGCGCGCGCCTACTGCTTTGGGCTTTCATTCCACTGCACAGACGGCTTTGCAAGGCTGAGAAAACTCGGAGCCAAGCGGAGAAGCCATGACCTCTCCTCCAGGATTCGGCGGGGCCACAGGCTAGGCTGTAACTCGTTGGACGGGAGGGAGCCCCGGGCGGTGCAGCGAGCAGCGACCCGGCCGGCCGGGCCCGAGCGCGGCGGGAACCAACCCCAGCCGCCGGGACCCGGACCAGCCAGCCTCGCGTCTCTGGCCCCGCCCCTTTTTTCCCGCGCCCTGGCCCGCGAGGCGGCCTCACCATCACCACCAAGGACTCGCTGTGCACCGACGGGAGCCCCCAGCCGCCTCCCCAGCACCTGAGCTCCAAGGGCGCCGCCATCTTGCCGGGGCCGACCTTTGCTATCCCGGAAGTACTTTTGCTGCTTACTTTCCGGCACGTGGAAACGCGGGGGCGGGGCGCGAGGGAAGGAAGGGTACTCTGGGGACTGGGAGAGGTGCAAGGCGGGAAGGGCCACTGAAGGGGTTAACAACACGCTTAGCCATCAGTTTGGCCTGGGGTTTAAGAGTCCTGGGCAATGTCAGACAACCTGCCAGTAATTCCTCAAGTACTTATTGGATGCCATGTGTACCAAGCACTTTGACTATTACTACCCTGGGCCTAAATAACCCATTTGTAAACCAGGCATGACAAGTTTATTCACAAGATTGTTGTGTTTAAAATTATGACATAGAGGTAAAGAACTTGGCATATAGTAGGCACTCTGTAATTGTTTGACCCCTTTTCCCCATATATTTGGCTTCTGCTTCTTGCCACTCTCAATCTCAATTAGTCACCTTCATATTTGCTTGTTACACTCTTCCTAAAAGTAACAAGTTTCCTGAAGTTTGTCAAGTGAATTCTGCCGTTCTTCAGTCTGGAATATTGTTCTTCCCTGGCACTGCTCCCTCAGAAATGAGCTTAACTGTCACCTCCCTGGGACAATTTTCCAAAGTTAGGAGCTTCTGGGTTCCTGTAGCATCTTGTACATACTTGAATTGTAGCTTCTATCTGATACAAACCTTTTGCCTTTCATTGTACCAGAAGTTCTTTGAAGACAGAACAGGGCTGGCTTCATAGATGTGAGACCTCTGCAGTCACACAGGGCCCTATACTTAGAAGAGCTCACACTTGTTCTGGTGTCATTGTCTTGAAATTCTTAATAATTTTTGAACAAAGGGCCCTGCATTTTTTATTTCAACTGGGCCCTGCAAATCATGTCACCAGTCGTGTCTGTGGGCCTAGTGGGCATGAACTACATGTTTCTTGAACATCAAGCTGACAATTTCTCAGAAAAAATGGAGGAAAAAGAGGAAAGATAGGCCTTGGGAATGCCATGATCGTAACATGCTCTCTGGGTCTTGAAATTAGCACCTGGATGTCAGGCTTCTTTCTAGAAGGCAAAGTAAACTTTCTGGGATACCCTCCCAGTCACTCCTCTGAGATCTTTCCTTCCTGTGCCTCTGAGATGGCTGGGTCCCTTTAAACTACTGAAAACTCAAAAGAAATCTCTGCAAATTTTCATAAAATTACAATTGAACAAGTAATTGCTAAGCACTCCCTTACTGTTTACATAGCCATCTAAATTACAGTATGAATCTGTTAAAGTCCATTTTCATGTTTCAAAGGCAAGAGTTCTCAGAAATGGGTAGGGAAGTTATGTCAAAGGTGACATTCCTTTAACAATACTTTAAACTGGGAAATGCATAACATATGTACCATTAAAATTAAATGTCAGAATATTTATTGAGCAGCTACTATGTCCAAAACACTGTAAGGCTCTGGGAGAATACAGAGATAAATAAGATATGACTTCTCTCCTCAGGAGTTTATACTCTACAAAGGAGACAAAGGATTAGGTGTAACAAGTTAGATTATCATGAGTAAAGTTAGAGATAAAAATAAAATACTATGGAAGCAGAGAGTAGGAATGATACATCCTCTGTGGGATCAATGGAGTCTGTCTGTTCAGTCTTCAGAATAAAGCAGGTAATTCAACATCCAGATTCAAGTAATTGGACCTCCCTGTTTAGAGGATTAAAATCCCAAGCCATAAAGCTCAGAGTCCATATACTACAATTAGACATTTTAAATAATCGTACACAGAGAATGTAGATTACTTGAGTCTTGTTTATAGGAGGGAGGGAGGTGAAAGTGGATGCACATTCTTTGTGGACACGCAGCATAATTACTCAGTTTAGCCCTCTCCATTATTGCTGCTGTTACATACAACAGTTTCATTTGAATTAAAGAGAAATTAAATCTCCTAGCTTTGAGTTGAGACAGAGAATAGCATGCTAATGCTTCTGATGAGAGAATCCTTACACACAGGTTTATTAGTGCCTGTTTAATAGCAATCTTTTATTGTTGCAATTCCTCTTGAGAGTCTGTATTTTCTAGATTGAATTTTAAAACCCTAGGCCAGTTGATTGCACAACCAGGCTGAATATTGTTCCAGAGAACCACAGAGAAAGTGAAAACCTTCAGGAATTATGCCTGGTATGGGTAGTTGGTATGCCCCTGCGCCTTTTTTCTGGCTGCTAGAGAGTATTATTCAAAGTTCATCAAAATAATTTCAGATTCCTACCAGGAAGCATGCTGTCTGCAAAACATTCATGTATGTGTGGGATGACCTAAATTACAGCTTTATAATGAGTATTCCAGACAGTGTTTTCCCTGAGAAAGAAACCTCATTTTTCAAAATATAGACATTGAAAATGGCTTCATCTAGTGATGGTCATCTGGACTCCGGGGACCTGATCTTGGCATCCATTCCTATCCCTCATGTGTTTCTTAACTTAGGAGCCATGGTATTAAGATCTTTTGTCTGGATGATTAAGAATCTGTAATATGGTGCTGTCAGCAAAGATGAAAGGTTTGTGACAAGTGATTATGCATTATGAACTAGAGAGCCTTGAATGTCGCTTTCAACTCTAAACTTCTGTAATTCAGTTCCATGTTTAGATAAGGAACACTTGGGGAGGAAACTAGCAAACACTGAATAGAAGTCAGGAGAGCTGGTTTCCTGATTTTGTTTCTAAATAGCCATATGACCTTGAGCCAATCATTTTACCTTTATTCCTCAACTCATTCACTTATAAAGTGAAGGTTGTTTTAGCTCTGAGATACTATCATTTTATGTGTGATAAGCATTTAATAATAGCTGACATTCATGGAACAATTTCTACATGCCAGAAATTGTTTTAAGTATCCAACATAACTCATTTGATCTTCATAATGACTCCATGAGGTAAATACTGTTATGTTCCTCTATTTTCAGGGAGGAAAATTTAGGCACAAAGATGTTAATTAACCTTCCCAAGGTCACCTAGCCAATAGGTGATACAGGCAGGATTTGAACCCAGGCAGTCTGGGCTTATACTCTTAACCACTATGTCATTCTGCCTATAGCCTTCTTTTTCTTTTTAAAAAATTTTTATTGAAATATAATTGATTTACAATGTTGTGTTAGTTTCAGGTATACAGCAAAGTGATTCGGTTTTATATATATATATATAACTTTTATACATTCTCTTCCATTATAGGTTATTACAAGATATTGAGTATAGTTCTCTTTGCTGTACAGTAGGTCCTTGTTGGTTATCTATTTTATATTTAGTAGTGTGTATATTTTAACCTCAAACTCCTAATTTGTGCCTCTCCCCTTTCTCCTTTGGTAACCATAAGTTTCTTTTCTGTGTCTGTGAGTCTTTCTTTTTTTTTAAAGAAGTTCATTTGTATCGTTTTTTTAGATGCCACATATAAGCAATATCATATGATATTTGTCTTTCTCTATCTGGCTTACTTCACTTAGTATGATAATCTCTAGGTCCATCCATGCTGCTGCAAATGGCATTATTTCATTCTTTTTTATGGCTAATATTCCATTGTGTATATGTACCACATCTTCTTTATCCATTCATCTGTTGCTGGACACTTATGTTGCTTCCATGTCTTGGCTATTGTAAATAGTGCTGCTATGAAGATTGGGGTGCATGTATCTTTCTGAATTATGTTTTTCTCTGGATATATGCCCAGGATTGGGACTGCAGGATCATATGGTAGCTCTGGTTTTAGTTATTTAAGGAACCTCCATACTGTTCTCCCTATATAATGGCTGTACCAATTGACATTCCCACCAACAGTGTAGGAGGGTTCCTTCCTCTCTACACCCTCTCCAGCATTTATTATTTGTAAACTTTTTGGTGGCCGTTCTGCCTGTAGCCTTCTAAGTAGTCCTATAAAAATCATAGTTTCACTCAGTATCAGTGACATGATATTACTATCATTATTTATTTAATAGTATTTGTTTAGAATTAAGCCATTAAACAAGTTCATGAAGCAACTTGTATATGCCCAGCACCTTGCTGGGCAGTCAGGGAATAAAAACTTGTATTCATGCTTTCAAAGGGATAGTTGATAAAACAAAGCCTACATATTTGAGGTAACTAGAGATGTTTAGGAGGTACCATTTTGTCAAGCAGACCACAAGTCTAATGTGGCTTTAGACAAAGTCTTTAATGTACTGCAATGCTTGGCAAAGGCCTGGTAGAAGAAGTAGGACTTTAGCCGACCTTGAAGGATGAGTGCATTGGATTTAAATTGGCACAGAGGAAGGCACTCCATGGGCTATACTACATATATAAGTCAAGGCTTAGAGATGGGAATGACAATGGCAAAGAATCTGAAGACAAGTAAATGGATGCTGGATTTGACAATAAGCTGGAGACTGACCAGGAAGAATGTTGATTGACTAAGTTGAGAACCATAATTGGTGATATTGGAAGGCATGGGGATATGTAGTTTTGAGGAAGTAAAAAAAGAGTAAAAGTCTTAATACAATACTAATGGATTCACATAGTCATGGACGGGAGGTGGAATGCTATTGTTTCATGGACATGATAGGAGGAAGCGTTTTATGAATTCATGCATTGCATTATATGAATTTAAATGTGAAAAAATGAAGGGAGGAAATGCTGCAGAATATTATTAGAAGAGAGTCACCTGGCACCCTTGCACTGAGCATTTCTCATTGAATAGGTTGTTAGAAATCAAATTGCAAGAGATTACTAAAGAGAATGGTATTAGGAATAGGGGCAGGTATAATATCACAAGGAATATGCCAGATAAAGGAAGGAAAGGAATAGGACAGGAGCAGAATACTCAAGATAAAGTTCTTGAAGGAGTTTACAGGGTGGATCTACATACAGACATGGTGAGCAAAAGCCTGAAGATGACAGAGAGAAGAGTGATGGGGTCCTAGGAATTACCCTAAGAGCTGAGAGGCTGAGATCAGGAGTTTGAGCAGTGGCGCTGGCAATGAAAATGAGAGACATGCTTTCTTTCTGACACTAGAGTAAGTTTCAAGGAGAGCACAGAATGCTGAGTTAGCTCAAATCAGTTACCTTCAAATTTCCCTGTTACATTAGAAAACAAATCAAAAGAGCCTGAGGGAAAAAGATTAGGGGCTCTAAAGAGAGAGAGAAAGCAATTTAGAGGATGTATCAGGGAGTTAGTAAAAAGTGAATGGAAGGGCTTCATTGGTGGTACAGTTGTTAAGAATCCTCCTGCCAATGCAGGGGACATAGGTTTGAGCCCTGGCCTGGGAAGATCCCACATGCCACAGAGCAACTAAGCCCATGCACCACAGTTGCTGAGCCCGCATGCCACAACTACTGAAGCCCGTGCGCCTAGAGCCCCTGCTCTGCAACAAGAGAAGCCACAACAATGAGAAGTCCACATACTGCAACGAAGAGTAGCCCCCGCTTGCTGCAACTGGAGAAAGACTGCGCACAGAAACGAAGACCCAATACAGCCAAAAATAAAAACAAATAAATAAATAAATGTATTTAAAAAAAGTGAATGGAAGCATTGCTGACAATGGCAAAGGTCAAATTTAAATTAGTATGAAGGAGACAAATCAAGTGAGAGCCATGGGCAGGCTAGTAATTAGATGCCCTTTCAAAGAGATATTCTTTAAATATTTATTCAACTATTTTTATGAAAGTGAAGTTAGCTAGAGAATGTAACAGGATCAATTTACATTTTACCAATTCCAACTATTAGAAGTCCTATGTGGAGACCTGGGTTTTAATACCCTTTAAAGCTTGGCCCTGAGGATGATAGAAAAGGGAAGGGATCCTAGGAATTGCCCTATGAATTGAAAGAAGATGGAATCTAAAGCTTCAACAGTGGGGCTCAGCCATCTTGAAGCCTAGCTAAGTTAGCACAATTGTGTGACTTCCTCTAATGGTACCTTATTGCCTAGAAATGTAAATGGGGAGCCAGGCTCATTTATTTATTTGGTATCAAGGCTATTAGGCAGTGATATATATTGAAAGAGATTCATTTTGCTCCTCCAGCATAGTGAACCTGTTGTCTGTATTTTGTACAGGCATACCTTGGAGATATTGGTCAGTTCCAGACTACCACAATAAAGCAAATATCGCAATAAAGCAAGTCATACAAATATTTTGGTTTCCTAGTGCATATAAAAATTATGTTTACACTATACTGTAGTCTGTTTAGTGTACAATAGCATTATGTCTTTAAAAAAAACCAATGTAAATCCCTGAATTAAAAATACTTTATAGCTAAAAAATGCTAACCATCATCTGAGCCTTCAGCAAGTCATAATCTTTTTAAAATAATAACATTAAAGATCACTGATTACAGATCACTATAACAAATATAATAATGAAAAAGTTTGAATTATTTTGAGAATTACCAAAATGTGACACAGAGACACAAAATAAGCAAATGCTGTTGGAGAAATAGTGCCAGTAGACTTGCTCAATACAGGGTTGCCACAAACCTTCAATTTATAAAAAACAAAACAAAAAGCAATATCTGTGAAGTGCAATAAACAAGTTATGCCTGTATTAAAAAGAATTAAGTGAAAAAAATGTCATTTGACATACTGATCAATTATGCAGAAACAGAAGAATTATATTTTAAAAGTGGGGGTAGTAAAGGGTCCAAAAAGGAAATAAGGTTTCTATACTTCACTCAAAGTGATAGAACATCATATGCCTGTAGACTGTGATAAGTTATATATGTATATTGTAATACCTAGAGCAACCAATAAGAAAATAATGCAAAGTGATATACTCAAAAACATTAAATAAATTAAAATAGGATTCTAAGAAATGTTCAAGTAACCCACAAGAAGAAAAAAGAGAGAGAGAATGAGAGAGAAACAGAGGAATGATTAGCAGAGAACAAATAGAAAATGAATAATAAAATGACAGATTTGAACTCTACAAAATCAGTTATTACTCTAAATATAAATGGTCTAAATACACCAACTAAAAGACAGAGATTGGCAGAGTGAATGAAAAACCACAACCCATAATAAGGACCCACTGTAAAACACAGAGAACTCTTCTCAGTACTCTGTAATGACCTATATGGGAAAAAAATCTTAAAAAGAGTGGATATATGTATATGTATAACTGATTCACTTCGCTGTACAGCAGAAATTAACACAACATTGTAAATCAACTATACTCCAATAAAAATTTAGAAAACAAACAAACACAAGCCAGATAAATACTGTCTACAAAGAACTTCAAATATAATGACAGAGGTAGGTTGGACACAAAAGAATGGAGAAAACTATACCAGGCAAATATTGATCAGATAAAAAAGTAAGAGTGGATGTATTAATATCAGATAAAGTAGGCTTCAGAACAAAGAAAACTACTAGGGACAAGAGGGATATTATATAACAATAAATAGGCCAATCCACCAAGAAGCCATACCAATCCTAAATGTGTACTCCAAACAGCTGTGCTTCAAAACACATAAAGCAAAAACTGATAGGTATGAAAGAATAAATAGATAAATCCATAATTATAGTTATGGTTATCCCCTCCCTTCTCAGCAAATTGATAGAACTATTGGACAGAAAATAAGCAAACGTCTAGATGAATTAAACAGAAGATTTAATTGACATTTATACAATGCTCCAATCAACAATAGAACACACATTCTTTCCAAGAGCTCACAGAACATTCACAAAGATAGACCATATCCTGAGTCATAAAGCAAACCTCAACAAAAAATTTTGATGAGATCATACAGAATATATTTTTTGACCATACTAGAATCAAGCTGGAAATAAGAAATAGAAAGACAACAGTAAAATCTCCACACTCTTGGAAATTAAACAAGACACTCCTAGATAATCAATGAGTCAAAGAGGAAGTCTCAAAGGAAAAAATATATACAATTGAATAATAAAAATATGAAACAGCCTATTAGGAGAATGAACAGATAAGCCACAGACAGGGAAAAAATATTTGCAAAACACCTATCTGTTAAAGGAATTGTATCCAAAATATACAAAGAACTCTTGAAACTCAACAAGAAAACAAAGAACCCAATTTAAAAATGAGGAAAAGATCACTAGGCTTCCGGGAAGATGGCGGAAGAGTAAGATGCAGAGATCACCTTCCTCCCCACAGATACACCAGAGATACATCTACACGTGGAACAACTCCTACAGAACACCTACTGAGCACTGGCAGAAGACCTCAGACATCCCAAAAGGCAAGAAACACCCCACGTACCTGGCCGTGTGGATGAAAGGCTCTTGGTGCTACAGCCAGGAGTCAGTGCTGTGCCTCTGAGGTGGGAGAGCGAACTTCAGGACACTGGTCCACAAGAGACCTCCCAGCTCCATGTAATATCAAATGGTGAAAATCTCCCAGAGATCTCCATCTCAACACCAGCACCCAGCTTCACTCAACGACCAGCAAGCTACAGTGCTGAACATCCTATGCCAAACAACTAGCAAGACAGAAACACAACGCCACCCATTAGCAGAGAGGCTGCCTAAAATCATAATAAGTCCACAGATACCCCAAAACACAACACCAGATGTGGACCTGCCCACCAGAAAGACAAGATCCAGCCTCATCCACCAGAACACAGACACTAGTCCCCTCCACCAGGAAACCTACAAAACCCACTGAACCAACCTTAGCCACTGGGGACAGACTCCAAAAACAACGAACCTGCAGCCTGCAAAAAGGAGAGCCCAAACACAGTAAGATAAGCAAAATGAGAAGACAGAAAAACACACAGCAGATGAAGGAGCAAGATAAAAACCCACCAGACCTAACAAATGAAGAGGAAATAGGCAGTCTGCCTGAAAAAGAATTCAGAATAATGATAGTAAAGATGATCCAAAATCTTGGAAATAGAATAGACAAAATGCAAGAAGCATTTAACAAGGACCTAGAAGAATTAAAGATGAAACAATGATGAACAACACAATAAATGAAATGAAAAATACTCTAGATGGAATCAATAGCAGAATAACTGCGGCAGAAGAACGGATAAGTGACCTGGAAGATAAAATAGTGGAAATAGCTACTGCAGAGCAGAATAAAGAAAAAGGATGAAAAGAACTGAGGACAGTCTCAGAGACCTCTGGGACAACATTAAACACACCAACATTCGAATTATAGGTGTTCCAGAAGAAGAAGAGAAAAAGAAAGGGACTGAGAAAATATTTGAAGAGATTATAGTTGAAATTTTCCCTAATATGGGAAAGGAAATAGTTAATCGAGTCCAGGAAGCACGGAGAGTCCCATACACGATAAATCCAAGGAGAAATACGCCGAGACACATATTAATCAAACTGTCAATAATTAAATACAAAGAAAACATATTAAAAGCAGCAAGGGAAAAACAACAAATAACACACAAGGGAATCCCCATAAGGTTAACAGCTGATCTTTCAGCAGAAACTCTGCAAGCCAGAAGGGACTGGCAGGACATATTCAAAGTGATGAAGGAGAAAAACCTGCAACCAAGATTACTCTACCCAGCAAGGATCTCATTCAGATTTGATGGAGAAATTAAAACTTTTACAGACAAGCAAAAGCTGAGAGAGTTCAGCACCACCAAACCAGCTCTACAACAACTGCTAAAGGAACTCCTCTAGGCAAGAAACACAAGATAAGGAAAAGACCTACAATAACGAATCCAAAACAATTAAGAAAATGGGAATAGGAACATACATATCGATAATTACCTTAAATGTAAATGGACTAAATGCTCCCACCAAAAGACACAGATTGGCTAAATGGATGCAAAAACAAGACCCATATATTTGCTGTCTACAAGAGACCCACTTCAGACCTAGAGACACATACAGACTGAAAGTAAGGGGATGGAAAAGGATATTTCATGCAAATGGAAACCAAAAGAAAGCTGGAGTAGCAATTCTCATATCAGACAAAATAGACTTTAAAATAAAGACTATTAGAAGAGACAAAGAAGGACACTACATAATGATCAAGGGATCGATCCAAGAAGAAGATATAACAACTGTAAATATTTATGCACCCAAAATAGGAGCACCTCAATACATAAGGCAAATACTAACAGCCATAAAAGGGGAAATCGGCAGTAACACATTCATAGTAGGGAACTTTAACACCACATTTTCACCCATAGACAGATTATCCAAAATGAAAATAAATAAGGAAACACAATCTTTAAATGATACATTAAACAAGATGTACTTAATTGATATTTATAGGACATTCCATCCAAAAACAACAGAGTACACATTTTTCTCTAGTACTCATGGAACATTCTCAAGGATACATCATATCTTGGGTCAAAAATCAAGCCTTGGTAAATATAAGAAAATTGAAATTGTATCAAGTATCTTTTCTGATCACAATGCTATGAGACTAGATATCAATTACAGGAAAAGATCTGCAAAAAATACAAACACATGGAGGCTAAACAATACACTACTTAATAACGAAGTAGTCACTGAAGAAATCAAAGAGGAAATTAAACAATACCTAGAAACAAATGACAATGGAGACACAATGACCCAAAATCTATGGGATGCAGCAAAAGCAGTTCTAAGAGGGAAGTTTATAGCAATACAATCCTACCTTAAGAAACAGGAAACATCTCGAATAAACAACCTAACCTTGCACCTAAAGCAATTAGAGAAAGAAGAACAAAAAACCCCCAAAGTTAGCAGAAGGAAAGAAATCATAAAAATCAGATCAGAAATAAATGAAAAAGAAATGAAGGAAACGATGGCAAAGATCAATAAAACTAAAAGCTGGTTCTTTGAGAAGATAAACAAAATTGATAAATCATTAGCCAGACTCATCAAGAAAAAAAGGGAGAAGATTCAAATCAATAGAATTAGAAATGAAAAAGGAGAAGTAACAACTGACACTGCAGAAATACAAAAGATCATGAGAGATTACTACAAGCAACTCTATGCCAATAAAATGGACAACCTGGAAGAAACGGACAAATTCTTAGAAATGCACAACTGCCAAGACTGAATCAGGAAGAAATAGAAAATATGAGCAGACCAATCACAAGCACTGAAATTGAAACTGTATTAAAAATCTTCCAACAAACAAAAGCCCAGGACCAGATGGCTTCACAGGCGAATTCTACCAAATGTTTAGAGAAGAGCTAGCACCTATCCTTCTCAAACTCTTCCAAAATATAGCAGGGAGGAACACTCCGAAGCTCATTCTACAAGGCCACCATCACCCTGATACCCAAATCAGAGAAGGATGTCACAAAGAAAGAAAACTACAGGCCAATATCACTGATGAACATAGATGCAAAAATCCTTCAACAAAATACTAGCAAACAGAATCCAACAGCACATTAAACGGATCATACATCATGATCAAGTGGGGTTTATTCCAGGAATGCAAGGATTCTTCAATATACGCAAATCAATCAATGTGATACACCATATTAACAAATTGAAGGAGAAAAACCATATGATCATCTCCATAGATGCACAGAAAGCTTTTGACAAAATTCAACATGCATTTATGATAAAAACCCTGC
Source organism: Grampus griseus (assembly GCF_964374135.1). Lineage (NCBI taxonomy): Eukaryota > Metazoa > Chordata > Mammalia > Artiodactyla > Delphinidae > Grampus > Grampus griseus. The sequence continues at coordinate 62,947,769 of NC_139019.1, forward strand.
AGAAAATAGGCAAAGAGGGAACTTTTCTCAACATAGTAAAGGCCATATATGTCAAACCCACAGCCAACATCGTCCTCAATGGTGAAAAACTGAAAGCATTTCCACTAAGATCAGGACCAAGACAAGTTTGCCCACTCTCACCACTCTTATTCAACATAGTTTTGGAAGTTTTAGCCACAGCAATCAGAGAAGAAAAGGAAATAAAAGGAATCCAAATCAGAAAAGAAGAAGTAAAGCTGTCACTGTTTGCAGATGACATGATACTATACATAGAGAATCCTAAAGATGCTACCAGAAAACTACTAGAACTAATGAATGAATTTGGTAAAGTTGCAGGATACAAAATTAATGCACAGAAATCTCTGGCATCCTATACACTAATGATGAAAAATCTGAAAGTGAAATCAAGAAAACACTCCCATTTACCATTGCAACAAAAAGAATAAAGTATCTAGGAATAAACCTACCTAAGGAGACAAAAGACCTGTATGCAGAAAATTATAAGACACTGATGAAAGAAATTAAAGATGATCCAAATAGATGGAGAGATATACCATGTTCTTGGATTGGAAGAATCAACATTGTGAAAATGGCTCTACTACCCAAAGTAATCTACAGATTCAATGCAATCCCTATCAAACTACCCCTGGCATTTTTCACAGAACTAGAACAAAAAAATTCACAATTTGTATGGAAACACAAAAGACCCCGAATAGCCAAAGCAATCTTGAGAAGGAAAAACGGAGCTGGAGGAATCAGGCTCCCTGACTTCAGACTATACTACAAAGCTACAGTAATCAAGACAGTATGGTACTGGCACAAAAACAGAAATATAGATCAATGGAACAGGATAGAAAGCCCAGAGATAAACCCACACACATATGGTCACCTTATCTTTGATAAAGGAGGCAGGAATGTACAGTGGAGAATGGACAGCCGCTTCAATAAGTAGTGCTGGGAAAACTGGACAGGTACATGTAAAAGTATGAAATTAGATCACTACCTAACACCATACACAAAAATAAGCTCAAAATGGATTAAAGACCTAAATATAAGGCCAGAAACTATCAAACTCTTAGAGGAAAACATAGGCAGGACACTCTATGACATAAATCACAGCAAGATCCTTTTTGACCCACCTCCTAGAGAAATAGAAATAAAAGCAAAAATAAACAAATGGGACCTAATGAAACTTCAAAACTTTTGCCCAGCAAAGGAAACCATAAACAAGACCAAAAGACAACCCTGAGAATGGGAGAAAATATTTGCAAATGAAGCAACTAAGGATTAATCTCCAAAATTTATAAGCAGCTCATGCAGCTTAATAACAAAAAACAAACAACCCAATCCAAAAATGGGCAGAAGACCTAAACAGACATTTCTCCAAAGAAGATATACAGACTGCCAGCAAACACATGAAAGAAGCTCAACATCACTAATCATTAGAGAAATGCAAATCAAAGCTACAATGAGATGTCATCTCACACCAGTCAGAATGGCCATCATCAAAAAATCTAGAAACAATAAATGCTGGAGAGGGTGTGGAGAAAAGGGAACCCTCTTGCACTGTTGGTGGGAATGTAAATTGATACAGCCATTATGGAGAACAGTATGGAGGTTCCTTAAAAAACTACAAATAGAACTACCATATGACCCAGCAATCCCACTACTGGGCATATACCCTGAGAAAACCATAATTCAAAACGAGTCATGTACCAAAATGTTCATTGCAGCTCTATTTACAATAGCCTGGAGATGGAAACAATCTAAATGTCCATCATTGGATGAATGGATAAAGAAGATATGGCACATATATACAATGGAATATTACTCAGCCATAAAAAGAAACTAAATTGTGCTATTTGTAATGAGGTGGATAGACCTAGAGTCTGTCATACAGAGTGAAGTAAGTCAGAAAGAGAGAGACAAATACCGTATGCTAACACATATATATGGAATTTAAGAAAAAAAAATGTCAAGAAGAACCTGGGGTAAGACAGGAATAAAGACACAGACCTACTAGAGAATGGACTTGAGGATATGGGGAGAGGGAAGGGTAAGCTCTGACAAAGCGAGAGGCATGGATACACTACCAAATGTAAGGTAGATAGCTAGTGGGAAGCAGCCGCATAGCACAGGGAGATCAGCTTGGTGCTTTGTGATTGCCTGGAGGGGTGGGATAGGGACGGTGGGGGGAGGGAGGGAGATGCCAGAGGGAAGAGATATGGGAACATATGTATATATATATAACTGATTCATTTTGTTGTAAAGCAGAAAGTAACACACCATTGTAAAGCAATTATACTCCAAAAAAATAAAATAAAATAAAAATAGGGGAAAGATGTGAACAGACACCTCATCAAAGAGGATATACAGATGGAAATAAGCATATAAAAAGATGATCAACATCATTTGTCATTAGGGAATTGCAAATTAAAACAACAATGAGATATCACTACACACCTGTTAAAATGGCTAAAATCCAAAAAACTGACAATCCCAACTGCTTTGCAAGGCTGTGGAGCAACAGGAACGCTTATTCTTTGCTGGTGGGAATGCAAAACTTTGCAAGACAGTTTGGCAATTTCTCCCAAAGCTAAACACTATCTTACTATATTTTGTGGGTTGAATTGTTTCCCCCTCCCCCAAAATTATGTTGAAATCTTAACTCCTAGTACCTGTGATGTGACCTTATTTGGAAATAGGGGCTTTGCAGATGTAAACAAGTTAAGATGAGATCATACTGGATTAAGATGGACCCCAAATCCAGTAACTGATGTCCTTATAAGAAGGAGACATAGAGACACAGAGAAAGAGAGGCACAGACACACAGAAGGGAAGACGGCCATGTGAAGACAAGCAGAAATTGGAGTGATGTGTCTACAGGCCAAGGAATACCAAGGATTTCTGGCAGCCACCAGAAGCTAGGAAGAGGCAAGAAAGGGTTCTTTCCTAGAGTCTTCAGAGGGAACATGGCCCTGCTGACACTCAATTTTCACTTCATTTCTAAACTCCAAAACTGAGAGAATAAATTTATGTTGTTTTAAGCCACCCAGCTTTTCATAATTTGTTACAGGAGCCCTAGGAAATTAATATATCATACAATCTAGCAACTGTACCTCTAAGTATTTACTCAGCTGATTTGAAAACCTACATCCACACAAAAATCTGCACAGGAGTGTTCATAGCAGCTTTATTTATAATTCCCAAAACCAGAAGCAACCAAGATGTCCTTTAATAGGTGAGTAGATAAATAAACTGTGGCATATACATACAATGGGATATCATTCAGCTATAAAAATAAATGACCATCAAGCCCCCCCAAAGACATGGATGAACCTAAAGTGCATATTGCTAAATGAAAAAGGTTAAACTGAAAAATCATATGATTCTAATTACATGACATTCTGGAATAGGCAAAACTATAGATATAGTAAAATGACTGATGGTTGCCAGGGGTTTGAAAGGAGGGAGAGAAGGTTGAATGTAAAGCACTGGGGGTTATTTAAGGAGATGAAACGACTTTGTAAGATACTGTAATGGTGGACACATGACATGATCCATTAGTCTAAAACCATAGAATTTTACAGCACAAAAAATGATCCTTAATATATGTAAATTTAAAAATTATTTAGGAGGTCAGGGGATCCCAGCATGGGATATAGACTGTGACAAAAGAACCTTTCTTACAAATGCATGAAACAACCACACTGAAGGGGATGGATGGTGGTCCTAATCTAAGCAACTTTTGAAATGAGTGTAGTCTGTATGACTAAAGGCAAAAAGAACTGTACTGTAGTTGATAAAGTCCACAGGTACGGGTATGGGTTAGTAATTCTGATACTGTTATATGTACTATGGAGTTGAACAATTAAGTACATGGATGGCAGACGATAGGCGTCTTCACTGTTGGAGGTGGGAAGTTACAGATTAGATAAAAATCGAAAGAAATCTGAATAAAGTATGGACTTTAATTATAATTTAATATATAATATATAATTTATATATGTATATAAATTCATTTATGTTTATTCCATTGCATTAACTCAAGTTACTAGGTAAGAAACAAATTCACGTGCTTCATTTTTTTATGGTGGTAAAAGTGAAAAATTCTTTTCTCTCTGATCTTTTTAGGTGTAGATGTATTAATTATGTATGTGGACCTGTTTAAAAACCAATCTATTTTTACATTTATTCTTCTTCAAGATAATTTCTACTTGTAGATATGGCCAACAGTTTATAAAAATTAAGAGAGACCAGTTGACTCTCAGTGAAACTGTTCATCTGGTCCATAAGTGTCTTTCTGCTATTTGGATTTCATAAGCCAAATGGTATCTTAAAATTAGTAAATATGCTTACAATTCGGTTGAACACTTTTTTCTATGGAAAATGTTATGAGTACAAAAACAACATCTAGAGATGACTGTCAATATATATTTTCTTTGCATGTATGATATATTTGTTTCTGTGTTTTAGAAATACGTTAGAAGGAAGCTGGGTAACAGAATTAGCAGCAGTATTTTAAACTTCCTCCTCACAGTAATCCTAGGAATGGTATTATACTCATTTCACAGATATATCCCTCCCAATCCAGCAAACATTTATTGAGTTTACTAAATGCTGACACCAGGGTTACCAAGATAAATAAGATGTGGTTCTTGTTTTTGAGTGGTTTATATTGAAGGAGATAAACATATAACATCCATTCTGTGTGCTTCGTGCTGATGGGGATAAGTTCAGGGTATTATGAATTTATATGGGAGGGATAATTCACCCATCTGCAGAGCGCTTGGAGATGAAGCAGTGTCAGGCAAGCACCCCTCATGACCAGGGAGGAGTTCCTAGCAGAGATAACAACTCAAGTAAAGACAAGGAGTAAAGAAATAGTATGCTGTGGTCTGAGAACGTGTAATTCAACATTTTAGGACGATAAAGTGAGCAGTAGATAATAATGAGAAATAAGACTACAGTCATAGCCAGAGGCCTGTGTAGTCATGCTAAGGAATTTGGACTTGGAGACACCAAGGGTAGATATCTTGTCCTGAAAAGTGATTACCTGAGGATTTTTACCCAGTTCTGTTTGTCTCCAAAGCCTGAGCTTTTTACACTAAATAATATTTACTTCATAGGCATTCTTGACATTAACTATTTACCAAAGATGTAAATAAATCATATTGTAAGAATGAGAAAAAGAACAATTTGGAAAATAGTTAAATAGCATTATTTGGAAAAAGCCACTGTTATACAACCCTACTTCCAACATGCTTTGTACTTCAAGTTTATTGATTAGACATCTTTTACTCTCATATTTTATACCATACCATGCATTCTATTTTTGTTAACTGTCATCAATATTAAAACAGCAAACTGACCAGCACCTAATTCCGGGCTTACTTGGTAGTGCACCACTTGGTGGTGCTCCACAGCAAGCACTCTGCTCTTTGGACATCCAGTTACTGCCTTTAGTAGCTGCCTGACATAGATGTGGATCTGACACCAGACCTTTACATCAAGGGCACCTCTACCAAGGCACATCTGCTGGGCCTGATGGGAGCAGAGGTCTCTTTCAGTCCTGGCTTCAGGGTCTGACATCCCCTCATTGGATGTCAGGAAGGCCCTGTTACTAAGGATGACTCCACTGCCCCTAAACCATTAACATTTTCCAAAGAGGAACAGCAGCCCAAGGACCATGCTCTCTGCCATGTTTAATAGTCATCCTGCCTCCGAAGGGCTGGAAGCACCTCTCTCAGTGACCTCATGCTCCATCCTGATGTGAATGGTTTTCATCCTTTTTCACCAAATCATTTAGAAAAGGTGCCAAGAAAGTCAACTATATTCATTTGGTACAGAGCAGAGAGAGAACATTTTATGTTCAAGAATAAATTGTCCAAGCAGTAAATGTCATTGGGGTGAATCCTGTAATGAGACAGGAGAGAACAATTAGACAGTTGGGGAAACTCCAGGAGAAAGAAAAGAGGAAAGACTGAGAACTAAACAAAAGAGTATTAAAATTACAGGGATTCAGAAAAAGACTTCTGAACACAATTGTATTGATGGTGTTGGGAAACTTTAGTGCATGCCCCTTCAGCAGGAGGTAGCTGGAGGAACAATTATTTCAATGTACGTTCACTTGAAAAACTTTGTTTCATCTTTCTCTTTTAAAATTTAATTAAGTGCCCTGATTCTTTTTTGTAATTTATTTTATTGAAGTATAGTTGATTTACAATGTTGTATTAGTTTCTGCTGTACAGCAAAGTGATTCAGATATACATATATATATATATATATATATATATATATATATACACACATACACACACACACACACATATTCTTTTCCCTATTCTTTTCCATTGTGGTTTATCACAGGATATTGAATATAGTTCCCTGTGCTATACAGTAGAATCTTGTTGTTTATCCATTGTATATATAATCATTTTAAATGCCCTGATTATTATCATAAGAAAAAAGAATGTAATTTTTTTCAGAGAGAACAAGTTTTTTTTTAAGTTCCATTTTATAATCTGTTATAGGTGAATGAGTAGCAAGTTAAGCATTGTGTTTAACTCCTGGCGTGGAGAATGGAGGGTAGATATATCAGGAGGGTGATATAGAATGGGCTTCAATAATTTGCAATAACAAACTTAGCTGAGTAGTAGGAACGAATATTGTTATATTATTCCTTATACTTTTATATATGCCTGAAGCATTTCATAGACTTTTAAAAACCAAATTAGAGATTCAGGAAATACTTAGGGAAAGGAGAGAGGGATCAAGAAAGGGAGCAGAGGGGAAGGGGATTAGACAAAGAGGAGGATTAAGCAGGGAGAGATAGAAAAATAGGTGAAGGCATGGTTTTGAACCTAGAGAGCTTTCTTTCTTTTTTAAAATATTTATTTATTTACTTACTTACTTACTTACCTACTTATTTATTTAGCTGCGCCGGGTCTTAGTTGCGGCACTCGGGATTTTTGTTGCAGCGTGCGGGATCCTTTAGTTGCAGCATGTGAGCTCCTTCTGAAGGGTTAGGTTAGTGGTCACACATGCTGTTTGCTAACAATTTGTCCTGATTGAGTAAGCTCTCTAACCCCTTCCCACCACACGAGACTCAAGAACTGCCCATGGCATTCTGATCTCTACAAACCAGACATAACAGCAGTTCTTCCAACGGAAAAAGGGCGAAAGAAAGAAAGAAAAGAAAAAAACTGAGAGCAAATGCAAGAAAAAAAGAAAAGAAAAAACAATGAACATATATGTATGAATGAATGTACAGCAACTCAAAACTGCTCCCCTTTGGGGACAGAAGCCGATGCCGTAGCCAAGTTCAAAATGAAATCCCATATCCCTCCAGACCCCTTTCTTGCCATTACTGTATAATTTATATGCAAGTTGCCTGCATAGTTAATCTTCCTCTCTAGCATCTGGTATTTATCATCAGAAACAAACTGGTGCGAGATTCTGGAGAAGCTCTTCATATATTTTGGGTTTTAAACATTCCTCTACAAGTCTGTTTCTTTAAAAGTTAAAAGTGCAGCTGAGCACAGGGAAATAGGTGATAGCAAGTGGGGGGATGGGTCATTCATACTTGGGGCTCTCCCAATGCGGCATAAATGAATCAGAGCCAGAGAGGTGAAGATAAAGGGAACTAAAATTTAGAGCTAAAAGGACTTTGAAAACCTTCCGGTTCAGCTTCCTGATATTCTACCCGTGGCTGGTCACTTTCACAAGGAATCCTAGCTGCAACAGCTGAGCTGAAACTGGAGGCTACCTTTTCTGAAGTATTATTCAGGGTTGCCTCAAGGGTTTATTTTTTTCCCCAAATGGAGAAAGTAGAAAAGTTTTAGATTATCCATTTTAGAGTGATAACTAAAATGTGTAAATGATATTGTTCATTCTGTTAGTGGGATCGGCGCTGCATCCGACTGGCCTGGAGAAGTCAGGACTCTGTCTGTGCCTTCTAGGCAGGTGCTTTCAAATGCTGGTGACGCAGCATCTCTTGGTGTTTGCTCCTGAGATGCAGATCTGAGGTCCTGCCAGACACATCCTGCAGGCTGGACCTTTGATGACATTGGGTTGGATCCTTCTTGCTTCTTACCTGCTAGAGTCTTCCCTTCTCTGAGGCTTGTGGATTTGATTTAGAAATTCAGAAAAGTTTTAGAAATGGACAAACAGATGAAAGATTAGAGAATTGTTTACCCATTGGGGCAAAGGGGCAACTTTTAGCATTCTGCAACTGGGGTAAATGAAAAAAGTAAAATGAAAGCCAATTTCAAACATTAAAATAATAACGAGAGCTCAGAAATGACAGTAATTAGACTAAGATCATGTGGAAAAGTTGCATTCAATACATTTTGGAACAAGGTGGTTTTTCCTTGTTCTTTTTCTTAGCTCCTTTTGGGACTATTTTAGTGCTTCAGTGCTACTACACAGAAAATAGTGTAAATGTATTCATTTTTACTGTAATATTCCCCAGCTCTTCCTATATTGGCAAAAGATAATAGATTATGGATTTCTTAAAGTTTAGCAGCTTGTAATTCCATGTATAATATAAATAAGTATAGTTAAAGTTTAAATTAATTAGTAAATTTGCAGTTATCTGAATTAACTATTCTTTAAAATTTAATTTAGCAAATGTGACGATTTTGTGATAACATTAAGTCATTTCTCATATATTTTAATATACCTAAGTCACAGAGCATCTTAAACTTGGTAAAGAGAGAGCCGAGTGTAGAGGGTTGAGCACTAGATAAGAGATCCAGAGTGAGCCAGTGACAGAACCTCAACCAGAATGCAGGTCTTCTGACCCCAGCCCTGGGTTCATACACATGTCACATATTTTTATGAAAGACAAATATTATTGTTTTGGATCTTACAGTCACTTTTCTTCTAGTGATGTGGATGGTGTATTGGATTTTGTCTGAGATTATCAATATTAATTATTCACATTCTTCTCAAATTGTAACCGTTTAGTTTTATTTTGAGAGTGAACAAAGCAATAGATGGTCCTGCAAAAAAAGAAAATGAAAGACCCTGATTTGTGTATTTGGGGTAAGGTCTTAGAACAACCTGGGCCCAGGTCCAGAATAAACGAGGACCATTCCTAGCAGAGCAGAAGAACATTAGAAAGTCTATTATCACATCACAGCTATTTAACAAAAATCAGATTGATATGATTTTCAGAGAAGAAACAAAAGATACTCTCAAGCTGTGTTCATAATAATACAGTCTTTCTGAAAGTTAATCAGTTTGTTTACGTACCACATTAACATAAAAAATTTTTTTAAACAGTGAGCATCTTCTAACTAAAATCAGTGGTTTAAATTAAAATATAAAAGTGGTTCTACCAGTGAAAACTATGGCAAATATCTCCATCTAAGATAAAGTTGCCAGATAAAATACAAGATGCCCAGTTAAATTTGAATTTCATATGAATAATGGATAATTTTTTCATATAAGTAACAACTTCAAATTTCACTCAGCTTCCTGTATTTTTATTTGCTAAATCTGGTAACTATAATCTAAGGGGCAAATTTTGTTTCCAAATACTGCTTCTGAATAAAATCCAAAGTATATGATAGCCAGTTAATTTGGAAAATAAATACAATTTCAAATCTTATTTAGGTAGGGCTTCTCAGAACCGGCACTACTGACACTCTGGGCTGGATAGTTCTTTGTTGTGGGGGGCCGTCCTGTGCATGGCAGGGTGTTTAGCAGCATCCCTGGCCTCTATCACTAGATTCAAGTAGCATCCCCCCAGCTGCGACAGCCAGAAATGTTTCCAGACATTGCCAAATGTCCCCGGGGTGGGGTGAGGGGGCAAAATCGTCCCTGGTTGAGGACCATTGTTCTGAGGAAAGAAGCTTATTTATACGTAAGTGTGGTACATGTATCTTGGAAGAAAACTAGCCTGTCCTGGTCTTGAAGAAAGAAGGGAAAAACCATATTTTACGTAGTTTTCATTTTAAAGCGTCTTGGGAGAGATACCAATGGAGGACTGATGGGAGATGGTTGAGGAGTTGAGTGGGTAGACGTGGGATTGTTTTACAACCTGAGACTTTATTAAAGAAGCTTCTGTTTCCTCTTTGAGAGGAAAAGATGGTAGAAAGTACTCAAGAGAAGCCTCAGGTTCCCAACATGGCCTTCATCCAGGCTCTGAGAGAACAGTTAATACGGAGTCTGCTGATTCCTGGAAAAGGAGTGTTTTATTTGGGTAGCAATAACTGAAATTCCAACCTAGACCACCTAGGTGAATAATCACGTATGTGTGTCCAAAAAAACCAAATTGCCAAGAGATGTGTTGTGAACCAGAGTGGGGAAAACTATTTACTATTTGATGTTCAGAAAACAATTCGACAGGGAGTTTTGCTACGAGGCTGTTGCTTCTATTTTCCCCAAGAAAACATATGAATTTAGTTTTCTGTCTAAACCAAGAAAGTAATGTGGTTACACATACTATGGAGAAGTTTTTAAAGAATTGACCTTTCAAGTCTTTGTGCCTCTAATTACTATTCTTTAGTCATACAGAGTCACTAATCATTCCTCCTGCAAGAAATTTTCAGCATAATCCTATTTTCCACTCAAGTTCTACAGGATTGCCAGATTGCAGTGAAAAGAATCAAATCTACTTCCAGTAAAGAGAGACTCAAAAGAACAGTGGTTCAAATAAAATGCCAAAGAGAATAATCAGCTTCTTATTCTACTTTTATTAATGTGAAATCTACAATTTTGTGAGGATAATACAAAATTTTTTTTTCTAGTAATTGAGTCATTCTAACTAAATTTAGGCAAATAGTCCTACTAATGTTACTTTTTAAAAAAACGTATGTCGGGCTTCCCTGGTGGCGCAATGGTTGAGAGTCCGCCTGCCAATGCAGGGGACACGGGTTCGTGCCCCGGTTTGGGAAGATCCCACATGCCGTGGAGCGGCTGGGCCCGTGAGCCGTGGCCGCTGGGCCTGCGCATCTGGGGCCTGTGCTCCGCAGCGGGAGAGACCACAGCAGTGAGAGGCCCGCGTACCGCAAAAAAAAAAAAAAAAAAAAAAGTATGTCAAGGCAATTCTACTCTAAGAGTGAAGCAACTCAGTTCCAGAGTTTTTTCTTAGACAGACAATATACACAATGCTTAAAGATGTAGAAAAGGCGCACTGTCCTTAAGATAAAGTCTGGAATCCTTACTGTGGTTAACAAGGTCTTAAATTATCTGACTAGAGTTGATCACACTTTCTCCAACTCCTATTGTATACGCTAAGCTGCTCTAACATAGAAACCCAACAATAGAGTGGCTCAGATAAGATCACCGTTGATTATTCTCTCACATAACAGACTAGAAGGATGAAGGTTGTCAGTGGTCCAGTGTTCATGGGGAGCTTGACCCATGACATCATCCAGTGGCCCACCTACCTTCTATCTTGTTGCTCCTCTACCCTGTAAGGCATTTCCTCATTCATATGGTCAAAGCTCATTCACCACCGCCCTCTCTGTGTTCCAACCAGTAGAAAAGTAGGCAGAAAGAAAGGCAAATAACTTTCTTTTAAAGATGTGCTGCAGGGTGGGTTTCCTAGGAAATCTGAGATGGGGATTAGCATGTAAGAGGTTCGTTAGGCAGTGCTCTTGGGATCAACCTCTGCAGGGGGAAAGGAAGGAGGCAGAATTGTGCAGAGAGAGAAGTTAGGCTGCAGGACAATCACAGCCAGGCCTCAACTGACCCTATAGTTAACTGTGAAGGAGAGATGGCCCTTCAGAGTTGGGATGGGGAGTTGGGCCTTTATATCCCTTGACCAGTTATTGGCTGTGAGCTGCTCCAGGAAGAGGGCATGACCTTGGATGAGATGGCTCTTTTGAGCTCTTTTTACAAAGAGGGCCGTCAACCAACAACCACACCCTACCCCGCATGCCCCAATGGCTAGAGGGCAGCACAGCACAGCACCCATGATGGGATATGACCCGGAAGTTGTACAAACCCCTTGTACTTACATCTCCTTATCTAGAATGTCTAGAATGGCCACCACAGCTGCAAAAGAGGCTGGGAAATACAGTCTTTAGCTAAGAGAACCTATGCCTATCCTTGACTAAAAGGAAGAAGGGGTGAATGGATATTGGGGAATGATCACAGGAGGAAAGGAAAATCATTGTTTGAGTTTGTTCAGCTTGTTGACTCTTTTAGATCAAAAACTACTACATCAAGGAAGCTGCCCACAAAGCACAGAGGCAGAAAGAGAGGTAAAAGTGGGGCGAGAACAACTGAGAGGTGATCATATCCAGTGATGTCCCTCGAGGAATAATGACAACACCAAACTTTGGAATAAAACTTTGGCTAAATTTTGGAATGATCCAGGGCTGGCTCCCCGGAGCTCTGCAGGAAGAGGTTCCCAGGGCACACTTCCAATCTGCTCCCCTAAACCCAAGCCACAGGAGAACTGAATGAAAAGCCTCTCCTTAAAGTGTCCTACTTTGAGCTCTATGCCCACCTCTGGGATTGGATGCTTTTCTCAGACCTGTTACATATCAGAACCAGTTGCTTTGTGTAGAGGATAAAAATACTGAAACATGGTTGTTTCTGCCAAAGAACCCCCCCCCCAGTAATTATGTTGACCTAAATCAGACCCAAATCAGACAGCACTAATGTATCACTTTCTTTTAGTGGTAATGGGACTTTCTGCAAAATAACGGTGTGTGAAAAGGAAGGAGGCTAAGAAAAGCTTATGTGCCTGCCCCCCTCTATCTGAACAAAGCAGCTAGACCAGTTCCTGCCACTGACTGGACCAGGGATTGGAACCTGACATAAAAGCCATCTATAGGCTGAACATAAGGAGATCAGCTTCTGAAGAAGCACGGCAATAAAACTCTTACCAAGAGTGGCACTGTATTGGATAGTGTGGGACTAAGCAACCAACAGATCCTCTTAGGCATTTGGCACAAGGCAGAGAGAGGAGCCAGTATGCACTAACAGTGAAACTAGAGAGAACAAAGCAGAGGGAGGATGAGGAACCATAAGCTGTCTGCTTTCTAGAATGGCTGATAGGCTCCCAGAAGTATTCCTCTCTCCTCTCTCCCTGCCCTCATCCCCATTCTTTCCCATACACCCAGTGCTGGAATACAGGGAACTTCTTAGCTGCAAAAAGGCAGGGCCATGGGGATCCTCAAAATGGAGCAAGTTTCTACCCTCCCACACACACACACACACACACAAAAGTGTTTAATTTCTTAACCCCAGAGGTGTCTTACCAGGATCCTGCATACTGATATTTTAAGAATAAAGTGGTAACATGAAGGGCCCTACTTTGAGCCTTGTGTCCACCTCTGGGTTTTAGCCATAGCCAGGCACATGTGACAGGTGGTAATCGTGGGCTGCCCAGAGTGTATTTGTACCAGTCAGTATAGGATAAAGCTTAAGAAAACAGGTTCCAGAATTCCACAGATCTGGGTTTTAATCTTAGATCTGCCACATATTAGCTGTGTGGCCTTGGAAAAGTCTTATATCCTCTGTAAGGATCCATCTCCTCTTCTGTAAAATAGGGACATAATAATAGTATCTGCTTCACAGGGCTTTTGTAAAAGTTAAGTGAGGTAAAACTGGCTCTTGGCACAGGGCATAGAATGTAGTAAGCACCCAATAAATCAGCTGTAATAGTAGTTACTCCATAAATAAGCCTCCTTGGAGGAAAATTACCCTAAGATATGAAGAAAGTCAATTTGACCCAGAAACAAAGTCTCAGAAGAGAGATTCTGGCTATAACTTGGTGCCCAGCTCTTAGCTCTGTCTCCTGGTCCAGCTTCCCAGTGATTCATCATCAAATCCCATAGAGGTAGGATTATAGTAAATTAAGAAAAGAGTTTTTCATTGAAAACTGGTTAAAGCTTTGGTGTATGAGGCAGTGTTGCTTTGGCATCACCACAACTTCCTATAATACATGTGTTCCTCCTAACCAGGAAAGAAGTAATCTCTCAAACTTCACTTCAAAATGCTGCACAGCTTTGGAATCTCACAGGATCCAAAGCACCAGAGGTGGTACTCAGTAGATGTGACAGTGGTTTCCAGCAGACATGAATGTGGTCACTGCCAGATGTGATAATGGTACACAGCAGACATGACTGTGGTCTCCAGCTGATGTGACAATAGTATCTAGTAGACCAGAATATGGTTCCCAACAGATGTAACAATGATCTCTAGCAGAGATGACAATGCTCCCCAGCAGATGTGGTGGTAGCTCCAGAAGCAGAATGGTGCTCTGTGGATGCAGCAGGACCCTTGGAAGCAGCAACAGACTTAAGCTGATGGATATCAAGAGAGGTGCTGGAGCTCAAGGGTGTGATATTGTCTAAGGTCGGGGGAAGAGAGCAAGAAAATGACTGACACCATGAAGTAGCTGCTAGTATTTATTTGTGAACATGTGTGGATTATAGCCCAAGGTACAGAAATTTGGGGTATGAGGGAAGTGGAGAAGAGACTCTGATTTGAACCAGACTGAAGAAAATAGGCAGGCAGCTATGGAGTACACTTCTATTGTCTGGCATTCCCATAAGAGTCAAACAAAGGGCTTTACTTATAGCACCGTATTCCAATGCAGACTTGGAGAGAACACTGTACCAGGAGCCTGGAGAACTGGCTGTTCATTCTGGTCTGCTACTGACTGTCTCTGGGGAAATAAGTTAACCTCCTTGAACCCCGGCTTATCCTCATACAGAAAAGAGAAAAGAGGGTTGTACTCAATAACTGAGGCCCTTTCTGTGATAGTTTTATGTCATCACTCCCAGATTCAGATATAGCCAAGGTCTCCCTAACACTCCTTCCACATTGAAATGTGTTTAACTCCCAAGAACTTGGAGATGTTACCATTCCTGTAAGTAATCTTGTAATGGAAATTTTACATCCTTTAAGATAATTAACATTCAGTACCCAATCTTAGAACATTATCCAAACTTAGATGAGAAAAGATGAAGCAATGAAAAAGGTGTTACCTTATCATACTTTTATTTTTTTGGCATTAAAAAAAAAAGACAATTAGGGGATGAGGAAAGTTTTCATTTCTTTAGTACTGAGTTGGTGGCAGCAAAAGCCAAGTGGGATTTGACTATCTCAGGGATAGACTTGCCCTAGGTGACCCAGGTACCTAGGGGAAGGTGCAGCCAAGGTGAGTGATGTCCTCTGGGGCTTACATGGCCTGGCCACAAGTGAGAGACCTTCTATAAAGGTCTAAAAGACCCTGGGAACATAGGAGAGTACATTCTAAAGGGCCTCACCTTGGGTGGGTAGGTGGAGGAGTTAGCCAGGACCCCTACGAGCTGTACTGGGAGAGGTGAACCCATGTTATTATTATTATTATTATTATTTTTTTTTTTGCGGTACGCGGGCCTCTCACTGTTGTGCCCTCTCCCGTTGCGGAGCACAGGCTCCGGACGCGCAGGCTCAGCAGCCATGGCTCACGGGCCCAGCCGCTCCGTGGCACGTGGGATCTTCCCGGACCGGGGCACGAACCCGTGTCCCCTGCATCGGCAGGCGGACTCTCAACCTCTGCGCCACCAGGGAAGCCCCTGAACCCATGTTTTGAAGCTCATCTCTTTGCCTTCTGGCACGTTCCTTCTTCTGATAAGGAACCTCTGGTAATCACATGTCTCATTGGAACATTACCCTCATCTACTAATGTAAAATGATGGCTGACTGTCAACATTTAGAAGGTCCCTGGGGAGGCCAGGTGTCATGGGGAAGACGGCCAGACTGGCTTCCAAGGGGAATGTTCCTTTCCGTGGTAAAAGTACCATAGACCTGGGTTGGGGATTCAGTCATAGAGATGCAGAGGCTCTTGTCTTGTCATTGTGGAGGGAGGCTGAAGGATAATAAGCTGACTGCCCTTATTTTCATTAAAAGGCAAAGTGTCTTTAACAGGGCTGGCATTAGCTTCAGCCTGGCAAGTACATTCCTTTTTTTTTTTTTATTCAAACGGAAAGTCACAAAAATTATGATCATCCTCATCCGTTCACTCAGTCCCATGTAATTAAATTTCTTTTCAATCTTGATCTTTTGTTAGCAGTTTTATGAGTTCATCAGTTTTCCATTAGAGTTCTGAAAATGCTTATTCATTCAGTCAGCAGTATAGTCAGTTACCAGAAACCTGTACTTGTCAAGTCTTTTCCGTGAATTCCTTGAAGATGAAACCCTTTTATAGGAACATATTTGCAAAAGCATCAGAGTACACCCAGAACTGTCTGTAAATGACAAAAGACTTAAAGATGACCACGGTTAAAGATTTGATGAAAGTTCATAATAATGCAATTGACAAGGAAATTTAGTTATTTCTGAGATATACATTTTAAAGTAATAACTAGAATTATGACTTATAACATTATACCAGAACGTATAAGATTTTTAGAAATTTCATGTAATGTCTGAAACATTTATATTAACATATTTCCATACAAATAACGCAATGAAAGTTTAGTATTTGTTTTGTTTGTTTGTTTATACTGCAGGTTCTTATTAGTCATCAATTTTATACACATCAGTGTATACCTGGCAAGTACATTCTTAGACAAACTGCCGGGAAGCCAGTTTAACAGAAATTTGCTTGGCAAGCAACAAGGGTGAGGTTGAATGGGGTCAGCCTATAATTACCTGATGCATCCATTTCTACCATGTGGCCTGTCTGCCGCTTGGCCCAGAAGCGTTGTATCAGCGGCCAGGACAACTCATGTGTCCACTGCCAACTTTTGCCTCACTAACTCTGCCCATACCACCCATTTCTAAAACTTCAATGTCTGACCAGTTCCCTTTCTGACTGCCACAGTCTCTCCTTAAACGTGTTAAAATTTTTCATTGGGACAGGTTAAAGTCACGTCTCTGTATTCTACAAGATGTGGCTGTATACTGGGTTTACCCGTTACCTGTGGTCAGCTGGCAAAGAGCTATTTCTTTGCATAGCCTAATTCTTGGGGTCACCCCATTGTTGGCCTCCTCCCATATAACAACTACACTGTAGTCTTAAAATGTCATTTTGTTATTTCATTTCATTTTTATTTTCTGTGTTCTTTTGAAGGTCTCCACTGATTTTTTTTTTTTGAGTGGGATTGCTCTGAGAAAGAATGTTATTTTTAGCATAAATTGAATCAAGTGCGATGAACTCGTATAACAAATTCAACTGCCATAATCAGCTTCATTATATCAAAGTAGGGCAGCTTCTTTCTCCATTACTATTTCTACCTGAGAGACAAAACTGTGTTCACAAATGATGAAACATATATATGTATAATATCATGTTTAAAGTACTACTACCTCTAAAAGTTGGTCAGTAATAAGTTCTCATTTCTTTTCTTCATAATAGATTTTGCTTGTCATGTTAGTGTTTTGCACCACTAACTGCTACTAAAAACCCCAAGCATAGACAAGCTGCTTGGAATTCCAGCCCTGGATGAATTGATTCAAACAGGGTAGACTAATTCATACCACTCTTCCTGTGCAGCCACTAATGAAGAAGACTAAAGAGCAAGTAAAATAGTTACCACTTTCCAGATTTCAATTTTTTATTTGCTTTAATCATTTCATTTTTACTTATTGATCCATTCAAGTAGATATTTATTTATTCCTACCTAATTTGTCCTACAGAGCATTTAAGACACGAACACAAGATGAAAATAAGGATCATAAAAAATAAAAATAAATGTTAGATAATCAAAGTGGGAGGGAAGAGTTAAAAGATCTGTAGGATAGTAGCTCCTACCTAATTATTAAAGTGGAGGTCAATGTTTGGGCGGGGCTTCCAGGTGGCAAAAGCAAAAATGAAAATATAATAGATACAAAATTACCTATTAGCCATAAAGAAATCTCCTGAAATAAACAAAGCTTTTTGTTGGCACTTGGATCTGAAGGAAATTTCTTATTTATAGCTTTATATAAGAAAAACTCAGTGATATGGATGGCACAATCCCGCAATATAGTTTGGCAACATGCAAACCAAAAGAATTTTATGTATTGGTGGGGGGGGAGGATTTTTTCTTTGTTAATTTCTTCCTTCTACTAGTTTCTGAGCAATACATTTTCTACTCTCCCAGAGGTAAGCATAAATATTTTAATATTTAATAAAATCTAAACTTATCAATCATTTTACCTGCTCCTGAAAAATACAAGATCATTATAAGACTCTATCTAATTGCTTCCCTCCCAACTTTATTGTTTATAGTACTTTAGTTCTATCTTGCTTTTTAATTCTACAAATTAAGCATCATTGTTATTGTTTTATATGACCAATGTTTAAGTCTCTTTATTTATAAAACCTTTGCTCATCATTTCTTCTTGTATTTCAGACTTCCAATTTGAGTTCATTTTTCTCTGAGTCTGAAGTATATACCTTAGGAATTCATTTTGTGAGGATCTTATACTGAGTTTTATTTGTCTTTAAATGTCCTTATTTTACCCTTATTCTTTTCATTAATTATAGAGTTTGGGATTGATAGTTTTTTTTTTCCTCAGCACATTAAAAATAATATTCCCTGTCTTCTGGCTTCCATTAATTATTATTTATCCTGTTTGAGATTTTGGGGGATTCTGTAGTTTGGTGTCTGTCAACAATTCTGAAAAATTCTCAGCCATTCTCTCTTTAAATATTGTCTCTTTTCCATTCTTTCTAATATCTCCATCTGGAACTCAATTAGACATATGGACTTCTTACTCTATCCTCCTTTACTTTTAACTTCTCATATTCCTTTTTAATCTTGTTTCTCTGTGCTATATTTTGTACAAGTTCTTTAGATTTATCTTCTACTTCACTAATTATCTCTTAATTTTGTCCAATCTACCATATAATTCATACATTGTTTTTCATTTCAATTCTATTTTCCTTTCCTAGAAGTTTTATTTCAAATATACTTTAAAACATTTTTTGTTTCTTGTCCTTATTTTCAGGCTTCTCTTTTATTTCTTGAAGCATATTAAATATACTTATTGTATAGCTTGAAAGTCTGTGAAAGTGTGATTCTGTTTCAGTTGTTTCTGTTGGCTCTCACCTATGGTGCCTTATTTCCTTGAATGTTTTGTAATTTTTTTTTATTATTTGGAACATTATCTGTAGGAATTCTTTGAGAACTGGGTTACAGTTTTTGTCCTCCAGAGAGGATTTTTTTGGACTTTAGTTGCCTGGAGACACTACCAGATCTCTATGATATTTTTTCACGCCATACAGTAGCATGAATTTAGCACTACAAAACCACAGGAAGCAACATCAACTATGAAGGATTCTTCCTTTAAAAAATTTTTTTTTTAATTTATCTATTTATTTATTTTTGGCTGCACTGGGTCTTCGTTGCTGCGTGCAGGCTTTCTCTAGTTGCAGTGAGAGGGGGCTACTCTTTGTTGCAGTGTGTGGGCTTCTCATTGCGGTGGCTTCTCTTGTTGTGGAGCATGGGCTCTAGGCACGGGGGCCTCAGTAGTTGTGGCTTGCGGGCTCTAGAGCACAGGCTCAGTAGTTGTGGTGCACGGGCTTAGTTGCTCCGTGGCATGTACGATCTTCCCGGACCAAGGATCGAACCTGTGTCCCCTGAATTGGCAGGTGGATTCTTAACCACTGTGCCACCAGGGAAGTCCCTGAAGCATTCTTGACAAAAATATTTAACTTGAATCTAATAATGATTCAGAATATAGGACATTCTACATGACAGTTGGCTGGAATTCTACAAAAGTCATTGTCATACTCACACATAAAAGGCAGGATACTCTTCTTAATTAAAAGAAGGTTAAGAAACAGACCAATCAAGTTCAATGTACCTTGGGCAGCTTCTGTTTTTCTTAAGTCATAAAATATATTTGGAAGACAATTAAGAATATTAGAATACGGACCATATAGTAAATGACATTTTATCATTACTTTTCTGAGATGAGGTAATATTATGATTCTATAGGAAGATGTCCTTATTCTAGGAAATGCGTGTTGAAGTATTTAAGGATAAAGTGACCAGTGATTATAAGTTAATTTCGATTGGTTCAAACCAAAAAAACAGGTATTTATCGATATGCACACGTGCACGCATGTGCACACACACGTGTGTAGGTATAGATATTGGCGTATGTCTAGAGAAACTGGTGACGCTAGAACTGTTCATTGTACTTCTCTCTTGACTTCTCTGTAAGTTTTAAAACATTAAGTTTTTTAACTTTGTAAGAAAAGGCAAAAACAAACAAACAAAAACCACATGAAGGATAGCTATAGGTACAACTGCTCAGGGGGAAGATTTTCTCCCCTACACCAGAGCTAAACTCAAGACAGGCAAGATTTCTTGTTCTCCCCTTCCGAACAGAGGGTTTATTTCTAGTCCACTCTTATACTGAGGGTGTGACTCCTTCAGGTCTTAGCTTTACATGGGGGAGGGCGTCCTCCTATTAGTTTCTTCATCCTAGGAGGGTCTTAGGCTTTTTTTTATCCCTTCAACCTGTGAAGTTGATATAACAGAAGTTTAATTTCCCAAGGTTTATCAGATACTCTCAGTGTAAAAGCTGACTTCAGTGCTCACTGCCTGTTAGGATTCAGGCTCTAACTTTATATTTGGCCTCTATGAATTTCTTGCTTTCTTACAGCTCGGTAATCAATCTAATTTTTAAAATATTTTCTACTCTGAAATGTTCATTGTTTTTACTAGGAGGATCATCCAGGGCATCTTGTTCTAATATACTACCAGACACAAAAGTCTTCATGCAACAACATTTTAAATAAAAATTCAATCACAATTATTTTTCTTCCAATGTTTGTAGAGATTTAAATAGCAGTTATAACCACAAGCAAGTTTCCAAAAAATATTCCTTCTCATATCATTATTAAAAAGCCTCTGGTCTTAATACATAAATCCAGTACATTTACCTTTCAGATACCTAGGTGAAAATATAGTTGTC
Source organism: Grampus griseus (assembly GCF_964374135.1). Taxonomy (NCBI): domain Eukaryota; kingdom Metazoa; phylum Chordata; class Mammalia; order Artiodactyla; family Delphinidae; genus Grampus; species Grampus griseus. The sequence continues at coordinate 62,968,637 of NC_139019.1, forward strand.
TCAATAGACAAAAAAGTACACTATCAAGCCAATCTTTTCTCCTGATTTATGAAGCTCATTTACTCAAATTGTTGGAAAGTCATAATCTACCTTATGTACCCAAAATGTACATAAAGAGAGGCTAGATCATGAAAGAACACCTTCTCAGAGTCATAAGTTCCTTTCATAACAACAGTGGAAACAGCCCTGTTGACAAGTCTGATACATCCTTCTTTTCATGCTTTATTTATTTGCTTAGATAAGGATCAGACTACAAAGCCCACATCTCTCCCATTTTCTTTTTACGGTACTGGACTTGGGATGCCCTGGACCAAACTACTCTATGAGGATGTCACAGTTCTCTCAACACAAGGCTCCACCGAAGCACAGGGCAAACCTTTCCCCAAGATAGCTGTGTAGGTTACCATTGATGTCCTCAGTTGGATGAACACCAGCCTTAATGGAACAAGAATATTTATTAAAGAAACATAGAGAAATGAAGGAAAGTAAACAAATATCTATTCTGCAACAAGCAAATCTCAGAATCATAACATTCCATGATGTCCCACAGACCCTGATTATAGCAGAATAATTATTCCCCAGAGTCAATTACAGTTGTGGATTGAGGATATTTTTAGCCTGGGACTTTCCTTAGCCTTTACCAGCCTCCAAAACTCTCTATTTTTCTGATCTGTATGTTGGCCAACATATCTAACTGTACCTGCACACACAGAGTTACCCAGGAGTGAGATTACAGAGTTTCTATATATAATAGCACAGCCTCCTCCTTGATTTTGAGCTCAATTTTTGCCCTAGGTAACCAAGGCAGCAAAAGCATTAATTCTGCTTGTAGTCAGAGTAATTAAAATTTCCTCTAAGTCCTGCTGTCTTTCCCTTCTTTTTACAAGAGGGTCGGGTGTTCTTTCTCTAAGAGAATATGCTCTACTTGTTTAAAATTGTCAAGGCAACCTACTCTTTCCCCATTTCCTCTCATTTAGGCTCCGGAGAATAATAGATTAACAAACTCAGTTTAAAATGGAAATACCTGAACCTCATCCCCCCAAAATGAAAGTAATAATGAAACCACTTTGTGTCAGGCACTAGGTTAAATGCTTATATTTATTCTCTCACCCAAAAAGTGCTATTGGCATCTCCACTCATCTTATAATGGGTACCATTAGCATCTCCATCTTTTGAATGACACTTCAGTCTGAGGAACAGAGCCATTAAAGGCCTTCCTAAGGGCACACAGCATGGAATCAGGATCAAAGCCATTATGGCTGCAGAGTCTACTGCATTCCTAACCAGCACAATACCCCTGCTTATTTTCAGCAGCCCTTCTCAGAAATGTTTCAGATTCACACATCCTGGGAGTCTTCAAGTCCCTGAAGTCACAGTCTCAACGTAGGAATAAACAACCACTGTTAATTGAAAGTTACAGTATGTCAGACACCATCCTGGAGCTGGTTCTCATACAACTCACAAGGTAGGTATCATTCCCATTTCCCAGTGAGGAAATGAAGACACCACCCCCTCCCCCAAAAAAAGTTTTAAGAGACCATACACCTTCTAAGGCCATACATCTAGAGAGTGATGAGCGGGGTTTCAAACCCAGGTGTGACTCCATGTGCCACCTCTCCGGATCAGACACAGCATTCCTTCACAGGACAGGGCAGGGCTAGGTCAGGATACACTGTGCTGGTGACCACAACCATTATGGCAATGGTCTTTAAAACGTGTAGAGAAAGAAAAGCTAATACTGGAAAACTGAGTTTTTGGTTTCACATAATATATTAGAAGAAAATAAATTAAATTAACAGCAAGAAATTCATTCTTATGGCTTCCCTTCCCTTAGCCTGCCCAGGAAGCAGGGGTTTTTGCATTGATCATTCGTTCTCTAGAAGCCAGTGCAGTAGAGTAGAAAGGCGCTGGGCCCGGGGTCAGAGACTTGAGTTTGAGGCCAAGCTTCAGCATTCCCTTGGGTAGGTTGTTCAACCTCCCTGACCTTTAGTTTTCTAGTCTGTACAGTGGGAATTTTAACCATCTTATCTATCTCACTTCAGTGTCATGAAGATTAAATGAGATCAAAGATATGACAGGGCTCTGTATCTGAATGAGATAAAGTTGATTACTATTATTATGTGAGTTACTAAGACTCTTCCACAGAAAAGAGATAAGGATGGAGTGTGTGTGTGTGTGTGTGTGTGTGTGTGTACTTATGCATATACATGCATATATATGCATGCATGAATATGCATATAAGTACATATGTATAAGTAAGTTGTGTTGTGCAAATGAAGATAAAAAATTAGTCATAATGTCACAGGAAAAGCCCTGTTCGGATGTGCTGCGGCAAGCCTGCAGGCCTTGATTTTAGCTGCTTAACTAAGCTGCTTATGAGATATGCAGATAGTGTTGAAAGACTGCTGCTGCGACCAAGATAAGAGGGATAGTAATCCTCAGAGGACTAGTACCAAAGTCTGTGCTCTCACTGGTGACTTCCGGGAGCCTCACTGAACAGCGTGTTCCAACCAGAGGTCACTGGGAAAGGAGCGCTTACATTCTGGACAGAGAGAGAGAGAGAGAGAGAGAGAGAGAGAGAGAGAGAGAGAGTATGTGTGTAAGGAAGAAAAATGAAGGTATCAAATGGAACATGGGACTCTTTGACGGGTCCTTTAAAAAGAAGCAGCACTTGGGGCTTCCCTGGTGGCGCAGTGGTTGAGAGTCCGTCTGCCGATTCAGGGGACACGGGTTCGTGCCCCGGTCTGGGAAGATCCCACATGCCGCGGAGCGGCTGGGCCCGTGAGCCATGGCCACTGAGCCTGCGTGTCCGAAGCCTGTGCTCCGCAACGGGAGAGGCCACAACAGTGAGAGGCCCGCGTACCACAAAAAAAAAAAAAAAAAAAAAAAAAAGAACCAGCACTCAACACCCCTGCATACAATGAGCTTGTTTTTGAGGGACTCTTGGCTGCCTCCTCACCTTGCCTTCCCCTTTTTCTCTCCTTCTTCCCCCAGTTCCTCTGCTACCTTTGCTCACTTCTGCTTTTCCTGCTGAAACTTTTCCTTTATTGGATTTGTCACGTCTACTTTGCCTTCCCACTGGTCACTTTTTAAATGCGGCAGCCAAAGTCATCAATATCACTAGCAATTACATCCATACTCAGAATTAGTTCTGTGGAGAGACATGCCAGAACACCAGAAGGAAATCTCTTTCTGAGAATTATGCAAGGCAGAATCTCATTTTTAACTGACACGTATGAGGAAACACATGCTATCTACCAATGACATTGAATGCTCAAGTGGCAATATAAAAGGTCTGCAGTTCACATTTCCCTAGACCCATAAAAGGAAGCATATTTTCATTAGACAGATTTTTCAAGTCAATGACCAACTAACTCCCTCCCGTTTCCCCTGAGACTGATGTAAAGCTGGTCCATGTTAATACCACTGGCAGAATACTGTACCTAGAGAGAGGAAGGAGAGGAAGGGTAGATTTAATACTTATTAGTTTGTGGTACTAGGAAGTAAGATGTGATGCTCATGCCCCGTGCCCCTCAACTCCTAGGTCTTAATAGAAGACAGGAGAGTAAGGAATGGGGTCAGCAACAGGAGTCTGCTAATATTTGCTTCCTCTTCCTTCCCTTTCTTTCTTCTGCTTAATAATTAAGTCTAACATAATGGATAGGATTTCAGAAAACGTATGGCCTAGAAGAGGGGCCAGTCACTTTTCCCGTGAAGCACCAGAGAGTAAAGACTTTGGGGCTTTGTAATCCACATGGACGTGGTTGCCACTCCCCAGCTCTGTGGTTGTGTCACAAAAGCAGCCGTAGACAAGCGAACATGGCTGTGTTCCAACACAATTTTATGTATAGACCTTGAAATCTGAAATTTACATAATTTTCACATGTCATAAATAACACTCTTCTTTATAATTTTTTTTCTGCAGCCACTTAAAAATGTCAAAACTCCCCTTAACTTGTCGACCCTACAGAAACAGGTGGTAAGCCAGATTTGGCCTGTGGGTCACAGTTTGCCAATCCCTGGTCTAGAACTTCTTAGATATTAAGAGTATTCTTCACATTAAACCCATGGAAACTGAAGTTATTTCGTCTCTTTTTGCCCATCCTCTTTTCCCTAAGTCCATTATTTTTCCCCACTCCCTCCCTCCTATTCTCATTTACCAGTTCACCACTTCTCTTCTAGCTTCGCCTATTTGAGCTATGAACCTCAAAAGAGAATAAGGACCATTTGCCAAAGACCCACTTGTAAGCACCCAGCCCTGCAGGGGGCACTAGCAGAATGAGAGACACAGAGCCTGTGGTGACCATGTTGGCCTGGTCTGTAATCCACCCACCTCTCCCTCTTCCTTCCTGGTCGAGCCCACTCCCACAATGGAGGCTGAAGACACCAGTCGTCCCTTTCCCACCCTTCCTGACAGAAAAGACATGGGTATGTTTGTGACCCATTCCTGGACAATAAGACTTGAAGAGAAAGAAGTCTATTTGGGTGCTGCTGGGAAAGGTCTTCCTCATGGAAAAATGAGCAGTGGTTGGAGATTGAGAGAGATACAAGAGTAGAAGCCTCACCGTCCCCTTGCTTCCTACTCTTGGATGATGTCATGTAAAGACATGACGTTAGGAGCTGCAATAACCACGAGAGAAGTTCAAGAGCTGACCCAGAGGCATAAGGTTGTTAATTCACTGAATCATCCCTGCAACTCTCTCCCTCTGGACTTCATGTTATAGGAGGTATAGGAGGTAATGAACTGGGATGGGAATTCTGTTACTGTCTGTTACAGACAGCCTTCATTCTTGTGAAGCTTCTGTTGTGATACAGAAAATGAAAAACTATTATAAGAAAACATAAAATATCACATTTAATAGACCACCACATGACACTAGTTATACTTTTAATGCCTCCTGATTAAGAAAAATCACATATCATCAACTCCCTCCCTGGCAGCTCTGTTGCATCTACGTCAAAATATGTTCCTATCTCTCCCAATAATTACTGCCCTATCTCCACCTTCCACATCCCGGGCAAGCTTCTTGAAAGTTACCTTACTTTTATCATTATCTTTATTCTCCACTTCCTATTCTGTCATCCTCACTCCTCAAATGGCGGTCCCCTGTTTTTCCTTCACCCACACTACTCCACCAAATGCTTCCAGCAGAGTCACCAATGACTTCCATGTTGATAAGCTGAAGCACAGTTTTCAGTTCTTATCTTGCTTGACCTCTCCAAGGTATTGATACTATTCACCATGCCTCCCTGATACCACACTTTCCCAGTTTTCTTTTACTTCTCTCCATCTTTATCTCTGCCTTCTCCTCTACTGGTTCTGAACATTAGTGTTCCTCGGTGTTTTTTCCTCATCTGACGCACACTTCTTACGCAGTCTCATCTACACCTACAGCTTTAGCTGCTACCTGTAAATTAATGAGGCCACACCTATCGACCTCTCTCTTGAGTTACAGACCCACGTAACTAAGCTCCTAATGGACAGCTCCACTTGAATGTCTTAAAGGTGCCTTAACCTCAACATGGCCAAGCCAAACCATCATCTACCCCTCATATCTCAGGGGATGGCACTACAGTCTGCCACGTGGCCCAGGTCAGGACCCCAGACATCATCTTGACATCTCCCTCCATGGGCTTGTACATCACGCATTCACTCTGCCTGCAATGTTCTTCCCTTACTTTGCCACATGGAGAATGTCTTCTAGGAAGACTCTTCCAATTCTCTCTAACTATAAGTTGCTTTCTCCTCAGCATTTCCTTATTTCTTAGGACACATATCTGTTATAGCCTTTATCATATTATTTATATCCTCTGTATTTCTCACAGCAGACTCTGAGCTGGAGAACAAGAACTGTGTGTCATTCATCTTTGTATGGCCATTGTCTAACACAGTAGTGGGCACATTCTTGAAGACTGTTGAGAAATATTCGTTGAGTGAAGTAATGAAGAGGCACAAAATAATTATTTGTTGGATAGCTGATTATATTAAAGAGAAGAAACTCTAATTCAGATTTCATGATTGATAGGCAAATATTCTTTCTAACTCAACACTTTTGTCAATGATTGGATAGCAACACCTACAGAATTTTATAATTTAGAGTTGGAAAAAATATTTATATATATGGTCCAGCTTCTTTACAAACTTGTTAGGGCTCATTTTTCATTAGCAGTACCAAGTTTCCAGTTGACAGTTAACTACTAAAATCCTTCATGTGTTAGTTATTTTAGTAAAGTTAAACATGCCCCCAGGAATTTGAGTAATACTATTCACTTGCTTACAAACATTTTTTCCCCATAGATGAATTTCAATCCAATTCAAATCAAATCATCCCCAATTCTAAACTCCTCACATCCAAATGAATATAATTTTAGCGTAGTTTGCAAGTTTGCTTTATGTCCTATTATTTCATTGCAGCTTGCATCATATTTTCTTAGCAAATACATTTAGACATCTGGCACTAAGTTTGGGATTTCCCTGGAACAATAATCATTCTTATCACTAGACTTTGCAGAAACCACCATTTGGATGGATTAATGTATTGTTTAATGAAGCAGTGCAGTTACTTTAAGAAATGCTAGTTGTCAAAACTCTCTCTGGACTTCAAGCTGAGTAGACATAGTTACTGGTAATAAATGTCCTCACAATGGCAACTCTGGCTATTTTTCTAAGGAATCTTTACACAGTATTTAGTAAAGTATATTAAAGAAGCGTAATAAGAATTTTTAAAATAGTCTACTTAGACCCTTAGTGAGATTGAAAATGAGTGATTGTACACACTTCTTTCCTTGCTTCATTAATCTTCAGTGCCTAATTGCTAAGGCAAACTATCTTTTTATGAGTTCCGCGAAAAAGTTTTTTACTTTTAATTGTACACTAATCAAATGTCCCCTGCTTCGTTTACTAGGCCCTTATTGGTGTTGACTCGTTTCTAGAGAAGCTATTTTCCTGTCACTTAATCAAGAAACTTCCTTTGTTGAAACTAACTCAACATTGTAAAACAACTATACCCCAATTTAAAAAAAAAGAAACTTTCTTTGTTATTAACACTAAACTAAACAGTAGTCCAAAGTCTACATTTTCCAGTGCTGTGGCATAAATGTCATCACATATTACAGTGTAAACCATACTCCCTTCAAACCATCTTTAAATGTTAGTAATTATCTTCCATTTCTATTCCCTTCAAGAATTCTAGTGGAGAAGGGGGAGACCTTCAAGATGATGGAGGATAAGACATGGAGATCACCTTCCTCCCCACAAATACATCAGAAATACATGTACGTGTGGAACAACTCCTACAGAACACCTACTGAACGCTGGCAGAAGACCTCAGACCTCCCAAAAGGCAAGAAACTCCCCATGTACCTGGGTAGGGCAAAAGAAAAAAGAGAAAACAGAGACAAAAGAATAGGGACAGGACCTGCGCCTCTGGGAGGGAGCTATGAAGGAGGAAAAGTTTCCACACACTAGGAAGCCCCTTCACTGGCGGAGACTGCGGGTGGTGGAGAGGGGGAAGCTTCGGAGCCACGGAGGACAGCGCAGCCACAGGGGTGCGGAGGGCAAAGTGGAGAGATTCCCGCACAGAGGATTGGTGCCGACCGGTACTCACCAGCCCGAGAGGCTTGTCTGCTCACCCGCTGGGGCGGGCGGGGCTGGGAGCTGAGGCTCAGGCTTGGGAGCTTAGATCCCAGAGAGAGGACTGGGGTTGGCTGTGTGAACACAGCCTGAAGGGGGCTAGTGCACCACAGATATCTGGGAGGGAGTCCAGGAAGAAGTCTGGACCTGCCAAAGAGGCAAGAGACCATTGTTTCGGGGTGCACGAGGAGAGGGGATGCAGAACACTGCCTAAACGAGCTCCAGAGACGGTCGTGAGCCACGGCTACCAGGGCGGACCCCAGAGACGGGCATGAGACACTAAGGCTGCTGCTGTTGCCACCAGGAAACCTGTGTGCGAGCACATGTCACTGTCCACATCGCCCCTCCCAGGAGCCTGTGCAGCCCGCCACTATCAGGGTCCCATGATCCAGGGACAACTTCCCCGGGAGAATGCACGGCACACCTCAGGCTGGTGCAACGTCCCGCCGGCCTCTGCCGCCACAGGCTCGCCCCGCACCCATACCCCTCCCTCGCCCCGGCCTGAGTGAGCCAGAGACCCCAAATCAGCTGCTCCTTTAACCCCGTCCTGTCTGAGAGAAGAACAGATGCCCTCAGGCGACCTTCATGCAGAGGCGGGGCCAAATCCAAAGCTGAACCCCAGGAGCTGTGCAAACAAAGAAGAGAAAGGGAAACCTCTCCCAGCATCCTCAGGAGCAGCGGATTAAATCTCCACAAACAACTTAACGTACCTGCATCTGTGGAATACCTGAATAGACAATGAATCATCCCAAATTGAGGAAGTGGACGTTGGGAGCACCTGTAGACTTGGGGTTTGCTTTCTGCATCTAATTTGTTTCTGGTTTTATGTTTATCTTAGTTTACTATTTAGAGTTTATTATCATTGGTAGATTTGTTTATTAATTTGCTTGCTCTCTTCCTTTTTTTAAAATATATAGATATATATTTTTTTCCTTTTTCTCTTTTTGTGAGTGTGTATGTACTTGCCTCTTTGTGTGATTTTGTCTGTATAGCTTTGCTTTTACCATTTGTCCTAGGGTTCTGTCTTTTTTTTTTTTTTTTAGTATAGTTTTTAGCGCTTGTTATCATTGGTGGATTTGTTTTTTGGTTTGGTTGCTCTCTTTTTCTTTCTTTTTTATTACTTTTAAATTTTTTAATTTTTAATAATTTTGTTTAATTTATTATTTTAATAAATTTATTTTATTTTTTCTTTCTTTCTTTCTTTTTTTCTCCCTTTTCTTCTCAGCTGTGTGGCTGACAGAGCCTTGGTGCTCTGGCTGAATTTCAGGCCTGTGCCTCTGAGGTGGGAGAGCCAAGTTCAGCACATTGCTCCACCAGAGACCTCCCAGGTCCACATAATATCAAACAGTGAAAGCTCTCCCAGAGGTCTCCATCTCAACGCCTAAGACCCAGCTCCACTCAATGACCAGCAAGCTACAGTGCTGGACACCCTAGGGCAAACAACTAGCAAGACAGGAACACAACCCCACTCATTAGCAGAGAGGCTGCCTAAAATCATAATAAGGTCACAGAAACCCCAAAACACACCACCGGATGCGGTCCTGCCCACCAGAAAGACAAGATCCAGCCTCATCCACCAGAACACAGGCACCAGTCCCTTCCACTGTGTAGGAAGCCTACACAAACCACTGAAGCAACCTTAGCCACTGGGAGCAGACACAAAAAACAACAGGAACTATGAACCTGCAGCCTGCAAAAAGGAGACCCCAAACACAGTAAGTTAAGCAAAATGAGAAGACAGAGAAACACACAGCAGATGAAGGAGCAAGGCAAAAACCCACCAGACCAAATAAAGGAAGAGGAAATAGGCAGTCTACCTGAAAAAGAATTCAGAATAATGAGAGTAAAGATGATCCAAAATCTTGGAAATAGAATGGAGAAAATACAAGAAACATTTAAAAAGGAACTAGAAGAACTAAAAAGCAAACAATGATGAAAAACACAATAAATGAAATTAAAAATTCTCTAGAAGGAATCAATAGCAGAATAACTGAGGCAAAAGAATGGATAAGTGACCTGGAAGATAAAATACTGGAAATAACTACTGCAGAGCAGAATAAAGGAAAAAGAATGAAAAGAATTAAGGACAGTCTCAGAGACCTCTGGCACAACATTAAACACACCAACATTCGAATTATAGGGGTCCCAGAAGAGGAAGAGAAAAAGAAAGGGACTGAGAAAATATTTGAAGAGATTATAGTTGAAAACTTCCCTAATATGGGAAAGGAAATAGTCAATCAAGTCCAGGAAGCGCAGAGAGTTGCATCCAGGATAAACCCAATAAGAAACATGCCAAGACACATATTAATATTAATCAAACTATCAAAAATTAAATACAAAGAAAAATATTAAAAGCAGCAAGGGAAAAATGACAAATAACATACAAGGGAATCCCCATAAGTTTAACAGCCGATCTTTCAGCAGAAATTCTGCAAGCCAGAAGGGAGTGGCAGGACATATTTAAAGTGATGAAAGGGAAAACCCTACAACCAAGATTACTCTACCCAGCAAGGATCTCATTCAGATTCAATGGAGAAATTAAAACCTTCACAGACAAACAAAAGCTAAGAGAATTCAGCACCACCAAACCAGCTTTACAACAAATGCTAAAGGAACTTCTCTAGGCAGGAAACACAAGAGAAAGTAAAGACCTACAATAACAAACCCAAAAGAATTAAGAAAATGGTAATAGGAACACACATACCGATAACTACCTAAAATGTAAATGGATTAAATACTCCAACCAAAAGACATAGACTGGCTGAATGGATACAAAAGCCATACCTGTATATATGCTGTCTACAAGAGACCCACTTCAGACCTAGGGACACATACAGACTGAAAGTGAGGGCATGGAAAAAGATATTCCATGCAAATGGAAATCAAAAGAGAGCTGGAGTAGCAATTCTCATATCAGACAAAATAGACTTTAAAATAAAGACTATTACAAGAAACAAAGAGGGACACTACATAATGACCAAGGGATCAATCCAAGAAGAAGATATAACACTTGTAAATATTTATGCACCCAACATAGGAGCACCTCAATACATAAGGCAAATGCTAACATCCATAAAAGGGGAAATCGACAGTAACACATTCATAGTAGGGGACTTTAACACCCCACTTTCACCAATGGATAGATCATCCAAAACGAAAATAAATAAGGAGACATAAGCTTTACATGATACATTAAACAAGATGGACTTAATTGATATTTATATGACATTCCATCCAAAAACAACAGAATACACTTTCTTCTCAAGTGCTCATGGAATATTTTCCAGGATAGATCATATCTTGGGTTCACAAATCAAGCCTTGGTAAATTTAAGAAAGTTGAAATCGTATCAAGTATCTTTTCTGACCACAGTGCTATGAGACTAGATATCAATTACAGGGAAAAATCTGTTAAAAATAGAAACACATGGAGGCTAAATAATACACTACTAATTAACCAAGAGATCACTGAAGAAATCAAGAGATTCTGTGCATTAATTTTGTATCCTACTTTACCAAATTCATTGATTAGCTCTTATAGTTTTCTGGTAGCATCTTTAGGAATCTCTATATATAGGATCATGTCATTTGCAAACAGTGACAGCTTTACTTCTTTTCTGATTTGGATTCCTTTTATTTCTTTTTCTTCTCTGACTGCTGTGGCTAAAACTTCAAAAACTATGTTGAATATTAGTGGTGAGAGTGGACAACCTTGTCTTGCTCCTGATCTTAGAGGAAATGCTTTCAGTTTTTTGTCATTGAGAACAATGTTGGCTGTGGGCTTGTCATATATAGCCTTTATTATGTTGAGGTAAGTTCCCTCTATGCCTACTTTCTGGAGAGTTTTTATCATAAATGGGTGTTGAATTTTGTCAAAAGCTGTTTCTGCATCTATTGAAATGATCATATGGTTTTTCTCCTTCAATTTGTTAATATGGTTTATCACATTGATTGATTTGCATATATTGAAGAATCCTTGCATTCCTGGGATAAACCCCACTTGGCCATGGTGTATGATGCTTTTAATGTGCTGTTGGATTCTGTTGGCTAGTATTTTGTTGAGGATTTTTGCATCTATGTTCATCAGTGATATTGGCCTGTAGTTTTCTTTGTGGCATCTTTGTCTGGTTTTGTTATCAGGGTGATGGTGGTCTCGTAGTATGAGTTTGGGAGTGTTCCTTCCTCTGCTATATTTTGGAAGAGTTTGAGAAGGATAGGTGTTAGTTCTTTTCTAAATGTTTGATAGAATTTGCCTGTCAAGCCATCTGGTCCTGGGCTTTTGCTTGTTGGAAGATTTTTAATCACAATCTCAATTTCAGTGCTTGTGATTGGTCTGTTTATATCTTCTATTTCTTCCTGGTTCAGTCTTGGAAAGTTGTGCTTTTCTAAGAATGTGTCCATTTCTTCCAGGTTGTGTATTTTATTGGCATACACTTGCTTGTAGTAATCTCTCATGATCCTTTGTATTTCTGCAGTGTCAGTTGTTACTTCTCCTTTTACATGTCTGATTCTACTGATTTGAGTCTTCTCCCTTTTTTTCTTGATGAGGCTGGCTAATGGTTTATCAATTTTGTTTATCTTCTCAAAGAACCAGCTTTTAGTTTTGTTGATCTTTGCTATAGTTTCCTTCCTTTCTTTTTCATTTATTTGTGATCTGATTTTTATGATTTCTCTCCTTCTGCTAACTTTGGTGCTTTTTTGATCTTCTATCTCTAATTGCTTTAGGTGTGAGGTTAGGTTGTTTACTTGAGACATTTCTTGTTTCTTTTTTCTTTTCTTTTTTTAAAATAAATTTATTTATTTATTTATTTTTGGCCATGTTGGGTCTCCGTTGCTGCGTGTAGGCTTTCTCTAGTTGCAGCGAGTGGGGGCTACTCTTTATTGTGGTGCGTGGGCTTCTCATTGTGGTGGCTTTTCTTCTTGCAGAGCACAGGCTATAGGTGCACAGGCTTCAGGAGTTGTGGCACGTGGGCTCAGCAGTTGTGACTCGTGGGCTCTAGAGCGCAGGCTCAGTAGTTGTGGCATATGGGCTTATTTGCTCCAGGGCACGTGGGATCTTCCCAGACCAGGGCTTGAACCCATGTCCCCTGCACTGGCAGGAAGATCCTCAACCACTGCACCACTAGGGAAGTCCCATTTCTTGTTTCTTGAGGTAGGACTGTATTGCTAAAAACTTCCCTCTTAGAACTGCTTTTGTTGCATCCCATAGGTTTTGGGTCATCGTGTTTTCATTGTCATTTGTTTCTAGGTATTTTTTGATTTCCTTTTTGATTTCTTCAGTGATCTCTTGGTTAATTAGTAGTGTATTATTTAGCCTCCATGTGTTTCTATTTTTAACAGATTTTTCCCTGTAATTGATATCTAGTCTCATAGCACTGTGGTCAGAAAAGATACTTGATACGATTTCAACTTTCTTAAATTTACCAAGGCTTGATTTGTGAACCCAAGATATGATCTATCCTGGAAAATATTCCATGAGCACTTGAGAAGAAAGTGTATTCTGTTGTTTTTGGATGGAATGTCGTATAAATATCAATTAAGTCCATCTTGTTTAATGTATCATGTAAAGCTTATGTCTCCTTATTTATTTTTGTTTTGGATGATCTATCCATTGGTGAAAGTGGGGTGTTAAAGTCCCCTACTATGAATGTGTTACTGTCGATTTCCCCTTTTATGGATGTTAGCATTTGCCTTATGTATTGAGGTGCTCCTATGTTGGGTGCATAAATATTTACAAGTGTTATATCTTCTTCTTGGATTGATCCCTTGGTCATTATGTAGTGTCCCTCTTTGTTTCTTGTAATAGTCTTTATTTTAAAGTCTATTTTGTCTGATATGAGAATTGCTACTCCAGCTCTCTTTTGATTTCCATTTGCATGGAATATCTTTTTCCATGCCCTCACTTTCAGTCTGTATGTGTCCCTAGGTCTGAAGTGGGTCTCTTGTAGACAGCATATATACAGGTATGGCTTTTGTATCCATTCAGCCAGTCTATGTCTTTTGGTTGGAGTATTTAATCCATTTACATTTTAGGTAGTTATCGGTATGTGTGTTCCTATTACCATTTTCTTAATTCTTTTGGGTTTGTTATTGTAGGTCTTTACTTTCTCTTGTGTTTCCTGCCTAGAGAAGTTCCTTTAGCATTTGTTGTAAAGCTGGTTTGGTGGTGCTGAATTCTCTTAGCTTTTGTTTGTCTGTGAAGGTTTTAATTTCTCCATTGAATCTGAATGAGATCCTTGCTGGGTAGAGTAATCTTGGTTGTAGGGTTTTACCTTTCATCACTTTAAATATGTCCTGCTACTCCCTTCTTGCTTGCAGAGTTTTAAAGATGATACAAACAGATTGAGAGATATACCATGTTCTTGGATTGGAAGAATCAACATTGTGAAAATGACTGTACTGCCCAAAGCAATCTACAGATTCAGTGCAATTCCTATCAAGCTATCAATGGCATCTTTCACAGAACAAGAATAAAAAACTTCACAATTTGCATGGAAACAGAAAGACCCCGAATAGCCAAAGCAATCTTCAGAAAGAAAAATGGAGCTGGAAGAATCAGGCTCCCTGATTTCAGACTAAACTACAAAGCTACAGTAATCATGAAAGTATGGTACTGGCACAAAAACAGAAATATAGATCAATGGAACAGGATAGAAAGCCCAGAGATAAACCCACCCACCTATGGTCACCTTATCTCTGATAAAGGAGGCAAGAATATACAATGGAGAAAAGACAGCCTCTTCAATAAGTGGTGCTGGGAAAACTGGACAGCTACATGTAAAAGAATGAAATTAGAACACTTCCTAACACCATATACAAAAATAAACTCAAAATGGATTAAAGACCTAAATATAAGACCAGACTCTGTAAAACTTTTATAAGAAAACATAGGCAGAACACTCTATGACATAAATCACAGCAAAATCCTTTTTGACCCACCTCCTAGAGAAATGGAAATAAAAACAAAAATAAACAAATGGGAACTAATGAAACTTCAAAGCTTTTGCCCAGCAAAGGAAACCATAAACAAGACTAAAAGACAACCCTCAGAATGGGAGAAAATATTTGCAAATGAAGCAACTGACAAAGGATTAATCTCCAAAATTTACAAGCAGCTCATGTAGCTCAATATCAAAAAAACAAACAACCCAATCCAAAAATGGGCAGAAGACCTAAATAGACATTTCTCCAAAGAAGATATACAGATTGCCAACAAACACATGAAAGGATGCTCAACATCACTAATCAGTAGAGATATGCAAATCAAAACTACAATGAGGTATCACCTCATAGCAGTCAGAATGGCCATCATCAAAATATCTACAAACAATAAATGCTGGAGAGGGTGTGGAGAAAAGGGAACCCTCCTGCACTGTTGCTGGGACTGTAAATTGATACAGCCACTATGGAGAACAGCATGGAGGTTCCTTAAAAAACTAAAAATATAACTACTATATGACCCAGCAATCCCACTACTGGGCATATACCCTGAGAAGACCATAATTCATAAAGAGTCATGTACCACAAAGTTCATTGCAGCTCTATTTACAATAGCCAGGACATGGAAGCAACCTAAGTGTCCATTGACAGATGAATGGATAAAGAAGATGTAGCATATATATACAATGGCATATTACTCAGCCATAAAAAGAAACGGAATTGAGTTTTTTTGTAGTAAGGTAGATGGACCTAGAGTCTGTCATACATAGTGAAGTAAGTCAGAAAGAGGAAAACAAATACTGTTTGCTAACACATATATATAGAATCTAAAAAGAAAAGGTTCTGAGGAACCTCGGGGCAGGACAGGAATAAAGACACAGATGTAGAGAATTGACTTGAGGACATGGTGTGGGGGAAGGGTAAGCTGGGATGAAGTGAGAGAGTGGCGTGGACATATATACACTACCAAATGTAAAATAGATAGCTAGTGGGAAGCAGCTGCATAGCACAGGGAGATCAGCTTGGTGCTTTGTGACCACGTAGAGGGGTGGGATAGGGAGGGTGGGAGGGAGACACAAGAGGGAGGACATATGATGATATATGCATATGTATAGGTGATTCACTTTGTTATAAAGGAGAAACTAACACACCACTGTAAAGAAATTATACTGCAATAAAATGTTAAAAAAGAAATTCAAGTGGAAAACTTGACATAACTAATGATAGCTTTATTCAAATATCAATTAACAAATATGTATATAGCTTCTACTTAGCTGTGCCAAATAGTAGCGTGTAATACGAGTAACTTCTCCCCCTTCTGAAGAACAGGAGGAGCAGAAGCAGGATGGGTATCCCCACGCCCAGCTGCAAAAGATTTTGAAAAGGTTTATTACTCACATAGGAAGGCTTTCTGGTGAGAGCAGGTTGGGCTCCCAAGCTGGTCTGCAGATGGCTTGAGAGAGAAGGGAAAGAAGGCTGGCTTTGGGGTGTTCATGATGATTAGCGGGTGGGGCTGGGGAGAGTGTTCCCATGCATGATGTAGGGCTTGCACAGCACCAAAGGAAGGAGCACCCAGGCTTTCTTATCCAGTTGCTCAGATGTGGGACCAAGAGGAAGGGGAGTGCTGTAGCTTGAAATCTGTCAGCAAACATCAAAAATGGGGCATACTCTGTGTTACAATAATTAGAAATGGCACAGAACCTAGTATATAATTTGCTACAATAAGATCGTAATGTGACAATAATGTTACATAGTAAACAACCCCCAAATCTTAATGGCATACAAAAATAAATGTTTAAAATAAATAAATAGGGACTCCCCTGGTGGCACAGTGGTTAAGAATCCGCCTGCCAATGCAGGGGACATGAGTTCGATCCCTGGTCCGGGAAGATCCCACATGCCGCAGAGCAACAAGCCTGTGCACCACAACTACTGAGCCTGCGCTCTAGAGCCCACGAGCCACAACTACTGAGCCCATGCACCACAACTACTGAAGCCCATGCTCTGCAACGAGAGAAGCCCCCGCAATGAGAAGCCCCCGCACCGCAATGAAGAGTAGCCCCCGCTCGCCGCAACTAGAGAAAGCCCACGTGCAGCAGCAAAGACCCAATGCAGCCATAAATAAATACGTACATACATACATACATTTATTAAATAAATACATTTTAAAAAATAAACGTTTGTTCCTCTCATGGCTAGAGTCAACAAGACAGCTCTGCTGATCTTGCCTGAACCTATTCACCTGTGTGAGTCAGCTGTGAGCAGATCTCAGCTGGCTTTACTTAGGGTGACTGTGGTGCCTCAGCTCTGCTCCATGTCTCGTCCTCCAACAGGCTAGCACAGCCACACTATCATGGCAAAGGCAGAGGTGGAAAAGTAAGCAAATCCAATCACACACGTATGTTTTTTACTTCTGCTTGTAGGAGTTTTGCTAACTTCTTATTGACCAAGAAAACTACATGGCCAAGCCTAGAGCTACAGCTGGAAAGCAAAAGACATATAGTCAACAGTGAAGCTTTGGGGCCATTTTTGCAATCTACGGCACGAATGGATTACTAACATGTCACAACCTCTTATCCTGCTTTACAGTCCAAGAGAAGGAAAGTAAATTCAATGAGCTACTTACTATCAAGTGTCAGCACTGTACTTGGAATTAGGACTATGAAAATAAATGAGATAGTGCTAAAGAGCTCAGTCTGATATTGGGGAAAATTTAAATAAATTAGTAAATTATTAAAATAAATTAAAATTCAGTGTAAGTGTTAACAACAGATATTTTAATGAGGTGGCACAGAAAAGACACATATTAACTCTTTCACCTCCTTTACCATATATTTCACAGCCAATTTAATGAATTTTATTGGAATCAAATTTCCTCTTGATTCTGAGAACATGAAGAAAAAGCTGACTGAGGTTCCCCAAAGAATAGCCTCATAAATATGCAGTCTCTTTAAAAACAAAACTAAATTGTAAGTTCTATTAGGCTAGCAGAAAGTCATTTGATTCTTTTGTTGCTCAGGTACACTTAGTAGTCATCCAGTTTCAACCAAAATTTATTGTGTGCCTACCTGTGCAAGCTGTTTTTTGGGAATTTGCTAGGGTTTGGGGATGCCTGGCAAAGATGACTAAACAAAGATGACTTAAAAAAAAGGTATCTGCCTTCCAAATAACTTAGTCCTACTTACTCCGAAGTCCGTTGCATAAAACATATACAAGCAGAGCCATTGTGCTTAAAGTAGAAGTTGGGTGCCTGGAGCTCCCTCCTTCCCAGGCCACTCCTGAGGACACCGTTTGGTGACTTGAAGATTCTCGAGTCTAATCCATCTCACTAGTGTACAGTCACATTGCTGGAAACATGTGCCCTTTGTCTCTTCAGTGCTCTCTTATATGTAGACATATGGTGACCCACTCCATACAGAGATTTAGTGTAATGTGGCCTTAAATGAAGCCTGGGTTAGAACTATGTTAGACCCCAAATAGAAAGGAGCTCTGAATATAGCTCACGAATTTTCAGGTCATTAGCTGTAAATGGAATCATAATTGGTGAGGGGTTATTCTAGCACCATTTGGGAATAAGAAGATGAGTTAATCTTCCAGTTTATGGCAGATAGCTTCTCAAACTTTGAAATGGAATTCTTTGAGATTTAATGATAGGGATATAAATACTTTGCTGGATTTTCTCCGTTAGTCAAGACTGTTTAAGAGGAAAAAGTTTGCCATTGTTCTGAAATATTTTTTCCTCTAATTAATCCACATTATTTTTAGGGAGCTTTGCCTAGGAGGAAGACTAATTCCTTATGTTCCTTCCCTCTCTTTTAGGTCCTACTCCCATAGCTTTAAACTGTCACTTGGAATCTTTTGGGAAGGCGGAACAGAAGTGGGCAGAGTGTTTGGAAACCGGACTGAAAAATTCTCCATAAAACACTGCCATCCTATAAATGGTTCTGTCTGGATGGATTCCTTGAGATGTGTTTTATTTCCATTGAAAACTCAAAAACTTTGAAACATTCACCGTTCACGTCTCAAAACTTGATGAGGAAAATAGTCATCATTTAAAGTATTCAAGAAAAGCTTGAAGAAATAAAAGAAACCAGTTGTTCTCCGGACCACCTTAGGAGGCAGAAGTTCCCGGAGAGCCTTCAGGGCTCGTTGGGAAGGGAACCCAAGATGGGCGTTATGAGCCTGACCAAACGATGTTCTTCTGTTTAGAAAAGAAGAGGTGGGGGATGGATGGTGCCCAAAGCTAGCGGGTCAGTGTCACTTTCTTCCTCCTTTGCCCCGCTCTTCTCCTTCTTCTCTGTCCTGCGTGTCCTCACTTTCTCACCAGCCCCGCGACTGCTCATCCTTGCACTTCGCATCCTCCTAACCCCCTCGTCCGTGCGGGCCCGGCGACTACGCCCACCCACCCAGGACTGGGTCGGCCCAGGGCTCCTTCCCGTCCCCAGTCCCGAAGCTCACGCCTCTCTCTCTGCCGCCCACGCTCCCCGCTCCGGCCGCCCCCATACTTCCCGGCCAAAGGGGATCCCAGCCAAGTAGGCCGCCCCGGCCTCGGCCCTCCCCCACCCCGGCCAGCCAGACCATAAAGCGCCCTGCCCAGCAGCCAGCGCACTCAGCTCCGCGGCGCCAGGACGCGAGCACCGCCCCCGACGGCAGCCCGGACGCCGCGCTCACCTCACCTGCGCTGCGCGTTGGAAGCCCGACCGAGGGGCTGCGCGCCGTCAGCACTCCCAGGCAGGGCCCGCGGAGCCGTGAGTCCCGAGCGCCCGCGGGGAGAAGGAAAAGCCAACATGCTGGCCCCGCGCGGAGCCGCCTTGCTCCTGCTGCACCTGGCCCTGCAGCCGTGGCTGGGGGCCGGCGCCCAGGCCACCCCCCAGGGTAAGTGGGAGCGAGCCGGGGCGGGAGCCACGGGCCAGGGTCCCTCGGTCACGGAGCCCGCCGTTCCGCGGTCCACTTGGGCGAACGGATCGGCCCCTGGCTCCTGGGGCCTCGCTCGGCACCTCTGTTTTTTATTGTGATTGGAAACGATACAGATTAGCGTTTTCGGAGATTCGATTATCCAGCGATGAGACCAATTCCCTATACAATAGTTCAGGGGATGCAAAACTTATTTTCAGGCTAGGCAAAGACGTGGGGTTTCCAAGCTTATGGCGCGGCCCTAGACCTCGAACACGTTCTGTTTGAAGTAGGGCGAAATCCGCATTCCGTCCTCCGCGGCTCTCTCTGGCCGGCCCTCCACTCAGCCCAGCATCCTAAATCCTTCGACGCGGCAGGAGCGATGTTCCCACCAGGCGGTCTGAGGCTGATATCCCCAAGAAAGGTGCAGTATGGCTGTATTGCCCTGCCACTCGCCTTTTTCTGCTCCAACTTTGTTGGGACCCCAAAACCTCCTTTGGGAGTTGGCTTGGTCTCTTGATTCTTGAGGTAAATTGAACTGGAAGGCTGAGAAGTGGGTCTTTCTCTACAAAGAGGTTAATAAGTTGATTAATAATTTGAAAAGCCACCTGGATGATCAGTCTTCAAACCCCTTTGTGAGATGGGGTGAGAAGAACTGTTGGGCAGAAAGCACTTAAGCTTAACCAGAATTTTGGAGAGACCAAAAGGAAGATACTATTTAAGCAAGAAAACATCTTAGAGCTTTAACTGGCTATCCAGTGATGATCTTCATCTGTTTGAATTGATGCCTGGGGTTAATTTTTACTGACTAAGGAAATAAAGCTGGAAGAGACACGCAACTTGAAGTAAAAATTGCTAATTCAAGGAAGGCAGAATGAAGAAAGCCTGTGCTAGTGCTCGCCATTCCCTTCCCCTCCCACTGCAGTAACTACCCATTTAAACTTTGCATTTCACCAGATAACTCATTTTGATTCCAGACCAGGCAACCAGAATTGTGTTTTCAGGGGGTAGTGAAACTGCTTTTAGTTTGGGTTGAAATGTTTAAAATGCTGTACTTTATAGTATTTATTCATTGTGACCTTGCTTCTAAGAAGGTAAGAAAGGAAGCCTTTTTAAAAAATTAATGTATAATTGGCATATAATGTTATATTAGTTTCAGGTGTACAACATAATGATTTGATCATTGTATACATTGCAAAATGATCACCACAGTAAGTCCAGTTAACATCCATTGCCACACATGACTACAGATTTTTTTCTTGTGATGAGAACTTTTAACATCTATTCTCTTAGCAACTTTCAAATGTGCAATACAGTACTATTAACTATAGTCACCATGCTGTACATTACATCCCCATGGCTTATTTATTTTATAACTGGAAGCTTGTACCTTTTGACGTCCTCCACCCATTTCACCCCCACCACTACTACCCCACTTCTGGCAACCATCAGTCTGTTCTCTGTGTCTATGAGCTTGTCCTTTCTTGTTTGTTTGTTTTTGTTTTTAAGATTCCACATATAAGTGAGACCATACAGTATTTGTCTTTGTCTTAATTACACTTACATAATGCCCTCAAAATCCATCCATATTGTCATAAAGGGCAAGATTTCCTTCCTTTTTATGACTGAATAATATTCTGTTGTGTGTGTGTATCACATTTTCTTTATTCATTTATCCGTTGATGGACACAGGTTGTTTTCATATCTTGGCTATTGTAAATAGTGCTGTGATGAATAACTCCATATATCTTTCAGAGTTAATGGTTTTGTTTTCTTTGGCTAAATACCCAGGAGTGGGATTGCTGGATCATATAAGGTAGTTCTATTTTTAATTTTTTGAGGAACCTTCATACCGTTTTCCATAGTAGCTGCCCCAACTTACATTTCCACCAATGGTGTACAAGGGTTCCCTTTTTCCCACCTCCTCACCAACACTTGCTGTTTCCTGTCTTTTTGCTAATAGCCATTCTAACTGGTGTCAGGTGATATCTCATTGTGGTTTCGATTTGCGTTTCCCTCATGATTAGTGATGTTGGGCATCTTTTCATGTATATGTTGGCCATCTATCTATATCCTTTGGAAAAATGTTTATTCAGATTTTCTGCCCACTTTTAAATATGTTTGGTTGTGATTTTTTGTTGTTTTGTTTGTTTTTGCTATTGAGTTGTATGAGTTTTTTGGATATTAACCCCTTTTCAGAGATGTGATTTGCAGATGTCGTCTCCCATTCCATAGGTTGCCTTTTCATTTCGTTGGTTTCCTTTGCTGTGCAGAAGCTTTTTAGTTTGATGTAGTTCCACTTGTTTACTTTTGCTTTTGTTGCCTTTGCTTTTGGTGTCAGAAAGGAAGCTTTTTGACACAGTTCAAAAGTTTTCTTATTGCAAACATTATTTAACAGGTTTGAATTCATGGGTGTAATATTTTGTGTTATATGAATTCTTGACGTTTGAACACACAACTTCATGGTGTGTTGCAGGTATGGATTTTGCTTCTCCTTGGACAGAGCTGCCTGTTTTATGGAGACTTGAAATCAGGCTATACCTAAATTATCTGGTTAATTTAATTGCTGTAGATGATCTGATTAAGTCAAGTTTCTGATAGATTCTTTATTGAGTTGATTAGTTTGCAATTATCAGCTCAGCTGAATAATTTATCTCCTTTTTCCTCTGAGCTGCCTTGCTAGTCTTATTGGTAAGTATTCAATTTTCATACAGTGATGGTTGGGCTCATTGGTAGCAGTAATTTCACCTGTAACACTAGAAGGTTGTGCTTAGATCCTGGCGCTATTACTAAAGCGTCATAACATTAGTAGAAATTTGTGGTGTCTCATTTCCTTTTCAAAACACTCTCCAAACTCATTACTAACTAATCCCAACTTGGCCTCTTGAGAGTGAAGCCAGTGGATTAGAGGAACCGTACAGATTGAAATGCGGTAAATTTAGTTTCAGCTGAATTATGACGTAATCATGGTCAAAGCAAAAATCAGGAATACCAAGAGTTTAGTTTTGCATGCAGTTCCCATACTTTTAAACACACATCTCTTTCCTGAAGATGTCTTGTCCTGAATGGAACTTTTAAATATATTGCCTTATTTCCCTTTGCTCCCACTGATGGAAATGTAAAGTTTCCAGTTCTCTAGAAATTTAAAAATTCTATGCCCCTTTTGAAGTACAGTTGGCAGCAGTCCTCATGTTTGGGGAATGTGGGATGCTAGAAAGAACATAATAGATATTCTGCTTTCCAGCACTGCTAGTATTAAAATCATTATTGTATAAGGTTCTTGATACACATGAAAGAAACAATACAGATCCAATCTGAAGACATATCGTCTTTCAAAAGGAGTAGACATTCATTAATAACTAGGCTTTTGCCTGTTTGTTTTATAACTTTATTTTTTCTGACGAAAGCAACACCTGTTCATTGTAAAAAAAAAAAGAAAAGAAAAGAAAATTGGATAAGTAAAATCAAATGAAATTAAAAATGTATAATTATTCAACCCAGAGATAGCTACTATTCTTGTTAGCATTTTGTCATATTGTTTTTCAAATCTTTTTCTGGGCAAATACATATTTCAAATGGGATCATGTTATACATGTAATTTTATCATCTGTCTCCACTTAATGTATCCTGAGCTTTTTCCCATATCTAAGTATTCAGCTGCATTACCCTTTTTAATATATAGTAATTTAATATATAGTATTTCTCTTTTTGGGTGGACCAAAATTTATTTATCCAGGACTCTAATGCAGGACACTTAGTTTCCAGTGTTTTTATACTATAAATAATTTGTTGAACATTTGCAGTGCCACAGGATGGCTTCAGAGGGCTGAAATCCCTGTAATCCCTGTCAAGCCTTTCTGTCTCTGTTAAGAAGAGACAAAGTGCTCTGCCAGCAAAGATTCAGGTTTCCCACCTCTTCCAATTAGATTTTCACATAACTCCTTCCTAAACAGAAATTCTAGAATGAACACTGGTGGTGAATCTCCTAAATAAATGACCGTGTCATCCATTATTTTCTTAAGATAAATTCCTTTTGTAGCAATGCTAAATCAAAGAGCATATGTGTCTTAGGGCCTTTGATATTGCTATTTAAACTGGCTTCAAAGTGTTTATACCAGTTTAAATCTTACCCACCAGTATAGGAGTACCCATCTTCCTGAATCCTCACCAACAGTTGGGTATTATTGTATTTATTGTTTTTCCAATTTGATGGTGAAAATAATACCTCGTTGTTTAAGTTAGCAATTCCTTCATCATTAGTTAAGCATATGAACACTTATATATGTACTTATGTGCCATTGTAACTCTTTCTGTAAGTTGCCTTTTCACGTTATTTACCCATTTTTCTATTAGAATGCTTATTATTGATTTGTAGGAGCTCTTTATAAATTACGGATACTATGACCCTTTTTAGTAACCAGATTATTGTATCCAGGAGACAGCTCTGGAGCCTGAAGTTCCTGCAGGCTATGGAATTGTCCAAACGATATTTGCGTAAACCAAGAAAAATACTAAGTAACTTCTAGTGAGTATTACCCACATTTGGCCTTTGCCTTTTAAATTAACTGGACAGACTCTCTCATAACTTTCATAAAGTTTGAGAGAAGGTGCTGCTGACTCGATCAAAAGCAACTTACACAAATATACATGCAGGTTCTAGTTTTTGTAGACCAACTCTATCAGTGAGGTTACAATCAAGAAATAGACACCACGTTGTATGGTTTTGTTTTGTTTCCACATCGGGATTTCTTAGCAGAGAAACACTGGGGCACTGTAAATGCACAAAGCGAACACTTTGGTCTCACCAAGGTAGCAAACTGTTTTGTTGACAGTGTATCTCCTACCACACCCCTGCTTTCTGCTGCATATTTCCTGTGTCACTTATCACTGACCAGGAAAAGACAACTGGCTCCGGTCCAAGAGGCACATGAGGGACCCCAAGGCAGAAATTCACTACTAGGGGCCATAAGAAAAACAATGACTTGGTCGCTGTTACCTGCGTCCCCCACATCTTATACGTTAAGCCTTTAGTATAAAGGCTTTTAGCCTTTATACTAGCCTCTCCCTAGTGGACATTTTCAGAGCCACTTCTTCAGCCAAAATGCAATTTTGGGTTTGCAAAGTTTGTCTTCTCTTGGGGGCTATAACCTTGTGATGAATACTGTGCTCTATTTCTTCTGGTTCAAATGTCCAGCCACTGTAAGAGTGATGAGGAAGAACTGGCGAGTTTGACAATGTGGAAAAATGATTACAGTATCAGTTTAATTCATAGCTTACTGTCAAATTGTCTCCCCTCTAAAAACGTGTTTGCCCCAAAGTTAAACCTTTCACTGATTGTTCCTTTCTCCCCATTCTCCGCAGTCTTTGACCTCCTCCCATCCGCCAGCCAGAGGCTGAACCCAGGTGCCCTGCAGCCAGTCCTGACAGACCCCACCCTGAACGAGCTCTATGTGATCTCCACCTTCAAGCTGCAGACGAAAAGTTCAGCCACCATCTTCGGACTTTACTCTTCAGCTGACAACAGCAAGTATTTTGAGTTTACTGTGATGGGACGCTTGAACAAAGGTAAGGAGATTTATAGAAATTATTTTCTTAAAAATCCTCTCTGCCTATTCCAGGATTTGGGGTCTACTTTCCTTCAGATGGTTCCATCCACCATTGATTTCAGTTTTCAATACCAAATTCCTCTGATTGTGCACTTACCTGTATAGGGAGGGTGAGTTGATATCGGGAGAAAGAAGGAAGAATAGCTTGCGGCAAAAATGCCCTTTGACATTGTCCAATCCTCATGTTATTCTGCATCCAGTCCTGGAAGGGACAGGACCCAGGACCGTTTGGCCACTCTGTTAGTCAGCTTGAGCTGCTATAACAAATAGCATAGACTGGGTGGCTTAAGCAACAGATGTTTATTTCCCACAGTACTGGAGGCTGGTAAGTCCAAGGTCAAGGTGCCAGCAGATTTGGTTCCTGATGAGAGCCTGGGTCCTGGCTTGTAGACAGCCACCTTCTCACTGTGTCCTCATATGGCCTTTCCTCAGGGTGTGCTGGTGCAGAGAGAGAGAGTGAGCTCTGTCTTCCTTTTCTTGTAAGGACACTAATGCCATCATGGGGGTCCCACCCTCATGACCTAATCTAAACCTAATTACCTCCCAAAGGCCCACTTTCTAATACCACCATATTGAGGGTTCGGGCTTCAACATATGAATTTGAGGGGAACACACACATTCACCCTGTAATAGCCACTCGCACCATTCTTGTGCTCCCTTAGAAGCATGTGGCTTAGCAGACCTAACTCCTAGCTCTGCAAGCACCTCCCGGACCTGATGGAGAGAATATATCTCAGTGGTAGAACGAAATGAACAGCTCTCTTTTCTACCTGCTTTGTGCCAATTTACACAAGTCTGTCACTTGTTTGTTCCCTCTGCTGTCAAATGTTTCACTGTCAAATTGAGTTCCTACATGTACTAAGAAATGACTTCCAAGGAAAAGGTCACTATTTTTTCATCTCCTTCTCTTCCACCCGTGCCCTGCGGACAACACCTGTTCCTGCTTATTGAGGAATGTGACAGATACGTGTCCATGCTGCCTCATGCTTTTAAAAAAGGAGGACTGGTCCTTCCGGCAAGATTTTTTATTTCAGTTTGCTCTACAAAGTAGATACTTCTAGTGCTTCAAACTCTCTGAGATTCTAATTGTGATTGAACACTTAAAGCTGCAGGTGTTGGGAGCTGGAAGAAATTCCTAATTCTTAGCATTCATAGGGCTATAGAGTTAAAAGCAAGAAGGAATGGGCTTTTAACCCCTCCTTTTATGTCAAGTTCCAATATCCTCCCTCCCTCCTTCCATCTCACTCACAAGTCTGCTTTCTCTGTTCCTCTGGCCTCTCAGGGGCTGAGGTGCGGTTTCAGACAATGAAGGGAGGTGGGGACATGATTCATGATTTAGCAGATGTTTCAACCATTCCTGCTCCCTTTGCCCCGCTTTCAGCCCTGATGGGAGGTAATTTCACCCATCTCTCTGCCTTGATTCTGACAACCCCATTTTGCCTCACGTCTCTTGAAGGAACATCTCATTGTCTAAGAACCCAGCTACTCAGTTTGTCATCTATAAAAGCCACCCTTCTTCATCTAAAGGGCAGTAGCTTCTCACTAAATTATTTTAGATGCACTGGAAGGTTTTTCTTTTAGCTCGCTCAGCTTAGTGGCTAAAAGGCCCTCTATAGAGCCAAAAACTCTGCTTCTAGCTTTTCACTCTCTCTGAATCTCACCCTCTATTTCTAAATTGGCCGTTGTGGAAAAACAAGCAACTTCCCCCGAGCTGATTCTTTCTGTTCACTCTATAGAAGCCAGGGTAAAGCTAGATACATGGGCAGGTAGATGGATAGGGAAGGGGGTTGTTAAGTGTGTTTCCTTTGAAGAATCACCAGTCATGTGAGTCAGCTGTTAATACCAGCTGATCTCCATGTTAAAGGAGAAAAAAAGAGGAAAGGATTGAACACCTTTCCACCTGCCAACCTACTAGAAGAGATAAAAAGCTCGTAGAAAAAATATTTTTTAAAAGGAGTCGTAAAAGAATCCAGAGATGACAATTCTCAGAAAACAAAGAGGAATTTATAACAGTATTAGAGTTGAAGAATTTGACACAGAGAAGATTCCCTGGAGCAATAGGAAAAAGGACAGAGATTTGCCATCCCTTGTGAATCTGAAAGTTCTAGGGAGGAGCAGCAGCCCATTGTGACTGGAACAAGAAAGAAGTCACTGGGTCCATCAGGTCCAGAAAAAGATGCAGCATGTGTTTGTGACTCCCCATTGAGGTGTTCAGTGGTGGTGCTGGGCTGCACCCTGCAGGCCTCGAGACCAAAAGAAGAGCCCAGAACAGTGACAGAGACATCAACAGTTTATTGGACAGGGGATCTTACATGTCTGCAGCAAAAGGTCCTGGAGCGACATCCCACTGTATAGAGCAGACAGCGGGCGGGACATGGCAGCGATCTTTGCTACTCGGAGGAGAAGGAGGCTACCATGTATGGGGGAATTGACGTCAGGTTGGCTCGTCAGTTACCAGGGAAACCGGCAGCTGGGGCACATCCCTCACAGCCCCTCAGGTTAACCGCCATCATGAGGGCAGAAGTTTCCCTTTAATAAACTAGCAGGTGGAGGCGTTCTGGCCTAAGGATTAGAATAAGCACTTGCCGGAGCAGGGGGCAAACACTTTCATGTGAGTAGGGAGTAGGTGAAGCAGGGACTGGTCGAGCAGGGGAGTTACAAAGAGCAAGAGACCATCTTCAGTGACCTGACCGTTGAGGGGGCCATGCACACCTGCCATGATTTGTGGAGGGTGGGGGGAAAGCATCTTCCTGAAAGGTGAACCCCAGTCCGTTATTCAACTGACAAGCCTCAGCTGATCTTGTCTTCTGTTGCTTTGCATGGAAAACAGCGAAACAAGAAATCAAGATGTATCTCTCATGACTTAAAGCACCAGAGTAGGAAATAGGACACATCTTTCCCTCTATTAAAGGTTATGGTTTGGGAGAGGGTGACTGCACAGATGGAATCGAAGAGAGGATTTGGTTGTCTGGGCCTTTGACGAGCTCCTACGAGAAACTAAAGTGTATTCCATGAAGACTGCAAAGAATGAGTTTGCCACTGAGCTTTCTGTTTCTACCCTCTCACTCTCCAAGTCATCCTACCATGGTCGCCTCATTACTGTTCGCAAAGCATAACTTGGATCTAGTTATGCCTGACTGCAGAGACCTGTAGTGGCTTCCGATCCCAAACTGAATAAGGTGCAATTGCCCAGGCTGGGCTTTTAGGGCTTTCTATTGCCCGACTCCCAACCAGCCTTTCCAGTTTATCTGTCCTTCCAACTGTCCGTGCAGCCTGTGCTTCAGCTGGATGGACTAACTACTGTTCCCTGGACGCACCCACACTGTCGCTCCTTCTCTGTCCTTTTGCTCTTGCCCTCTGCTCCCCCTGGTGCATGCCCTGCACCATCTCAAGTGACTGAAATCCTACACACGTAAGACACATCTCCAGCTCCTCCTGACACCTTTCTTTATATGACTTTGTACCTCCACAGAAGGTGCTACTGTTCGCTTGCCTTGTATTTGAATTACTTAGAGGTCTTTTCTCCAGTAGGTTATAAGCTCCCCTAAGGCAGGGACTGAGCATCCCTTAACTCACCTTTGTGTATACTGCAGCACATAGCACAGTGCCCTGTACATAGAAGTGGCTCATGAAGAGACTGGATAGAATAAATGGAGGCTGAGAAGAGTATCTTTGTTTAAAAAAAAAAAAAAAAAAGACATTGTTGTGGAAATTCTAGATGTATACAATGTCACACAGTAGGCCTGGCTCGGAATCACTTTTTGAATGAATGAATGTTGAAGACCATTTGGTTGAGGATGTAAAAGTGATACAGGTAGTATTTCTGATAGAAATGCTCTATCAGATTATTAGTAATACAGTGGTATAGAAATAAGCATTCTATGGAAACCACCTAGCTGGGTAGAAGATATGGTTGGTGATTTTCTTGAATCTGACATAGAGACAACTTCCCAGTTAGTATCCTGAGTTTGAGTCACAGTTAAAAGTCTCAGGAGCTGTGTCACCATGAATACATCTCTGAACCCCTCTGAGCATCGATTTACTATCTCTAAAGTGAGGATGATAACAGCTACCTCCCAGGTTGATTGCAAGAACTGACTTACATAAAGTATAATAACTTAGACTCTGAAGCTCAATAAAAACTTCAGGTTACCGTATTAGATAGATTAGATAGATAGAGACAGAGACACCTTTCTATTATTTAGGCAACTGTCTTCCAAAAATGATGAGTTGGTGAACTCTTGGCTTACCTTAGTGAAAGCTTCACCTTTCAGAAAAAGCATGAGAGGACCTCTTCTTTAGCCTTAATTTGAGAGCCACAAAAAAACAACCTGATGCTGTGGAAATGAAGGGAACTCCAAGAATTAGCAGTAATGACTGGAAAGAGTCAGGCTCCTCAGCCTATGACAGGAGAAGTCAAACGGTTCAGAGTAGTTGTTCTGAAACCTACAGGCTAATGAGAGATACAGCTTGAAAGAGATGGAAGAGTTTAAAAGTTAGAATTCTGGAATTTCCTGGCTGGCCAGTGGTTAGGACTCTGAGCTTTCACTGCCAAGGGCCCGGGTTCAGTCCGTGATGGGGGAACTAAGATGTCGCAAGCTGCGTGGAGAGGCCAAAAAAAAAAAAAAAGTTAGAATTCTAAACCAAATAATGAAGGGGAAAAAATGAGGTGCCTCAAACGCTTATAATAATATTTATTTATGGAGCCATTACAATGAACCAGGGCCATGCTAAAGGCTCAACGCTCATTTTCCCTTTTAACTTTCACAGTACTCTTATGAGGTACCCTTGAATGAACTCAGTTTTAAAATGATGATATCCAGAAAGTGGAAAGAATTTTCGTGAACTTTAGGACAAACCTTCAGAGGGTTGTACTGTTTTATTCATGCATTTGGGGATTTCCTGGAAAAGAAAGCTGGGATTATTTGAAGGCAAATAGGTTTACTAAAAATAAATCCTGCCAAATTTTTTAATGAATTTTATGAAGTCACTCATTATACCTTTCTGAATAATATAAAAAAAGAATAAGCTAGATAAATAGTACCGTTAGGAGTTGGTAAATTGCCTTATAGCAAAGTATCTAGTGGTTTTGACAAGGCTCTGTCTTGGGCATTGAACTTTTCAACATATCAGTGACTTAGGTGGAAACATAGTATTTTAACATGTTTGCAGTTGGCACAGGGCTGGAAAAAACAGTTGAACATGTCAGATGCCATTATCAAGATTTGCAAGGTCCTCTGGCTGACACACAATAGGCCACCATCAGATTCAATTTAACAATAATAAATGCAAATCCATCCTCTAGGAATGAAAAGTAAACTGTAGACGCCCAGGATGTGGAAGACCCATCCTAAGCATTCCAGTCAACAACGTTAAGAACCAAGCAATGTTGAGCACAGTGCCTGGCACTTAGTAGTTGCTCAGAAATGTTTGCTGAATGAATGAATGAACAGATACAGTGATGCAACTTCTTTTTAAAGCTTTTCAAATTTTAGGCTTCATTAATACACACATGTGGCCAGATTAAGGGCACTGATAGTCCCACTGCACACTTCATTGTCCAGCCACATCTAGAATACTGTGTCTAGTTGTGAGCACATTTCACAGGGACACTGTCAAGTCAGAGACTACCTTAAGGAGAGTCACCAAGCCAGCATCCTTCTGGATCCCGTTCTTTTTAACCACATCACAAGTCAAAAAGTTAAAGGAACTGGAGAAATCAAGGAGCCAGACAGAAGACATGAGAGAAGTGAAAGTTGCCTTAAAATATTTGAAGAATGTCATTTCGATTGAGGATAAGATTATATCTGTCTATAGTTCTGAAGAGTAAAATTAGGACACACCGGTGGAAGTCGGAGGAAACAGATATTGGCTCTGAATTAGGAAAAGCTTGGGGAGCAATCCAAAAGTGAAACGGGTTTTTCTGCAAAGTAAAGTTCTTTGTTACTGGAAATGTGCTGGTAGAGGCTGCACTTTTACTGAAGGGATTTGTGAAATGAGATATTAAGCTGGATGACTTATAATGCTAATATTCTGTGGCTCTGCTAAGGCTCGAGAGCATTCCATGGGCATTTATGAAGTTGCTGTGCGCCTCTCTCCTATAAGGTGACCTTGGGATCCTGTGCACATTTACAGCTCTGTTACCTACCTGATACTTGTTTACAGTGATGCCTCATAACTTAGCAAAATATAAAGCCTTTTGCAGATGTTCAGTATAACTGCTGTGCTTCCTTTCACTGGATGGTTTCTTTGCTCCGTGTGTGTGTGTGTGTGTGCGTGCATGTGTGTGCGTGTGTGTGTATTCTGTAAGCTTTACATTGGTTTAAACTGCTACAAAAAAATTTCAAAACACACATACTGCATTTATCACACCTGGGAGTCACCCAGAGTACTTCTAGGAAAAGCAGTTTGATGATTTATCTTTTATGTATTTCCAAAGCACTCAAGTTACAAAGACCTTCGCGTGTAGGGCATAAAGATAAATGAGTCAAGGCAAACAAGGATATCCGTCACAAGAAACATTAATGGCAAGAAGTCTTTTTTTAATGTACAGTTATTTAGAGAAGAAGAGGAAAGGTTGACAGCAATTGCTTTCATCATATATTTAAAAGTGCCAAAGAGCAAAGCCATTCGCCAAGCAAAGCCATTCGCCAAGCAAAGCCATTCGCCAAGCAAAGCAGAAAGCCCTGGACTACCTGGCTGAGTTTGCTGCCTGCAGGCCAGGTCACTCTGAATTTCTTTGCCCAAGCAGACAAAATATTATCATTTCCAGTTCTTTAAAGCTGGTAGCCTGCCTCATAGCTTTGACATTCAACACATCATAATATTTTTGACCACCAAGTCCATCCACTTTTCAAAAAGCACCTTTTGAAAGTTTTCCCAAGATAGCAATATTTCAAATCTTCATTGCTTGAGTTTGCTTCTTCGTCTTCATCCCCCGCCAGTCACTGAGATGATTTTAATCAGGCCGGGCTGCGTGGCTCCTCTGTCAGGCTGGTACCCAGACATGGAAATGCAGCCATAAAACGGGGCTCCAAACTCTCAAGTACACAAAGATGCTTAGTTTAGAAGGAAAGGATTTATGTAAGTAAACTAATAGAAACTGCTCCCCACATTTTTCAAAAGATTGTGGATTAAAAAAATCAGAGTAGGGGGCTTCCCTGGTGGTGCAGTGGTTGGGAGTCCGCCTGCTGATGCGGGGGACACGGGTTATGCTGCAGAGCGGCTGGGCCCATGAGCCATGGCCCGTGAGCCTGCGCGTCCGGAGCCTGTGCTCCGCAACGGGAGAGGCCACAGCGGTGAGAGGCCCGCGTACCGCAAAAAAAAAAAAAAAAAAAAATCAGAGTAGATACATGTCTCAAAGTAGATACAGTCTATTTTATCTATTTTTTCATTCAACAGATAGTTGTATTTGGTGTTCTCAGATGCTGTGGTGTATGGGAAAATCAGTAAGAAATAGACTGCTTATCCCAAGAGTTTATGCTTTAATAGAGAAGATAAGAAATAAACAAATATACTAGTACCTACGTTTGTACAGCAGCTTATATTTTTGCATTTTCTTATTTGACCACCACTGAAAACAAAATGAAACAGGAAGGACAGCTTTTATTGACTCCTTTTAATAGTTGAAGAAGTGGACCCTTCAGGCCCAGGGTCACATAGGGATTAAGTGTCCGAGCCATGACTGGAACCTGAGTCCTGAAAAAGTATACCTAGCAAAGCACCGAGAAAGTGTTAGGGAAGGTGAATGAGGCAGTGACTTCCAACCATGGGGAAGATGGAAGACCAGAGGGAGTCTGGTGCATTTGAGCTGGATCTTGGCTTCAGATTTGTGGCAATGATGGAGCAGGAAGGAGAGGAATGGAGAAGAGAACATTCGCACAGGAAGAAAAGGATGAGGGAGGCTGGAGAACGCTAGAGAGGGGTGAAAATGGGTTGTTAGAACTGGTCGTTCAGCTTGGATGGTGATCAGCAGAATGGAAGGTGGCAGGAAGGTTGGGCCAGTCCTGGGATAAGTTACACGTTAATTAGGGACCGCTAGGGAGCTAGTGAATGATTCCATTGGCTCGGTTGTGTGTTGCATTGAAAAGGCAATCATTTGGTCAAAACGGTCCTGTAAGAATCTCAAGCTTTCAGTCCAGAAAAACTGCATAGAAAGAGACCCTCAGCAGGAAGGTAAGTCAGGAATCTGACAGAGAAACCCAGAGATAGAACAAGGTAGAGGCAGAAACACCTTTTGAAGACCTGCAGCATTCAGTTCTAATCAGAGGAGTTCTTCGTACTCCCCCTGAGAGAGAACAAGACTGAAATCACCAAGCAAACTTGTTTCAGTGGGACGCAAGCAAGAGAATGGAATGTGCCTCAGCTGAAGAAGCAGAGCTGTACCCAGTGACCGTTTTCCTGAGTGCGTTGCTCCCTGGGGTGCTAAGGGGCAGAAGTGGGCTGGAGCCAGGAGAAGACTGCTCCTTCCGGCTTCCAGGCCTGATTTTTCACTCCTTCTGGAGGCAGAAGTGATGTCTTACTGGCTCACTTGTATTTTCCCCTCTGTTTTGCTCCCCTCTGTTCTGTGTGTATGTTGGGCTAGGATTGGGCAAGGTGAGCACTGGGAAAGGGGGACCAGAGAGAGGAAGGGAACCATGTCTGCTCTCTCCCCTCCAGTGGTGCTGCTTCTGCAGAAGGTCAGGGAATCTCCCAGGCTGCAGGCTCCTGGGTTGTTGAGGCTGTTTCTAGACTCATTGTGACTGATGGGAGAATGCTGAGTTTTCTGAGCAGGTGCCTGTTGACCCTCTGGGGTAGTCTTACTGCTCTGAAGATAAAATAAGTATAGAAGCACTGAAGTAAGGAGTTTGCAATAAAAAAGAAAAATGAAAAAATGGAAGCCATAAGCAAAATGAAAATTATTGGATCAAGTATGAAGAATGGTAAATGTCAAAGCACTTGATAATTTTCTGCTAACAGACCTTGTGAAGATGGAAGTTTCCATAAGTCTTCTTTTCCTTTTTTTCCTCTTGCTCTTGTCGCAAGATCTGTGAGCATGAGGAATCTCATTTCAGTGCTGCACTGCAACACAAAGCAAGGCAGAAGTCTAGCGTGCCCTTAAATGACAGCATGAACACAATGGCAGGTTTGGCTGCCTGCAATAGCTGTTAAATTGCTACTCTCTAAACTTTTAAATTTATATGTGAAAAGCTTTCAATGCAATCATTTAATTATTCATTGAAAGTTTATATTCACAACATTAATGTGCAAGTGTTATACATAACGTACTCCACTAGGTACTATTTATAAAATTAAACTTAGCAATTCAGTTATGAAAATAAATCATGGCCCACATGGCCTGGAAGGCCTGCTAAAAGCAGGCAAGGGCCCATGAAAATATGTTTCCTTTGAATTACACAGAAATCCCAGGAGAGAAAGACCAAGGGTATTTGTTTTAAGCTGCTCTGTGTATTCTCTTAAACTGTTACTATGAGGAACAGAGGTTGTGGCCATAATGAAAATGAGGAGATCCTGAGTATATGTGTCTGTGACCTGGTTGAAGTCTGGTAGTCCAAGTGGTGTTTTCACTGGCCTGTAAAAACGCCAGGGATTTGCAAAACTATTCAAAAAAGTAAAGAAATAGACGTCTTAAAATATTGAATTAGTGCATATATTTGGGTTCATTTTCCCCCTCTTTTGTGTACCTTATGCCTCCAATTTCCAGCCATGCTGTTACTATTATAAATTCTCAACAATATTAAATAAAGAGGTAAAAAACTCTGTTGTATCCCATGTTTAAAATACCTCAAGAATTTCTACTCATGTCTGTTTTCTTTCTCCTCATACCACATTTACTTAAGTCTTACCAATACTTTGCTTCAGGAAACGTAGTAATGTACTACAGCCATAGAAAGGCCTTCTAACCAGTCTGTTCTGTCAGGTCTTACTAATTCTTCTCTCTCGGTAAGCAAGTGGCGGCGACCACGTGGGCACGAGAGAAGATCTCCTGACTCCTCAGGGCATCTGTCTATACCACAGACCCTGATGCCAACTGGCCCCCTCCAGCCATGGTCAAATGGGAAAGCAAATCTAGTCAGGGTTTAGAAGGGTGGGGAAGTCAACCTAGAAAGTCTAATGTATTTGGAGGAAGTCTTCAAAAACATCTTTAAAATTTCATAGTAGGGATTATTTTTTCTGGCAGTATTGCAACATAAACAGATATTCCTGGCTGGCTACTCCATGGGGCAGCACCAAGTTGGCATTTACACTTCACAGAAGAGGTATCTGAGGAAAGATGGTCCCAGTTACTTGTTATGAATCATATAGACTGACTGTAGCACACTCTGGGTTTATGTGTGGAATTCATTTTTTTCTTTTACTTTTTTGTATTACATAAGTAATGCATGTTTCTTGTAGAAAAATCAGGCAATGAAAATGAAGAAAAGGAAAAAACCACGTCGTCCAGCAATGACCGTATTAATATTTCCTTCTAATTTTCTGTATATGTGTATATAAGTCTATGTACATACCTACATAGTTTTTTCGGAATGAACCTGTACTGACTCATAACCTTTTTTTCACTCAACGTAATACTGGGAATGTCTTTTTGTGTAAGGTAGTGGATCTCCCATGAAGTCCTTACAAAGGCCTGTCCAGGCCTAGCATTCTTTTAGTCATGGAATAAACCACACTCAGTTTCAAATTCTAGTCCTGTCACTTACTGTGTCCTTGTGCAAGTTCCTTCGCTTATCTGAGCTTCCCTTTCCTCACCTGTAGTCATTCCAGTTTCATAGGGTTGCAGTGAGGAGAAATTAAGTGTTTACAGCAACGAAGGGCAGCACCCAGCCCTGTAGTAGTGCTCAGTAGATGTTTGCGAATTAGTGAATTCATGCCCTCAGGAGCTTACTTGGATGGGTTCTCCTTGCTCACTGTACTCATCATTATCTGAAATTATTCTGTTTATTTTCAAATTTACTACTTATCGTCTCTCTTCATGAGCACAAAACATTCTTAGCAACAGAGTGGTGGCCAATGCCTAGAAAAATGCCTGGCACACAGAATGTTGAAAATTTATGGTGCTGACTTACTTGCGTCTTTCCAATGACCCAGCCTTGCCATTGTCACCTGGAGGCTGTGCAGCACAGAATCACGCCCTTTCCCTTTATCTCATTATTCACTGACCCGTGCTTGGTTCTAGCCATCCTCCGTTACCTGAAGAATGATGGGAAGATTCATTTGGTGGTTTTCAACAACCTGCAGCTGGCCGACGGCAGGTGGCACAGGGTCCTCCTGAGACTGAACAATCTGCACCGGGGAGCTGGCTCTGTAGAGCTCTACGTGGACTGCTCGCAAGTGGATTCCATTCACAATCTCCCCAGAGCCTTTTCTGGCCTCGCCCAGAGTCCTGAGGCTGTTGAATTGAGGACTTTCCAGAGGAAGGCACAGGTAAGAACCCACAAACCATTCTCCAAACTGGAAAGATGAGTTTCTGAAGCTTCTGCTGAATGCAGAAGAGTGGGCTGAGGTCAAGAGTGGATCTAATTTTGGCTGCATGTTAGAAACACCCGTGGAACTTAAAAACCGACTGCTAGAGGGCCCACCCTCCAGACAAGTTAAATCAGAATCTATAGCGGTGGTGCCTCAGCATCAGTATTTTTAAAATACTGATTCTAATGTGAAGTCAAAATTGAGAGCTGCTCTTTTAGATGATAAGTGGAGACTTTGGCAATATAATTGTAAAGCAGGAAAGGAACAGCAAAAAGAATAGCAAACATTTTTAAACTTTCTTAGGGCAATAGGATGATCTACTTGTAATCTTTCTATAACGTTATTATATTTTTAATGAAAGTAAAAAAGAATGATTGGAAATTGCCAAGCACCAGGAACAACATTTTTCACAGGTCTCACTAGAGCATCCCTAACAAAAAGACCCTTATTGCCAACTTAATTCCATGAGGCCTTACAAATCACATCACTTCTGTCTTCCGTTTTATGCCCTGTTGATGGTATTTTTTTTCATCATATCATTGCACCTACTCTAGAAATTGCCACATATGCTTCTCTTAGAATTTTGCGCTAGGGGGACTTCCCTGGTGGCACAGTGGTTAAGAATCTGCCTGCCAATGCAGGAGACATGGGTTCGAGCCCTGGCCCGGGAAGATCCCATGTGCCACAACTACTGAGCCCACGTGCCACAACCACTGAAGCCCGTGCTCCTAGAGCCCGTGCTCCACAACAAGAGAAGCCACCACAATGAAAAGCCCATGCACCACAACGAAGAGTAGGCCCTGCTCGCCGCAACTAGAGAAAAGCCCATGTGCAGCAATGAAGACCCAATGCAGCCAAAAATAAATATAAAAAAAAAATAAATTTATTTAAAAAAAAAAGAATTTTGTGCTAGGAAATACTTTGTTTCCTATAAATAACTAGTAGTATTCTTTGTCTTTTCCAATTATTACTATAACTGCTCATCGTTCCAGAATTTCATCTGATACGGAAGTCAATCCCAAAATCAGTAACTACGTTCATCCACTGTGGCCCATTGTTTTATATATTGCAATCACTATTTTCCACTTCTATTTCATTATTATATGCTTTAACTAAACTATATGTGCTCTTACCAAGTTATTCTGAGCCCTTTGTGTAAAGAAGCAGGGTGTAAACAGTAATTTCCATTGTAACTAGGAATGCTGAGGAGTTTTAGATAATAATGTAAAGACTATGAATCAGAGACTAGAATTTGTGCTTGAAACAGGAAGCATTTTCAAGCAGAAGCTTCAAGAAAGCTAAAATCCAAGTTTAGAGAGAGGGAGAAAGAGTTGTATATATATTTAGTGTAGATTTATAGAGAGAGAAAAAAATTAATGGAGAGATATGCCAAACTTTATTTCTGAATCCCCAGAGTAGCCCAAATAGTCAGAATGACAGTCAGAAATTGTGTCACTGACATTTCAGAAATTAGTCTCCACCAAATAAGTCCATTTCTAAAAACCAAGGTCATCAGAAACAGATGGAATTTTTTGGAATTTTGTCCAAAAGTTCTACCTCCTTAGACTATCAACAAGGACCACAGTGCTCTGTCTTCATAGTCACCTTCTCAGTCAGTCAGTCAGTCAATTAGTCAGTCAGTAGGCACGTTCTAGGCATTAGGCCAAACAGTCATGGCTCTGCCTCCATAGAGCTTATGGTCTGATTCCAACAAAATACCTATTATGTAGCACGTGTCGCATACATCTTAACTTAGCTAAATGAAAAAGCAGAGTCCCTCTGAAAATCCTTAGCATGCTCATTTCTAAAATAAGAATGATGACTTTATGTTGCCACAGTTAACATAAACATTTTCTATCATACATATATAAAATAATGAGTACAGTAAAAGCTACAAAATTAAGGGGTGAGAAAATTGACTATGACTAACAATGAATGATGGATATAAACCAGTAGTGTGAAAATATACATCACAGAATATACAGTTTAATATCACTAATTATTAAAGAAATGTAAATCAAAATCACAATGAGGTATCACCTCCCACCAGTCAGAATGGCCATCATCAAAAGGTCTACAAATAATAAATGCTGGAGTGGGTGTGGAGAAAAGGGAACTCTCTTGTACTGTTGGTGGGAATGTAGATTGGTACAGCCACTATGGAGAACAGTATGGAGGTTCCTTAAAAAACTAAAAATAGAACTACCCTATGACCCAGCAATCCCACTACTGGGCATATACCCTGAGAAAACCATAATTCAAAAAGACACATGCACCCCAGTATTTATTGCAGCACTATTTACAATAGTCAGGTCATGGAAGCAACCTAAATATCCATCAACAGAGGAACGGATAAAGAACATGTGGTACGTATATACGATGGAATATAACTCAGCCATAAAAAGGAACGAAACTGGGTCATTTGTAGAGACCTGGATGGACCTAGAGAGTGTCATACAGAGTGAAGTAAGTCAGAAAGAGAAAAACAAATACCGTATATTAACATATATTTGTGGAATCTAGAAAAATGGTACAGATGAACCTGTTTGTAAGGCAGAAATAGACACAGATGTAGAGAAAAAATGTATGGACACCAAGAGGGGAAAGGCGGGGTGGGATGAATTGGGAGATAGGGATTGACATATATACACTAATATGTATAAAATAGATAACTAATGAGAACCTGCTGTATAGCACAAGGAACTCTACTCAGTGCTCTGTGGTGACCTAAATGGGAAGGAAATCCAAAAAAGAGGGTGTATGTGTATACGTATAGCTGATTCACTTCGCTGTACAGCAGAAACTAACACAACATTGTAAATCAACTATACCCCAATAAAAAAGAAAGAAAAAGAATATACACACACAAAAAAGAATATACCGTTTATTCATCTTCATAATCCAAGGAAACCGGAGACTTTGCTAAAACCTGGATCCCAGGCACCCTAAGAACAACAGTGTTTAAAATTGGGGTCAATGTCTTATTCATTACAGTCTAAACTCCATAAACAGACAACTCTTAAGAGGCTCCTGCCACAAAAGAGCTTGTTTACCATGAAGGAAAACTGCCTTTTCTCTTCTCCTAGTCACCTTCATGAGCCCTCAGACCATGCTGGACTCCAGCACTCTCCTAAGCTACTGGTTTCTTCCATATTTGCTACAGTCAAAAGGATAGGGCTGGCAGGCTTCAGGAAAAAATGCAAACCCACAAAATTATGGAAAGTGTCAGAGTCCAGGTATTCAGGCCTACTGTGTTATGAAAATCGTGTGCGTCTGCAAGCTCACTGGCTTTTGAATGACATCAGCAATGTATGGTGTGAATCCGATCTCTTCCAGGACTCCTTGGAAGAGCTGAAGTTGGCGGTGAGAGGCTCGCTGTTCCAGGTGGCCAGCCTGCAAGACTGCTTCCTGCAGCAGAGCGAGCCGCTGGCTGCCACAAGCACAGGTGTGGGCTCTTGGGCAGTTTGCACACCTCCATCAACACAAACCCCCAGGCCCCCGGCTGGACTGGGTCCCATCCCAGAAAGGTGGGCTGTGGGCAGAGCAGCCCTACAGGATCATGTACCTACAGAGATGAGGCTCTTGTGCCAAGTCCAGGGCAAGGAACGTTTTCATTGCACTTTTATTAGTATAATTCATAGGAATTTGATGTAACCAGCCCAGTGGCATCATTATCGTTATGTTGTAGATGAATTAAATGAGTTTGACCCTAAACTAAATTCCTGTATCTTAGGTTCTTTGTCTTGATGGTCTCTGGGAAATCATTTGTTTTTGAGTCACTGTAGAAATCGCTGTCACTGACCGAACGCGCCTTATCTTCTGCTGTTCCTACAGGAGACTTCAATCGGCAGTTCTTGGGGCAGATGTCACAACTAAACCAGCTACTGGGAGAGGTGAAGGATCTTCTGAGACAGCAGGTAACAAGTAGGACATACCATCAGAGAAGGCCCAGTCTTATCAGAGAAGCTCTGTGTTGGAGTTAATGGATCTGCAGTCCTGCAGAGGCAGGGAGGGGACCTGGAGCCTGAGCCCAAGTGGCCCCGTGCGGCCCGCTGCCCTGGGGCTCTGAAAATGGGGGACCAGCCTGTGATAAACACACCAGGGCTCCATGCAGAGTGGGAACTACCAAGAGCTCCTTTAACACTCCTTTAAGTACTGCTTAATAGTTTGCTACTCATGGATTCTTTCACTCCTGGATTATACATCAGGAACTCCTTTTCCAACTTTTTTTTTCTCCCTTCCCATTTCTAAAGGTCAAGGAAACATCATTTTTGCGAAACACCATAGCTGAATGCCAGGCTTGCGGTAAGTGCTTTTCTAGTAACTGGTGCATTCTGAGTTGGACCAGCAAATGCCAACTGATGATGGGCCTGGGTGGGTGAGGCTCCACTGGCGCTGGTTTCTGGAGGTTTGGCACAGAGGCAGAGGGAAGGGAAAAGAAGTTCACTGCGAAACTAAGCTTGATTCTGTATCAGCTCTGTTTTCTTGGTGGTTTATAAGCCTGTGGATGATGGTTTTCCTCTAGGTCCTCTCAGCTTTCAGTCTCCAACTCCCAACACCGTGGTGCCCCCCGTGCTCCCAGCATCCCTGATACCCCCAGTGCGCCGGTGCGATTCCAACCCGTGTTTCCGTGGCGTCCGATGTACCAACACCAGAGATGGCTTTCACTGTGGGCCCTGCCCTGAGGGCTACACAGGAAATGGGATCACCTGTTCTGACGTTGATGAGGTAAAAGTTCAACTAGATAGGATGGGGCTCCCTCAGTATCTTGTACATCCGACAGCTTATGGAAAAAGAAGCCATGTGGATGACTAAGGGATGACTTGGGTTGTCCTCCAGGCTACATAAAAAGTACTCCCTCAGGGGCTTCCCTGGTGGCGCAGTGGTTGAGAGTCCGCCTGCTGATGCAGGGGACACGGGTTCGTGCCCCGGTCTGGGAGGATCCCACATGCCGTGGAGCAGCTGGGCCCGTGAGCCATGGCCGCTGAGCCTGCGCGTCCGGAGCCTGTGCTCCGCAGCGGGAGAGGCCACAACAGTGAGAGGCCCGCGTACCAAAAAAAAAAAAAAAAGTACTCCCTCAGGAATTCTTAGAGATCTGTGATGGTGGAAGGAGGAGGCATGACACGCAGTTGTGGCCGTGATCATTGCGTCTCCCCTCCGTGGTTCCCACTCTTCCAGTCTGTGTTACTACAATGCTGAGATTTCAGCCTTCAACTCTATCATTGATTCTTTCTCTTAAGCAGTCTCTGTGACAATTGTGATTTTTCCACACATTTGCAAACATGGGAGGGGAAAGATCTGGGTAAGAGTATATTTCAGGGGTTGCAACTGATTGCTCAGGCTTCCTAAAACAGAGGAGCAGACAGGAATCTCAAACCAATAAGACCTTTTGAAGAGGCCCCATTATCTGTGAGTAACCAAAAGTGCCCAGAGATGGAGCCAGAAGGACATACAGCAAATACGGGCTGTTTGGCCAGCTGGCAAAGCCCTGAAGGACCATTGTTAGCCAGTCACTGGTCCAGTCCCAAAACAGTGTTCGCAGTGGGTAGCAAGGCTGCCCCCATGTGCCTTTGGCCAGAGGAAGGCTGGAAGGAGCTTTCACACACATGCATCCTGCAGGCTTGTGGTAGCTGATGACCTCCCCAGGTAGTAAGCAATTAAGATGGTCTTTAGTCATCCCTCCACTGGAAGAACATCTGCATATGTTTCACAGAACTGCATCTGGTTTTTATCTGTGAGCTGGAATTTTCCTCCTTTTGAAAGGGCAGGAAGTGGTCATGTTTTTTACATTAGTTGAACTGGTTAAAAACGAAACAAAACAAAATCAGAATGAACCTCCTAGACTGTGAGAGCCTAGGAACAGTCATGGACTTGGTAGGGCACAAAGGCAGGCACAGACCCTGATGAATCACATCTTACTCAAGAAACAACAACTGCCCTGGTTTTGTCTTCTCAAGGTCTTTTTCTTTGAGTAGTTGGTTCCTTTGGACTCAACTAATAGCTAGCTGACAAGTGGTCCAGGAGCACTGTCCTCTCACAGAGGTTTTAAAACTCCAAGTTAGAGTATCAGGGAATTTGCGCTGGGAGGTAGACTGGTTAACATTAAGGACTCTTTCCACTTGGCTGTGCGTGATTCTGTAATATAGCAAAAGCCCACTACAAGGAAACCTCCAGACCATGTGGGTCAGGGATTCTGTGAGTAACTATGAAATTGGAAGCCTTTATTGCCTTTGATCATGTCGAGCACCAAAAAATGATAGTTAAATGAATCCCCAAGTCTGCACAAATAGATGAATGGAAGTTTGAGGGTGTTTTCTCCATGCGGCTAAAGAGTGAATTTTTCTTTCTCTCTAGTGCAAATACCATCCCTGCTACCCAGGCGTGCGCTGTGTGAACTTGGCTCCTGGCTTCAGATGTGACACCTGCCCGGTGGGCTTCACAGGGTCCACGGTGCAGGGTGTTGGGATCAATTTTGCCAAGACAAACAAGCAGGTGGGCTGAAGTTGTGGCCTTTTAATCTCTAATTACCAACAGAAAACCTTTGGTTGGTTCCCACCTCTTTCCATATGACCCTTTACCTCCCGGAGCGGCCAAGGGTGTGCAGAATGTCCTCATGCACTGCGGGCACATTAGGAAGTTTTCCAACTCATTTCATCAAGGCTAGTGAGGAGGAAGCTAGTCAGCTGGGATAATCGAGTAGCACTAGGAAAGCAGTGAAGGGGGTAATCCTGGATATGTGACATGTTTCAGCCTTATTTTGTTGGTAGCCTTTTGAACATTTTGTCCCACCAAATAACTTAAGAACTGGGGAAACAAATAAAAGCTTTGAAAAATTAGGTCACTTTCATAGAGTCATTGTTGCTGATCAGAAGCTGTTTTAGAGATGAGAGGATTTCAAGAGTAGAAATAATCCCCTGAGGAAACCTGCCTTTCTTCTTATATAAGCCGTAAATTGCTATAGAGCACTCAAGCACTTTGTGACAGTCTCCGTTTATTTCCAAATGTTCTACTATATCCTGACCATTATTTAACTGACTGACCGTGAAATTCTTTTTGATGTTTTCAGCCCCTAAAAATGGTTGGTCTATAAATATATTTTACTACCTTACGGAAATTATTAGCTTTAAAGAAGGGCAGAGGTTCATTATTTCCTAGCAGCCTATCAAAGGATTCTAGAGGGCATCATTTTTTAGTCTAGAAAAAGGAGCCAAGCTCGACACACACGAATGACAAGCCATTGGAGTAATGACCTAAGTTTTTCTTCCTCTTCTCTAAAGACAGAATCGCCAAGACTAAGCTAAGGAAAATAGACAAAAAGAAACAGAAGGTGCTTTATGTAAGCTAGGAAGGAGCCCTTCCAGTGGATTTCCAGAATATGGCAGAATGAACTCAGGTCAAAGGGAACCAACTTGCTGAAATTAAACAACAAATTTTAATGCATGACCAATATCAAAAGAAATAAGAGGAAATGTGCAGGTTCGAGAAACAAAGAGGGAACTCAGAGGCAGAGCTGTGGGTGGAAACTGATGTCACAGCAGCTCATGGGAGGTGGGAGATGGTTTTAGGTCCTCCAAGTGGGAAACTGGGGTTCAAGCACTGTGTGGGTATAGCAGATGTAGTCTTGAACCTTTAGAAAGACCTAATACCCCTGAAAAAAGCCAGAAGTCTTAGAGAGCTACCCTACTTATTACAAGGAGATGAGAAAACTTTCTTAGCCCCCAAAAATCAACAGGAAGCTTGATGTCAGCTTTGGGACATGGTTGACAGAAATGACAGTTGCCCACAACAAATCAAAGCTCCAAGCTTATAAAACACATAGTCATGAGCTCCAAACCTATGTTACACATAGAATGCAGAAACAGGAGCCCCAAAATTGACATCAAAACCAGCCCTAGAGCAGTAAAATCCCCAGGACCCTGGCTAATATCACTTTGTGAAGAGACTCCAAAACTCAGGGCAAGTGGGACACCCTCAAGCAAAAGCAGGGCCACTAAGGATATATTCTGATCACCAGCCTACCTGAAATTGCACGTCCTCGCTTCACACAAAGATGTCAAAACAAAGCAAAATGTATTTGTCTTTCTACTTAAACAGTGTCCCTTTAAACTTCTCTGCACTAGGTCTGCACTGACATCGATGAGTGTCGAAGTGGAGCGTGTGTTCTCAATTCTATCTGTGTTAACA
Organism: Grampus griseus; assembly: GCF_964374135.1. Classification (NCBI taxonomy): domain Eukaryota; kingdom Metazoa; phylum Chordata; class Mammalia; order Artiodactyla; family Delphinidae; genus Grampus; species Grampus griseus. Next base: position 63,013,357 of record NC_139019.1, read on the forward strand.
CTTTGGTGAGTATTTTTCATGGCTCTTGTTATCGAAGACTAGTTATTAAAACAAGTATGTGTACGTAAATCATAACCCCAAAACACATGGAGAACATATGGGCATAATATATTTGACTTGCAAGTGAGGATAAAATTTGTGCTGAAAAACAGTTTTTAATGTAAGAGTAATTTATAAGTAATTTTCTATATAAGAATGATTTTATATGGGAATTCCCTTGTGGTCCAGTGGTTAGGACTCTGTGCTGTCACTGACGAGGGCTGGGGTTCAATCCCTGGTCGGGGAACTAAGATCCTGCAAGCTGTGTGGCATGGCCAAAAAATTAATAATAATTTTATAAATGCCAAATTTGTTCTATATCTTCTCTCAAAGTTGCAGTGTTGGGCTTTGGGGTTATTTTCTTTTTTTTATACAGCAGTTCTCATTAGTCATCACTTTTATACACATCAGTGTATACATGTCAATCCCAATCTCCCAGTTCATCACACCACCACCACCCCCTGCCATGGCTTTCCCCCCTTGGTGTCCATACGTTTCTTCTCTACATCTGTGTATCTATTTCTGCCCTGCAAACCAGTTCATCTGTACCATTTTTCTAGGTTCCACATACATGCGTTAATGTACGATATTTGTGTTTATATTTCTGACTTACTTCACTCTGTATGACAGTCTGCAGGTCCATCCACGTCTCAAACAAATGACCCAATTTCGTTCCTTTCTATGGCTGAGTAATATTCCATTGTATATGTGTGCCACATCTTTATCCATTCGTCTGTCAGTGGGCATTTAGGTTGTTTCCATGACCTGGCTATTGTAAACAGCGCTGCTATGAACATTGGGGTGCATGTGTCTTTTGGAATTATGGTTTTCTCTGGGTATATGCCCAGTAGTGGGATTGCTGTATCCCACTAAAAACTAAAAAAATTCTATTTTTAGTTTTTTAAGGAACCTCCATACTGTTCTCCATAGTGGCTGTATCAATTTACATTCCCACCAACAGTGCAAGAAGGTTCCCTTTTCTCCACACCCTCTCCAGCATTTGTTGTTTGTAGATTGTCTGATGATGCCCATTCTAACTGGTGTGAGATGATACCTCATTGTAGTTTTGATTTGCATTTCTCTAATAATTAGTGATGTTGAGCAGCTTTTCATGTGCTTCTTGGCCATCTGTATGTCTTCTTTGGAGAAATGTCTATTTAGGTCTTCTGCCAATTTTTGGATTGGGTTGCTTGTTTTTTTCATATTGAGCTGCATGAGCTATTTATATATTTTGGAGATTAATCCTTTGTCCATTGATTCGTTTGCAAATATTTTCTCTCATTCTGAGGGTTGTCTTTTCGTCTTGTTTATGGTTTCCTTTGCTGTGCAAAAGCTTTTAAGTTTCATTAGTTCCCATTTGTTTATTTTTGTTTTTATTTCCATTACTCTAGGAGGTGGATCAAAAAAGATCTTGCTGTGATTTATGTCAAAGAGTGTTCTTCCTATGTTTTCCTCTAAGAGTTTTATAGTGTCCAGTCTTACATTTAGATCTCTAATCCATTTTGAGTTTATTTTTGTGTGTGGTGTTGGGGAGTGTTCTAATGTCATTCTTTTACATGTAGCTGTCCAGTTTTCCCAGCAGCACTTACTGAAGAGACTCTCTTTTCTCCATTGTATATCCTTGCCTCCTTTGTCATAGATTAGTTGACCATAGGTGCGTGCCTTTATCTCTGGACTTTCTATCTTGTTCCATTGATCTATGTTTCTGTTATTGTGCCAGTACCATATTGTCTTATTAGTGTAGATTTATATTATACTCTGAAGTCAGGGAGTCTGATTCCTCCAGCTCCGTTTTTTTCCCTCAAGACTGCTTTGGCTATTCGGGGTCTTTTTTGTCTCCATACAAATTTTAAGATGATTTGTTCTAGTTCTGTAAGAAAGACCATTGGTAATTTGATAGGGATTGCACTGAATCTGTAGATTGCTTTGGGTAGTGTAGTCATTTTCACAACATTGATTCTTCCACTCCAAGAACATGGTGTATCCATCTGTTGGTATCATCTTTAATTTCTTTCATCAGTGTCTTAGAGTTTTCTGCATACAGGTGTTTTGTCTCCCTAGGTAGGTTTATTCCTAGGTATTTTATTCTTTTTGTTGCAATGGTAAATGGGAGTGTTTCCTTAATTTCTCTTTCAGATTTTTCATCATTAGTGTATAGGAATGCAAGAGATTTCTGTGCATTAATTTTGTATCCGGCAACTTTACCAAATTCATTGATTAGCTCTAGTAGTTTTCTGGTGGCATCTTTAGGATTCTCTATGTATAGTATCATGTCATCTGCAAACAGTGAAGTTTTACTTCTTCTTTTCCAATTTGTATTCCTTTTATTTCTTTTTCTTCTCTGATTGCTGTGGCTAGGACTTCCAAAACTATGTTGAATAATAGTGGCAAGAGTGGACATCCTTGTCTTTTTCCTGATCTTAGAGGAAGTGCTTTCAGTTTTTCACTATTGAGAATGATGTTTGCTGTGGGTTTGTCATATGTGGCCTTTATTATGTTGAGGTAGGTTCCCTCTATGCCCACTTTCTGGAGAGTTTTTAATCATAAATGGGTGTTGAATTTTGTCCTAAGCTTTTTCTGCATATATTGAGATGATCATATGGTTTTTATTCTTCAGTTTGTTAATATGCTGTATCACATTGATTGATTTGCGTATATTGAAGAATCCTTGCATCCCTGGGATAAATCCCACTTGGTCATTGGGTATGATCCTTTTAATGTGTTGTTGGATTCTGTTTGCTAGTATTTTGTTGAGGATTTTTGCATCTATATTCATCAGTGATATTGGTCTATAATTTTATTTTTTTGTAGTATCTTTGTCTGGTTTTGGTATGTCTGGTTTTGTGTGATGGTGGCCTCACAGAGTGAGTTTGGGAGTGTTCCTTCCTCTGCAATATTTTGGAAGAGTTTGAGAAGGATGGGTTTAGCTCTTCTCTAAATGTTTGATAGAATTCACCTGTGAAGCCATCTGGTCCTGGACTTTTGTTTGTTGGAAGATTTTTAATCACAGTTTCAATTTCATTGCTTGTGATTGGTCTGTTCATATTTTCTATTTCTTCCTGGTTCAGTCTTGGAAGGTTATACCTTTCTACGAATGTGTCCATTTCTTCCAGATTGTCCATTTTATTGGCATACAGTTGCTTGTAGTAGTCTCTTAGGATGCTTTGTGTTTCTGCGGTGTCTGTTGTAACTCTTCTTTTTCATTTCTAATTTTATTGATTTGAGTCCTCTCCCTCTTTTTCTTGATGAGTCTGGCTAATGGTTTATCAATTTTGTTTATCTTCTCAAAGAACCAGCTTTTAGTTTTATTGATCTTTGCTATCATTTCCTTCATTTTCATTTATTTCTGATCTGATCTTTACTATTTCTTTCCTTCTGCTAACTTTGGGTTTTGTTTGTTCTTCTTTCTCTAGTTCCTTTAGGTGTAAGGTTAGATTGTTTATTTGAGATTTTTCTTGTTTCTTGAGGTAGGCTTGTATAGCCATAAACTTCCCTCTTAGAACTGCTTTTGCTGCAACCCATAGGTTTTGGATCGTCGTGTTTTCATTGTCATTTGTCTCTAGGTGTTTTTTGATTTCCTCTTTGATTTCTTCAGTGATCTCTTGGTTATTTAGTAACATATTGTTTAGCCTCCATGTTTTTGTGGTTTTTACATTTTTTCCCCTGTAATGATTTCTAATCTCAACGTTGTGGTCAGAAAAGATGCTTGATATGATTTCAATTTTCTTAAGTTTACTGAGGCTTGATTAGTGACCCAAGATGTGATCTATCCTGGAGAATGTTCCATGCGCACTTGAGAAGAAAGTGTAATCTGCTGTTTTGGGATGGAATGTCCTATAAATATCAATTAAATCTATCTGGTCTATTGTGTCATTTAAAGTTTGTGTTTCCTTATTTATTTTCATTTTGGATGATCTGTCCATTGGTGTAAGTGAGGTGTTAATGTCCCCCACTATTATTGTGTTGCTGTCAATTTCTTCTTTTATAGCTGTTAGCAGTTGCCTTATGTATTGAGGTGCTCCTATGCTGGGTGCATGTATATTTATAATTGTTATATCTTCTTCTTGGATTGATCCCCTGATCATTATGTAGTGTCCTTCCTTGTCTCTTGTAACATTGTTTATTTTAAAGTCTATTTTATCTGATATGAGTATTGCTACTCCAGCTTTCTTTTGATTTCCATTTGCATGGAATATCTTTTTCCATGCCCTCACTTTCAGTCTGAATGTGTCCCTAGGTTTTAAGTGGGTGTCTTGTAGACAGCATATAGATGGGTCTTGTTTTTGTATCCGTTCGGAAAGCCTGTGTCTTTTGGTTGGAGTGTTTAATCCATTCACGTTTAGGGTAGTTATCAATATATATGTTCCTATGACCATTTTCTTAATTGTTTTGGGTTTGTTTTTGTAGGTCCTTTTCTTCTTTTGTGTTTCCCACTTAGAGAAGTTCCTTTAGCATTTGTTGTAGAGCTGGTTTGGTGGCACTGAATTCTCTTAGCTTTTGCTTGTCTGTAAAGCTTTGATTTCTCCATCGAATCTGAATGAGATCCTTGCTGGGTAGAGTAATCTTGGTTGTAGGTTCTTCCCTTCATCACTTTAAGTATATCATGCCACTCTCTTCTGGCTTGTAGAGTTTCTGCTGAGAAATCAGCTGTTAACCTTATGGGAGCTCCCTTGTGTGTTATTTGTTGTTTTTCTCTTGCTGCTTTTAATAATTTTTCTTTGTCTTTAATTTTTGCCTATTTGATTACTATATGTCTCGGTGTGTTTCTCCTTGGATTTATCCTGTATTGGACTCTCTGCGCTTCCTGGACTTGGGTGGCTATTTCCTTTCCCATGTTAGGGAAGTTTTCGACTATAATCTCTTCAAATATTTTCTCTGGTCCTTTCTCTCTCTCTTCTCCTTCTGGGACCCCTATAATGCGAATGTTGTTGCATTTAATGTTGTCCCAGAGGTCTCTTCAACCTCCCAGAGGTTGTCTTCATTTCTTTTCATTCTTTTTTCTTTCTTCTGTTCCACAGCAGTGAATTCCACCATTCTGTCTTACAGGTCACTTGTCTGTTCTTCTGCCTTGGTTACTCTGCTATTGATTCCTTCTAGTGTAGTTTTCATTTCAGTTATTGTATTGTTCATCTCTGTTTGTTTGTTCTTTAATTCTTCTAGGTCTTTGTTAAACATTTCTTGCATCTTCTCGATCTTTGCCTCCATTCTTTTCCCGAGGTCCTGGATCATCTTCACTATCATTACTCTGAATTCTTTTTCTGGAAGGTTGCCTATCTCCACTTCATTTAGTTGTTTTTCTGGGGTTTTATCTTGTTCCTTCATCTGGTACATAGCCCTCTGCCTTTTCATCTTGTCTATCTTTCTGTGAATGTGGTTTTTGTTCCACAAGCTGCAGGATTGTAGTTCTTCTTGCTTCTGCTGTCTGCCCTCTGGTGGATGAGGCTATCTCAGAGGCTTATGCAAGTTTCCTGATCAGTGTTGGGCTTTTGAATTAATGTTTATTGAATAAAATATTATCATTCTAGTATTTTTTAAATAGGAAGAGCTTTTTAGTTTGTATTAATAGTTCAGTATTCCAAAATATGCATTTTACTCGTGACAACACAATTCCCAAATGGTATTCATTATTTTCATAGGACTTCTCGAAAGACATTTGTATTAAATTAAAATGCCTAACGCTTAGTGGGTTGAATTTTTTTTTTAACATCTTTATTGGGGTATAATTGCTTTACAATGGTGTGTTAGTTTCTGCTTTATAACAAAGTGAATCAGTTATACATATACATATGTTCCCATATCTCTTCCCTCTTGCGTCTCCCTCCCTCCCACCCTCCCTATCCCACCCCTCCAGGCGGTCACAAAGCACCGAGCTGATTCCCTGTGCTATGTGGCTGCTTCCCACTAGCTATCTACCTTACGTTTTGTAGTGTATATATGTCCATGCCTCTCTCTCGCTTTGTCACAGCTCACCCTTCCCCCTCCCCATATCCTCAAGTTTGTTCTCTAGTAGGTTTGTGTCTTTATTCCTGTCTTACCCCTAGGTTCTTCATGACATTTTTTTTTCTTAAATTCCATATATATGTGTTAGCATATGGTATTTGTATTTCTCTTTCTGACTTACTTCACTCTGTATGACAGACTCTAGGTCTATCCACCTCATTACAAATAGCTCAATTTCATTTCTTTTTATGGCTGAATAATATTCCATTTGGGTTGAAATTTTAACTAATCAGATTTGGCTTTTATTCCTGAAAGTTCCTGTTGACTCTTTCCAAGGTGATAGGTGTAGCACAGTAGACTGTCAATGAAGGAACTATTGGCTCCAGGTATGACTGCTTCTCATTTACTGTATGTTCCTGGGAAAGGTTTTTAATCTCTAGGTCCCTAGCTTCCTTATATGTCAAAGCATTTTATAAATATCAAGTCACTTATTTTAATCCTCACAACAAACCTGTCAATAGGCACTATTATTATCCCCATTTTACAGTTGAAGAAACTGAGGCACAGGAAAGTTAAATAATTAGGCGAAGGCCACACATCTCATAAGACATCCAGTCTGGCTGCAGAGCCCTGTTCTTATCCACAGTGCTGTCTAGGAATATACTGGGACTTATTAGCTTTTTAGCTTCTTAGCTTTTTACCGGGACAAAGCTAGTCTGCAGAAATGGATTTGGGAGACACTGACATGAATGTAATAACTAAAGTCATTCAGGGAGAGGAAAAGTAGACAGTGGAACTGTCTACAAAATAGAACTCTAGAAAACCTCAAAAATGAAGGAGTAGGCAAAGGAAAAAGAGCAGAGAAACAAAGAAAAGGAAAGAACTGACCAAAGGGAGTCTTCCAATGAGGCTGACAGATCAAGAAAGATCATTGGAGAGAATTCCCTGGCGGTCCAGTGGTTAGGATTCTCCCAGGGCCTGAGTTCAATCCCTGGTTGGGGAACTAAGATCCCACAAGCCCTGCAGTGTGGGCAAAATAAAATAATAATACTTGGAAAGCATCTTTTGGATTCAGTGAGTCACGGGTTGTGAGTGACCAAAATCATTGAATTGTGTAGTTTATGTGGATGTCTTTCATGATATGTAAAGTCTATCTCAGTAAAAAAGAAAAAAAAAGAAGTCAAGCTTGTCCCGGAAGCGCCACCGCAATGGAGCTGACAGCTCACTTGCCAGGTTGCTTTCACAGCACCCCACCTCATCAAGAATTCTCAGCGCAAGGCCGACGACATTTCTCTGTTCCTTTGTCACTTGATTGTTTAAAAAAAAAAAAGCCAAATGAACATTAAAAACAATTTTCTCATTTGCTTTTTTACCAAACTGTGTTCTTCATCCCCAGAGTAAATTTTCTCACTCCACCTCCCAGGACTTCACTGGAGTTTTCAGCCCTTTCCTCCTTGCCCTCCACAGTGGAGCCGGCAAGTCAAAGTGGCTCACTGGCCAGCCTTCTCCCTTCGATTGTGTTCCTTCATGTCTCCATGGCCTGCTGTGGCTTCCAGTCTGGTAGTGTCTCCCCCAATACTCACACAGTGTTAGAAGACATACACATAAGCAGAGGCAGGCATGGGGCTCGCTTCATCCTGGCATCATCGAGTACATGTAAAAATAGACACAAGCGCCGTACCTTTGCTCACAGGTCTGAGGCCCTGGCTCACCGTCTTGCTCTGCTCCTTACAGGGATCTTATCGCTGTGGGCCTTGTAAACCAGGGTACATTGGTGATCAGACGAGGGGATGCAAAATGGAAAGAAACTGCAGGAATCCAGAACTGAACCCTTGCAGCGTGAACGCACAGTGCATTGAAGAGAGGCAGGGGGATGTGACATGCGTGGTAAGTTGTTTGCTACTTGCTTTATCATTTTCCCCCTTCCATTTGAAACACCATGCCTCTCCAGTTTCTACTTGCTTCAGGGTAAAAGTACTCAAGAATGAAAACAATTCCATCAAAGGAAACAAAGGATGTAGTAATAACAGAGTCAGCTGAGTTTGTGGGGAGCAATCTGAAGTCCACCTGACCATCAGCCACCCTCTTTCTCTCCCTCTTGGCCGTGGGTCGGCACCATCCCCTTGGGCACCTCGGTGGTGGAGCCCCAGCTCCCAGCCACCCCCTCTGGAAGGCCCAAGAAGTGAGCAGCCGGAGCGGAAGGAGCCTCCTTCCCTCCCTTCCGACTGCTGCCCTTCCTTACTGTCCTCACCCTGAGGGCATCCAGTTTCAAAATCTGGCCTCATACTCCAGGAGGTGAGCCACAGTGGAGGGGTGGTGGGCTGCTCTTATAAACCCTGGGAGGAAACCTCCCATCTTCCGCAGCACCCTCTGTTCTCTGTGTCCACCTCGGCCGGGTTCAGGAGTAGCTCAGTGGGTGCTCACTCTCCTTCCCATGCGGTTCCCCACCCGGGAGCCAGCCTGGGGAGGAGGAGGTGGGTAGAGGGCAGGGCAGTTGCAGCCTTGCAAGGGTCTCCCACCAGGCAGGTGTGTAGTGGGCCCTTGGCGAGGAATGAGGTTCATGCCTGCCATCCATCCTGCCCTGGAGTCCTGGGGGATTCTAGGTGCTGCTCAATCAGCCGTCTTCAGCCACTCACCTCCCCAGGGAGCCAGGCCCTTTAGAGTTGGGGGCTCATAGGTTCATGGCGATCACCCTGAGCGGCAGGATGGACCCTGGGAGACTTTTTCTCTCTTCTTTATACCTCAAACTCAGACTCCCTTACCTTCATGTTCTCAGAATTTTCTACAATGGGCATATCACTTTCAAATAGGAAAAATGAGAAGAATCAAAACTAAGTTAGAGAAATAACTGTAATGGCACCAGCTCTCTCCATCAACACAGATAATTTGTAACAAGATACTGATGAAGGAATGGGCTGGGTTCAAGGGGTTCCTCTAATTCCTGTTGATGGGGCATGTTTATTCCCATTGAGAGGCAAGCGTGTATCTATGTTTAAATCCTCATTTTCTGTGAACAAATTAACGATTCCCCTGGGATGGTGGGTGATGAGGCTCTTCATGTGTTTTGTTTTTTTTCCCTTAATGTGTTTTTGAATTTGTGGTGAGGCACAATGACAGATGGTAAAGGATTAATACACTTGGTGTGACTACTAAAATAATTTAATCTGCCAGAAAATGGCTCATTAAAAACAACCTTGTTCCTAGAGGAAATCTTTTCTTCATTAAAATGAGTCAAGGACCATACCCCACGGCTGAGCTCTCCAGGCCCTCTGAAGGCCCTGCTGAAGCAATTGAACAGAAATAGGGGTAGTTACTGGGAGGGGTGTCTTTGGATTCTGCCTTCCACATCTCTGGTTGCAGAAGCGGGGTGCACACGATTAAGAACAGCCAGGCTGCAGCTTAGGGAGTCGCTGGTCTTAAATCACGTTATTTTGATTAATGAGGGCAGGAAATTTAACATTTACTCATGTAAAGTTTCTTTTTCCTTGGCCCTGTTCCCCCGGCTCTTACCTGCCCCTGCCTTGCTGGTTCCCTGTCATTTTCCAGGCCCCCTTGTCTCCTGTTCCTTCTGCGGTTCTGCCTGCCCCTCCTCGGGCACCTATCCTGCTCCTGAGCTGAGCTCCCAGGTACCACCTCATACCCAGGACACCTCTTATAGAAGGATTTCCTTTCTCTTGGGTTTATCATTCATCCTTTAGCCAGGCCAACTATATGGAATATCAGAGGGAGAACTCAAAGTGCATGTTAACCAAATACATGTGGCAGAAAACATTGAACTGGGACAGTCTTGAGTTCAAGTCCCAGCTCTGAGACCTTGGGCAAGGGACTTAGCCACTCTGAGCTGAGTCGACTCTTTTGTAAAATGGGATAGTGATGACCTTGCAGCATCATTGTAAGGACTGGAGATAATGCTTATAGAGTCCGGTATAGAATAACTGTTATTTTAATGCCTCTTCTGCTGACAATGAAGGCTTGCTCTCAGCAGCTGGTGGTGGCACGGAACTTGGGTAGACTTTTCCAGAAACGTAGAGAACATGCAGACCCAGCACTACCCCTGTGGGAATCTTCACCTGTTAAAAGATATGAGTGGAGGTAAAGCACTTTGGAAGGTTCCTGCTGTGGTAGAAATTGATCTAGAAGACCATTAGGTTCAGAGACACGACTGTGGCTCCAGAATGCTAAGGAAGGTGCCACAGCGGCCGCTCCACCCTGTGTGCATTCATTCACATTGGGAGAAGAAACTGGATAGTCACATGGAGAACATTTTGACGATAATTCAAAAGTACAAATACCCTTTGAACCAAGAATTTCATGCTAAGAAGCCAGTACATGTGCAGAATGATAAACGTCCTCAAATTCTTTGTGGCAGCATTGTTTGCGACAGAAAAAGGTTTTAACGACTTGACACCGACCAGTAGGGGACTGGTTGAATTCATTGAGGTGCATGCATTCCACTTTATGTATGTTATCTCTGTGCCCATTAGAAAGGAAGACACTAATCTACGTGTGGTAATATGAAAAGAGCTCTAAGATATAATGTTAATTTTTTAAAAATTCAAGGTACAGAGCAGTGTTTATATGTGTGCTACCAATTGTGCTGAACGACAAAAAGAGAAAAAGGACGTATGTGTGTTTGCTGATCTCTGCCCAGCATGTCTCTGAAAGTATTCATGAGAACAGATTGCCTTGATTCCTGAGCCAAGGTGCAAGAGCAGGAAGGAGTTTTCACTCTCCCTTTGTACTTTTTGAATTTTGAAGCATTAGACTATTCAAAACACAGTTTAATAGTTTTAAAATCCTGCGAACAAAGCTTTCTGGCCCTCCCTCTGGGGATGCACACACAGGAGCAGAGGCCCCTGTCGGACCCTGGCCTCCCACCAGGCTCAGCTCCTGGACTCCTGACGGGTTTTTCCTTCACAGTGTGGGGTTGGCTGGGCTGGTGACGGCTACATCTGCGGAAAGGACGTGGACATTGACAGCTACCCTGACGAAGAATTGCTGTGCTCTGCCAGCAACTGCAAAAAGGTAAGGGGGTCGAGCAGGAGAAAAAAACACGCACACGCACGTGCACGCGCACTCACTCTGTGGCTTTCCAAAGCCACATCTTATATGGGGCAGAGGTTCTGTGGCTTCCATTTAAAACTGTATTTTTGAAGTAGCTGCATCTCAAATGTAGCAAAACAGCCATCAACAATAAAGCCAGACAGGTAGGGACTTCCCTGGTGGCACAGTGGTTAAGAATCCGCCTGCCAATGCAGGCGGAGACACAGGTTCGAGCCCTAGTCTGGGAAGATCCCGCATGCCGTGGAGCAACTAAGCCCGTGCACCACAACTACTGAGCCTGCACTCTAGAGCCCGTGAGCCACAACTGCTGAGCCCACGTGCCACAACTACTGAAGCCCTTGAGCCCGTGTGCCTAGAGCCCTACTCCGCAACAAAGAGTAGCCCCCGCTCACCACAACTAGAGAAAGCACGCAGCAATGAAGACCCAACGCAGCCAAAAACAAATAAATTTATTTTTTAAAAAAAAGCCAGACAGGTACAGGCAGAAATAGTTTTTGACTTAAGACAGATGGAGATGGGGATGGGGGAAATGGGGAGAAGTTGATGAAAGGGTGCAAACTTTCTGCCATGAGGTGAATAAGATCTGAGGATCTAATGTATAACATGGTGACTATAGTTGAAAACACTGTACTGTATAGTTGAAATTTGCTAAGAGTGTAGAACTTAAATGTTCTCAGCAAAACAAAATGGGGAGATAAACATGTGAGGTGATGCATATGTTAATTAACTCAATGGGGGAATCCCTTCACAATATCAACATATATCAAATCGTCACATTATACACTTTAAATGTCTTGCAATTTTATTTGTCAGTTATACCTCAATAAAGCTGAAAAAATACAAATGTAGATATGTCTCTGAGCTGTGTTTCTCCAACTTAGGACAACTGCAAGTATGTGCCAAATTCCGGCCAAGAGGATGCAGACGGAGATGGCCTTGGAGATGCTTGTGACGAGGATGCTGATGGAGATGGGATCCTGAATGAGCAGGTAAGTACCTGCTTTGCTGGGAGGGCCTATGAATTGCCACTTACCAGGGATGGTGGAAGAAAGGCCGTGAAGTCAACTATTTATATTAATCATCCCGATTGTCTGTTCCCATGCCTGCGTTCCCATGGCACTGCAGTTTTTTATTCTAAGATTATGAAATGTTTATAAAACTGATGAACTTGGGCCTCCTGAGTTGCGACATCTCATGCCAGTCAGGGGAAGGTTGGCTGGCATCCACCGCAGGACCAGGCACACAGTGGGGATTCAGTAAAAGTCAGAGTTAATGTCGGTCTTTTGATCCTTTAGGACAACTGTGTCCTGACTCACAATGTGGACCAGAGGAACAGTGACAAAGATATGTTTGGGGATGCCTGTGATAACTGCCGGAATGTCCTAAATAATGACCAGAAGGACACGGACGGGGATGGAAAAGGAGATGCCTGCGATGACGACATGGATGGAGATGGTGGGTGTGTCTTGCTTAGTCTTTTACTTGGGACTCATTTGTCCTTTTTCCCCTTGTTCTCTCTTAGGAGCAGGAATAGAATGACTGACTCTGAGGGCCTTTCCGCTCCAGGGGGTTCCACATGGCCTGTGCCTGGTGGCCCCAAGGCCCACTTGTTTCTGTGGAAGAAGAACCCTGGTGTTCTGGGAACTCTATATCATTGCCAGAAACTTTGCAGGAATCCCTTCGAGCAGTGTCTTGTCAGGGATGTGACTCTGTAGGGCATCTGTCTTCCCAGACTGCAGCTTTCCTCCCTCCCCACCATCCTTCTCATGCATAAGGGTCCTGGAAGTGGAGGATTGAGGTAGAAGGGCTGAGCAGGGTCATGGGCTGCAGCTCTGGGTCAGGCTCCTCCTGCAGAGACTCGGGCATTTCCCAGGAGCCTGGGAAGAGCTGTCAGGCAGGGCGGCTACATCACCCAGCTCCAGGGGCCACTGAAGGGGCCTCGTATTGTGGTCTGTGTGCATAGCACCTCTGGAGCACAACTCTGGAGCCTCACAGGCCGTGAGGGAGGACGTTTGTTCCTGTATAGCTTCCGGAACATATAGGTGACTATCATCAAAGTATAGGCTGGATCCGATAGTTTCTGAAAAACACATCACAACACAGGACCTTGAAGGAATTTCCTTTTAGAAATACACTACACCCACCACTAACCAACACACACCCGGCACTCCAGACTATTCCCATGTCTCTAAAGCACGATCCCACCTTCTATAAGCCTGACTGATGGTAAACCCGCTCAGCGAAACAAACAAAAAACGCACCGAGTTGTAGCATTTGCCGGTTTCCATTATGTAGATACCACTCCCACCATCACTGGTTCCAAGGTACTAAGAGGAGATGACATGATTGAACGGGAAGCTGGGGAGAATGGGTACGACTGGCCTGACTCCAGCACACCACTGCCTGAGCCCCGGGGCCCTTGTCATAGCTCACACACCCGTGAGGTCCTCCCTCTCCAGGGTCGGCCCACCTAGCCCTCATGACCCCCTCATCTGGTTGCAGTGATAGCCCTTGATATCTTCAACAAATTCTAACTCAGTGGATAAATGCCTCAGGTCGTTCTTCTTTTAAGTCTCCCAGAATCCATCCTTTGACATTACCTCCAGGTAACTGCTGGAATAGGTATGGTTCTCTGAGGATGGCCCAGGCAGACATTACCTACTGTGTGCCATGTGCTGACCTGATCTCTACAGCACCTGGAAGTCTGTGCTCCAGACCTTTCTGTGATGTTCACCTGACTCAGGGAAGCATTCCTTTCTCATAGGAATAAAAAACATCCTGGACAACTGCCAGAAAGTTCCCAACCGTGATCAACAGGACAAAGATGGTGATGGCGTGGGGGATGCCTGTGACAGCTGTCCTGATGTCAGCAACCCTAACCAGGTTAGTAGGATCCAGGGGCATCCAAACTCTAGGCTGAACTGCCCAATGCAGAGACTCACGTAAGACACGTGTCTGGAAGAACCCAGCCGAGCCCGCCAGCCCAGTTCTTTGCTGTTGCCTTATACCTAACAGCAGAGGTGGTGAAATTGTATACTTAAGCCTGGAGGTGATGGGAAGAACATTACAGGAGATCTGAGGCCTTCGGGACTAATCTCACAGGCTGTGAAGTCCCTGTGGGGTTAGGAATAGGAGTTTTTGGGGTTTCTTAAAATTTATCTGGCTGCGCCGGGTCTTAGTTGCAGCACGTGGGCTCTTCGTTGCTGTGTGCGGGATCTTTAGTTGCGGCATGCAGGATCTAGTTCCCTGACCAGGGATCGAACCCGGGCTCCCTGCATTGGGAGCACACAGTCTTAACTGCTGGACCACCGGGGAAGTCCCAGTAATAGTTTAATGATGCCCAAAACAAGTTGTTTTTTTTTTTGGCTGAAAGGAAAATGCAATGTGGAAATTAACCATGGGGAGCCTCATGTCCCTTTCATCCCCAAATCCCAACAACAGCCTATGTATGGACATTTCAGATTGGGATCAGTCAGCGATGTGCTGTTTGCCTTCTCTCTCCTCCTTCCTGTCTGGATAATTGGATATGACGTGTCACTTATTTTTAAAGCCCTGAGAGAGGGGCGTCATTATTGCCCTCTGACTCACTCCCATCCTGGCTCAATTCCAAAATGCAGAAGCAAAGCAAAATCTGTTTGCCTTGTCCCCGTGCCTGTGGCTGGCTCCCTTCCGACCCGTGCCAGAGTGCCACGTCTCCACCTGCCACCACGCTGCCCCAGCGCCCTTCTCCAATCAGCTCATCTGGTGTGTAGGCAGCCCATCCTTGGAGCTTGATATTTTGGAAGGCTTTTTTGAAACTTCAGCATTGTGCCTACACCAATATGGTGTTGTCCTTTTGCAGTTTGCACCACCCCAATTCCAGAGGAATAATTCCTGAGATCCAGTGATGATGCGCTGGGTCTGCCTTCTCTGGAACATTCTGTGCAGGCCCAGGGGTAAATGACACGTTTTGTTCTCTTTGCAGTCTGATGTGGATAACGATCTGGTTGGGGACTCCTGTGACACCAATCAGGACAGGTATGGCATGTTTCCCAGCTGCATAGGGCTGATGAAAATTCCAGAGGAAGTTTTCTCTTTCAGAGCTCTCCGTTGCTGCCATGCTTTGGGATCTCTCTGGGCAGATTGAGTTGCTGGAGGGACCATAGCCCTGTCTTTGGTCAGGGTCACTGCACCTCCATGAATGGGGGACTTGACGGTACCAGGAGGGGCCACTAGGCACTCAAGCAACTGAGACTCTATCACAGGAGAGGCGGTGTAGCATCATGCTTTAAAGATGGGCTCTGGAGCGACACAGCTAGATATAAATCCCAGCTCCTCCACTTGCACAGCAGCTTACCTTAGGCAAGTTACCTCATCTCTCTGTGCCTCCATTTTCTCATCTGTAAAATGGGGATGGAAATGGAATGTAGCTCTTAGGACTCTTGTGAAAGTTGAGTTAATTTATGGAAAGGACATATTACAGTTTCTGTTGCATCGATGTTAGCTCTTTTGCTGTTATATTCTTTCAGCTCAGGAAAGCTTCATCATCATCCCAAAACAGAGAGCTGTCAGTGTGCTGAGGGAATCACTGTTATTTCATTGTCCTTGGAATTTTTTCTTTCAGTCTTCTTTATTTGGGTGGAGTTGTTCTATGCAAATGAATGTTGTCAGCCCTTCTAGCCCCACATGGATGGAGTCCTACGTTAAGACACGGGGCTGGATCAGATGCTATAGGAACATCAAAAATGTAGGCATGGCCAGCTCTGCCCTAGAGGTACCTGCCGTCCAAGACTCTAAACCCTTTCATCTCTGTAGGGAATCATAGGGGCAGCAGGACAGGGGTGAGAGAGGGAAAGGAGTCTAAAAGGCAAAGCAGGAAGAAACATAGCTGCCCTTCTCAACCTCTTCTCAGAGGCTTCCCTACAGGCAGCAGCTCCCAAGCCCAACCTTGCTGAAGGACAGCTCCTATCAAGTCCTTGTGCTCCGTGTCCTTGAAGCACAGTACATGCCAGCTAAGTGAACGTCAACAGACTTCTCAGTCTCTGAGTCTCAATTTCTTCATCTGCAAAGTAGAGAGAATTAAATGCCAAGTGATGGTAAAAAAGAAAGATAATGTAGGTAAAGCTCCTACCTACAGTGCTGGCCCTCAGATAACCTGCAGAAAATGGTAACTGAGGTACTAGTGTTATCACAGCATGAGGAAAGGAGAGGCAAGTCGGAGACAGTTTGACATAGGATGTCTCCGTTTTTGAGGTTAAGATGCGGCTGGTACCCTGACAACTTCCCTCGATAATGTACATCAAGAATGTTCCCTGTTGTAGGTCATCCTGTGCTCTCAGTGCCATCTAAGTGATTTCTAAAATATCCTGTCCCACCAGCCTCTAGATTTTCTGCCTAAAATAACTCATTCCACTACATTTTAATTCCCACAAACTTGAGGACAGAAACTGCTTGGTTTTGCATAAAAATGTTCTGGGCTATATAGAATGGCTGCTAATGGAAATAGCTCAATCTTATGATTTGGAAAGCAGCCCTGCCACATGCCCAGGAATTCCACTGTTGGAGTTGTGTCACCTTCTGCCTGTCGGGGTTGACCTCACTTTCTCTGGGACCCATCTGGGAAGCATTGGCCTGAAGGGCATGGACTGGCCCCTGGCTTCCCTTCCTTGTCCCACTGTGGACAGCGTGGGGCAGTTGCTGGTCCAGGACGAGCTGTGGGTGGCGCCCGTGAAAGGAGTATCTGCTCTAATCCAGGGTAGCCGTGGGAGGCCTCCATCAACTCAGGGAAGCCTGGGGACAGGGCAGACTCATCCTCAGGTGGCCGTTAGGCCTGGAAAGAAGGAATGTCAGGTGGGCAGAGAACGAGGGTTCTGAGAAGCGCGTTAGCCCAGGGCCGAGCCCGGCCTACGTGCTCAGTTCTTGGGAAGGGCGGCCCTGCTGTTCCTGCCCTTCCTGCCCTTCTCCCTGTGCATTCCCGTCTGACGCTTCTCAGGCTTACTGGCCGGGCATGGTGAAGAGTCATAGAAAAGGAAACACCTTAGGGCTTCCCAAGAGCCAGGCACTTAGAAGTGTTTTTCTTATATTAAAACGTAACATGCAAAATTCTAATCACTTAATCATTCAATCTTCCCAACAACCCTGTGAGGTAGGCTGTTATTATTCCCATGGTACAGGGGAGGATGCTGAGCCGTAGAGGGGTAAGGGTCACGTCCGGGGACCCATGCTGGTACGCAGCTGAGCCAGGACTCGCGGCAGGCAGTGAGTCCACTGCCCCTCACTTTGTTCCCCTCCCACTTTCTCTCTCGGGGGTCACAGTCGTGCCCGGGGACTGAAAGGAGCATCTGGTCACCAAATCACAGAAATAGGCCCTTATTTTGAATAGAAAATGATCTACTTGTTTCAACAGGTTGGAGAAGTGGGAAATGGTCTCTGAGGCCCATAAGGCAGCCTCATCTAAGGACCTGTGGGGGTGATAAAAGACCAAGCCTGGTTAAGACCCCAAACCCAAACTCTCCCTCCTGAGAACTGGACTCTTCGTGTTCTCTGCTGAACTGGGACGCAAACCCCCTCTCCTTTCTCCCACAGTGATGGAGACGGGCACCAGGACAGTACAGACAACTGCCCCACTGTCATAAACAGTGCCCAGCTGGACACTGATAAGGATGGAATTGGTGACGAGTGTGATGATGATGATGACAATGACGGCATCCCAGACATGGTGCCCCCTGGACCAGACAACTGCCGGCTGGTCCCCAACCCTGCCCAGGAGGACAGCAACAGTAAGTGGGCTCAGCCCCAGGCTCCCTTCAGCCAGGCCCATGGTGGCCCCCCTCTGCCAGGGCCCCAGCTTCTCTGAGCAGCCACAGCTTGTGTGGACAGTAGACATCTGCTAGACACCAGTCTCCAACTGTCAGAGAAGAGCTGCTTCTGCACAGCCCTAGCATGAGACCACACAGGGCAGGGAAGCAGCCACGTGCTGCTCGGGGCTTGGAGAACTGCTCCACCATCTTGCTCGTGCCTTTCACCAGAGTGACAGGGCAGGAGCGGGATGGAGGGGAGGGCACCGCAGTGCTGCGTGATGCCTGATGCCTGCAGGGGCCAAGCTGTTAAGGAAAGGTATGCACAGAGCCAGAAATGAGACAGCAGAGTGGTGAGGACACGTGGTGGTGCGTTGGTGAGGGCATGCCCATCCCAGTATGCAAATTCAAATTTTAATACCATCTGTCAGCTGGACAAAAGGCACTGGGCTATATTCAGCCTAAGGATCACTGTAAATTCTTCTTAGATTTTGGTGACCATAATTTCCCTGCTTTTTATGCGTCATAGTCCAGAAAGTACTGTAGACGTTTGCTTACGTAAGGTCAGGCTTAAGATCCACCAGTTGGGGCTTCCCTGGTGGCGCAGTGGTTGAGTGTCCGCCTGCCGATGCAGGGGACGCGGGTTCGTGCCCGGGTCCCGGAAGATCCCACATGCTGCGGAGCGGCTGGGCCCGTGAGCCATGGCCGCTGGGCCTGTGCATCGGAGCCTGTGCTCCGCAACGGGAGAGGCCACAATAGTGGGAGGCCCGCGTACCGCAAAAAAAAAAAAAGCCACCAGTTGGTGAAACCCCTGTCCTAGAGGACAGCCAGGGTTTCCTGTCAGGTCAACTTTGAAGTGTACTTTTGTATTAAGATTTTTTTTTTTTGATGTGGACCATTTTTAAAGTCTTTATTGAATTTGTTACAATACTGCTTCTGTTTTTCGTTTTGGTTTTTTGCCTGCGAGGCATGTGGGATCCTAGCTCCCCAACCAGGGATCGAACCCACACGCCCTGCATTGGAAGATGTAGTCTTAACCACGGGACCACCAGGGAAGTCCCTTGTCAGGTCATCTTTGGACAGTTGCCCTCCACTCTGTCCCTAGGAAGTCCTTTTGATCACCTGCAGTGGGGTTCACTCACCTGCAGTGGGGTTCACTCACCTGCAGTGGGGTTCACCAACCCACCACGAGGACCGTGGGGCCGGCTCAGACACGCCTGATTCCAGGACTCCCCGCTCCACGTGGACCTGGGTCTTGGGCTCTCTCTGCTCCTTGCCCAGCCCCCTCTGTCACGGAGGCTTGTGGGTAGTAGGCATTACTGAACTGATCCCCTCCTCCTCCACCCCCACAGGCGACGGCGTGGGGGACATCTGCGAGACAGACTTCGACCACGACCAGGTCATCGATCGGATCGACGTGTGCCCGGAGAACGCAGAGGTCACCCTGACCGACTTCAGGGCCTATCAGACGGTGGTCCTGGACCCTGAAGGGGACGCCCAGATCGATCCCAATTGGGTGGTCCTGAACAAGGTGAGTGTCATGCGGTCGGCACCGGCTCAGCGTTGCCTCTCAACACAGGCCCTTCTGAGAGTAGTGGGTAAATTTTGAGGGTGCCGACCTCCAGCCAGGTACTGTTCCACGTCGTGTTTGTTCCTCTCAACAGCCCTGTGACAGAGCTCTTTCATTAGCCTCGTTTTACAGATGATGAGCTCAAGTGTTACAAAGCTTGAATGATTACTCATGGTAGCACTGCAGTTAAGCAGCTAAGATTGCTGGATTTGGGACCTAGGCAGTCTGACCCTAGAGCCATGCTTCTAATCTCTGCAGTAGATGCTCCGGTGTGTCCTCCTCCCTGTGGACCTAAAGAAGACAGGCACAGAGTGGCTTCGTCGGTTTTCCAGTGTCACCCAGGAGGTCACATTCATTAGAAGCATATGTTCTCTAATTAAGGGTTTATTGACTCAGCTTAAGTGACAGTTTTAGCAAAACTATTTCTACTTAGCTTTGAGGGTTTTTGTTTTTTTCTAAGGGTACGCTTTCTTTGAGCACATAACAAGGTAGAGCAGTTCCTCAGATAATGAAATCTTTACATGGAGGTCTGAGGTTCTGGGCTTCTCTGAGATTATTCTACCCCCTCCAAGGTTAATCTTAACCCCTTCAACTCTCTCTGCAGGGCATGGAGATCGTGCAGACCATGAACAGCGATCCAGGCCTGGCAGTGGGTACGTCCAGGGCCTCATCACCACTGGTACAGAATTCACTCTTTCGAGCTGGTGTGGCTTGTCTGTTTTTCTCATCTATTTTGATCGTTACAGGGTACACGGCTTTTAATGGAGTGGACTTCGAAGGGACCTTCCACGTCAACACCCAGACGGACGATGACTATGCTGGCTTTATCTTTGGTTACCAAGACAGTTCCAGCTTCTATGTGGTCATGTGGAAGCAGACGGAGCAGACGTACTGGCAGGCCACCCCGTTCCGAGCTGTTGCAGAACCTGGCATTCAGCTCAAGGTACTCATCTCCCTTTCCTCTGGGCCCTTCACCCACCTTTTAAATTCTGTGTTCTCCCATATGGCATTTATCCATCTAAGGAATTGATGCATTCGTGCCAGCATTCAAGTTAGGGAACACTGGAGCCCATCCAGGGCCTTGCCTTCACTCCTGCGTACAAGCTACGTGCTTCCCTCTGGGTGACTGATGGTGAGAATGTCAGCCCCAGTAGGGGCCTAAGAGGGGGGGAGGATTTGGGGTGCAGCTTCAGGCACACTCTTCTGGAAACTGGTATTGTGTTTCCTCGATGGGGCCAGCTTTGTACAGGAGGGCTGGGAGGCTACCTCTGTCACTCCTGCTGGGAAGAAAGGCACACTTCAGAGCCCTCATTGGCCAAATGTGGGGAGCAATGGATTTTCAGCAGGAAAAATATGGGCTGGGTTAGTGGAATACTGGCCAGTGCGGATTACTGAAAGGCTGGGGGGAGCATCGCAGTAGAAATGGCACTTAAGTGTTGATGCTTTGTGTCCAGATCCAAAGCCACCAGATTGTAACCGTGAATTCCCACCCCGTCACCACCCCAGGGATGGAGGGTGCAGGAAGGGTGGTCTGTGCGTTCTGTTCTAAGACCTCACTCGTGTCGTTGTCCAGGCCGTTAAGTCTAAGACGGGTCCAGGGGAGCATCTCCGCAACTCCCTGTGGCACACCGGGGACACCAGCGACCAGGTCAGGCTGCTGTGGAAGGACTCCAGGAACGTGGGCTGGAAGGACAAGGTGTCCTACCGCTGGTTCCTGCAGCACCGGCCCCAGGTGGGCTACATCAGGTAGGTGCAGCGCCCCCTCCTCCCCGTGCACTTGAAGGAAAGCGCATCCTCCTTCTGCATCGCAGAGCCTCTGCTTCCCTGAGCCGAGGGTCCCCGAGGACATGCTGGGACCTCAGGCTCCCAGAAAAGAGGTGGGAGGACGACACCCGGCTCAGACTGACCGCCTGGATGGTAGGGCCAAACTGGGGGTAGAAGGACCTTCTGTGGGGGAGGCCTTGGCACCGGGGCACCAGAACGGTGATTCCCCGTGTGAGGTGAGACGTGCACTGACTCTCCCATCCGCATCCCCACGTGGTCCCTCTGGGCCCTGTATCATCACTTACCCACAAACATTTCACGCTGCAGTGAGTCCCTCACGGTCTGATAAACTCCACGAGGGCAGCACCCATGTCTCATTTTATCTTGGTCTCCCCCAGTGCCTGACACAGTGACGGCACATCCCACCCTCGGCATGAACTGACCTTCATGTGAGCCGATGTAATCTGCCTTATTTCCCTGTAGGACTATTTAAAAAACAACTGTTCTCAGAAGCTAGGATGCCTTAGCACTACATCTTTGAAATTCAGTCGGTGTACTTTTCTCTCTCATTCCTCAAACTTACAGATCAACACCCATGCCAGCTTATGTAGCACTTTTAGGAAGGGTGCTGATTGCTTTCTGCTGACCGGGGGCAAGGAAGCTGCTGAGTGGGAAAAAAGCGAATCATGAGGGCTAGTTCATATTTTGTCCTTCTTTGAGCCATTACATCAAATGTAATCTGTCTCACAGTAAGATGATCATCTTCTCAGCCCTATTAAGCTTAATGCCCCTTTTTTATGACATATTTTGAGATGCCCCCTCTGTGTCCCAAAATGAAATCATAGAAAATATAACCTACCTGCACATGTTATTTTAGAGAGTCAATCTGATCCCTAATAGAGAAATAATTTATAACAAAATCGTGTAAATGCTTGGACACAACCACACCCAACACAAAATGAGACAGACACTGGCACCTGTGCCTAGAATCACGGCAGAGGCGATGTCCTACCACAGATTGGTGTGTTGTAGACACAACAGTGGTAATGTGACTTTCTAAAATGGTGAACAGCTACAGAGAAGGACAAATATTGTATGACATCGCTTACATGTGGAACCTAAAAGGTACAAATGAACTGATTTACAAAACAGAAGTAGAGTCACAGATGTAGAAAACAATATGGTTACGGGGGGCGGGGAAGGGAAAAATTAGGAGGTTGGGATTGACATATACACACTACTGTATATAAAATGCATAACTAATAAGGACCTACTGTATAGCACAGGGAACTCAATATTCTGTAATGGCCCATGTGGGAATAGAATCTAAAACAGTGGATATATGTAGATGTATAACTGATTCACTTTGCTGTACAGCAGAAAGTAACACAACATTGTAAGTCAACTATACTCCAATAAAATAAGTAAATAGTAAACAGCTTAATTGTTAAACAAAACAAAGTACAGCTGACCTTTGAGCAATGCAGGGGATCTGTTCCAGGACCCCGCCAGGGATAAAGATCTGCAGATGCTCCAGTCCCATAGTCGGCCTTCCGTATCAGCAGCTCAGTATCTGCAGAGTCAACCACCTGTAGATCACATAGTAAAGTAGTATTTGGAAAAAATCCACATATAAGTGGACGCATGCAGTTCAAGCCTATGTTGTTTCAGGGTCGACTGTACTCAGTTTCTCGATTTACCCTGGAAAATCAGTTAATACCAGTGCAAAAACTACTTGATGTTCACAAGTGAGAGAGAGTTAGGTTCTAAGCCCAGATAAACAGTCTCTTCACCTACCCAAGGGTCTGGAGGAGCACCCCAAAAGTGTCTGGATGCAGGACAAGTTTTGATTTTCCTCTCCAGGGCCTTGTAAGCTACCCAGCACCACTGGCCTCTGTCACTAAATGCCACGGTGACAGCTCAAAATGCTCCCACAAATGTCTCAAACCCTGCTTAGGGA
The DNA here is from genome assembly GCF_964374135.1 of Grampus griseus. Classification (NCBI taxonomy): domain Eukaryota; kingdom Metazoa; phylum Chordata; class Mammalia; order Artiodactyla; family Delphinidae; genus Grampus; species Grampus griseus. Next base: position 63,036,470 of record NC_139019.1, read on the forward strand.
GTGCCGTCCCTCCCGAGGAGAATCATTGCTCTGGGATTCCACCAAATGTTATCAGTTCGACCTAGAGAAAAGCAGTGGTTTTCAAGCATGAGGTCTGGACAAGGTAACTCACTGGACAGTGAAGTCACAAAGCCTCTTGGTCCTTAGTCGTATTGTGATTTCTCTTTAACTCATCAGCGAGTACCCAGCGAGTTGAACTCGGTGCCCAGCATCATGCTAGGCCTTTGGAGAGACGGAAGAGGGGAGATGTGGACGGGTGGTCCCTGACCTCATGGAGGTTCCAGTCTCGTAGGGAAAGGGGAACACAGCAGCGGGAGCACGATCCAGGTCTGTGAAAAGTGAAGTATGAAACAGAGCAAAGATGCAGGTGGATAAGAAGTGGGACCCCTAGGTCTTACGACAGGCGCTTCCCCCAACCTTGGTTGGAGACCTACTCACGGAGACCCGCTCTGGCTGTGTTGTCCGCAGGGTGCAGTTTTACGAAGGCTCCGAGTTGGTGGCTGACTCGGGGGTCACCATAGACACCACCATGCGTGGAGGCCGGCTCGGCGTGTTCTGCTTCTCCCAGGAAAACATCATTTGGTCCAACCTCAAGTATCGCTGCAATGGTAACGTACATTCTTGTCGCTGCATACTATCACTACTAGAAAAAAAATCCAATAATGCCACCCTATCGTATAGCACACATCCCTTCCAGAAGCCACAAGCTCACGCCACATATTCCCGAAACCTGAGAATCCCTGTGTCATCCAAGTAAAAGGCAGATCTCATTTCTCCTATTTGATAGATGAGGAAATTGAGCCCCAGAGAATTAAACTGCTCGGCTTAGAACGTGGGTTCAGTGAGAGATTCAGGCAGGTTTAATTGACAGGCAGCCTTCATTTTTATACAGCTCACACAGAATCATAAACTCAAAATCCATTTTTTCTTTAGGCCTGTGAATGAGCACTCCTGGGCTTTAAGCCAACAATTTGCAAAGCAGCCGGCGGTAGAAAATGGCGGCCGGGGGTGTGGCATGAAGTGGTGTCTTTGGGGGCCTGCTGGGTGGGCTGACAGCAACCCCTACAGGATGCCTCCCAGCGTGAGATGCACCAGGATGCGGGCTGGAGGGAGCCTTCCTAATCCCGCTGTGCCTGTTCTCCTTTGCAGACACCATCCCAGAGGACTTCCAAGAATTTCAAACCCAGAATTTCGATCGCCTGGATAACTAAACCAAAGAAACAATCCGTGACTGCTTTTCCAAACACTGAAACCACATATTTTTTTAACCTCCTACAACTTTCTTTATATACACTGTGGCTTTCTTTTGCCCACCCAAATATACCAAACTTTTTATATGAATGTAGCAATAAAGAAGAGAATTTCTAAAAACTGTGTTACCCAGACATCGCTTGCACGTGGCTCAGGCTTTGATGATGTGTGTGCCGTTCTCTGTGGTGTCCACGTGCAACAGTCAAAAGGCTCAGGCCAGAGGTCTCATCTTCCGTCTCTCCAGTTAGCTTCACACAGAAGCCTCACAGTTCCGTGCTCACCTCAGCAGCCTCCTTATTCTGGGTAAGAAGCCTCAGAAACACTGCTCAGGGACACCTTTCCTATGAAGACTTTTCCTGACCCATCCTGGGGCAGATTTGTCCAGTTTCTTCTGTTACCCTCCCCACCTCACACACACACACTTTCTGCCCAGACTCCTATGCCAGCACTTTCAACACAGTTATTGTGCTTATTTATATATTTGGCTCCCTCTAGTGGAATATCAGCTAATTGAGAATAAAGGACCATGTCTTAACAACAATCTGTATAATCTGAGTGCCCGACATGGAGTAGATATCCAGTAAATTTCTGGCTGGCTGGATGCACGAATGCCTCTTAAGTAATAAGGACAATAGCGTATATGGATCATATAAGCCCTCCTACAACTCAGAACGCTGCTCACAACATACACTCTATGTGCGGTGGTATCGGCAGCCTCTCTGTGTGTATGGGACAGAAACTTGCCTGATTTTTGCACTAGCCTTTCTCCCATTGCATTTGTTAGGCAAAGATCCAGGCAAATTTTTATAAATTCCCTTAGATTTTTGTTTCAAGGAATATTGCTGGGCAGTAATATATTCTCCAAATTCTAAAATTCCTGGAAATATTTTAAATCATAAATGAAGGGTAAACACCGTGACCACTGTTTTATTATATTTCAGTAGTCAGAAAACACAGTGGCATATGCATGACCAATATGAGATGTGCAGGATTTCGGGCCACCTCTCACATGTAAAGCCTACAGATGGAGATTGCCTCAAAAGTCAGGACTTAGACCTTCAATCAGGGTCTTCAGTGAGTGGACAAAACTTAGACCTGTCTACCAATTATTCCCTCTGCTGACACAGAGGGAATCTAGTCTCGCAGGCAGATCCTGCTACAGGAGCTGCCTTCCCAGGATCTCTGGGCCATATTGTTGTGGCACCTGTGGTTCTACATCTACAAATCTTTCCCAATTCCAAAAAGCCCAGGAAGGAGAAGTAAATTCATACGGTTGGAGATTGTCACCTGTCAATCTTCCCCGCTTTCCTTGCTTTTTGTATCCCACTGAAAGGTTATTTCCTGAGCCCCGAGGGCCTCCAGGAGCTCTCTGGCCCTCCTGGTCCACACCCACTCTATGGTAGAGTTACGTCTTACCTTTATAGGTATAAAAGGTATTTCATACTACAAAATTTTAGTGCGCTTTCTCTGGAGTCCTTGGCACTTTACTAGCAATATGTGATGAAGGCTACAGATATTGTTCTTGGGGGATTTCATTCTAATCACTGAAGTACATGCCAAACTGAAATATATATTTTTAAAAACCCATACAACTCAATAACAAAAAACAATCCAATTTTTAGATGGACAGAGAACTAAACAGTTTTCCAAAGAAGACATCAAAATGGCCAACAGGCACATGAAAAGATGCTCACCATCACTAAGCATCAAGGAAATGGAAATCAAAACCACAATGTGGGGGGGGGCTTCCCTAGTGGCGCAGTGGTTGAGAGTCCGCCTGCCGATGCAGGGGACGCGGGTTCGTGCCCCGGTCCAGGAGGATCCCACATGCCGCAGAGCGGCTGGGCCCGTGAGCCATGGCCGCTGAGCCTGCGCGTCCGGAGCCTGTGCTCCGCAACGGGAGAGGCCACAACAGTGAGAGGCCCGTACCGCAAAAAAACAAACAAACAAACAAAAAAACAATGGGATTCATCTCATCTATTAGAATGGCTATCATCAAGAAGACAAGAGACAACAAGTGCTGGTGAGGTGTTGAAAAGAGAACCCTTATACACTGTCTGAATGTAAATTGGTCCAGCCACTGTGGAAAACAGTATGGAGTTTCCTCATAAAATTAAAAATAGATCTACCATAAGATCAGTATATACCAAAAGAAATGAAAATAGGATTGCAAAGCAATACATACACTCCCATGTTTATTGCAGCATTATTCACAATAGCCAAGATATGGAAACAACCTAAATGCCCAATGGATGAATGGATTTTAAAAAAAAGATGTAGTATACACACACAATGGAATATTATTCAGGCATGAGAAAGGAGGATCTCCTGCCATTTGCAACAACGTGGATGGACCTTGAGTATAGTATGCTGAGATAAGTCAGATACAGAATGACAAATACTGTGTGATATCACTTATATGTGGAATCTAAAAAAGTCAAACTTTTGAAAAACAGAGTAAAATGGTGGTTGCCAGAGGATGGGGAGTGAGGGGATAAGACTGCTGTTGTTTAAGGGTACAAACTTGCAATGAGAAGTAAATACGTCATAGAGAGCCAATGCACGATACGGTGAATACACACGACAATATTGTACTACAATCATCAAACTTGCTGAGACTAAAACTTAATTATCCCAACCACTAAAAAGAAATGATAATTATGTAATATGATAGAGGCGCCAAATATCACTGCAACAGCAATCACATTACAACATGTAAATATATCAGATTAACATGTTGTATACCCTAAATTCACACAATGTTATATATCAAATATATTCAATTTAAAAAAGCAAAGAAGTGGAAAAACTGTGAAAATTGGGAAGCACTTGAGAGAAGCTAGACAAAGGCCAGATACACACCATAGGAACAGACTAGCAGGTGTGGTACCCTCTTCCCCAAGTCACAACCTGGGACTTTTGAATGTTTACACTCAACTTTATCTCAGTGACTCAAATTCCTATTAGAGTTTCATTCAGGTTAGTAAGGTCCTCCTTTGAGTTTTAGTAACACCCCTAGGAGTCTGAGCAGCCATCACTCACTCACCAACGAGGATAAAGTCATCCTGTTGCCTATCCACCTCCTCAATTCTGACTGAGATCAAGGGTCCTGGGGGCGTGGGAGGTGTGACTGGCCGAGAGAAGAGGCTCATCACTGTGGGGAAAAGACCGTGCCTGGGTAGACTCCCACCAGGTGTGGGGAGAGTTCTTGGGGCAGGAGGAGGGTGCAGAGGGCATCAGGAGACAGCCCCAGGGCCTGGGAGCAGGTGCAAAGAGGGAGGTAGAGCACATTTTGCCTCCACCCAAGAAAGAAAGGAAGCTCTTCCCTCTCCCCTCCCAGGTTATTATTCCAGGATCTCAGAATTAACTAAAGATACAAACTACAAAATCTGAAGTTTATAAGTTCAACTTAAAACTCTTACTATACTCGGGGAAAGGGCAGGGAGGATAAATTAGGAGTTTGGGATTAACATATACACACTACTATATGTATAATAGATAAGCAACAAGGACCTACTGTATAGCACAGGGAACTCTGCTCAATATTCTGTGATAATCTACAAGGGAAAAGAATCTGAAAAAGAATAGATATATACATATATACACATATATGTATAACAGAATCACTGTGCTATACACCTGAAACTAACACAACACTGTAAATCAACTGTACTTCAATTTTTTTAAAATCTTACTATTCTACTATACTCTATCAATATGCAAATCTACTTAGTACTCTATAGCAAAATTTATAACCACTTTTAAGCTTTTGATTGTTTCGTCCCATTTGCAAACTTAATTAAATCTCCCTAAGCATTTAAAATTGCATTTATAAACTTAATACATTAATCTATAACATAATACTACAGTAATTTGTGATATACTATAAATTTACTATGTTTCAATTTCACTTATAAACTTTTCTGTCATTTGTCTGACAAAACCTACTTACATACTTACGTGACTCTTACAAATATAACAAACATGAATATTGTGGCTCATAAGGTATCTTAACCACCTATTTATATATTCAACCAAACCCTCCCACACCTTTTAACTTAAAATTACAAGACTAAAATCAAATACTCAAGTTCAGTTTATTAAATTCTCGAATATGCCAAATTCTCTTAAATATTTCAAGTACTTTACACACCACATAGTCAAAGATAATTCCCAAACACCACACAAAAATATTGGGATGACTGGTTCAGCATCTCTATATTTAAGTTTTCTTAGGAATAAAAGACCCTTACCCAATAAGGAAACTATACTGTTTCAAGACATTTGGGGTGAACTCAGTGGACTGAGGTTGTTTATTAGCCAAAGTTTTGGGGCTCTGGACACTGAAGGGGATTTTTCTCATGACCCCAAAGGGAAAGCTGGGCTCTCCTATAGTCCCAATGTTATTAGGGATTTCAAGTGTATGCCCTCCAAACAGGGGTGGCTCATATCCCACTCCCCTAGATTCATGTATAAATGACCTAGTTCTCAAGTTTCCTCACCTCTAGACCAGATTCTTTTTGTGCTGGAAGAATCTACAGTAGTCATAATTGTGTTTTCTGGGTACAAAAGCTTCCTTCATAAGGAAAAAAGCAAAATCAACAAAAAACAGCTAAGTGACAACATTGATAGAATTTTTTTTTTTTTTTAATTTTGGAGGAGTCTGGGAAATGCATCCTCAACTCCAAATAAGTGGCTGACAGTTGTTCTAGAGCACAGCCCATTTCTACCATGGGGATTGTCACTCTACAGAGGGGACTGTCGCTGTACCTTGGTGCAGCCCTCCCTGGCTCCAAGGCCATCAACACACAGCAGGCTGCAGCATCACTGAACAGCCTGGCGATCCTGCCACAAACCCTCCGAGGCAATGAGCTCAGGGTCCACCTTCTGCCTGAACGGAAGAATTGGGGGAAAGGGAGATATGAGCAGGAGGTGGGTCTGTGTCTCAAGGTGCTACCCTACCGCATTCTGAATGACCTCAAATGTTGGTGATCTAAAGGGTAGGATCATCTTTGGGTTTCTGGGGCCTACCTGAAAAAACAGAATAGCCACCAGGGATACGGTTTGGAAAAGTAGGACTTAATGAAGGAATGAAACTGGAGTTGGTCTAGAGGCAGAGGGGGGTGGCCCTTAGAAGAGAGAAAGGGATTCCCCAAGGCTGGTGGAGCAGAGGGGTGGTGGGGTCTGGAGTGGCGGGGTCTGCCCCACTCCCACACAGCAGGAGAAGGTGGAGGAGCCTCCAGTGGGGCACCCGTGGGTGACTGTGGACTGGACACTTAGCCTGCACGCTGAGAGCAGAGGTGAGGGCTCTGGGTAGCCAAGACTGCAGGGGCAGACAGGCCCATTATAAGCAGCATCACTGCAGCCACCAAGAAATGGCGCCCCCGTGTGGAGGAGGACCAGACGCCCGCAGGAACATCCAGTGGCCGAAGAGCAATGGTAGAGTGGGTGACCACCAAAGATAAAGCTCCCAATCTCATATTCTGAAGCCATAGAAGCCCAGGGATACTGAATGGGGGCATGGGGGTGAGGGAGGAGCCCCAGGAAGAACTGACAATGGAGGTCGGCCGGATGAGTGGGCAGGAGGCCAGAGTGAGAGCAGGGGCATCTGCTGAGTCCCAACGGAGTGGAGCAAACAGAAGGAAAGTCAAGGAAGGGAGGACATGAGGGGCAGCGCCAAAGGGATCTGCACTCGGAGAAGTGAACTGGGCCACAGCGAGAGCGGGACCACCTCCACGACCCACACTCCCAACGCCAGAAGGTGTTTCTGGAGACACTGTCCATCCAGCTCCGTTCACCAGAGGCAGAAGCAGGCAGCCCCAGACCCACATGCAGAAATGGGGAGCCTGCAAAGCACGTGTACTGTTCTAAGATAAAACTCCTGACCATGTGTTGTTTCTATAAGAAAGAATGGAATACAAGTTAAGAAAGTGTCAAACAGACCAATGAGGGCTTCCCTGGTGGCCCAGTGGTTGAGGGTCCGCCTGCCGATGCAGGGGACACGGGTTCGTGCCCCGGTCCAGGAGGATCCCACATGCCGCAGAGCGGCTGGGCCCGTGAGCCATGGCCGCTGAGCCTGTGCGTCCGGAACACGTGCTCCGCAACGGGAGAGGCCACAACAGTGAGAGGCCCGCGTACCGCAAAAAAAAAAAAAAAAAACAGACCAATGAGCAGTTTAAGTGGGTTCAGCAAAATATTGCCTAAGAGAAGTATAGATGAATAAATGATATAAAATGAGAGCAATTAAAATACAAACAAAACAGCCTTGATTTCAGCTCCTAGCTCGCACCACCAAGGCTGGACCCCAAGTCGGTTTCTTGAGCCACTACAAATCAGACTTGCATTATTCAGCTCCTACTGACTAAAGTTGTTCTTAAAATTAAAAGCTGCCTGTGTTTAAACCAGGCCACATCCTTCACCTTAGAAATTCCACAAAATAGCTCCTGAGACGAGGGGTCCAGATGGGTGGCTGGGTGGTGGAGCCGGGTCCCAACCCTGCCCTGAAGGGTAGCCCTCAGAAGTCATAGCTTCAGCTCAAAGTGCTCTGAGAAAAGGATTCGTTTCAGTCCTTGATCCAAGTGGTGAACTAACACACAAGTTTCGCCTCCGTGAAGTTTAACTTGCTAAGTACTACCAAATTTATACATGATGAAGCACAACAGGAATCCCTGTCGGGAGCATGTGTGCCCACAAAAAAGACTTGTCCAACTAAGCGTGAACATCTGTTGCCACGTTTCAGGTTCTTAACTAAATACTTGTTCATTAATGCTTATTTTATAGCATCCGCTAGAGTAAGCAGTAGCAGACATCTAAAGTCTAAGGAAAATTTATGGAAGGAAAATTCTTATCGAAATTTCTCCGTTAGTTTATTTTTAATGAGTTATCCTGTTCCCCAACCCTCTCCCACCAGAATTCTGAGGATGAGAGTTCGAGAACCAACATCTCGCAAGTCCCTTCTCACCCTGTGGTTTCTGTGAGCTCCTGGAGGATGAGGACTGTGCAATTTTCATCTCCATCCCTCCCCTCTCCAACCCCCCACCCCCGCGCTTATTAAAGTGTTGAACTGGAAAAGCCAACTGCATCAAGCCCAAGAGCAGTCGGCTTCAACTTCCTGTCTTTCTCCAGAGAATCCACTAGGTGGCGGCAATCCTCTAAAAATAGCCCTATTCTGAACAGACTGCTGCTTTTTTTTTTAGTTAAAAGACAACTCCTAAAGTTCATTAAAAGTAAAATAACAACTACTACAGTTTATTAAAAACTTACTCTACCCCTAGCACTGTTAACTACTAATAGTTCAGTGCTTAAGAACTCTTATTTACCAAAACATAACAACTAAACAAAATACAAGCACCATACGTGAAACATCCTAAATTGGAATGATTGCAGATTAGGCTCTGAATGATCACTGAAGCCTCATTGCCTTTGCTCTCTTCCAGGAATTGCCTAGAGAAGCCTTTTTCCATGTCCCTCAACCTAAATTCACATGATAGCCTTCTCTGTGAGCCAAGCAAAGAGCCATTCTCCATCCGTTCATTATTCATTCACTCACTCACTCATTCATTCATCAAACACCCAATAAGCAATTACCATGTGCCAGACACTGTGCTAGGCACTGTGAGGGCTACAAAAAAAGGTACACAAATGCAGTTGGCTTCAGTCCAGGCCTCTGTATGAGTGAAAGTCATTTTCATTCTAGTACTGATCATAATTGCAAAAGTATAATTTATTTTAGAATGAGATGAACCTTAAAGCCAATCTCTAGATTCACTTGCTCTTAGACTATCTATAACACATTCGTCTGTTGGAAGAACCCCTACTTACTTAATCCTGAGAGTTCTTAGCTGGGTCAAAAGAGCCTTGTCCTCAATGTCCCACCAGGAAGGATTTTCCAGGGAGCAGAGGGCAGAGTCCCAGGCCAGGACAGGTGGCTTGACAGAAACTGATTGAGGCAAAAACTGTTTGGCCTGCAGGGTGTTTTCGTTGTCGTTTGGTAGTTTGTTGGTTTTGTTAACCTGAGCAAACATTTAAAACACGGAAGAGTTCACATAAAAATCTGGATTTCCAGCTTCCCTCAAAAAATCAAAAGCTCTGGCCACACCATCTGCATTCCTGACCAGGAACCTCAGCGAGGGCTATGTCCGCCGGGTCTCCCAGGCCCCATTCAACCCTCGGCACTCAGTAGGCTCCTGCCTGGCTGCTACGGGCGCCTGAGTCTGACTGAGACCCTCAACTTGCCATATCCAAGGTACTCGGCAAAGCCAGCCGGGAGTACAGAGAAGGGTTAGACACCAGCCCTCTGGCTGATGACCTGCTAGATACCTTGGCCCCAGTCCCACAGCTACTGAATGGCTCAGCCTGGGCTCTAATCCAAGTGTCCCAAGTCCTCGTCCTAGCAGGACTCCGCAAGAAACAGAAGGCTGTCAGATTCGTAACTGAGAAGAGATTAATAAAGGGGCTAATGCAGAAGGTAGGGGCAGGTTTCGGGAAACCAAAAGCGAGAGTACAGTATCCCTTCCTCTGCTCCCGCCCCACTCCACCCACCAAGCAAGAGAGGGGCGCTGTTCCCACCCCTCCCCACCTCCCTTGACAGAACTAGAGGCAAGAGTTGTCACCACTTCTGGAGAGGGTGAGGGCAGAGAGTGCAGCCAACAGGACCTTGGGTAGAGGGGCACAGCCACACCCCACATGTGCAAAACCCCACGAAGGAGCCAAGGAAACAAGCAGCCCATCCTCAGTCTCCTCCCCCTCCCTGATCACTCAGACTCAACCAGAGCCAATGTGCCGGGGGGTCCACTGATGCAGAACGCCGATGCCAGCCCCTCCAGACAGAAAGCAGAGGAAGGGCAGGTGGGGAGTGGGCCCCCCTTTTGACCCAGGACAAAGAGAAGACCCCCTACTTCTACTCCACCTTAATTCAGCTCCACCACACTGCCCTCTGCCCCGGGCATTGGACCAAAATATCACACACCAACACAGACAGGGAGGAAAAAGACTAACAGTGGGCTTCCCTGGTGGCGCAGCGGTTGAGAGTCCGCCTGCTGATGCAGGGGACACGGGTTCGTGCCCCGGTCCGGGAAGATCCCACATGTCGCGAAGCGGCTGGGCCCGTGAGCCATGGCCGCTGAGCCTGCGCGTCCGGAGCCTGTGCTCCGCAACGGGAGGGGCCCCAACAGTGAGAGGCCTGCGTACCGCAAAAAAAAAAAAAAAAAAAAAAGACTGACAGTAACAGCTCGACTCAGAGAGCATTCCAGACACCCTGTACACATTACATCTAATCCTGACAACAACCTGCAAGGGAGGAGGAGGGAGAGGATTCCCTCCTTGTAACTGAAGAAACCGAGGCACAGATTGGGAAAGGGACTTGGCAAAGGACACCTACTTTATAAATGGCAGAGACAAGATTCAAACCCGGTGTCCCTGGCTCCATAACCTGAAATTACTATATAGTTATAGAAAATATGCATCAATGGTGCGGAGAAGAGTTAACAAAGCAGGCCTGAGATTTCTATCCTAAAAGCCTGCTTGCAGTTTTGATCATGAAGAGATGTCGAATGACAAAATTGGTTTTTCCTCCTCTACTACAGGGACTGTTTGGTTATTCTGCTTTATTCTGTTTATACAGTGAATTACATTTCTAGGTGTCTTTTAATATTAAACCATTCCTTAAAAAAAAAAAAAAAAGCCTGCTTGCCAAGTTGGCCTCTGGCTGGCACCTGAGAGCCTGGGTTCGGGGAGGGCTCCCTCCATTCCCAGAACTGATAAGTGTGGCCCATATTGTACCATGTGGCTTATGCTGAACACCTGCTTCCCTGCCGGGCGTCTGGAACTTTGGTACGTGCTAGGCAGAGTGTGCTTGCATGCCCAGCCCCCAGTAACAACCTGGCTGCTGAGTCTTTAATGAGCTTCCCTGGTGGACATCTCACATGTGCTGTGACAACTCCTTGCTGGAGGGGATTAAACACGTTCCTCTGGGAGAGGAATCTTGGACACATGCACCTGGTTTCCTTAAGATTTTGCCCCGTGCCCCTTTTTTCCTTTGCTGATTCTGCTTTGTATCCTTTGCTGTAATAAATCATCACCATGAGCTTGTCTGTATGCTGAGTCCTGGGAGTCCCCTAGCAAGTCACTGTATGGGAGGTGGTCTAGCGCACCCCTGAAACATCAGGCACCTCTCGCTAGCAGCTGAGTGAGGTCGTGGGGCTTGTCGAGTGCAAAGACGAAATGAAGGGCTATTTCTGCATCATTCATGAGGAAATAAAGAGGGACGCAAAGGTAAAAGCTAAGGCTAATAACTACAAACGCCCTGTGGGACCAGAGGAGAAGACTCACAGTGGAGACCACTGAGGTGAGACACGAATGACCAGGGACAGAGACCAAATGGTGTGGCTTATTCGGCTAGTCCTGCACCTGGAGGAATTTCAGGTAGAGGCTACGACTCCCAATAGCTGCTCTATCCTTCTTTCATAGGCATAGAGCCCACAATTTTACCTGGAACATAGATGCTGGAATAAGTCTACATCTCCCAGGTTTCCTTGTAGTTGGGTGTGGTCATATGACTAAGTTCCAGCCAATGGCATGTAAGCAAAAAAATTATGGTAGCTCTGGGACTCTTCTTTTAAAGACAGTTGATGTTTCCTCTCTATCCTTTTCTCCCTCCTCCTACTCTGGAATATGGATGGAACGGCCAGAGGTCCAGAAGCCATCTTCGACAGAGGAGAAAACTTCGGGAATGGAAGTGTCATAGCACAGAACAGGACAGAATTGGTACTGTGAAGTCACACACTGGCCCTAATATTTCTACATCTCGGCTTTTTGAAAATGAGAATTTTTTATCAGCGTATTTGGGCTTTTTCTGTTATTCCCAGTTGAATTTAATTCTCCCTAATACAGAAGATACTCAGGATGGGCAAGTGTTTGCAAAGTTATGTATCCAAAACCATAAAATCACCAGATTTTGTATCTGAATGGTGATTAGGGACCATCTTTTTCAACCTCCCCATTTTACAATTGGAGAAACGGAGACCCGGTCATCTCTGATTTGTCAGGGTCCCATAGCTAGTTAGGAGCGAGGCTGAGACTAGATCCCAGGTGTGGGAACCTGCAGGCTCAAGCTTCTCCTTCTGCTGTGAGAACCACCTCAGCTAGGCCAGGTCAGAGGTGAGGTCTGAGACGCTGCTCCCCTCCAGAGGGCTCCAACAGAAAGTGCTAATAGAAGGTACGAGACAAAATTCCAGGAGTCTCCCTGGAGGCCACCACACCTCCTGTTTTGATGGGGAAGACCCAGCAGTGGAAGGTGAGCACGTCCTGGGACTTTGGAGGCCCCAGCTTTTCTTCTCCACACCTTCTTGTCACCCTCACCAGACTTCATGCCTCCATCTATCCTTGGAGTTCGAACCCGAGGCTACTGGGAGTGCCTCTGACCCATATGGTGCATATTGAGCAGAACCCAGGCCGGACTTGAGCCCCGCCTGTGCCTCCTTGGCCAGCTGCCTTTATGAAACGCACAAAACCAGCAACTTTATACAGCTGACCCTTGAAAAACACAGGTTTAAACTGTGGGGAGTCCACTTAGAAGTGGGCTTTTTTTCAACAAATACGTACTGTGGTACTACACGGTCTGCAGCTGGTTGAACCTGCAGGTGAAGAAACACATAATACGTAGGGTCGACTGTAAAGTTATACTGGATTTTCCACTGTGCGAGAGGGTCAGCATCCCCAGCCTCCATGTTGTTCAAGGGTCAACTGTACAGCGGCCCTGGTCAGCCTCAGGCTTGAGAAAGAGCTCACTGGCATCCATCTTGCTTCCCAAAGCACGCTTGGCCTTGCTTCCATCAGGGGAACTTATGTTCCTGCTGAAAAACACTGTGGCAGATGCGTTTGGTGTCCATCTCTCTCAGCACTTCTCACTCACTGATGTCAAACTGCCAGCCGTTTGTTCCAGAAAGTTCTCTGGTGCTGAGACAACTTTTCTACCCATGTCACAGGCAGGGAGTACAAGGGAATTAAGAGTCCCGGGAACAGGCTCCAACTAGCCCCTCACCTTGCGGGGGGATGCCCCTGAGGTATTGTTGCAACGTACATAGAAGTGAGAGTTTTCTTTCTTCTCCTGAGGGCAAGGAAGGCAAAGGGAACCGCGAACAGGCCAGAGAAGAAACATAACCTGGCCTGAAAGAGTTAATCACTCCTTGTTTTACTCTGTCACTAATTTGTAGTAAATAGATTTGTACTTTACAAAGCTAACCTCACTCCCTGACACTATGTAATTTACATTTGGCACCTATCACCCCCAACTCTCCGTGAGTTACATCCGATAAACCAGAGGCAAAGGAGGCAATTACCCGGCGGCCTGACACCAGCTATGACTGTTTTGAAATAATGTAAAGGAAAGGAAGAACGCAAGACCTTCACTACTTTGATCCTTATCATATACCCCGGACTGCGAGACCCACATGTAAAATCTTCCCTGATTTCCAAGGGATGGGGGAGCACAGTTCTTGAGGCACTAGCCTGCTGTGTCTTCCCTTCTGCCCGGCAGAAAAATAAAGCCATCTCTCTCTTCCTCCAAATTCCCTGTCGCCGTATTTTTGCTCGGCACTGGTGCACAGGGAAGCCGATATTTCGGCAACAGTGTGTGTTCTCTGTCACCCCCAGCACGATGAAGCTCCAGTTGCCTCCATGGTAAATGCCTTCCCCTCCCTGCCTCACTCTCCACTCCCCTACCTGGGGTTCCTTCACCTCCAAATAAACAAGCTGTACTCAAATCCTTAACTCAGCGTCTGCTTCTGGATAAACCAACCAGAAGTAAACCTCCCTCTCTACTAGCCCACTTAGATTTTACTTGATCCAGATTTAGGGAAACTGAGGCTTGAATTGATACCCAGTGCTCACGAACATGCGCACACATACACACGTAGAAATGTCCAACTCCCCTCTGGAGCAGTCATCCCAAAGACATCCATGTGTCTCAGCCACTTAGCTGGGCTTCACTGTCCCTCCATGAATAGCCCTGAGGTCCAGTAAATAAAAGGAAAACTAGAACAATGAGGGCATAGTGATACTGGATCTCATTCATCTTTTTAATCATACCCGCGGTCCACCATCACATCCAGCCCACAGACTTTGGTAAATGCTCATTAAATATCTGTTCATTAGAGAAGCAGTTAGAAACAGGCAGCTTCTGTTGCACAACAGCCCACCTCCAATGCCCAACTATCTCATCTCTCTGGGCACCAAGGATAATTCCCCCACCCCTACTCTCTCCGCACATAGCGGTGCAGAAACTGTACTTGGTTTTTTCAAACTATTCTTCTGCATCTTCAGAAGCATGTGCCAGGAACATGCTCATGAAACAGCCTGCTTGTTCATAAGTACATTTCCATTTTAGCAAGCGCAACTGTCGTTCCTGCTGGTCTCACCCATGCCACCTGCCCAGAGGGAAAATTTAATTCACAGAAACTCAGAGTACCTCCCAATTCAGGGGTTCTCTCAAGAGCCTCCCTGACAGTTGTCATCTCGCTATTTCATGAATACATCAAGTGACAGGGAACTCACTACCTACAAACTTTTGACCTGATAGGCTATATGAGGTAGACTATCCTTTTGTTGGAAGGTTCTAATTATAATAGTTTTGAATAATAGACATCCATTAGACATTTACTATATGCCAAGTGCTATTAAAAGTGCTTTACCTGTGTGAATTCATTTAATCACCACAGCAACCCCATGAAATAGCTGCTATCGTTATCATCCCCACTTCAGAGCACAGAGAAGTTCATAGCTTGCCCACGATCACAGAGCTGGCAACTGGCAGAAGGAGATTTCAAATCAAGGAAATCTCACCCCAGAGTCTTCCTTATTGCGTTTTTTTTTTTTTTTTTTTTTTACTCGGGGTAGAAATCTCCCACCATATTAACTAATAAGCCCTTGTAGGTCCTGATCCTTGTGAAATTGTGATGAAAGCCAAGGACCCTCCCTCTCCCTTTGCTAATGTGTAGATGGACACAACATTTTGCATATAATTTCAGGGAGTCAACCTGCCCAGCCCATGGCACGCAGGTTAAGAACCACTACCAACACACCAACACAGAATATTTTGCATTTGCCTCTACTTGAAAGTCATTTGAGGAGATTTTATGTATCCAATGGGCTTCCTCATGTTTCTCCAAGCTAAATTCACCCAGTTCCATTATGGAAGAATATTCAACCACCCCTCCCCCCAGTAACCAAAGAAAGACAAATTTTAAAAATAATGAGATTAAACAAGAATGAGTGCTATTATGTACTTAAAACAAGCAACAATAAAGAAAGACTTAAAAATCACGTGCTTGAGGGTTGTACTCATTTGTTGCTGCTGGCATTGGACCTATATCCACTACCTTTAGAAAGAAATTTGGCAACACACAGGAAGGAGTGATGAAAATGCCCACAAGCTTCTGACCTGACAATTCCACTCCCAGAGTCTATTCCAAGACAATGATTTATGTGGAAATAAAAGCCACATATAGAAAGATATTCATAGCAAACTTACTTCTAAGAGCAAAAAAGAAAAAAAAGGAAAAACTTAATGCCCAGAAAACAATGGGATAGTTATATAGTTATTAATAATGGAACATATCAAACAATGGAAAGCATTATAATAATATTCAGAGAAAAAACATGTAACAGAGAAAGAAAGTCATGATTGTTGTTAATTATGGAGTGATAGGGCAGGAACGCCCAGAGAGTTTTAATTAGCTTTTTAGTGCCTCATTCTAAAATGTGAGACCAAACAATGACAATAAAGCAGCTCAGAGGAGTGAGAAAGAGGCCATAAAAGGACCAGAGGAACACGTAAAAGAAAAAAACTAAATAATACCCTCCTTGGGAATTCCCTGGCAGTCCAGTGGTTAGGACTCCATGCTTTCACTGCTGAGGGCCTGGGTTCAATCCCTGGTCGGGGAACTAAGATCCCGCAAGCTGCGTGGCACAGCCTAATAATAATAATAATACCACCCACCTTGAAGTATGAGAAGATATGTGCTATGGCCCATATATTTGTGTCCTCCCTAAATTCATATGTTGAAATTCTAACCTCCAAAGATGATAGTATTAGGAGGCTGGGTCTTTAGAAGATGTTTATGTCATGAGAGTGGGGCCCTCAACAACAGGATTACTGCCTTATGAAGAAAAATAAAAAGGCTACAGAGACAGCCCAGCCTCTTCCACCATGTGAGGACACAGCAAGAAGGTGCTGGTATGAGCCAGGAAAAGGGCCCTCACCAGAAGGCAACCAGGCTGGCACCTTGATCTTAGAATTCCCAGCCTCCAGAAGTGTAAGCAACAAATTTCTGTGGTTTATAAGCCACCCAGTCAGTGTTTTTTTGTTATAGCAACCTGAACAGACTAAGACAATATGCATCCATGAAACAAGAACAGAATGCTATTTTTAGGGAGGGAAAGGAATAATCAGAAAACAGAAAAGAACTCTTGGTAGATAGAATTATGACAGCTAACGTAACAAATTCAACAGAAAATCTGGAAGATAAAATAGAGAAACTCTCCAATAAAGGGAACACAATAAATAGAAAGTGGGAGAGAAAAGGTGACTAATCTGGAAGGCTCAGTATCTACCTAATAGGAGTCCAGAAAGAGAGATCAGAGACAATTTCCAGGACAGGGAATTTAACTGGCCAACGCAAAGGCATATACCCTGCCCACAGCTGGGCAGGGAGGGGAGGATCTGGCCTCTTTGAGTTCTTTAGAGAAAGGGCACTGCCTCCACCACTATACCCAGGAGTATCATCTCCAGGAGAGAAAGTAATAAGGTGCTATTAGGAAATGAGGTTTAGATAATGGACATTCAAAAACTACTAATGTCACTACACAGGAACACACGTTGACTCCTAGAAAACAGACATTCTTCTCCAACTCCTGATAGAACGCCTTAGAATCCTATCAAATGCAAGATCTCCCATTCTAGATCTTTTGTGTATCATCACAGGATAGATTTCTTGTGGTGTCCTACATTCCAGTTGCTTCATATAAGTTATCTCATTAAAGCCTTACAACAAAGCAAAAAGGTAAATACTCTTAATATCCCCATTTTGCAAATGAGGAAACAACTACCCAGAGAGGTTAAGAAGTTCAAATAAAAATCTGCTGTATAAAAAATAAATAAAATTGTAAAATTCAAAAAAAAAAAAAGAAGCAAGTTCACCCATCTAATAAGAAGAAAAGCCAGGATTTGGACCGAGTTCACCTGATCGTGGAGTATGCCCCCTTACCCATATACCACAGGACTTGATATTCCTCTCCCAAAAGGCTTCCCAGTGCTCCTAGAGACCCAGATGTCCCACCTTACTCAGGACTCCAAAGAGGATGTAAGGCAGCTCATTAAATGGCCCAGAGCCTCAGCAGAGCCATGTACCAGGAGCATGTAGCTCAGCATCTCAGCTCAGAAAGCCCTTCACATCCATGGTCACCCATCCATGGGCCATGAGCCTTCTCCAGGCACTTTTTTTCTGACATACAACATACAACATTACTTTAGTTTCAGTTGTACAGCATAATGATTCAATTGATATTTGTATACATTGAAAAATGATCACAAAATAAGTCTAGTTACCATCCATCACCACACACAGAGACAAATGTTTTCTTCTTGTGATGAGAACTTTTAAGATTTACTCTCTTAGCAACTTTCAATATGCACTACATTATTATTAACTATAGTCATGAAATATTTTCCAGGATAGATCACATGCTAGGCCACAAAACAAATCTCAGTAAATTTAAGAAAATTGAAATCATATCAAGCGTCTTTTCTGACCACAATGCCATGAGACTAGAAATCAACTACAACAAAAAAACCTGCAAAAAACACAAACACATGGAAGCTAAACAATAAACTACTAAACATTCAACAGGTTAGTGAAGAAATCAAAGAGGAAATTAATAAATATCTGGAGATAAATGAAAACTCAGTGATCCAAAATCTATGGGATGCAGCAAAAGCAGTTCCAAGAGGCAAGTTTATAGTGATACAAGCCTAACTCACGAAACAAGACAATCTCAAATAAACAATTTAACCTTACACCTAAAGAAACTAGATAAAGAAGAAAAAAACAAAACCCAAAGTTAGTAGAAGGAAAGAAATCATAGAGATCAGAGCAGAAATAAATGAAATAGAAACAAAGAAAACAATAGCAAAGATCAATAAAACTAAGAACTGGTTCTTTGGAAAGATAAGCAAAATTGATAAACCTTTAGCCAGACTCATCAAGAAAAAAAGAGGACCCAAATCAGTAACATCAGTTATAAAAAAGAGGAAGTTACAAATGATACCACAGGTATACAAAGGACCATAGGAGATTACTATGGGCAATTACACACCAATACAATGGACAACCTAGAAGAAGTTAACAAATTTCTAGAAATGTACAATCTCCTAAGACTGAACCAGGAAGAAATAGAAAATACAAACAAACCAATTACCAGTAATGAAACTGAATCAGTTAAAAAAAAAAAAAAAAAAAGAGGGAAAGAACAAAACACTCCCAACACAGAGGAACCAAGATGGTGGAGTAGAAGGCTGTGCTCTTACTCCCTCTTGCGAGAACACCAGAATCACAACTAGCTGCTGGACAATCATCGACAGGAAGATACTGGAACTCACCAAAAAAGACACCACACATCCAAAGACAAAGGAGAAGCCACAATGAGATGGTAGGAGGGGTGCAAAATCACAGTAAAATCAAATCCCATAACTGCTGGGTGGGTGACTCACAGACTAGAGAACACTTATATCACAGAAGTCCACCCACTGGAGTGAAGGTTCTGAGCCCCATGTCAGGCATCCCAACCTGAGGGTCCGGCAACGGGAGGAGGAATTCCTAGAGAATCAGACTTTGAAGCTTAGTGGGAACTGATTGCAGGACTTTGACAGGACTGGGGGAAACAGAGACTCCACTCTTGGAGGGCACACACAAAGTAGTGTGTGCATCGGGACCCAGGGGAAGGAGCAGTGACCCCAGGGGAGACTGAACCAGACCCACCTGCTAGTGTTGGAGGGTCTCCTGCAGAGGTGGGGGGTGGCTGTGGCTCACCGTGGGGACAAGGACACTGACAGCAGAAGTTCTGGGAAGTACTCCTTGGCATGAGCCCACCTAGAGTCTGTCATTAGCTCCACCAAAGAGACCAGGTAGGCTCCAGTGTTGGGTTGCCTCAGGCCAAACAACCAACAGGGAGGGAACACAGCCCCACCCATCAACAGTCAAGTGGATTAATGTTCTACTGAGCTCTGCCCACCAGAGCAACAGTCAGCTCTACCCACCACCAGTCCCTCCCATCAAGCCTCTTAGATAGCCTCATCCACCAGAGGGCAGAGAGCAGAAGCAAGAAGAGCGACAATCCTGCAGCCTGTGGAACAAAAACCACATTCACAGAAAGACAGACAAGATGAAAAGGCAGAGGGCTATGTACCAGATGAAGGAACAAGATAAAACCCCAGAAAAAACACTAAATGAAGTGGATATAGGCAACCTTCCAGAAAAAGAATTCAGAGTAATGATAGTGAAGATGATCCAGGACCTCAGAAAAACAATGGAGGAAAAGATCAAGAAGATGCAAGAAATATTTAACAAAGACCTAGAAGAATTAAAGAACAAACAAACAGAGATGAACAATACAATAACTGAAATGAAAACTACACTAGAAGGAATCAATAGCAGAATAACTGACGCTAAGAACCGATCAATGACCTGTAAGACAGAATGGTGGAATTCACTGCTGCAGAACAGAAGAAAGAAAAAAAAATGAAAAGAAATGAAGACAGCCTAAGAGACCTCTGGGACAACATTAAACACAACAACATTTGCATTACAGGGGTCCCAGAAGGAGAAGAGAGAGAGAAAGGACCCGAGAAAATATCTGAAGAGATTATAGTCGAAAACTTCCCTAACGTGGGAAAGGAAATAGCCACCCAAGTCCAGGAAGCCCAGTGAGTTCCATACAGCGTAAACCCAAGGAGAAACACGCCGAGACACACAGTAATCAAATTGGCAAAAATTAAAGACAAAGAAAAATAATTGTAAGCAGCAAGGGAAAAATGAAAAATAACACACAAGGGAACTCCCATAAGGTAACAGCTGATTTCTCAGCAGAAACTCTACAAGCCAGAAGGGAGTGGCATGATATACTTAAAGTGATGAAAGGGAAGAACCTATAACCAAGATTACTGTACCCAGCAAGGATCACATTCAGATTTGAAGGAGAAATCAAAAGCTTTACAGACAAGCAAAAGCTAAGAGAATTCAGCACCACCAAACCAGCTCTACAACAAATGCTAAAGGAACTTCGCTAAGTGGGAAACACAAGAGAAGAAAAGGACCTACAAAAACAAACCCCAAACAATTAAGAAAATGGTCATAGGAAAATACTTATCGATAATTACCTTAAATGTGAATGGATTGAATGCTCCAACCAAAAGACACAGGCTTTCTGAATGGATACAAAAACAAGACCCATCTATATGCTGTCTACAAGAGACCCACTTCAGACCTAGGGACACATTCAGACTGAAAGTGAGGGCATGGAAAAAGATATTCCATGCAAATGGAAATCAAAAGAAAGCTGGAGTAGCAATACTCATATCAGATAAAATAGACTTTAAAATAAATAATGTTACAAGAGAAAAGGAAGGACACTACGTAATGATCAAGGGATCAATCCAAGAAAAAGATATAACAATTATAAATATACATGCACCCAGCATAGGAGCACCTCAATACATAAGGCAACTGCTAACAGCTATAAAAGAAGAAATCGACAGTAACACAATAATAGTGGGGACGTTAACACCTCACTTACACCAATGGACAGATCATCCAAAATGAAAATAAATAAGGAAACACAAGCTTTAAGTGACACAATAGACCAGATAGATTTAATTGATATTTATAGGACATTCCATCCCAAAACAGCAGATTACACTTCCTTCTCAAGTGCGCATGGAACATTCTCCTGGATAGATCACATCTTGGGTCACAAATCAAGCCTCAGTAAATTTAAGAAAATTGAAATCATATCAAGCATCTTTTCTGACCACAATGCTATGAGATTAAAAATCAATTACAGGGGAAAAAACGTAAAAAACACAAACACATGGAGGCTAAAAACTACGTCACTAAATAATCAAGAGATCATTTAAGAAATCAAAGAGGAAATCAAAAGACACCTAGAGACAAATGACAATGAAAACACGACGATCCAAAACCTATGGGATGCAGCAAAAGCAATTCTAAGAGGGAAGTTTACAGCTATACAAGCCTACCTCAAGAAACAAGAAAAATCTCAAGTAAACAGTCTAACCTTACACCTAAAGGAACTAGAGAAAGAAGAACAAACAAAACCCAAAATTAGCAGAAGGAAAGAAATAGTAAAGATCAGAGCAGAAATAAATGAAATAGAAACAAAGAAAACAATAGCAAATATCAATAAAACTAAAAGCTAGTTCTTTGAGAAGAAAAACAAAATTGATACATCATTAGCCAGACTCATCAAGAAAAAGAGGGAGAGGACTCAAATCAATAAAATTAGAAATGAAAAAGGAGAAGTTACAATAGACACCGCAGAAATACAAAGCATCCTAAGGGACTACTACAAGCAACTCTATGCCAATAAAATGGACAACCTGGAAGATATGGACAAATTCTTAGAAAGGTATAACCTTCCAAGACTGAACCAGGAAGAAACAGAAAATATGAACAGATGAATCACAAGGACTGAAATTGAAACTGTGATTAAAAATGTTCCAACAAACAAAAGTCCAGGACCAGATGGCTTCACAGGTGAATTCTATCAAACATTTAGAGAAGAGCTAACACCCATCCTTCTCAAACTCTTCCAAAAAATTGCAGAGGAAGGAACACTCCCAAAGTCATTCTATGAGGCCACCATCACCCTGATACCAAAACCAGACAAAGATACTACAAAAAAAGAAAATTGCAGACCAATATCACTGATGAATATAGATGCAAAAATCCTCAACAAAATACTAGCAAACAGAATCCAACAACACATTAAAAGGATCATACACCATGACCAAATGGGATTAATCCCAGGGATGCAAGGATTCTTCAATATACGCAAATCAATCAATGTGATACACTAGATTAACAAATTGAAGAATAAAAACCATATGCTGATCTCACTAGAGGCAGAAAAAGCTTTTGACAAAATTCAACACCCATTTATGATAAAAACTCTCCAGAAAGTGGGCATAGAGGGAACCTACCTCAACATAATAAAGACCATATATGACACACCCATAGCCAACATCATTCTCAATGGTTTAAAACTGAAAGCATTTCCTCTAAGATCAGGAAAAAGACAAGGTTATCCATTCTAACCACTATTATTCAACATAGTTTCGGAAGTCCTAGCCACAGCAATCAGAGAAGAGAAAGAAATAAAAGGAATACAAATTGGAAAAGAAGAAGTAAAACTGTCACTGTTTGCAGATAACATGATACTATACATAGAGAATCCTAAAAATGCCACCAGAAAACTACTAGAGCTAATCAATGAATTTGGTAAAGTTGCAGGATACAAAATTAATGCACAGAAATCTCCTGCATTCCTATACACTAGTGATGAAAAATCTGAAAGAGAAATTAAGGAAACACTCCCATTTACCATTGCAACAAAAAGAATAAAATACCTAGGAATAAAGCTACCTAGGGAGACAAAAGACCTGTATGCAGAAAACTGTAAGACACTGATGAAAGAAATTAAAGATGATACCAACAGATGGAGAGATATACCATGTTCTTGGAGTGGAAGAATCAATATCGTGAAAATGACTATACTACCCAAAGCAATCTACAGATTCAATGCAATCTCTATCAAATTACCAATGGCATTTTTTTACAGAACTAGAACAAATCATCTTAAAATTTGTATGGAGACACAAAAGACCCTGAATAGCTAAAGCAGTCTTGAGGGAGAAAAACGGACCTGGAGGAATCAAACTCCCTGACTTCAGACTATACTACAAAGCTACAGTAATCAAGATAATATGGTACTGGCACAAAAACAGAAACATAGATCAATGGAACAAGATAGAAAGCCCAGAGATAAACCCACACACCTATGGTCAACTAATCTATGACAAAGGAGGCAAAGATATACAGTGGAGAAAAGACAGTGTCTTCAATAAGTGGGGCTGGGAAAACTGGACAGCTACATGTAAAAGAATGACATTAGAACACTCCCTAACACCATACACAAAAATAAACTCAAAATGGTTTCAAGACCTAAATGTAAGACTGGACACTATAAAACTCTTAGAGGAAAATAAAGGAAGAACACTCTGACACAAATCACAGCAAGATCCTTTTTGATCCACCTCCTAGAGTAATGGAAATTAAAACAAAAATAAACAAATGGGACCTAATGAAACTTCAAAAGTTTTGCACAGCAAAGGAAACCATAAACAAGACAAAAAGACAACCCTCAGAATGAGAGAAAATATTCGCAAATGAATCAACGGACATAGGATTAATCTCCAAAATATATAAACAGCTCATGCAGCTCAATATTAAAGGAACAAACAACCCAATCCAAAAATTGGCAGAAGACCTAAATAGACATTTCTCCAAAGAAGACATACAGATGGCCAAGAAGCACATGAAAAGCTGCTCAACATCACTAATTATTAGAGAAATGCAAATCAAAACTACAGTGAGGTATCACCTCACACCAGTTAGAATGGGCATCATCAGAAAATCTACAAACAACAAATGCTGGAGAGGGTGTGGAGAAAAGGGAACCCTCTTGCACTGTTGGTGGGAATGTAAATTGATATAGCCACTATGGAGAACAGTATGGAGGTGCCTTAAAAAACTAAAAATAGAATTACCATATGATCCAGCAATCCCACTACTGGGCATATACCCAGAGAAAAACCATAATTCAAAAAGACACATGCACCCCAATGTTCATTGCAGCACTATTTACAATAGCCAGGGCATGGAAGCAACCTAGATGCCCATCGACAGACGAATGGATAAAGAAGATGTGGTACATATATACAATGGAATATTAGCCATAAAAAGGGATGAAATTGAGTCATTTTTTGAGATGTGGATGGATCTAGAGACTGTCATACAGAGTGAAGTAAGTCAGAAAGAGAAAAACAAATATCGTATATTAACGCATGTATGTGGAACCTAGAAAAATGGTACAGATGAACCGGTTTGCAGGGCAGAAGTTGAGACACAGATGTAGTGAACAAACGTATGGACACCAAGGGGGGAAAACCGCGGAGGGGTGGGGATGGTGGTGTGCTGAATTGGGCGAGTGGGATATATATGTATACACTAATGTGTATAAAATTGATGACTAATAAGAACCTGCAGTATAAAAAAACAAACAAACAACAACAAAAAAGCAACTAATACTAAACTTTCTTTGGGTTATTTGTATGGAAATATGTTAACATAAATGTTTCAGACATTACATGAAACTTCTAAAAATCTTATATGTTCTGGTATAATTAGTCATAATTCTAGTTATTCCTTTAAAATGTATGTCTCAGAAATAACTAAATTTCCTTGTCAATTGCATTATTATGAACTTTCATCAAATCTTTAACTGTGGTCTTTTTTTTTTTTTTTTTTTGCGGTACGTGGGCCTCTCACCGTTGTGGCCTCTCCCGTTGCAGAGCACAGGCTCCGGGCCCGCAGGCTCAGCGGACGTGGCTCATGGGCCCAGCCACTCTGCGTCATGTGGGATCCTCCCGGACCGGGGCATGAACCCGTGTCCTCTGCATCGGTAGGCAGACTCTCAACCACTGCGCCACCGGGGAAGCCCTAGCCATGGTCATTTTTATGTCTTTTGTCATTTACAGACAGTTCTGGGTGTACTCTGATGCTTTTGCAAAAATGCTCCTATAAAAGAGTTTCATCTTCAAGGAATTCATGGAAAAGACTCTGACAAGTACAGGTTTCTGGTAACTGACTATACTGCTGAACTGAATGAATAAGCATTTTCAGAACTCTAATGGAAAACTTATGAATTCATAAAAGTGCTAACAAAAGATCAAGATAAAAAAAAAATTACATGGGACTGAGTGAAGTGATGAGGATGATTATAATTTTTGTGAATGTTTGAATAAAAAAAAAATAAACCAACCAACCAACCAAACAACAACAACAACAAAAATCCCATCAGCCTCCCAGAGGCTCCTATGTGTATTTTAATAAGAATGATCATCATGAATGACGAGGACTACTGTCATCATTGTGCTTTGTATTTAGGGGTAGGGAGGGCTCTTGGCTCTGCAGACTTGGCCTGGGGGCCTCACCCAGGCCTCCCAGGAGAAAGGTGGCCAGTGTGCCTCTCCAGGCTTCAGAGGCACCCCGAGGGGCCTTCCCAGGCCCACACAGCTGCACCTCAGGAAGAGGAAAGCCCTACCCACCACCACTTACTGTGGCAGGCTTTCCCAGTCCCCAGTCTCTCCTGGGCTACTCATCTGATAACCTTAAGCATCATGGTTAAGCATGCAGTTTTAGGGCTTCCCTGGTGGCGCAGGGGTTGAGAGTCCGCCTGCCGATGCAGGCGATGCAGGTTCGTGCCCCGGTCCGGGAAGATCCCCCATGCCGCAGAACGGCTGGGCCCGTGAGCCATGGCCGCTGAGCCTGCGCATCCAGAGCCTGTGCTCCACAACGGGAGAGGCCACAACAGTGAGAGACCCGCGTACTGGAAAAAAAAAAAAAAGAAAGAAAAAAAGAATGCAGTTTTAGGAGTCAGACAGGCTGGGTCTGGATGTGAGCTCTGCTATGTAATCTGGGCACAACTTCTCTGTGCCCACCTCATGGGATCATTTTGAGGATTACATGAATTAACACATGGATCATGCTTAGAACAATGCCTGGCATGAAGCAAAGCTCAATAAATGCTGGCTTTTATTAACAACAAAACAAAACAAAACAAAAACTCCCAACAAACAAAAGTCCAGGACCAGATGGCTTCATAGATGAATTCCACCAAACATTTAGAGAAGAGTCAACACCTATCCTTCTCAAACTATTCCAAAAAATTGCAGATGAAGGAATGCTTCTGAGTTCATTCTACAAGGCCAGCATCACCCTGATACCAAAACCAGACAAAAAATATATCACGAAGAAAATCACAGGCCAACATCCCTGATAAACAGATGCAAAAATCCTCAACAACATATTAGCAAACAAATTCAACCATATATTAAAAGGATCATACACCATGATCAAGTGGGATTTATCCCAGTGTTTTGATATCCACAAATCAGTCAATGTGATACACCACATTAAAAAACTAAAGGATAAAAATCATATAATCATCTCAATAGATGCAGAAAAACCTTTTGACAAAATTCAACATCCATTTATGATTAAAACTCTCAACAAAGTAGGTACAAAAGGAATATACCCCAACATAATAAAGGCCAAATATGGTAAGCCCACAGCTAAGATCATACTCAACAGTGAAAAGCTGAAAGTATTTCCTGTAAGATCAGGAACAAGACAAGGATGTCCACTCTCACCACTTTTATTCAACATTCCAATACTATTCTTAGTATTGAAAATCCTAACCACAGCAATCAGATAAGAAGAAATAAAAGCATCCAAATTGGAAAGGAAGAAGTAAAACTGTCACTGTTTGCAGATGGCATGATACTATATATATAAGATCCTAAAAGTGCCTGCAAAAAACTACTGGAACTCATCAATGAAGTCAGTAAACTTGCAAAATTAATATACAGAAATCTGTTTTCATTTGTATACACTAACATCAAACTATCAGAAAGAGGAATTAAAAAAACAATCCCATTTACGTCAAAAAGAACAAAATACCTTGGAATAAATCTAACTAAGGAGGTAAAAGACCTGTACTCAGAAAACTGTAAGATACTCCTGAAAGAAATTAAAGACCACACAAACAGATGGAAGGATATACCATGCTGATGGATTGCAATAATTAATATTGTTAAAATGAGCATACTACTCAAGGCAATCTACAGATTCAGTGCAATCCCTATCAAAATATCCATGGCATTTTTCACAGAACTAGAGCAAATAATTCTAAAATTTATAGGGCAACATAAAAGACCCAAAATAGCCAAAACAATTTTGAGAAAGAACAGAGCTGGAGATATCACGTACCCTGATTTAAGACTACACTACAGGGGCTTCCCTGGTGGCGCAGTGGTTGAGAGTCCGCCTGCTGATGCAGGGGACACGGGTTCGTGCCCCGGTCCGGGAGGATCCCACGTGCCGTGGAGCGGCTGGGCCCATGAGCCATGGCCGCTGAGGCTGCCCATCCGGAGCCTGTGCTCCGCAACGGGAGGGGCCCCAGCAGTGAGAGGCCCACGTGCTGCAAAAAAAAAAAAAAAGACTACACTACAAAGTAACAGTATTAGCAAAAAACAGACAGGTAGATCAATGAATCAACAGAATACAGAGACCAGAAATGAGCTCATACTTATAAGGGCAATTAATCGACAGCAAAGGAGACAAGAACATAAAATGGGGAAAAGACAGCCTCTTCAATAAATGATGTTGGGAAAACTGGACAGCTACATGCAAAAGAGTCAGACTGTACTATTCTCTCACACCATGCACAAAAATAAATTCAAAATGAATTAAAGACTTAAATGTAAGACATGAAACCATAAAACTTCTAGAAGAAAACACAGGCAGTATGTTCTTTGACAGTCTTAGTAATATTTTTTCAGATATGTCTCCTCAGGCAAGGGAAACAAAAGCAAAAATAAACAAATGAGACTACATCAAACTAACAAGCTTTTGCCAAGTGAATGAAACTATCAACAAAGTGAAAAAGCCACCTACTGAATGGGAGAAGGTATTTGCAAGTGATATATACAATAAGGGGTTAATATCCAAAATATACAAAGTACTCATACAACTCATCAGCAAAAAAACACAAACAACCCAATTTAAAAATGGGCAGAGGATCTGAATAGACATTTTCCCAAGACATACAGATGGCCAATGGGTACATGAAAAGATGCTCAACATCACTAATCATCAGGGAAATGCAAATCAAAACCACAGTGAGATATCACCTCACACCTCTCAGAATGGCTATTATTAAAAAGACAACAAATAACAAGTGTTGCAAAAATGTGGAGAAAAGGGAACCTCGTGCACTGTTGGTGAAAATGTAAATTGGTGCAGCCATTGTGGAAAACAGTATTCCTCAAAAAATTAAAAATAGGACTACAATATGGTCCAGCAATTCTACTCCTGGGTATTTATCTGAAGAAAACAAAAACACTAATTAGAAAAGATATATGCATCCCTATGTTCAATGCAGCATTATTTACAATAGCCAAGATATGGAAGCAACCTAAGTGCCCACTGATAGATGAATGAATAAAGAAGATATGGTATATATATATATACACAATGGAATATTGCTCAGCATTAAAAAAAAATTGAAATCTTGCCATTTGTGACAACATGGATGGACCTAGAGGGTATTATGCTAAGTGAAATTACTCAAACAGAGCAAGACAAATATTATATGATTTCACTTATATGTGGAATCTAAAAACAAACAAACAAAGTAACAAAACAGAAACAGAGTTATAGATACAGGGACCAAACAGGTGGTTGCCAGAGGGGGGCAGGGTAAAGAAACAGGTGAGGAAATTAAAAGGTATGAACTTTCAGTTTCAAAATAAATGAGTCACAGGCATGAAATGTACATTGTGGGGAATATAGTCAATAATTATGTAATATCTTTGTATGATAACAGAGAGTAACTAAACTTATCATGGTGATCACTTTGATACATATAGAAATATCAAGCCACTATGTTGTATAACAGGAACTAACAGTGTTGTAGGTCAATTATACTTCATAAACAAACACACAAATGAACTCATAGGAAAAAGAGAACAGATTTGTGGTTACCAGAGGCAGTGCGGGGTCGGGGTGGGGGGCAGGGCGGTGCAGAGGGTTGGAGGGAAGGAGAATTGGATGAAAGCAGTCAAAAGGTACAAACTTCCCCTTATAAGGTAAATAAGTACTAGGGCTGTCATGTACAACATTATAAAGACAATTAACACTGCTGTATGTTATATATGAAAGTTGGTAAAGAGTAAATCCTAAGAGTCTTTAATCACAAGAAAAATTTTTTTTCTATTTCTTTAATGTTCTATCTATATGAGATGATGGATGTTTTACTAAGCTTATTGTGATAATCACTTCATGATGTATGTAAGTCAAATCACTGTGCTGTACACCTTAAACTTATACAGTGCTGTATGTCAATTATATCAATAAATCTGGAAAAAAAAAGAACTATAGTCACCATGCTGTACGTTACATCCCCATGACTTAGTTATTTCATAACTGGAAGTTTGTACCTTTGGACGTCTCTCACACCTTTCACCACACTCCCACCCCCGCCTCTGGTAACCCCCAGTCTCACCCCTCCTTCTCATCTCAGGTCTCACTCAGGGGCTCTGCCTGCGGCTTTGCTCAGGCTATGGAACAGGAACGCCTGTTCCTTCCCAGCTGGGAAGCCAGACAAAGCAGAAAGAAGCTCGGGCAGTTTTGAGAGCCCCCAGACGGCTGACACCTCCTCCCAAGCTGCAACACACAAGGCCCCAGTGCTCCACCAGCATGAGAGCGGCTACGCAAAGAGCACACTGATGTCCTTGTCTGAGCCGGTGGAAGCTTCCATGGGCACAGGCTGTGGGTCAGGTGGAGACCCGCCTTGGAGCACTTGCCTTATTTTTGCCTTACTCTTCCGTGTTCCTTTTCTTTAAAATGCTGACCTGGACAGAGAAGCTCTCAGCACTTAGGAAACGTTCACTCTAACTCCATCAAATGTGAGCTCTCTATAAAAGTTCCTGAAGTGGCTCCCAATCTCAGGCCACAAGTCCAGGTGTGCAGAATACACACATTTTTTCTATTACTGAATTTAATTTGTTTTGATCCCCATCCCACCAATGTGGCAAAAACATAATCTCAGTTTGGCATTTACCCCCTGCCTGAACCTAAGATCTTGTCAAAGTCCCCCTAAGCTTTGAGGGATGGGGTCTTCAATGTTCTGGTTGTCCGTGTGTCTGGATGTTGTCACATATTGTCACTTTGTGGCCTGCACAATTGCAGGCTCACCATCCAAACATTTCCTATTGCTGCTGGAACAAATTCCCGCAAATTTAGCAGCTTAAAACAACACAAATATATATTAACTCACAGTTTCTGTAGGTCAGAAGTCCAACACGGGTTTCTCAGGGCTAAAATCAGGTGTTGGCCAAAGCCGGGCTTCTATTGGAGATCTTAGGGAAGAATCACTTCCAAGTGCATCCAGGTTTTTGGCCCAGCTCAGTCCTTTGTAGTCAAGGGACTGAGATCCCCATTCCCTTGCTGGCTGTCCACCAGGGTACCCCTAGTTCCTAAAAGTCTCTCTCTGGGCCTTGCACATGGGCCCCTCAGCACCAGCAAAGAGGCAGCAAACACTCCTCACCCTTGGAAGATCTTCTCTGACTTGGCGTCCTCTGCACCTCTCTGACCAGCTCTGACTTCCTCTCCTGCTTGATTCCATTGGGCCCACCTGGCTAATCCAGGCTGATGTCCCTATTTTAGGTCAGCTGATTAGTTACCTTAATTCACCTGCCGAGTCCCTTCCCAGCTGTACTAAATTGATGCTTGATTGACTAACCAGGGGATGGGAGAATGGCTCAGGGAAGGCAAAGGTATCTTTGCAATTCCACCTACCACACAAACCCTGTGAGGGCACCTGGGGAGGGATGCAGTGTGGCCACCCTGCATGGCCACTGAGACATCACCTGCCCCCTCAGCCCACAGCCCCTGGAACACAAGACCTCCTTTCAAGGTCATGGTCCTCTTAAGGCTGATGCTTCGCTGCTACTCTCATGGCCATCTCAGGAAGGAACTTGCTATGCTCTGAACCACACTGGGACGGGAAGCTCTGGGGGCCAAGGTGTCACTTCTGCCTGAACACACTGTACAAGCCACTTCCTTTTTGGGGTCTCCCAGGGCTCTTTCTAGTTCACAGGACATAGGACATCCCCCCCACCATAGGAACCCCCATTTCTGTACTGTCATGGCTTTCCTTCTTCCTCCCTTCCCCCATCCCAGAGGAATCTTTTCTCGTGTTTAAGTGAAATCATCCTCTCACCAAACCCCCCAAATCCCAAATGCTTTGGCTACATCCAGAGTCCTGTCCATTCAGGAGCGGCTTTAGGCTTTTAGAACCGGAGGTCCAGTCCTGCTTTCCTCTCTGTTACATTCCTCACCTGGGGCCAAGGGGCTGGAAGATGGCTGCTTTAAAGTTCAAGTTGCCGGGGTAGGAGGCGAAGGGAGGGAGAGGGACGGCAAAGCAGGGAAATACTTGAGTTAATATTTCAAACATGTTTTCCCGCCACTCTCCTGACCTGGCCTGTTCTTTAAAATGCCCTTGGCATGCGGCCCATCACAGGAGTCCATCCTGCGGGACTAAGCTGGAGCCAGCGTCTCCCCAGCCTCAGGCTGTGCCGGGCCAGGAGGGGCTGTGGGCAGCTTTGAGGCCTGCACCTTCTTGTCTTTTTTGTTCACTCTTTGGAGCCTAATTCAGAGGTCACCTCTCTGTGCGGCCTCTCCTTCCCTTCAGGTAAGTGTAAGCACTCCCTACTCTGGGCTCCCAAAGCTCTTTGACTTGTTTTTGACCACACAGCCAGGGGGTTCGGCCTGGGTTAAATCAAAACCAACCAAGCAGCAACCTCGGAGCAGACTCCCTCCACCGGGATTACAACTCCCTCCACCGGGATTACAACTCTCAGCCCGTCTCTACCTCAGAAATGCCACCACCGCTTCCTTTAGGGGCTCCTCATCCTCTTTGGTCCCCTGAGTGTCTCCCTGCCTCCCACCCCGGACTCCTGAGGCTCTGGCTGTCCCACTCGGCTCCCCCCAACACAATGCACAGCTGCAAGGGCTGCCCCTAAGGATGGAGCAGAGGCTGGCACTCCAGACTCCGAGGATGCCATCATCATAGTTCAAACCAGACACACTCCTAGAAGGGCCTGCAGGGAGACCCAGGGTGCCCATGGACACTGGAGCAGAACTGGGCTTCTGTGACAGCTCAGGCTCCAGGACCTAGAGATGGTTTCCAGGAGGGGGCAGCAAAAGGCCCTGCAAACCAACCAGGCCATTGCTCTCCCCACCCCACTCAACACCCATAGAGGCCTTCTCCAGAGCCAAGGGCTTCTTGGATATCCTTTCAAGGTCATGGCAACGCACTCCACAACCAAGAGGGCTTGTTCTCAGGATCAGATTGGAAGGGCAGAGAGATGAGGTCACAAGAACCTGCAGCCTCGATGAATGCAATGCTGTGCCCAGACCCACCTGGAAGGACCACATGAGGCTCAGCCTCTCACCCTAACCATGCCAGAAAGTCTACGGGCAGAAGGGAACAGGAAGGGAGGAAAGTTCTTCAGATCAACATGGTTTTATTGATCTTCTGACCAGCACTGGGCAAGGACCAGTGGAATTTTTTAAAGGAACATAATCCTGGTCTTTGCCCTCAGGAAGCTTATGATTACTGAAGAGAACCAAGACTGTCCATAAGTAAATTAGGCCAGACACCGTTGGGGGGCGGAACAAGGCCTTGGCCAAGTCAAGTCTGTGTGTAATGGAAAGTGAGCTGAGCAAATAAGGAGAGAGGAGAGGTAGCGGGTAGGAGTTCCCACAGGTGGTGAATCATTTGCTAGGGCTCCTGTAACAAAGTACTGTCAACTGGCTGCCTTAAACAACAGACGTTTGATGTCTCCCAGTTCTGGAGAATTGGGTTTGGAAATCAAGGATCCTTCCGAGGGCTTTGAGAAAAGGATCTATTCCAAGCCTCTCTCCTTGGCTTGTCAATGGCCATCTTCTACCTCTGTCTCTTCACATCATCTTCCCTCTATGCACATCTGTGTCCAAATTTCCCCTTTTTATAAGGACATGAGTCATATCAGATTAGGGCCCACCCTTATAACTTCATTTTAACTTGATGAACTCTGTAAAGATCCTATCTCTAATAGGGTCACATTCTGATGTACCTGAGGTTGGGACACCGATATGTCTTTTTTAGGGGACACAATTCAACCCAAAATAGATGGCTTCAGGGAGGACTTAAAAGACTCAAAAAATTTGCCCATTTGAAGGATCAGGTCCCCCAGCATGGGTGAGAATGTTACGATTACTGAACAATCCCACAGGGAAGTACTTTCAGGATTTGGAACTGAAATCCTGTAGGAACATCAGGACCAGAGGACACCAGGTTGGGCAGGCTTTCTTCACGCAGGTCCTGAGTCTGGGGGCAACAGAATCCTGGCCCCAGCTGTGTGCAATGGTTGAAGCCAAGCCTTTAGATTTTCCCACCAAAGGGGAAATCTTCTGGGATCCACACGAGGACCACAGTGGAGACTGGTTTACAGGGCAGCAAGCAGCCAGAGTAGGCCAAGGGGGAGGGAAGAACCTTTCTCCCTGTTTCCACCCCCGCATACAAACACAGGAAAAGTCAGACACCTCCTGCTGCCCACTTGGATGGTTTATGGGTCCAGGACACAGACAGGGTGGAGGAAGGAGGGCCACCGGGCCTGGGTCTTACATTCATGAAAGGGCTTTATTCTAGACTTTCGATGTTATTTCCAAATGTTTGTTATGAGCTGAGTTGTATTCTCCAAAAATTCCTAACACCCAGGACTTCAGAATGTAACTGTATTTAGAAATAGGGTCTTTAAAGAAGTTAAGTTAAAATGAGGCCATCAGGGTGGGCCCTAATCCAATATGACTGGTGTCCTTATAAGAAAAGGACAACTGCACACAAACACAGAGAGAAGACCACATAACAACATGGAGAGCAGACGGCTAATCTACAAGCCAAACAGAGAGCCCTCAAAGAAGGCAACCCTGTAGACAGACACCTTGATCTCAGACTTCCAGCCTCCAAAACTGTGAGACAATTTCCGCTGTTTAAGCCACTAACTTAGTGGTACTTCGTTCCGGCAGCCCTTGCAAACTAATACAGTGTTAAATCTATATTCACATTGTCTGTGTTTTTAAACATTAACTTTTTTAAAAATTTTATTTCCAGTGTACTTTTCTTTTTTTAATTTATTCATTTTTATTTTTGGCTGTGTTGGGTCTTCATTGCTGCAGGCAGTCTTTCTCTAGTTGCGGCAAGCGGGGGCTTCTCATTGTGGTGGCTTCTCTCGTTGCGGAGCACGGGCTTTAGGGGCATGGGCTTCAGTAGTTGTGGCACGTGGGCTCAGTAGTTGTGGCTCATGGGCTCTAGAGCGCAGGCTCAGTAGTTGTGGCACACGGGCTTAGTTGCTCCGCAGCATGTGGGATCTTCCCGGACCAGAGCTCGAACCCGTGTCCCCTGCATTGGCAGGTAGATTCTTTTTTTTTTTTAAATAACATTTTTAAAAATTAATTTATTTTTGGCTGTGTTGGGTCTTCATTTCTGTGCGTGGGCTTTCTCTAGTTGTGGCAAGCGGGGGCCACTCTTCATCACAGTGCACGGGCCTCTCACCATCGCGGCCTCTCTTGTTGCGAAGCACAGGCTCCAGACGCGCAGGCTCAGTAGTTGTGGCTCACGGGCATAGTTGCTCCGTGGCATGTGGGATCCTCCCAGACCAGGGCTCAAACCCGTGTCCCCTGCATTAGCAGGCTGACTCTCAACCACTGCGCCACCAGGGAAGCCCCGCAGGTGGATTCTTATCCACTGCGCCACCAGGGAAGTCTTAAACATTAATTTTTTTAATGTAAATATATTTTTTAAACACTATAACATTTAACCTGTTTTTCCCCAGCATTTTTAATGTATTGGAAACTACCACCACCCCTCTTCAAAAAATGAAAGCGGCCCAGGAGTCTGTAGCTCTAGGCAGCCCCTGAGAGAATCCAGCAGCCCAAACAGCAACTCTCTGGAGATCTGGAAGGATGATGTGTCTGGACACAGCCTTCATATCTGGCCCGAGAGCCAGCTGGCACTGCTAGGCTGAGGAGAGAGCTCTGAGCTTCCTCAGTAGCTGGCAGCATCCCCGCCTGCCTCCTCCCCACCACCCACAAACCATCTGGAAAATGAAAATAATGCTTCTGCTTCCTACCAGGCTCCAGAGACTCTGCGAGAGACAGGGAGAGATTATCCACTAAGCCCCCCACATTCCTGGAGAAGGTGGCCCTGGAATGGGCTCTTGCCCAACCTCCTTCGCCCTAAATAGCAGAAGTAAGACGCTCATCAGGGCTCTCGCCAGCTGCCCTGGCCTGGCCTCTGGAACCGCTTCTGCTCGGAGGCCACCCGATTGAAGGCGAGGCTTCCCACCGGCTCCGCTCCTCAGGGGTGTCCTCTTCCTACCCCTCTTCCCCTGCAGCCTGTCTGAGATTCAGCCACCTGAGAGGTGACTGGGGCAGAGCTATGCAAAGGCAGCTGTGCTCTTGAGTCACCTGCAGATTTGTTAGAATGCAGAGTCTGATTCAGCAAATCTGCCCCAAGGCCCTGAGCTTCTGCCTTTCCCCCTGGTGATGCAGATGTCACTGGTCAGAGTGGAATAGCGCTAGACAATACAGCAGGAGGGAATTATAGTCTCCAACGCATTCTGGCAGAGGCCAGCACTCCCAGTCAAGAAGCTTGACCACTGTTAGGAGGGAAACGTGATGCTCTCCCCCGCAGCTCCGAGGGGGATGCAAATCCACACAGGCTTCTGCCCAGCCGCTTTTCATCGCACTTCCAGGTGGGCACATAGCCCCCAAGTCAAAGCAGCGTCTAGCCAGCTGGCAGTCCAGCACCAGCAATTCATCTTTAAGTTAGGAACCTGGGAATCAATAGGCGGGCGCAGCTCAGTTTTGGGGTGTCCCTGAGAAACGACGCAGCCCCTCTCCAGATGGGCTTCTCTGCACCTTCCCTCCCTCCAGTGGGGGCTGGCCAGGCCCTAGGGTGGATTCGTTCTGGGTAATTGCACTATTCCTGGCAGGGCTTCCAGGCTCATGAAATTTATCTCTTGCCAAAGGCAGAGGATCAGCTGGCAACAGAGAGCATGGGTTGCAGCTACTCAGGTGCAATCATTTTTTTAATGACATCTTTTTCCCTCTAATTATCAAGATCATGCAGCAACTCACTTTAGAAAATTTAGAAAACATTGAAAATAGAAGGAATAAGCCTGCAATTCTACAATTCTAAAATAATCCATTTTAACATTTTGAAAAATGTCCTTCCAGTTCTTTATGTGCTTAAATGTCATCGGCATACAGTTACGCACTGGGCTCCCCAAATTCTTTGAAAGCGTTTTTTTTTTTTCAAATGATTAACATTTTATTATAGAAAAAGCATCCCAAATACAGGATTTTGTAAACACTGGTAGGTGAACAAGTGCAACATTAAAAGTAAATACACAATAAAGAGGCAAAAAACCTATAAGCAGTTTGCCTTCAAGAAAAAATGTAATGTTCTCCCGCAGAGCTGATCCCACCCAGAGCATGAATGTGGCTCCAACCCCCATAAAGGCATCAGGTTTACTTTCTGAACTATGCCCAGTTTATCAATTTCAAAATGATGGCAAGAAGTGGCATTGAATAAGTCACTAAGACAGTTGCTTAACTTTCTACTGATTAGTACTCGATAAAAGCTTCCCATCACACTTTGACAATTTAAAGCCTGTGTTCTGATTGTTTATACTTACAGAAGGGCTGGAACACTATCCATCCTTCCTGGGCTTATTCCACAGTATTTTCATAGATAGACCTGTATACATTAGGTATACAGAGATCAGAGAACTAAATTCCAAGAGAACAGAGATCACACCGTTCTCTTGGAATTTAGTTCAAAATAATATTGGCTATTGCATATCGTGCAGTAAATCCAGCTACTTTCTAGCTTCCTTACCTTTTTCTACTGTCATTCTTTTAATACCTTTTCTCCACTTTGGAGAAACCATTAAGTAATCTCACCAGAAAGAATGATTTTCAATAGCTGCATAATAGTTTCCCCAAATAGACCTTGAGCAAGTTGAAGGCAAACTTGTTTTTTTCCATATTCCTAGAATTTGACAAACAATAGGTACGCAACAACACTTTGTTGAATAAACGAAACTTTCCTGAGTTTATGTTTACCGCATAAAAGTCTATACATTTTTGCTGTCTTACATTTACTTCTTTTAAGGTATCAATATGCTGAAATTTGGTAAATATAATTTCAATCCCACTTGAATCCCTGAAGGCTAGGGACGAGTATTACAAAAAATATAAAGTGCACTTACCATCTGCGAGCAGGGCCATCTAGAACTCTTCTATGGCTCTTTAACAAACCTTCAGTGGGATTCCTACCTCCACTGACAAATGGGGAAAATTCTAGAAAGGAGGGAAGTCTTTTTGATTGGGATGCTTAACAGATTATTCACAAAGTTAATTCAACATTGGAAGGATAGAAGATGTCAATTCCACACAAATGTAGAAGAAATCAACAGTCTGGCGTCATGGAAACCCATGCTGGGGAAGGCGGGGGCAGATGGGGGAGGAGTGTAGGGGCAGAGCAGAAAGCCATTTCTTGGCTGCAGCAAAATGCAAAATCAGGCCCCTTACCTTTGGCCCCTCCAGCACAGCACTCCGTCTTGTCTCTCCGCTACTTGGAGAAAAGCAAACTGTATTCAATCACCTTTTCAAATTCTAAAACCAGGCTTTCCTGTCAGAATCAGGCCCAGGAATTTTCCATTCCCTCTTGCACTGAGGGTATTTTACCTGGGTCTTAAGTCCATAACATTGAGAGCTTCTGAGAAAGGAATAGAAATGAAAATCCAGCCTCGTGTCCCTCTCCTCAACTGAACAGAGGGTGGGACAGGCCCAGTCAGTCCAGATCACCACCAGCCCAGAGGAAACTTCAGTCCATATTCCCTATTTCCTTCACTGGGATTTGCATGCTATACCTCCCTCCAGGCAGTGAGAGGCAGCACTCACCTGCTTTCTCCCCACCCCTGTGTGCAGCAGCTCCGTAACTGAATGCAGAAACCGGTGGCTCACCTCCAAGAGGATGCCATACACTTCTCCAATGGCCCTGTAGCAGCCAGAGATCAGCTGGCATCCCATCCTATTACATCTCACTCATTAACGAACATCTGCGGAGGCACGCCTGCTGTGGCCTGGAGGGGCATGCCATACACTAGAGGACTCAGGCTCATGGAGCCCATTGCTCCGTCCACCCCTCTGGCTCTGGTCACCCAAAATGGTGGAGCCCTTAACTACAAATGACGAAGGATGTAAGAATTTACTAAAAGGGAAGATGGTGTAGGGAACTGCTTAAGCCAAGACTCAGGAGCAAGACAGACCTGAGTTCCAGGCCTCCCACTGGCACTTATTCACTGTACAACCACAGGTGGGAAATCACCTTTCTGAGCCTCAGTTTCCTCATCTGCAAAATAGGATAATACTAGTACTTACCTCATAGAATTGATGGGAGTTTTAAATGAGGTAATGCAAGTAAAGCACTTAGTCTGGTACCTAGCACATATTAAGCAGTCAACAATATCAGAAATGATGAAGGTGATGATGGTGATGATGATGTAAGTCCAACACAGAGAAAGAGACAGGCAGGTACTAACAGATAATTACATAGGGCTAACTGACCCCCAATTTCAGTGATGTCTGTCTCTGATTTTCCATCTGTCAGCACACAACATAATTCATCCTTGAATTATATGCTCCCTGAGGATTTTGCTTAAAACAAATAGGGTGTATTAGTTTCCTGTGACTGCTGTTAAAAACACAAAAACAAAACAGCCATAGACTGGTGGCTTAGAACACAGAAATTTATTTTCTTGCAGTTCTGGAGGACAGAAATCTGAAATCAAGGTGTTTTCCATACTCTCCATACTCTCGGGGACAATCCATTTCTTTCATCTTCCAGCTTCTGGTGACCATCAGCATTCCTTGGCTGTAGCTGTATCACTCCAATCTCTGTCTAGACGTCACATCTCCTCTTCTGTGTCTGTTTTCTCCTCTGTGTGTCTCTTATAAGGACACTTGTTACCCACCTGGATAGTTCAGGATGACCTTCTCACTCAAGATCTGTACCTTCATTACTTCTGCAAAGGTCACATTCACAGGTTCTGGGGGATTAGGATATGGACATATTCTTTCAGCTGCTCAGAGAAACTAAGAACATGAGCTTTAGAATCAAACTGACCTGGATTCAAATACCAGATCCACAACCACTAGCTAGTTGAGTCACCTTGATTAAATTATTTAACATCTTTGAGCTTCAGTTTTTGGAAACAATGCCAACTCCTCAGTGTTTTTTGTGAGAATTAAATAAGCTAATATGTAAACTCCCTCTGTAAATGGTACTGCCTCTCATTAATGGTAGGTTTACCTTACCAGGCTAAAAGCTTATAAGACCAGGCAACATCTTGCTTTGCTTCGTTCATGGGTCCTTCTAGCACAAGTCTGCAAGCAGTCCATCCTCAGTAAAGACAGGGTGAGAAATTGGCTGAATAAGCAACCCAGGCAACCAACATCACCAATGACATGTGATTCTACAGATGATAGGGAGTTGGGTTCATGTTCTCCACATCGGAAGGAGGCTGTTAGAGGAGTCCAACAGTCACCCGAACCTGAGCATTGCAGGGCCAAGATGGGTGGGCTTTAGGCAGAGAATAGGACCATTTGGCAGGCATGCAACTGGCCTCACTCACCTCTGTTGTTACCATTAAAAAAAAAATCCCTCCCCAGTGACATGATTCCTTGGAGTGGGGCGGGGGAAGCTACTCTGGAGAAGCCCCAGAATTTCATAAACAGATCAGAACCCCAATTCCTAGCAAGGAGCACTTTTCCAGACCAGAACTGGGAATTCACCTACTCATGTTCATTTCAACACATCTGAATAACCCAGGGTGCTTAGTTAATGCAGATTCCTACCCCCTCCCCGACCCCAGACTGGCTGAATAAAACTTTAGTGGAGTGGGGCTAGGAACTAAACATTTCAAACAAACCACTTAGGTAATTCTGATTCATTTGGAGAAAGCCAGCCACGATAATCAAATTATAATCCAACCAACACATCCCTAAACATGGGCTTGATCTCCAAACGTTCTACTGAAGAACTATTATATGTCAAACTGGAAAGAGTAAGAGTTTGGGAGTCAAATAGGATTGAGATCCTAACTGAGGTGCTTCACATAACAGCTGTGGGACCCTGGGAAAATTATTTCTCTGGCTCTCAGCTCCCAGTTCTGTAAAGCAGACCAATATACCTCTCAGGGCTCTGGTGTTAATTAAATGAAAATTATGTAAGGTGCCAGTACACAGTAGGTTGAAGCAGAGACTGCTACTGTTCACCAATCCATTTCTTCTTCATTAATATACAGCTAGACTATATCTCCAAGCACCCTGACAGCTAGACATGGCCATGTGACTAGCTGTCACCAAGGGAAGACTGTTAAGTGATGTGTACTTCCACTAGACAAAGGCTTGAGGGACAGATGCATCTCCCTCGTGTTCTTTCATCTTGCACCAACTGGATGTAGGTGACGGCCCTAGGGAAGTGAGGAGCTACAATATGGAAGGAGATACAATATGGAAGGAGCCTGGGTCTCTGAATCACTGGGTAGAGGAAAGCTACCCACCAACCAGAATACCTGCCTTGGACTTTTTTTTTTGCAAATGAGAACTAAGTTCCTATACTTCGGGAATCTATTTTTTACAACTAATGTATAGGTGGTCAGAAGATGTTCATCTTCTTTCTCGGCCTTCAGATAATAATTACACGTTACCCAGAACTGGTTCAAGAGTTTATCTCCACTCGGAATTTCTTCGTAGTAGGCAAATTCTAAAGACGGCCTCTCTGAGATTCCTGTCCCCCCACTCCCCCCCCTTATTCATTCAATTAAACACTAATCTAGAGACTTCTGTGAAGGAATTCTTCAGATATAATTGAAGTTCCAAGTCAACTGACCTCAAAATAAGGAGATTATCTGGGTGGGCCTGATCCAGTCACAGGAGTCCTTTAAAGGACAGATACGGAAGTCAGAGAGATTGGAGTGTGAGAAGACTCCATATGTCCTTGCTGCTTTGGAGATAGAGCACCATTTGAGAAGGAACTGAGGGTGGCCCCTAGCTGGCAGGCAGCAAGAAAACAGAGACCTCAGACCTACAGCCACAAAGAACTGGATTCTGCCAATAACTTGAAAGAGCTTGGAAGCAGATTCTTCCCGGAGGCTGCAGATAAGAGCCCCGTCTAGCCAACGCTTGCTTTCTGGCCTTGTGATACCCTGAGAAAAGAACTTAGCCAAGCCCACCCAGACTTCTGACCTCCAGAACTGTGAATGAATTCAGTTGTGTTGTCTCAAACCACTAAATTTGTGATAATTTGTTACAGCTGCCACAGAAAACCAATACATTTTCTAAATCTGTTTCCTCACCTATGTCTTTAAGAATTCTGTGGGGTGGTGGTAGAGAGTAGGTTAGGTGATATCCAGGCAACCTTTTAGCTTTACATTTGTTCAGTTCCATGTCTCCATTGTATATTAGGGAGCCCCATGGCCCTACGGCACTTGGAATCTGGTGTGAACATGGCACAGTCTGGGTATTAGTTGTAGCTTTATGAGCAGATGATCCACTCCCACTTCACCAGCCCCCAAATCCAAATCTTAAAAGTAGCACTGCTGTCAAAGGAAACAAAGTTGGGCAAAGTGATTCCAAAGCCTACTGTGCTGACCTTCAATCTCCCAGCAGATCTCCAAGCCTGATGAAGGTGGAGGATCCAGCCTTTACCACTGTTCTCCAGCTCTGGGTGTCATGAACGGGGAAGGTGGCTTATTCTGATCACATCTCCTGGAACCCTCCTAGCCTGATGCATATATCTTATTTCCATGTCTCTTACCCTAAAACACCCTCCAAAAGCAGAAAGTGTTCCCGCACATATTATGCCCTTGACCAAGATGAATTTAAGAAGTTTTTTTTGAAGTAAAGGAGTTCAATACATACAAGTATCATCATGAGATACTGAATATACAAACGGACAATGGCCAGACTATATATAAAAATAGAACTCTGGGGAATTCCCTGGCAGTCCTGTGGTTAGGACTCAGCATTCTCACTGCAGGGGCCCTGGGTTCGATCCCTGGTCAGGGAACTAAGATCCCACAAACCGTGTGGTGTGGCAAAAAAAGACCCCAAAAAACAAACAAACAAAGGAACTCTGACACACAACATGCAGCAACCAGACCAGGAACCCAAACAACCCTTGTAGCAAATGACTCAAAATGGCCAGGACTTGATTAATAACTGATAGCTTCCCTAATTTTTGCCCCCACTTCCAATTTAGGACTAACCAGAGAAAGCTAAATAGTCACCTTCACCAATCACACAGGATGCCTGCATCTAGTTAGCCCGTTAGCCTGCAAACAGTTTCCTCACGGCAGCAGCTTCCAATAAGAGCATCACTGAAGTCTTCTCTTTTCTCCACTACAAAGCTTTCCCACTCCTTTGTTTTTTGAGCCTGCCAAGCACTGTTGACGGTGGCTCACTCCCCTGCGATACAGCAAGATCTGGAGAGCCTTTGCTTGTTCTCTTTTAGGTAGTCTTCATTTATGTACTTATTTTTCAAGCAGATTTAGAGCTTTGAGACATAAAGTGACATACTGATTGTTTTTAGTAGTGTTATGTTATTCACACTAATTCCAATAATAAAAGGAAAATTTCACAGTAGGCTACAGGAGTGTTTACTGGAAACTCAGGGTCAAGAGAGCATCTGGGCCACAGGAAGACCTAGAACCATAGTCTGGAAAAGCCATCAGAGCTCTCTATCTTGCATCTTATCTCAGAAAGTTTCCGCTACCTTATCTTGTTGCAAACAGAAATCTCTGCTTTTCTGGCCCACAGGGCAGAAAACGTGACCATGAACAGGGCCTGTGTTTAATGGTTCTTGTCCAGCCAAGGGGGAGTTATCTGCAGAGAGAACTCCCCTCCCCTCCCCTCCCCTCCCTCCTCCTCTTTTTTCTCTTCTCTTTTCTCTGTCTCGGTCCTAATTGCAAGCTCCAGGGTAAGGGACACAGACCAGGCCACTGGGTCTAGGGCCATCTTAGAACAGTTCACCAACTATTATAATTCTATATTCTAGGATAAAATAATTCATCCTAGAATAGTCCCCAACCCCGAACCCAGGTGGTCAGTGGGTGGTCTTGTTTATGACCACTGCAATCAGGAATCCATCACTGTAACTGTTTGAGGGGAAGCGGGGGATGGGGACAGTTCCCAGAGAAAATGTACAGGGGCAGACAACCCAGTAGGGGTTCACTCCATTCCTGATGGCACAGGGAGAGAGTAGTTATGTGGTGCTAGATTCTGTGCCTCCCAGTATCACTAACTGACATGGTCTAGTCACTGATTTTCCTTGGGAAGAGATTCATCCATCCATTTAACAGACAGCAAGTGCACATATCCCAGCATTACGCTAGGTGCTAGGTGTACAATGGTGAAAAAACCCATCATCTCTGCCCTCATGGAGAGGAGGATATCACCACATAAATGGAAAATTAAATACGGTGAAGAGTATTATGCTCAAATTATAACCCAAATCTGATCCGGGTGGGGCTGAGGAGGGAGCTGTTTCAAGAAATGCTTTCTTAAAGAATATGATATCTGGGGCTTCCCTGGTGGTGCAGTGGTTGAGAGTCTGCCTGCCGATGCAGGGGACATGGGTTCGTGCCCCGGTCCGGGAAGATCCCACATGCCGTGGAGCGGCTGGGCCCATGAGCCATGGCTGCTGAGCCTGCGCGTCCGGAGTCTGTGCTCTGCAACAGGAGAGGCCACAACAGTGAGAGGCCCACATACCGCAAAAAAAAAAAAAAAAAAGAATATGATATCTGAAAGGAAATCTTGAAAATTAGGGAGGTTGGTAGAAATAAAAGAAGGATGAATGTTCCAGGCAGAAGCAAGTTTCACTGTCAAGGAAGGGCATTTAGGAACACTGAAAGTAGTAATAGTAAGGCTGACACGAGGAGTGTTCGGGTGAGAGCACTGGGGAGGTAGACTAGAGAGGGGGTCAGAGACCAAGTCTAAAGGTGAAACCATGACCCTCAGATTGGGACTTGAAGCCACACTGCCGGGACTCAAACCTGGCCAAAACCCAGACTGGGACTTGAAGCCACATGCTGGGACTCAAACCTGGCCAAAACCCACAGTCTTCCAACTGATACTGCACACCCGGTTTCAGGACTTAATGAAGCTCAGGTTCCTGATGTCTCATTGCAGAAAGAATTCAGTGAGAGACAAAGTGATAGGTAAGAAGCAGATTTATTTAGAGAGAAACATACTCCACAGACAGAGTGTGGGTCATCTCAGAATGTGAGAAAGGCACGAGGGTAAGGAGATGTCAGTTTTTATACAAGTGGGTTATTTCCCAGGCTAATGAGTGGGAGGAGTATTCCAGCTATTTCAGGAAGGGGCGGGGATTTCCAGGAATTGGGCCAGGGCTCACTTTTTGATCCTTATGGTCGGCCTTGGAACTGTCATGGCGCCTGTGGGTGTGTCATTTAGCTTGCTGATGTGAGCATATACTGAAGCTCAAGTTCTAGTGGAAAAAGTCGACTTGT
Organism: Grampus griseus; assembly: GCF_964374135.1. Classification (NCBI taxonomy): domain Eukaryota; kingdom Metazoa; phylum Chordata; class Mammalia; order Artiodactyla; family Delphinidae; genus Grampus; species Grampus griseus. Next base: position 63,081,339 of record NC_139019.1, read on the forward strand.
CTGCCATCTTGGACCCATTTGGTTCTAATCAGTTTATGTCATGTCCTCAGGCTATGTTATTCTTTCAAAAGTTGTGCCCTGCCTCCTTCCCTCCTGTTTCAAAGGGACTTGAATGCCATAAATATATGACGAAGGCAATGGGCCCCCTTACACAGGAGTGACCTAGATTACTAGATTTACATTCCTGAAAGGTCACCACGGCTGGTAAAGGATTAGGTGTACCTGAAAATGGAGAGAGCCAGGTGGGCAACTTGTGCAGTAACCTTGGGGTTCTAAGGTGAACTAAGACAGAAGGCAAACTGATTCAAGAGATGTTACCACATGGATCAAGAAAAGGCCATGTAGTGGATGAGGTGGTGGGGGGAAGATATATAAATAAAGTTATTACTTGAAATAATGGAGGAAAGTTTGAGAGAGATTGATTCTATCACCATTTATTCGGCAGGATCACAGGCTGAATCATGAGCCTTCCTGCAACCTAATCTAAAGTTTGTTCAGTTCAGAGATTCTATCTGAGCAAGGAGGAGCTAATGAGTCAGTCACCTGTCAATGTGGTCTTGTGAGCTTTCTTGTCTCCAAGAGACAAAAAAGGAAGAGAAGAACACTTTAGGATTATAATTATGAAAATTCATTTAAATATACTGAAAAACCAAAGTGGTGGGGTAGAGGGGAGAACTGAAAATCTGATTTCATCTCAACCACCAAGTAGATTTGGGACAGAAACAACCAATTAGGCAGAAATCCAATTTGGATTACAAAAAGCTAGTTCATCAGTAAGATCAGTACTGACTGTAAAAATCAGAAGCAAATGAAGAGTCAATTAAGCACAAAAGCTTCGCTGTGATAATATGCAAAGAGATCCAAGCTGTACTAACTGTAAGTTTCCTGCCAAAGAGAAATATCATCTTCCCTGGTGGCAAAAGTGAGAATTTCATGACATCAGCCAGATAACCACAAAAGAACGTATCTTATAATACAAAATGCCTCTATGCCATCATGAGACTATGCTCTCCCCACTCAACTAACCAACATTCATCAGTTACTGAGGTATGTATTTAACGAACACATCCCATTTTACAGCCACACTCTTTCTGAGCTGACAGGTTGGATAGAGAGATACCTAAAACACAAGCTCTCCAACATACATTTTTTCCTTCTATGTTGTGAGATATTAAAACACTGTTTTACACACATCACCCTTCCTATATTAAAAACAAGTTATCCACTGCCTTTTCTGTCCAAATAAAATTTATAAATTTTAATCTGGCTATGAAAATTTTAATTAAAACTTAAAATTTTTAATTTGGTTTCAAAATAACTATATATTCATTATAGAAATTTTCGAAGAAGAAAATTAAAATCACCCTAATTCCAATACCCAGAACCAATCACTTCTGTAATTTAAGACACATTGACATCATGTATGACAGGAGAAAAAAGTAAATTATAAGAATTTTTAAAAATATCCTTATTCCCCATTATAGTAGGTTGTATTATTGTTCAAAATATCAGCTGCCCCACCCTGGGGGAGGGTAATACTTCCCTGCCTCATTGCATCAGCCTTGGCTATGACTTGAGGCACCCCTTCTTGTGGGAAGATTAGATATCCCCACCCTGTGGATCTCAAGAGTAGCCATAGGACTTGCTTTGATCAATGCAGTGATAACAGAAGTGATGTGTACCAGAGGAAGAAGCTTTGGGAGTCACCATGTGATTCTGCCATGTTCTCTCTTTCTTCCATGAGACCAGTGTAGGGGAGGAAAAATAATTTTCCCTTTACTCTTCTAAGTTCTTAGCTGAGACCTCTGTAATAAAACAGTTAACAAAAGACAAAGACATTTATTAGCATGCATACCTCATGTATACATGAGAGATACCCAAGGGAAAAATGGCTCCCCAAAGTGGCTTAGAACTCACTTAAATACCATCTTAATAGGGAAAGAAGAAAGAGGATGTAGGCCTTTTAGGGGAGAGTAATGATTTTTAGGAAAGATGAATGGACCTTTAGAAGAACAGATGGGAGTTTATGTTGAAGTCTGTCTGGGTGTGGTGTCAACTTCTAGTCTCCTCTGGTTGATGAAATTCCCAGGGAAGGGATCTATGACTACTGAGCTTCTTTTGGAGGATCTGTCTGTAGGCAGGCAAGGGGCATTCAGAGAAAGCTTCTCCCTACTTGCTATAGCTCAAAACAATCAGTATGCCAAAGTGGCATATTCTGTGGTGGCACGTTTTGCTACCCTTCATTCTATACCACATGTATACATGGGAGATATACTGGAAAAATTAGTAGTTCTCAGAAGTAGCTTAGAACTCAGGCTTATATACCATCTTTAGCTAAAGACAAGGGAAAAGTATGGGAGAAGCCAAGTATGAGGAGGTGACCAGGAAAAGCATGGTAAACTAGAGTAAGTTTTATTATGCAGATTTAAGTCAATGTCTTCTCCATTGATAAGGGTCCAAAGTTGTCCCCAGGTATTAATGTTTGTCCTTACCGGTAGAGAGGGGAGGAAGGATGCTTTTCTAAATTTATGTTCTGCTCTTAGGCAAATGGGGGAGGGCAAAAAAGTTTTCTTGTATCTTCTCAATTGTGTTCAGCTCAGAAGAATTCTTCTTACAAAGTAGCATATTTTGGAGTGGCAAATTCACCCACCTTCATCAGCAATGTCCCAAATAGGGGCTGCTGTATCAGCCTGGCTCTCAGAGTGAAGAGAACTTGGAGCAGAGCTGCAGACAGCCCACAACTGAAATGTCATGTGAGCGAGAACTGAACTTTAGTCATTGTAAACCGCTGAGAATTTTAGACTTGCTTGTTACCACAGCATATCTTAGCCTATACTGACTGACACACCCAAAGTATCAACTAAATTTTTCTTATGTCTGAAGACCGCTTTTATGCATTGAAAGAGTTTCAACTTACATTTTATATAAATTATATGTATTTTTAAAATAATTTTTAAGCCTTTAAACTCATGTCATTTTATTTACAAATTGATTAATTTTGTGTTAATATTATTAGTCAATTTTGTTTTTGATTAATGTCTCCTTGGCTTATAAATGTGATACATACACCCAAATGTTTATCACGTTTTAAAAATTAAGTCTTAGAAATTTCAAAGTACAATCTAATTTTAATACATTTGATTTTCTCAAGCCCTTCAAAACCCCAATAAAGATGATTCACATTAGTACAGACAAAACTCTCTAAACAGTTAAAACACATGACACCTAAAAAGTTTAACCTTATGAACTTAATAAACTATAATAACTTAAACATTGGCTTTAAACTTAACTACCTGTATCTTCTTTTGAATTTTTATTAATATTATAAGTCTAATTCATCAGAGTCTCTTCACTCACTTTCTCACCTTAAAAGGCAGAAAAACGCATAACATACTATAATGATTACAAACCTTATTTCTAGATAATACTCATTGCTAGACATAACTTAGCTTGTCATCAGAGCGTCTTTAAAATTATTCTTGTCTTCTGGTAATAACAAGATATTCCAGACCTTTATATTTCCTGCCCTAACATGTGCAGTGTGCTTCTCTTCAGGGAGCCCTGCACCCTTCCTTGGTTTTCTGTCTGTAATGTAGATAGGATGGATCTGCAAAGCAGTCCCTGGAGTCCACAAAAGAAAAGCCAGAAATTCACGGTAGCCTTTGGCCTGACACTGAGATGCTGAACCAAAATCCCAGGTGTTTATGACACTGAGGTTCACTGTGCTACTCAAATGCAAGTCCTTACTGATATAATCCTTATGCAAATAGAAAAACCAAGAGAAAGCTCTATATGCTAAAAGGAAAAACTGATCTACAAAGGAAACCTTGGGAGGTGGAGAATGGTAAAGAGAAAAGGAGATGGGAAAGATGGGTGAGGTGAGGTGAGATTTGGCAACCTCTGTAAAAACAACTGCATTTAGTAAGGATTTTAAGAAAAGTTCGCCTTTTTCCTTCACGTGTAAAATGAGAATTAGAACAGTAACTTCCACAGGATCATTGTGAGAATTGTACCAGGCATACATCAAGTGCTCAGTGAATAAGAGCTATCATTATTATTTCAAGCTGGGGTTCCAGAACAGAATTCAAGTGGGGAACATTAAGAACACCCTAAGAAATCCAGAAGTCCATTCTCTCTCTCTGCCCCACTCCTTCTCTCTTTCACAACTACCCCTCTACACATCCATTTTAATCCTAGATCTTCCTGCAAATTGGCTTTCTCCCTGTGTTCTAACTAGTCACTAGCAACATCTTTTAAGTTTCCCAACTCCTTGTTTCAAGTCCAAATTTCCAGAGAGGCTGATTGCCCAACTTAAATGGGAAGTCCATTCCTCAATCAATTAACTGTAGCTATGACAATTATGTGGAAAGAAAATAGCTGCTCCTGCTACAGGCATGAGAACAGTTCCCAAAATGTGGAGAGGGAAACACAGGGCGGAGGTGCTGCTATGAAGACAAAACAGTGTGAACACTTTGGGTGCATTTTCTCTGAGCGCGCAAGCATGCATGTGTGTTCTAACCAAGTCCCTCTCCTTGACCAAATAGTCAGGCTCCTCTGAGCTCTCTTCTTGACTAGACCTCAACCTTAGTCTTCCACATCCAGCCTGTCCTTGCCAGGTGGCACAGCCTAGTCTTAGCAAAACTCCCCACCCTTGATATCTGACCAAGTTCTTCATCCCCTCTACCTTTGATGTATAAGTCCTTGTGTTACCCAAAAACTGGGTTCGCCTCTTCATGGGTGTTGAGCCAAAAGACACAACCAAGCCAAAGATTGAGAGAAGGAAGGATTGATTATTACTTGCAGCCAGTAAGGAGAACACCAGGGATCTTTCTCAAAGCAGTGTCTCCCTGAATAGCAAACTTGGGGAAGCTTTAAGCTAAGGGTTCCTGCATATTCATGAAAGGGCTTGTGTGGTATATGCATATTCATTAAGGGGTGTGAGCAGAGAATTCAGCATAGACTTGGGACAAACGTTGACAAGAGTCCAGGCCCTAGTTGACAGAAGTCATGAGGGTCAGAAAATGTCAACATTATCATCCCTCAGGTTCCAGTTAATCTGATGGTTGAGGACTCCAGGGGTTTGAATTCTGCAAAACAACTCAAGAACGTGCTTCAGGGTAATCTTTACCTTTCAAACAGAACTGGTAGTCTTTACAACTGATATATTGTCTCTGATAAAGTTAGGTTATCTCCTTGTCCTGGTAGTAACTGTTTTTACCTTCTTTTTTTCCCTTAATATCACTGACTACTGAGACCTATCCCTCTGCAAGGGCAAGCACTGTGGCCAGGCTTAGATCACAAAACGGCTGAGGCCTAAAATGGCTTCTTATGTTAATAAAGCTAAGTCTGGTTCTTCCTCTGGGGGCCCCCTACCCTACCTGCTTACACTTGGCCTACCTTTAGCAAGAATCTCTCCACCCCCTGAGGTCTCCTCTTATAATTTTCCATCTACTGGACCCCCTCCCTCTGCTTGTTGGTTATCAATCCCCACTGTCCTTGTATTGAGTTAGCCTGATCTCTCTGCCCTATTGCAAAACTCCTATTGAATGGACTTGAATAAAGTCTTACTGTGTTGTTGTTGTTGTCATTGTTTTTTGTTTTTTGGTTTTTTTTTTGGCCACACCATGGGGCATGCAGGATCTTAGTTCCCCGACCAGGAATTGAATCCAGGCTCCCGCAGTGAAAGCACCGAGTCCTAACAACTGGACTGCCAAGGAATTCCCAAGTATTACTGTTTTAACAAGTATGAGAATAATTTTCTCTTTAAGAGTTCACACAGGCAGGATTTGGATCACACTGTATATATGGTTTTCTAAATTACTTTTCATTTAACAACACACTGAAACACATTCAATGAAATATTTTTTCAACAACACTATTTTTTTAACTACTCATCATTTCTAAGATGCCACAAATAAAGTGTAGCCTCAAGGTCAAGATAAAGCCTCTTATTATGACCTCAAAGATTTAAGGAGGTGCGTCTCAAATCCTCCTGGCTAGTGCGTCTCCTAATCTCAGCTAGATAAAAGGGCTTCTGTAAGAATAAGGGTATTGTCACACAGCACTCTGACCTGTAGCCCAAAGTAGAGGGGAGTGTATCTGGAAAAGATTGGTGGGGATGGTTTTACCTAACATAGTGAATCCCAGTAAGAGTCACACAATGTTTTTAAGAGAATTGAACTAACAAAAGCACCACCAGCTTGTACCAATAGGGACAGGGACAGAGACGGTTCAAACTGAAGCCACTGGGCTCCCAACCACTTACGGGCAGGAAGCAGGCTGAGCAAACTATTCAGCTACAAATCAGGCCTTTTTTTTTTTTTTTTTGCGTTATGTGGGCCTCTCACTGTTGTGGCCTCTCCCATTGCGGAGCACAGGCTCCGGACGTGCAGGCTCAGCGGCCATGGCTCACAGGGCCAGCCGCTCTGCGGCATGTGGGATCTTCCCGGACCAGGGCACGAACCCGCGTCCCCTGCATCGGCAGGCGGACTCTCAACCACTGCACCACCAGGGAAGCCCCAGGCCTTTTTTTAAGTAAAAAGAAGGATGACCCAGAAGGTGGGGCTTAGAACTAAGTCAGGTCCTGTTGTGGATGATGCTTCCAGGGGTGGTTCCTTGGATGTCGTTCTGTGGGTGCAGAGACTGGAAAACTAAAAAGACAAGTTTTTTTGTTTATTTATTTATTTATTTATTGGCCACATTGGGTCTCCGTTGCTGCGCGCGGGCTTTCTCTAGTTGAGGCGAGTGGGGGCTGCTCTTTGTTGCGGTGTGTGGGCTTCTCATTGCAGTGGCTTCTCTTGTTACGGAGCACGGGCTCTAGGTGCTCAGGCTTCAGTAGTTGTGGCACACGGGCTCAGTAGTTGTGGCTCATGGGCTCTAGAGCGCAGGCTCAGTAGTTGTGGCACGCAGGCTTAGTTGCTCCACAGCACGTGGGATCTTCCCGGGCCAGGGATCAAACCCGTGTCCCCTGCATTGGCAGGCAGATTCTTAACCACTGCACCACCAGGGAAGTCCCAAAAGACAAGTTATTTGCCTCCCGTGATCTTAAGGGCAATGTGAACAGGGACATGATAAATACAATAGACAATTCCTTTCAAAAGGTGGGGATGAGTGTACGTAAAAACCAGTAAAATCTGAACAAGGTTTGTAATTTAGTTGACAGTTAATACTGCCAGGTGCTGGTAGGTCAAGTAAGATGAGGACAATGGATTCAGCAATATGAAGGTTACCAATGACTTTGAAAAGCACTTTCTGAAAAAGGTATGTGTGAAAGCTTTACTGCAGGAGGTTCAATTCAAGAGTGAATAGAAGAAATGACAGAAGCATAGTTTTTGGATCTTCCTGAGTTCCTACACAAAAACAGTGCGAGAGGGTAACACAACCGAAAACACTTACAACAAAAAGCGGTGAACCTCAAAACACAAACGCCAGAAGACCTGAGCAATGTCAGCATTTATGTGGGAAGAAGTGGTAGAGGGTGGGGATTGGCAAATTCATAGAGGTAGAAAGTAGGATGGTGGGTGGTGGCTGCCAGGGGCTGGCGAGAGGGGAACGGAGAGTTGCTGTTCAATGGGTAGAGAGTTAGGCCTTTGCCAGAGGAAAAGAATCCTGGAGATTGGCCGCACAACAATGTAGATGTATGCCAACTCAAGGTTGGCACCTGCCACCTGCCTCTACAAGGATTAAATCACAAGCTGCTGGGACCGCTGACCTTCAACACCCCCTGAAAGGAGTTCAGGGTGGAGATCAGGAGTGAGGCACTCTGTGCTCCGGGAAAAACTGGCAGAACAGGCCTTCAGATAGTTAGATATTTGCAGGAGAAGATTATGAGCCCAATTCTTGCACCTCCTCATATCTAGAAAAGCACTAAAATCTTTCATGGTGACGCCTGCTCCTAATACACTGACATTCCCCCCCAACCCCCCGCCGCCACCTCTTCGGAACAGTTCCTCGGAGCTATCTGAAATGCTGTCTCTTGGGCTATAGTCCCCATTTTGCTCCAAATAAAACATAACTCACAACTCTCACGTTGTGCTTTTTTTTTTTCCAGTCGACATGTATTTAACACTGCTGACTGCACACTAAAAAACAGTTAAGATAGTAAGTTTTATATTATGCGACACATACTATTAAAAAATCAGGATACTAACCTCACATACAAATGAGAATTGGAAGTATCAAGATTAAATCCCATACAAAGATATTTTAATAAAAACAAAAGGATCATTCAATACGGCTAAAGAAAATTTAAAAGGCCTATGTAAATGAAAGATACAATCATACATCAGAAGACTTAATGTTGTTATCATGTCAATTCTTCCTGAATTGATCTAATGACTCAATGCCATCCCAAATCAAGGGAACTGGCAACTTAATTCCAAACTTCAGAGGGAAATGCAAAGGGCCTAGAATAGCCAGATCTTGAAAAAGAAGAACCATGTTGGAGAACTCACACTACCTTGTTTAAAGACTTACTCTAATTCTCATATTTAAGACAGAGTGCCGTTATCGTAAAAATAAGAAAAAGGAAGCAGGCTGCAGGGGCTTTCAGAGAGAAAGAAGGCAAAAAGCCTGGGTTTTCCTGTTTGAATTTTCATTCTCTAGAACCAGAACAGACTCTATGAAGCTTAAGAGAGAGCGAATTAACACCTGAAGACATCTTTGGAAAACAGTACCTGGAAGACTTTAATTACAAATGCATTCAACAGAAGGGAGAAAAAAACAACAGTTTTCAATTTTATTAAAGTTAACAAGTTTTGAGTATTCTACCTAGGAAAAGACTGGTCAACTTCGGCTGCTTCATAGAAAAATTAGCATCCAAGATAACAAACATAAATCCATAGTTGCCTTTGTGACTTAAAGGAAAAACAATAACTATTTTAAAAGTTACCAAAACTCCAACCATATCTGAGAGCATTATAAATTTCAAACAGTAGATTTACCACACATATTACATTTTCAAATTCTAACATAGCAAAACATAACCACATAATTTGGCTACATCTAATTATTTCAGAAAAGTTTAAAAAAAAGTAACAAAGTTATGACTATAAAACTTTTGTAGTTTTTTTTTTGCAAAGTAAAAAAACCTTAAATCTTTAATAAAGGAAAACAAAACAATCCTTAAATTTCTTATAAATAGCTCTCAAGACATATATTACCCATCTGCTACAAGCTTTCTTTACCTGAGAGAATTTCCCAGGATCCTTCACCACAAAGGATTACCTACCTTAAAGAATTCTTCTAAAAAAAAAAAAGAATTCTTCCAACATTTTACTCACATAAATATGATTAAACACCTATAGAAGTGGATGTAGACAAATGCATTCTTAATCCACCCTTCCCCAAGTAAGGTTTGCTGAAAGGATTTTGCTTTTAAAAAAAGAACACCTCTTTGGTAAAAGCCAAATATTTCCTCCTTTCAAAATGAACGCCTCTGCAAATGATTTACTGAGGAAGGGTGAAAAAAAGAAAAAAGAGCGAGAGGTCTTTAGAATGGCTAGCATCAATTCAAAAGATCTGTGTCCTGTGAAGCAGGTCTAACATTAGAGAACGCATTTCTGCCTAAAATGCAAAACTGGATTAAAATATCTGAGGCTTTACAAGTATATTAAAGATGGCAGGAAACACAGTTAAGAACAAGGCCAAAGGGATTTAGTAAATTAAGGAGAATACCCTATAGAGAATTTCATGAATCCAGGGGCATTGGCACTGTACCTGATTAAGGAGGGCCCAGCGTGCTCTCTGGACACGTGGGGTCTTGGCCCAAGGTCACAACCTTCTTAGTTATAACTAAAACCGCCTTTCACTTCCAAGAGGGGTAGGACATGAATACATACCAAGACGAGATGCTCGTTAGAAAGGCAGTCAAAGGAGAAAAAAGGCCTAGGCAGCTTAAATGCACACAGGCTCTGGAATTCCCTTTGCAGGGTAACAGGAAGCACCAATGGTAGTAAACTTCTGGCCAAAATTAAGCACATAATCTTAAAAAGGCAGAAGGTGACAATTTGGGGGGGAATTAGCACTGCACAGAGGTCACCCATAATGAAGGCACCGCTGAGCAACTGGAAATAAACAATGGGGTGTGGGAGCCCCTCTGTTAGCCATTCTGATGGGCACCAGAACCCGAAATCCCCAATAACCCCACCCTCCATCAGTCCACATGCACATGGCCCATCTACTCTACAAAGGAGCTCCAAAGACCTCTGGAACAATTCTTTCAAGCCATTTCCCAAGAAACTGTGAGAACAAAAAAACCAACTAACCAGTATTAAAAAATTCAACCCAGTGAGGACAAAGTAGGGTTTCCAAAAGCCTTTGACAAAAAAGTCTCTGGTCTTCAGTCAGGTGACACATCTAGACATACACTGCAACACTCCCAGAAGAATCCCCTCCCCTACTTAAGTGTCTGTACTCATGAAAATGAGAGGGGAAAAAATTTCCTCATCGGATGAACGGCACAGAGGAAGCATACACAGTTGTAAAATATCTTCGGCTTTCATCACTAAAGGAGTCTGACCAGCAGCTTCTGGGAATGCACTTTTTAAATCATGTATAAAAAGTTGTAGGAAGCAGAAGTCTATTATTTTAAAAAGATTATCAGTGAATTTATCAAATGAACATCATCCTTAAGAGCAACTCAGAGCAATTGGCACAATGTTTCCAGTTTCTTAAAACACAATAGCACAAAAATGTAGGTTTTTTTAAACCCATGAATGTTGACTTATCACCTGAGTATTGTTTATTACAATTAATAATCATTAAAGTCAACTTATTTATATGCCCTCTGTCCTCAGAGAACACCTACATCTCTTGATCATTCAGATAAGCTTGCTTAAATTTTCAGTTGAGAATAAAATCAGAGTGACTGTAACTCTCCTTCTTGTGTCATACCAACCTTCAGAAAGGAACATTATTAGTCTTAAGCAGCTGGAAAATGGGGGTTGGCTGTAGGAGAATTTGGGCGGCTAAGGAAGGAAGCTCCGAGGGCCTGGCCACTGGCAATGTCCTTTCCTCTGTGTCTCCCTGAGCTTCCTTCGGCACAGGAAGGGCCCAACGAAGGCCCGCTAAGGAACACAGGGCCTGGTCAGCTTGACCTTGACCTGCCAGAAGGGCCAGTTCTAAAGTCACAGGGCTGGATGCCAGACCCCACTAGACCCCAGCAGGGAGAAGACACAACGAAACCAGTCACAGACGGCACCCCAGCTCCTGAGCTGCCTCTCCTTTCGGCTTACCCAGAGCCCGTGTCACTGCACCGGCCGCTGCGGTGGCCTCTGCCAGGATGCTGCGACACACACAACCCCACTCCCTCCACCTGTCCGACCCACAGAGCTCACGCTCCCACTGGCTTAACCTCCGGCTACGCATAGCGGCCATTCATTTTGTGCCTACAGAAGATCTCTGGACCACCGAGCTCAAAGAGCTCCTGGTCTGAAAACAACTTGATAAAGTTTACAAAACAAGGCTCTCACACACACACAATGAGCGAACCTCCAACACCGTAAATAAGTTCCTGGAGGAATTCATCCATTGTTTGAGCCCCGCCCCCCAATTTTCTTCAAAGGAGGGCAAAGCAGTGAGTGGAAATGAAGAACTAGACTAATTTCCCAGGCCGGCATTTGGCACACTGGAGGCCAGCTTAGGTGGGACCCAATGCATACAGCAGGGCACAAAAAGTACAGGCCAAATCTTTTCATCCTCAGACCCTCTCTGCCCGGGTGCTGAGAGGATTCTTTCCATCCCGCATGAAATACTAAGAGGAGGGTGCCCACCGTCCTCCACCAGGGTCTCTGATGGACTTTCCACTGCGTAAACTCTTCCCTGGCTGAGAGTATCAGCACTGAAAATGGACGTCTTCTTGGGCAGCTGCCTAGAGTCATATCTTTCTTCAGTATCACCTTAAAAGTATGTATTCTGGAAATTTCTGCGGCTTTTGCTTATGGCTTAAATACCTCCCCCCCACCCACCCTTTCTTCTAAGTATATTTGGTCACTTCTACAACTTGTATAACTGGAGGCCTTACCTGGTCAGCCCTGTTTGAGGTGTTGCCTGTGGTCCTCACCTCAGCAAATCCACCCCCAAAATCATAATGGACATTAACGGTGTGGTCACATTACAGGTCTGGAAAACAAAAGTCCTTTTGCTTTTACAATTTCGAAGGCCTCAAGTGGAAGAGAAAACTGGCTGACTTTAGTAATGGAAAGAGGGGCGCAGCAGGCTTCAGTCAAGAAGCAACTGCCCAGGTAAGGTCCTAAAGTATCATGAATATCAATCCACAAACAAGAAAGAACTATAGCAAAGAAAACAACACGAATATTGTTCTCTAATCAGTGAGTAACACCACGTGTACGAGTCATAGTATTGCAGTAACTCAGATCAGGTAGTGATAACCTGGTGGGGGATCACAGGGGTGGTGATGACAAATTGTGCTTTTTCACATTACAACAAAGATGTTGAACCCAGAAAGGATGAGGGGAGCCCTGGGAAGGGCAAGGACAGAGTGAAGTCTGTGATTCCCAGCATCACAACTTCAAAGGGAAACGTTTGGGGGCTGGGAGGAAACAGCACAAGGGTGGAGTTAAAAGCAGATGCTTCCTCTTGTAGCCAATAAATAGCAGGGAACCAGGAGCAGGGGTCCCGCAGGCCGAGGTGTGGGAGAGGGGTCTGCGTTCTGTCAGGAGCTTAGGGCCCCAGATTCTGTCATGTCTTTCTATTTCAAGGATAGGAATAATAGGCCACACAAGGTAAGCTTTTCTCCCTGTGATAAAATGTCATGTCCCAAACTCTGTTTTGGTAAAAACATGCAGAAGGAAAATACTTGCCTAACTACTATCCCAGTTTTTAGGTGTAAGACACATACAAAATATATCACTCAGGATCCACTCGGGTGAAAATTTCAATTTTCGGGGGACAAACTGGTAGCTTCTTTTCAAATTTCAGAATTAAAAAAGATAAGCAGGTGATTTTTTTTTCCCCCTGTTAAGTTTTTTTAGACCCACTCAAGCCAGCCAGGGGGAATGCCAGCTTGTCACAAAGTACCAGTCACTGCTCAGACTCCTGGTACGTTTGTTCAAAGGACGTCACTTCCAGCCTGCAGAACCTAGGAGATTGCTCCGATCCTCACACGGAGAAGTGCGGAGAGGGTCGACAGAGGGGAGCGACCAGCGTTCCCAGGTATAACAGCACACATATCCAACAGGAAGCCATCTTGACCCAGAAGATGGACCAGCTCCCGCTGAAGAAGGTTTCAATGTTGGCACTTTCATAGCTGCGGAAACAAGAGACCCAGCTGTGATCAGTGCAGGGTGAGAACAGGTGGTGAGAAGGTCTCTTCCACCAAGTCTTGTCTCTCCCTGCTTCCACCACCTCCAGCCTTTCTTTTTTTCCCTGGCAACTCAATTCAGGTGTAATTCACACCCACTTAAAGTACACGATTTTCATTATATTCATAGACTTGTGTAACGTCACCACAATCAATTTTAGAACATTCTCATCCCCCCAGAAAGAAACCCTGCGCCCTTCAGCGGCCCTCTCATTTCCCTCCTCCTGCCAGCCCCTGCCATGCATTCATCCACTTTCTGTCCGTATGGCTTTGCCTATTCCGGACATGTCACCATGCATGGAATCATGTGGCCTCTTGTGACTGGCTTTTTTCGCTCAGCATACTGTTTTCAGGGTGTATCCATGTTGTAGTATGTAACAGTACTTTATTCCTTTCTGTTGCTGAGGAATATTCCATTGCGTGGATATAGCACCTTTTGTTTATCCATGTGTCAGCTGATGGACATTTGGTTGTTTCCACTTTTCGGCTATTATGAATGAGGCTATTATGAACATTTGTGTACAAGTTTTTACATGGACATATGTGGTTCTTTTTTCTCTTAGTTATATAACTAGGAGTGGAATTGCTGCATCATATAATAACTCTGTGTTCAACATTTTTGAGGAACTATTTTCCAAAGTGGCTGCACCATTTTACCTACCAGGAGTGAGAGGGGGTTCCAGTTTCTCCACATCCTTGACATGTTATTTTCTGCCTCCATCCTTTCTTAAACTTCCGAAGCCAAAATTTTCCAGGAATTCTCCAGGTATCACCGGGAATCATTAGAGGCTCTAACACCCTCTTCTCCCTCAGGATGTTGGGGCAGAATCTCCTCAGGGAAGCCTTCCCCATCACTCTGTTTGAAACCGCTGCCCCCAGCATCCCCCACCCCACTGGGTACTCCTCATTCCTCTTCTTCATTTTTCTCCCCAGTAGTCATCACTGTTTGACACGCTGTATTTGATGTGGATCATCGTCCATCTCCCCTATTAGAATATAGTCCCTACCACCCACAGCAGTGTGGCATGAAGGAGCCACTCACATGTTTGTTGTACAATGAGTCTTAATGTCTATCCTAAGTTATTCTAATGTCTATGTTAGGTATATCCTCAGGCACAACAAATTATGATGCAACAGAAACTTTGGATCGGTCAAAGAAATCTCCAAAAGGAATCAAAAAGAATCTCCATGTAGTGACAGGGAAAGTCAGGCCCATCATGTATTGTCCATCACGTAAGTTAAAAAACAACCCTCAAGGGGGAGAATATGTGTAATCACGTTTATGTTTTAAAAATTATGTAGGCTAGGGCTTCCCTGGTGGCGCAGTGGTTGAGAGTCCGCCTGCCGATGCAGGGGACACGGGTTCGTGCCCCAGTCTGGGAAGATCCCACATGCCGCAGAGCGGCTGGGCCCGTGAGCCATGGCCGCTGAGCCTGCGCATACGGAGCCTGTGCTCCGCAACGGGAGAGGCCACAACAGTGAGAGGCCCGCATACCACACACACACACAAAAAAATTATATAGGCTTATAAATGCAGAGAAAAGGAATGAAAGGATACATACCATATAGTTAGCAGTGGTTATGGGGTGGGGGGGGGGTCCGTTGTTACTTTTCACATTTTCACCTCTTTTTTTTTTTTTGGCTATGCCACGCTGGCAAACCCGCGCCCCCTGCTGTGGAAGCAGGGAGTCTTAACTACTGGACCACCAGGGAAGTCCATATGTTACTTTTTTTTAAGAAGATGTTTCAAACTTTTGTAATGAAAGTGTAAAAAAAAAAAAAGACAAAGTACAAAGTAGAAAAAAAGAGTATCTTCTCTTTCTTAAAGGCAGAATTCCATGTTCTTCCTCCTCACTGTTACTATGTTCTCAAGACTGCCCACGTGCCATTAACCTCCCATTTTCTTAAAGCTGCAGTAAGTATCACCAACTGCCAGGCTTAAAAGCATGCCAACAGAGGGACTTCCCTGGTGGTCCAGTGGTTAAGACTCCACGCTCCCAATGCAGGGGGCCCGGGTTTGATCCCTGGTCAGGGAACAAAATCCCGCATGCTGCAACGGAAAGATCCCTCAACTAAGACCTGGCACAACCAAATAAATAAATAAATATTGTTTTAAAAAGCATGCTGGGCTTCCCTGGTGGCGCAGTGGTTGGGAGCCCGCCTGCCGATGCAGGGGACGCGGGTTCGTGCCCCAGTCCGGGAGGATCCTACGTGCCGTGGGGCGGCTGGGCCCGTGAGCCATGGCCGCTGAGCCTGCGCATCTGGAGCCTGTGCTCTGCAACGGGAGGGGCCACAGCAGTGAGAGGCCCGCCTACCGCAAAACAAAACAAACAAACAAAAAAAAGCATGCTGACAGACTGTCAGGAACGCGGACTGTTTCTGTGAAGATGAGTATAGCAGCACTTGGAGAAGAAGTTAGTTGACTCCAAGAGATCTGATCTTCGGGCTGTAAAGAATAGGATGTTTTTAACAAACAACCCAATCCAAAAATGGGCAGAAGACCTAAATAGACATTTCTCCAAAGAAGATATACAGACTGCCAACAAACACATGAAAGAATGCTCAACATCATTAATCATTAGGGAAATGCAAATCAAAATTACAATGAGATATCATCTCACACCAGTCAGAATGGCCATCATCAAAAAATCTAGAAACAATAAATGCTGGAGAGGGTGTGGAGAAAAGGGAACACTCTTGCACTGCTGGTGGGAATGTGAATTGGTACAGTCACTATGGAGAACAGGATGGAGGTTCCTTAGAAAACTACAAATAGAACTACCATACGACCTAGCAATCCCACTACTGGGCATATACCCTGAGAAAACCATAATTCAAAAAGAGTCATGTACCAAAATGTTCATTGCAGCTCTATTTACAATAGCCAGGAGATGGAAACAACCTAAGTGTCCATCATCGGATGAATGCATAAAGAAGATGTGGCACATATATACAATGGAATATTACTCAGCCATAAAAAGAAATGAAATTGAGCTATTTGTAATGAGGTGGATGGACCCAGAGTCTGTCATACAGAGTGAAGTAAGTCAGAAAGAGAAAGACAAATACCGTATGCTAACACATATATATGGAATTTAAGGAAAAAAAAAATGTCAAGAAGAACCTAGGGGTAAGACAGGAATAAAGACACAGACCTACTAGAGAATGGACTTGAGGATACGGGGAGGGGGAAGGGTAAGCTGGGACGAAGTGAGAGAGTGGCATGGACATATATACACTACCAAACATAAAATGGATAGCTAGTGGGAAGCAGCAGCATAGCACAGGGAGATCAGCTCGGTGCTTTGTGACCACCTAGAGGGGTGGGATAGGGAGGGTGGCAGGGAGGGAGACGCAAGAGGGAAGAGATATGGGAACATATGTATATGTATAACTGATTCACTTTGTTATAAAGCAGAAACTAACACACCATTATAAAGCAATTATATTCCAATAAAGATGTAAAAAAAAAAAAGAATAGGATGTTTTTAAAAGACTTTTTTTTTTAACAATTTCTAAAACATCTAAGACAACGGGGCCACTCACTTGAACCAGTTGGTGACGGTCATCATCACATAGAGGGAAGCCAAGAAGAATACGAAGTGGAAATAGGCGTAGCTGTAGACAGTGCTTCTCTTCTCATCATAAATGACCCTCGGGCCCTCTTTCACATTCTGCTGCTCTTCTGTGTCTGTGAACCCAAAGCGGGCACAAGCCCAGTGAGTGAACACACGCATGTTGACCATTTTCGCAAAGCCACACTCGCTAGTTTCCATCCCAGGGGCTGTTGAGTAGAAAAGCTGTCAAAAATCATTTGTACCCTCAGGCAATTTCATCTGTGCCATAAGCCCCAAACGCCGACCTCACCCCAAAACCTTCTATAACAGGATGAGTTACCTAATGTCGGTCACGTTTATTTTAACAGAAGAGAGCCCTTAAACACACGAAACGTATTATAAGCTCAGAAGAAAATGAGAGGGCAGAGCAAGAGTTCTCAAGCCCCTGGGATGCTCTAATTCAAGAAGAAAAGTAAGCTGAACGAAAGAAAATTTCCAAATTATCATTCCTTTAAAAAATGCACCTCCCGCTCCTTGAAATCTCACTGGGTAATGTAACTTATAGAAACATGACCCAAAATATAGACTGTTCTTCGCTTGCCAGAATATCAACACAAACGAATCCCAGCAACCCTTTGGGAAGAATGCGTAAAGTGTAACACATAACAATAAACCAGCTCTGGAATAAAAATGTCCTCTTACCACTCAAGTTATTTGTGCCTGAATCCCAAATGCCTACAGACTAGAGCTACAGGTCTGCAGGGCCGCACGGAGCGCAGAAGGAAAGCTGTCTACTTACCCTCTCCACCAGAGCCGAAGCAAAAACAACACCGGGCTACCTGCGAGGGCAAAACCAACGGTCAGGCGGCTTGCTTTCTGCTTTTCTATCTCTACATTGGTTAAGAACTAAAGGCCACCTATGTGCCAAACCTCCTCCATCTGAACTATATCCCAAGCCCCGAACTGCACGCTTCACTCCTTCGAAAGGTTCTGATCACATGTGTTCTTCCAAGACGCTCTGGGGGCTAGTGACAGGAAATAAGGACATGGAGGTGAGCCACCCAGATCCCGTTCCAAGGTGCTCCCTTAGTGCTTGCTCAGCTACTGCGAGGCTCTAGAAGGCAGCTCCAGGCTTTGCCCCACCCTCGAGGGAGCCTATCCTGGGCAACCCACACAGAATGACGGCTCACGGCAGGGCGGTAAAGGCGCAGCCACTGACCCCTGGGGGACAGCTCTGATGGGTCGTGTATCTGCTCCGAATGCCCGGGGGGTGAGCAGTGGCTCTGTCCAGCCTGCAGTGCCCTTCAACCTCACCCTCTGCCCCATGCTGCCCCCTTCCCTCCTTCCACATGTGTTGATCCCTAATAAACATCCGCATATCAGGCTCTGCCTTGGTGGCTGCTTCTGGAAAACTCAACCTGGAACACAAAGTGAATGAGACAAGGTCGCCACACTCATGGCGCTCACTCCTGGTGCTTTGCTCTACTTGCTACTTGATGAGATCCTCTTCAGCGCCTGGGGCTGGGATCATTATCCTGTTTACACGTGAGGAAACTGGGGTCCCGCAGGCTGAATAACTGGTCTGAAGTCACAAAATTAGGTGACAGACCTGGGAGAGGAACGCAGTGAACCCCAATAGGCAGCACATGGTATCTAGGAGATGGTGGGGCTGACAGACTCAGAAAGGGTAAAACAACTAAGGGATCTGGGGCCAGGAGGCCTGCCCACATTTCCTATGAAAATCGGGCTCTGAGCTGGCTGCCTCATGGAGGCAGGGGTGCTGGGGACAGCGATGGATGGGATGCTTTCCTTTAACAGTCCTTGGTTCCTTCCAAATGTCATGCCATGTTTCTGACCTACTCAAAACAATAAACAATTTAAAAAAAAAATCAGGTTACGAAAAATTACTCTATGATTCCAGAAGTACTCTGGTAAACAGAATAAGAAATGCTACACACGCCAAGACAGTCTGCGAAGTGCTGGGTCCTCAGCACCTTCCGGCTGACAACAGTTTCACGACAAAGAACAGAGAGCCAGGGGCAAGGACGTGGGAGCTTGAGCCTTCGTCCCATTTATACATCTCAAAGCCAAGCCCTTTTTCCTTCGTGCATCAAGGAAACTTGTCATAGAGGGATTGGCTCTGACAGAATCTTGGATCAAGTGATACCGTCTAAGATCCACTAATTCATTCAATGGGGCCAAGACATCGTATGCTGGGGTCCCAGTTCTTTTGAAGCTTAAGTTACAAGAAATGACTAACTCTCTCTTTCAAAGGTATATCCTGTGAAATGTGAGGGAAGGAGTTAGCAAACCAACTTCCATCCTGTGTGCTCTCCAGTTCAGAGGGAAACGCTGGGGCTCTTTCCTTGGAATGCGAAGAAAAACATCCTCTCTTAAATCTAACCCGGAGACTTGCTGTTCTTTGCACTTTAACTGTGTACACAATGGGGATATTGAAGCCAGAGCGGTCCAACCTCAGCAGGGGGTGACCCAGTCAGTGGTGTGAACGACCACTTGCCTTCTAGAGGCCATTCTCTTCTGGAGAATAGGCAGTAACCCATTCAAACTCAGCACAGTTTTCTCCTTCTTCAAGAGACAGAAAGAGCTGGTGAATGATACTGGCAGACTGACAACCCCTCATAATGGTCCACTATCTCCAGGTCAGGTGCAGGGAGGACCATCCCCAGAGACCCACTGCAGAACAAAGTGCGCATATCTGGACAGACGCCAGGGCTCTTCCTCCATGCAGCCGGGGTTGAACGCCAGGCAGAATCAGCAGAGAGCGGCTGAATCTCGGGCAGTGGTGGTTAGGAACACAGCATAGACCCTGGAACCAGAGGGCACGGTTTACACGCTGGCAAATCAAAAGTTTCAAGGACTTAACTTTTCTGTTTTTCCCCCTTCTGTGAAATGGAGATAAAACCCTCCTTGGGTTTCTTTGAAGATTAAATGATGTCACAGATGTAGCACTTAGAACACAGCTAGTCTTAGCCATCATCAGAACCTCCTGTTCGTTCCATTCTTGGGGTCAGGGCTGAGTCTCTTCCTGGCTGCCTCCATCTGATCAGACCTTTTGTGACCTTGGTGGATGTTCCACTGAGGGCCCCAGAAAAAAGACGTTTGCACAAGAAAGAAAATGACATTCTGCTGACCGACAGGCAAATGCTGACCAGCCTGGTTCTTCGGACGCCGACTGTTCACCATTCTTCGCCCCATGGGATGGCCCGCCTGCTGGCGCTGCTGCAGTTAACAAGCTCACGTACAGACAGTGCCCAGCAGGGCGGCACAGAGCGCAGGCGCGTTCCTCCCCTCTCCTTCCCACAGCTACCCTATGACCTCATGGCCGTGCTGTGTACGGAGAGCGCAGACAGGTAAAGATGAGGGGGATGGGCTAGAAGTTAAGACAACCCGCACACATTCTGTTACAACAGAGGAAACGAGCAAAGAGCAGCCCAACGAGCTACCCAGGCCTCTGGTGGGAGTGGGGCGGCCGAATGCCACACCAGAGGCCAAATTTGTTGGAGGAAGATCAAGGATTTATTTTAATCCTGTAGTATATTCAGGACATTTCTTTTCCTGGACGAAAATTGTATTCCTTCCTGAGGAGAAAAATGGGATCGTGGAATACAGACCACTAAGGATGCAAATAAACACATAAAAAGCCTTCTGAAAAATGGGTCTTCTGAGATGAAGCAGGGCCAGAAAAGGAAATAAGCTTACTTCCAGGTCAGGAGCTGCGTACCGCCCCTGCAGAGCATCCGAACTTGATCTGGTCGTCGATGTCAAACTAAGAGATAAACAAAAAAGGTCAGTAAGGCCTATTAACGTGTTATATCACATAGAAGGAGGGCAGAGTCTCCTGGCGGAGGCTCCAGTGAGAGGCTCACTCTAACCTACAGTCCTGCTTGAATACAAGTTGTCTATTTTAACAACCCACTTTATTCCAAAATTGCCTGACCTGTTCGATGGCTGATGTTTTTTTCCCATGTTGCATGAGATCATCTTATGCAAAGAGAAGTTTATAGGTTAAAAAAGATAAAAGTCGTTTTTTGATCCTATTATCTTGTTTTTCACTATTGGTTTCCGCTTCTCCTCCCTCAAATGCCAATAATTTTCAGATTTCATTTTTATCTTTCCCGTCCCTTTGACTAGTCTCACTTAGAAGGGATCAAAAGCAATGAAAGAAGCCAGAAATGGCAACAAAATGCAAAGGCACGAAAAGCAAAGGTCATCACTATTTTCTGTGATAATCAGCCTTTGGCAGAGCAAGGTTTTCTGTTTGGAAATTCAGCACAGAGTAGTTATCAGTGTGATTAAAAAACATTCTTCCTGCCACTCTCCCCATGCCTAGAGAGGTAAAATGTTATAAAATCTGGCTTATAGGGGTAAAAAAAAAAAAAAAAAAAAAAGTATTTATTTTTCCTGGGGGAAAAAAAGGACCATTTTAAGCAAATAGAAAAATATTCAATATATATGAATAATCTTTACAGATTGATTTAGCAAATATTTACCGAAGGTGTGCCATGTGCCAGGCCCTGTTCTAAGCACTGGGGACTCGGTGAAACACACAACAATCCCTGCCCTCCTGCAGCAAATGCGCTAGCCTGGGGGCGGAGGGGCTAGTGGAGAGGCAGGAATTAGCAGACCCATTTCAACCGAATAAACTGCAAGACGCAGCACTACCTTCTCTGCTCATTCTCATCCTCTCTCCCAAGGAGAGAAGAGATCAGTGAGATGCAAATAAACAATAAAAAGTTTTCCTCATAAAAAGGTCCTCTGGGATCCAAGAGCATTGCTTCTTTTGTGGTCCACTCAAGTCCAATGGCATCACTTTCACGTCTGCTTTGAACAGATGGATGTTAATGGAGGCCCGCTCCACTCCCACTTCCTGACTTTGAACCTGGTCTGAGGAAGGATAGAAACAATTCCCAATGGCTGTGCACCCAAGAAACACATACACCTTGCTCCTGCACTCAAGGCATGCTCCATTTTGTGCATATGAATTATGATTTAACACAGTATATCGTTTCCATGGAGGAAAATGTAACTTAACTTTAGGAAGAGATCAATATCTGGAATTTTCATCTGAAAGATGATATTTATTCTTTAAAAAAGTTCAAATAAATATTCCATTTCATAAATTCTTGGGAATAAAATGGTTTCAGAAAAGCAAAGCTTTTGATCCTGGCACCTCTGCCACTTTGCTTCCATCATCAGAGAGCACTTTAAAAGGGGAAGCTTTTGTTCTTCTAAAAATACCTATAATCAGTTCATCATTAGTGACATGTGACTTCTATAAGTAGATGTTACCATAAAATAAGGTCTTTATTCAATCATGGCCTTTACCCACAAAACACTCTTCTTAAAATTACTGAGAAAATATTGTTTTTACAAACTCTTTAAAAGCCTAGGAAATTCTTATTGTCTGCACTCTGGCTATTACTAAGACCCATCTGGTCGGCACAAGACAACAATTCCCGGATTATCCATAACCTCTTCCCTTCCAGGGCTAAGGCCTGAGTGACTTTAACCCAGTACTTCCTGTGGGGGTGGGAGGAGCCTGACAGCATTTGGTTGGGACAATGCTTCAGTGGACAGAGAAGGTCTAATCACCTTATTTGTTTACTATCTCGAGCACTCTCTCACCAAAAGCCAGGGGCATCTTGCAGTTGTTGTGACAACCAAAAAAGAAAAACGCCTCCCTGCTACCCCCAACCCCTCCCAACCTCTGTCATGCCCAGAATCTCTTCCATATTGGAAGAATGATTTGCAATGCAGGTGCCCCTCCACATCTGCTTCAGCGGTTCGGGAACTGGCCAAACTCCACTAGGTCACAGAAAATCTCTAGACAACGCGTCCAGACTTTCCTATCGGAGACCACAGATTCTGCCCCCGACAAACTTACAGGGCCCTTGAGAGATTCCGTGACTGTTCTCAGACTTGGTATAATCAAGTTCAGTTATGTTCCCAGTGGAAACCACAGATGGTGAAAAGGGGTCCTCAACATGTTCCTGATGCAGAGACATGAAAACTTCTAGCTGGCAGGTTAGGCAGTAACAGGATTCCCAAAAGGTACTCCCCCCACCCCCTTCTTAAATAAAAGCAGTAGGTCCAGAACACACCAAAAGAATAGATAACCCTCCTTGATTTGCCAACTTTTCTCCATTTAAACCAATCTCTCCAGTGCCATCTTACCAATCTTGCACCTATTTCCATATGGTCTGCTATAGTGCTGTGAAATGTCCCATTTGGAACTAGCAAGTTGTTTGACCTTTACTAAAGATTCTTAGTTTTTCCAATTTTGTTCTCAAATTCCTAAGACAGCTGAAAAAAGAGTTATTTTTTTCTCTTAAGCATAGCTAAAACTGAAATAGCCGGGGAACATTTTACAGCACAAATGCCTCCTAATAATGCAATTATGCAAGTCATCCAGCTGATTGTTCCACCTAAGTGAAGGACCTTACTCCAAGTCTTCCCAGGGCGTGGGTGGGGGGTGGGGGGGGTGTGGAGAATGACTATGAACCTGTCTCTCCCAATACGCCAGCAAAGGAGATGTAAGGAAAGGTTTCCTGAACTGGGGGAGAAATATAGGAGCAGTCTCCACATCTCAATTTTCCTTATGTGTACAACGAGGGAATTGAACTTTTCTTTTGTTGGGGGGGTGGGGGTGGGGTGCACAGCTTGTGGGATCTTAACTTCCCAACCAGGGATGAAACCCGGGCTGTCGGCAATGAAAGGACAGAGTCCTAACCACTGGACCGTCAGAGAATTCCCAAGAGGGAATTGAACTTGATCGACTCCATGATCCTGTCTCATCTGACAGTTTGTGAACTTGAATCCAACAGAATAACAATTTCAATCAAAATCTAGAGACCAAGGAGGGACTTAAGGAATAGCTGGGGGAGGCCAGGGCCTATGACAGCAAGGATCCAGGCCTAAGGGGGTACAGGGGCACCCGCTTATAGAAAGAGCCATCAGGGGACTCCTGACGGGGTCCGGGCTGTGACATTTCTTTACAGCATAATGCCTGGGTACAGTAGAAGAGGCTTTGGGAGAAAGGGCAGCCTCAGTTGGAAAGCTGGCGAGTGAGTTTTGGCTGAGCCCTTCTTCCAAGCTAAGACAGCCAAGAGTAAAACATCCTCATAGTGAGTGCCCAGAAGCAGGACTTGGGACAGAGAGCCAGAAAGTGAGACTGGAGGCCATCATGAGAGCCTCCTAAAGAAGTGTCTGAGAGAGAGAGAGTGTGTCGGGGGTGAGGAGACTCCAGTTGGATGAGAACATAGCACAGCGAGCCTCTAAGATCTTACCAAAACAAGTTAACCCCAATCCCAAGCAATCCTGGACTTCCATTGAAAACAGGTGATTTCTTCTCCCTTCAACGCACACACCACCCAATCTTCTGGCTTTCTACAGAGTCTATGGAGAATTCTAGATATTCCTGCAATCATCTTCAAATGACAGTTTTCGCCCAGGCAGCGCAGCCTCCTTCTGTAGTATCTTCCAATCTCTCAATCCTCTGAGTCTAGGAAAGTCAAGATTTGAAACACTCCTAATTGGGTCACCTCTCACACCTCCCTGTTCAAGGCCCTCCTAGGCTGAACTCAGTACCCCTTGAGCTCCAAGATGCTTGGTATAAAGTTCTCAAAGCCCATTCCTCCTGGAGCTGTGGTGGGTAATCAGAGCAAACATCAGTCACTCAGACACCCTCACCCCACCCTGTGCAGCACTTCACTGACCCCTGAGGAATCACCTGGCATCACCAGGCAGTGTGTCCGCGCCATGTGTTACACCAATACCCTGGAGCTGCCTGGCTACTCCTCATCTCCACTCGGTGTGGCTGCTGTTTTCTGTCTCCTCGTTCCTTTGCACACTATGGTTTTGCAGTTTGATTACCAGCATTCAAAAACGTTTGTTGGGCTTCCCTGGTGGCGCAGTGGTTGGGAGTCCACCTGCCGATGCAGGGGACACGGGTTCGCGCCCCAGTCTGGGAAGATCCCACATGCCGCGGAGCGGCTGGGCCCGTGAGCCATGGCCACTGAGCCTGCGCATCCGGAGCCTGTGCTCCGCAGCGGGAGAGGCCACAACAGTGAGAGGCCCGCATACCGCAAAAAAAAAAAAAAAAAAAAAAGTTTGTTACTGGCATTTAGACAGATGTTAAGTAGCAGCTGTCAGCTTTGAAATTTGTTATCTTTTGGGAATATCAGATTAGACCTTACCAACCTCCACTAAAGTGCCTCTAAATTCCAAAAGGAGCAATGTTTCATTCATCATTTCTCACTCAAGGGTGGCAGTGAAAATCTAACAGGGTGGAAATTCCACACCACAAACCAACACCGCTGGTGGCAGTTCCATCAGCACATTAAATAGCATTTTTGCCATCTTTTCCATTGATGGGCTTATAGCAAATCTATGCCCTATTTTTATCTAAGGGCACAAACATTTTTTATCATGCAGGATTAGGCATTCAGCAACTCAAAAAACACATGATTTTATTGTATCCAATATCTTTACAGCCTTTTTTTTTCTGATAGCACAAACAAAAGAAACACTAGCTCATTGTAAAAAAAAAAAAAAAAAAATTTTTTTTTTTTTTTTAGAAAAAAACAGAAAAAAGTTATCCCTAATACCACCACTCTTACAAGCTTGGTTTATCTCCTTCCAGGAGTTTTTCTACATGTGTAAATACAACTATATTTTATTTTAAAATGGAATATTCTACACTTATAGTATAGTAACCTACTTTCTCCTCACTGGATTTACCAATATTTTTTTACATACCAATGCAGAAAAAAATGTGAGTGACAAATTGCAAAATTAGCCATGTTGCTGACACTTCTCCCCAAAGCCCAACAATAACAGACTCAGGAAGGAAAAACTTAAGAAAGGAAGGGCTGAGAATCAGCATTAAAATGTGGGTGGCCTTTATGGCTTTCCTGAAAACATTCATTGATGAGGGCCCGAATCAGTGAACAAGTATGGAATTAATAACGGTGCAAGGCCAGAAACCGGTCACCACAGTCCCTTCTGCTGCATCATGGAAAGGCTGTCACCACATCACAGACAGGCTGAGAGCTTGCACGCGTTTGAAAGCTTGATGCATGACTGTGAACACGTACTTTATAAAACTCAGTTCTCTTGTCTACGTCTGTCATCTGTCTATGTCTGTTGGTCTCTCTCTATGGCATTAGGGGGTGTTAGAAGCTCTAAGAGAAAAAGCCAACATGCTCAGAGAGACATTCTATTTATACAAGCTATCACCACCAGGATAGTACAGTTTTGGCCAGAGGAAGATTACCATGTGCCTGTGACTAGCTGAAATTTTTAGACACTGAAATATAACAAACGAGGGACTTCCCTGGTGGTCCGGTGAGTAAGACTCCATGCTCTCAATGCAGGGAGCCCAGGTTCGATCCCTGGTTGGGGAACTAGATCCCGCATGCATGCCACAACTAAGAGCCCACATGCCGCAATGAAGATCCCGTGTGCCGCAACTAAGACCCGGCATAACCAAAATAAATAAATAAATAAATATACATATATATATATATTTTTTAATAAAAATAAAGAAGAAATATAACAAACGAAATGTAAAACACAGGAGTAAAACCTAAACATGAAAGGGTTACTGTCAAAGGGAAGCTTGATCATCAGTGAAATATGTACCTGAAGTAAGAAACTTATCATTCCTACCCTTTACTTTTCTCCTTCTCGTATCTTCTACAGATTTTGAAGGTGGAATAAACCTCACCCCAAGCATCTGCAACACAGCCTGTTTATGTATCACACTTACTTTTGGAAGAATGACTTTGCCTCCTTAATAGCAATGTGGGTTTTAGCATAAAAGAAAAGGGATGTTTCCCGTCTTTCCTGGACCAAGCACAAAATGACTGTGCATGGAGTACTTTGTACTCTTTCCATCAACAAGAGAACAAACGATATTTCCGCTGGAGTAGAAAGTTGCCAAAACATTCTGGCACATTCCACCTCTTCCTCACTTTGTGCCCCCTTACCCTCCAAAAATGCTTTAGCAAGTAGTACTCAACCGTCTGTTAAAGCATTGCAACGTACCATATATATTTATTTTATTTACCACATAGAAATACAAGTTAGGCAAATGAAGTCCAAACACCTAGATTTCATGCTGTAATACCACCTTTTTACTTCAGGCTACATTTTCCCTCTTCCTCAGATGGTATTTGTTTGGCTGCCTCACACTGCTAAAATGTATTTAAATTCTCCTCTTTTACTTTTAAAGTCTGCAAAGATGGCCTTAGGTAACTCCTGAAACTTACCAGGAATACAAGATGCACGCACACAACAGAGTGGTACCCAGTCCAGCAACCAAGTTTTTGTCTCTGTACAGGTCCTGACCAAAGTCAGGCACGCAGATGGTGACATTCTTCCCATGTTGATCTAGAACTTGTGAAGAAAAGGGAGAGGAATCAGAGCCACATTAGAAAAGCCCGCTGTTACTCAGGGATGCATTCACTTTGAGAAAATTCATGCAGTGCAGAACAGTGAGACTCAGCACTGGAAGCTTCTCCTCTACTGTCCCACTCGACTCAGACTAGATTGTTACTACTGTGAAGCACCCTCTGCCACCTAGGAAGCCTCTCGGAGCAAGACCCTCGGGTTCCAGTTTAGTGCTAAAGGGATCTTCAGTCCCAGGACTTGCTAAGAGTCGTGCTATTTTTCAGTACTATTGAAACGATAGTAAAGAGTAAACTTAGGTCATTTTTCAGTTGATTGGGCAGTTGATTGGCAGGTAGCGTGCAGCTAACTGAGAGCATCCTCCATGTCTATCCTCCCTGGAGGAGTGTCAAGACTATTACATCAAACAGGAACCTGCAGGAACTGCTATCTGGCCGACAGTCTCCACCCAGATGAGAAGTCATTTTACTGTTGGTAATAGGACAGTCATGACATCTTACGGCTGCAACCTGGGAACCTCCTCAAGTGGTCTAGAGCTTTAAAAAATTGTGAGAGGCTACATAACAAAGATTTGTATCATATTACCATCACTAGTCGTTTACTTTTTATCTATCACAGAGTCTTCAATTTTGAACACCCAAGCTGGGTCTGTTTGCCAACTCTGCCCAAAAATAAGGAACATAAACATAAAATAACAGGCTAGAAACCATTTTACAAACATGCACATTCTAAGAGTTTAAAGTTGGACTAAAATTATTGCTGGTGCTCCCACTTGAAACTGTAAACTGTGTGTGCTGTGGTTTAAGGAATCTTTATTCTTAGGCCAATGAAAATTTTCTTTACAAAACTGACCAAAATATGAACTTTGCTATTTAAGTAGCACCACCCAAAATTAAAAATAAAAGTTTTTTTCTGTATTTAAGTGATACCTGCCATTAAAAAGAAAAATGTTGTAACCAAAAACCCCATTAAGTTAAAAACAGAGATTAATACATAAATAGTCAAAACACTCATAAAAGTCTTAAATAGAGTAGACTTAAATAAACTTAGAGTCAAGAGAGATTTAAAAAAAATATATCCAGGATAGACTATACTTAATATAAGATGTACAATTATATTTGCATTGTACTATAAATAGCTATAAAGGCAAGACCCATATGTAGTACATGTATATGCTAAAAGTTTCAAATTATCTTTGCATTTGCTTTCTAAATTTAAAAAAGGAAAACAACTTCAATTTTCTATTCTAGAGAAAAGAGAGTACATGTATTTCACCTGATGTATATAAGATAAAATGTACCCAAACATTCTCACATGTATATGAGTATACATTTATATACACATTTACATATCACAAAAGTCATAAAGATGATGAAATATAATGAGTTTGGAAATCAACACAAGAAAATCTGGTCCTTTACTGGGAAAGCTTATAATATAATAGTGCTTTTATAGTTCTCAAATATTCATTGCAACCACTCTACAAGAATAATAGGGCACCCTTTATATAGCACCTACTACATGCCAGGAACTGTACTTATACTTACATACACACACATACTCATTGAAATCTTAAAAACCACCCTATAAAAGAAGAATTTTATTTAATTATCTTCTTAAAATAATAATTAAAATTCTTATTTTAGGGGCTTCCCTGGTGGCACAATGGTTAAGAATCCACCTGCTAATGCAGGGGACACAGGATCGAGCCCCGGTCCGGGAGGATCCCACATATCACGGAGCAACTAAGTCCGTGCGCCACAACTACTGAGCCTGTGCTCTAGAGCCCACGAGCCACAACTACTGAGCCTGAGCACCACAACTACTGAAGCCCGCGCGCCTAGAGCCCGTGCTCCGCAACAAGAGAAGCCACCACAGTGAGAAGCCCACGCACCACAAGAAAGAGCAGCCCCTGCTCCTGCAACTAGAGAAAGCCCCACATGCAGCAACAAAGACCAGATGCAACCAAAAAAAAAAAAAAAAAATCTTATTTTAAAGGCGAGATATCTAGGGAGAGAAAAGTGACTTCATACAAGTTACTTAAGTGGCAGAACAACTCCCATGCTCTTTCTACTCTCTGTTACAGTCAGAGAAATGATCACCTAAAGAAAATTAATAACCATCTAAAAATAATAATAAAAAAATAGAGCAAAAAATTTTTTCTTGAACATTTGAGTATTTCTGAGCAGGAAAATGCAGATTAGGCCTCAAAGCAAACTCAACAGCCCTCCTTAGTTCACGTCTTTCCTGAACAGCAGGAAGACTCAGGAGAAGGAAGTTTCATGTTCATATCCCATGTTGAGGACCTCATTTAATGAAGAAGTCTAGATCATCTCTCTATTTTGATGTGTCGTATCCCTGATACTTAAACGATAGCTCACAGAGACATAGTGCTCACTCCACAAATGACAACATTCATCCTGCAAGCACAGGCTCCCTAACAAGCTGGCTTACCTACTTCTACAGGTTTGCTGGACAGAGCTGAGAACGTGAGATACGTGACGTAGCAGCTGATGAGACCCGACTGCAGTAACCCAGAGTGCGGCTGTCCTGGAGAATGAGAAGAGACAGTGTTTTAAATCAATGATGAGAAAGCATATGTGCCTTAAAAAAACAGGTCTCCCCCAAATGATATCCCTCCAACTTGGAGCCCCACCCTTCAGGGTAAGAAGAGGTACGTAATGTGTTTCTCAGATGACACCAAAACATTTGGGGAGGGGGCGGGGCGGGGAGTGATACACTGAACCTAACTGCTGTTTTAGAGATGACAAGTTCTACGGAGTTCTCTCCCAACACCCTATTTTGATAATAACTACAGCTGTACTGAAACATATTGCCTGGTCTCCGTGAGGTTCATAACATTAGTTCTTAAATCACAAAACCTCCAAAGAAAATTTACTGTCGTTATTTGTGAGATCACATAGTTTAGTGGGGTAAATAAATGATGGATTTTATAGGGAGGGCCTGGATTCCAGATGGGGAGAAAGCTCGTATCTGTCAATGGACAAAAAATCCTTTGGGAATACCAGAGCTGGTCCAAACCAAAGAATAAGGCTATGGGACTGAGCATTCACTGGGAAAAGGGTTTCAATGTTACAATATTTAAATTAAACTGTTCGGATGGTTGAGAGTAACCAAGATGTGATAAAAGGGATTTATCCTTTTTTTGGTGAAATTTTCAACCACCTGCAGACATAAAAGGATTTAGTTTCACCCAGTCTTCCATTTGATTAAATTTATTCCCAGAGTTATAATTATTAAATTATAATGACCCATAAAGGTAAAAAATAGGCCCTTTCATAATGTTGCTCTTTGGCATGGGAATAAGACTCACCTTAACAATTAATGGCATTAAACCAAATATTTCAAAATATTATAACTATTTCAAAAAGTAGGATTTAACCCAAAGCACATTTTAATCTGAATACTAATGCTTTAGGAAATTGTTAATTGATCAATTAAAGGAACTGGTGGAGTAATAACCATCTCAATTTCAATAATGAACTTCCATCATCTCTTCCTTTTAGCTTTGAAACAACCATGAGCAAGATCAGGCTCACAGGTTTCTGTTGGCTTCGCAGAGGAAGGATTGGGGTGTGAGAACGGTTAGCTCCCGGAGCTAGCTGCTGGCAGAGCCAGGATCGGATTTCCTGCTTCCTGACTCTGGGACCACGCTGTCCTCAATTTGTGGTCCACAGGGGTCTTAAGTGAAAGATGAGCCCCAGAACAGCTCCTTCCGTAGCCCTCTCACTCATTCAAGTTTTACACAGAGATCACAGGGAAGAGCTAAATATCCAGTAAAGGTGTTTTCCATTGAAAGGCTCCTTGTAGTGCATTATGTAATGGCAACATCTATCTCCTTATTTATTGGCTTCATTACACTCAAATCTTGGACACAAGGCATGCGTGACTATCACATTCGCCCCAGTGTGGGGCATGAAGGGGACACTGGGGTCCCACCTTTCCTATTGCTGATCCACCCATGGTAAATTAAGGAATGACCATAATTTCCAAAAAGGGAGGGGTGTTGCTCAAAGACATTTATAATATGAATAAGAATGGAAAAAAAAACTGTGCTTACGATCTTGGACACAGGGTGAGATGGCTACCACTGAAATAAGCAGACACAGGCCTCCGTTTACCCCCAGAAGAATTTTATTTTCCAGGCAACCATCTTTCTGTGTATAAAACACTGCCATCAAAATCAAGCCTCCCGTGGCGATGGAGTACATGATGAGAGTCACCAGGGACAGAGAGGCGTACCACAGCTTGTTGCTAGCTGTGCCGGCGGTCCTGTTTCTCCAGGAAGTGGAGAAGAGGAAGGGGAGAGAAGACAGGTCAATTGATTCTCCGACAGCATCTATCATCCCTCAGGCATTATTCACTAATGCTATCAGGCCCCAGCCCATAGTAATGAGTTATCCAAAGGCCTATCATTTTACCCACTAGAAGCTAGAAGGTACAGGTAAATATGCAAAAAGTTCTTGGCTCAAGGATAGAATTTTTTCTAAACACTGATAAAATTCCATCTTTGACTCAAGTGTATTCATCAGCTAAAATGAATACACCACAGACTTTATTCTAGTTTCCCCGTTCTGGATGTCAATTACCCTGGGACAGGTTTTGGCAGTATTAAAAAGTGGCTCTTTGCTGGAGTTGGAGTTTTCCCCATAAACACAGAGCCTGGAGGTGCCAGTCTCTTAGCCAAGTGCTGCCAGCAGCTCCTGCTGACACTCATCTTCCCTTTAGGGAGACAGAAGCAAATGAACTTCACCCGGAGAAAGACTGGCTGACCTCAGTTCTTCTGTCTCTGCACTGAAAAGGAGAATCTGTACTAGTTCTGCTTCTCCCAAACAATGCCAGGTATGGTTAAGAAGTTTGACATTAGAAAAAGTGAAGACAGGAATTCCCTGGTGGTCCAGTGGTTAGGACTCAGTGCTCTCACTGCCAGGGGTCCAGGTTCAATTCCTGGTTGGGGAATTAAGATCCCGCAAGCCACGCAGCACGGCAAAAAAAAAAGGGGGGGGGGTGGAGAATAAAATCAGCCGGGAAAAGAGTAAAGAGTAGAAATTTTAATGGGATTTACAATAAAGAATCTAAAAGAGGAGGTTAATGTGCTCTCTGATTTATGTAAACATTAATAAAGGGATGGGAGAAATAAGTAGTGATTTAACAATCTACAGAAACTGTTCAGAACAAAGAAAAGAGGGCTTATTGATGCTAAATGAAGAGGACAGAACAACAGGGGGATGGACTGAATCACTGTCATCTGCCTTAGGATTCAATGGCCCTTTGTAACCACACTCTCACAAACCTTCACAGAGAGCAACATACTCACTATCTTCACAAAGCTGGAGAGTGTTCAAGCAACCCAGCTAAAATGTTTCAATTATGAAGTTACTGCAGCCCGGAGACAAAGAAAACAGGGAGGAAAGGCCAAAATGACAATGACCATCATATTCCTGAAACGGAGCCAGGTGCTCCGATGACCACAGTTATTCTAACAGGGAAGGCACACAAAGCAAATGAAGAGAAGATGAAACTAGAGAAAGGAAGGAGCCAAATGGTAATCGACGACAGGGAGAGAAAATGGATTAAGTAGAAAAAGGTGAACACTGCTGACCAGTGTGTAGGTGGGGTCCAGCTGTTTCCTCACTAGTCTTTTGGGCTATGTTATTACTATAAGAAGGACTTCCTTAACAGTTAATTTATGCTTAGATTCCCAAGGTTAAATCTTCAACCCTAACCTCTCCTCTCAACTCCAGGCTCCTATTATCCAACTGTTAATGTCTTCGCTTGGAGGTCTAATCTGCATGTCAAACTTGGCAGGTCCAGATTAACTTCCCAATATTCAAACCTCCATCCCCAAACATGCTCTTCTGTGATCTTCCCAACCTCAGAACATGGCAATTCCATTCTTCCCATTAGGGGTGGGGGTGGGGGTGGGGGGAGATTAAAGAACTGCAGTTGCTCTTGACTGCTGTCTTTTTCTCTCCCTGCTCCTCTCCTCTCCCCACCACCATGCCATCCCCAGCAGCAAATTCCACTGCTTCCAACTTCAGACTATATCAGAATCTGACTGCTGCTACCATGTGGTTTGCACTCTTCCCTCACCACTGGGGTCCAGCCACAGTGGATGTCCCTGTGCCCCTGAAAGAAGCCAGCACGATCCTGCCTTAGGCTCTCCCCAACTTCCTTCGTCTCCCTCACACCTCGTCATGAAAGCCTTTCCCTGCTCTGCTCACCCCAACTCCCACACCCTTTCTTTTTCTCCAGAGCACTTTTCACCATTAAACCTAGTACGTATTTGCTTGATTATAAGTTGATTATCTATCGCCCCTCTCCCCAGGAGAATGTAAGCTCCACAGAGCAGGACACGGTTGCATTCACTGCTGCTCTCCTACTGTCGAGTGCCCGGGAAATAATAGGTGCTTAATGAATATTGGTGCAAGGACTGCCAACTGTCAGAGGATAACTGGAGGCAGCAATGGTGGCAGAGTGGCTGTGATTCCTGCTGCTCCAGACTCAGTTGGTCCTCCCAATGACATCTGCTATAGACACCCCAAATAAGTGCTGTGACTTATTATCTTTATACTCTTGGTGCCCGGCACACAGTTAATAGTCCAAAAATTTTGAATCAGTGCTCAATAAGAAGCCCTTGGATGGAGATTAGAAAAAGACCGGGCAGTGGGGAGGAGTGTATGGACACAGAAGCAAGCAGGTTATCAGGTTAGGAAAGATGTCTGGGCTCAGGCTTCGGGTGAGGGTTAGGAGTAAACAAAACCCAACAACAACATTAATTTAAAATCCATAAAATCTAATAAATAAATAAATAAAATCTAGAAAATGGGTCTTTATTAGAAACACCTAAATAGGGCTTCCCTGGTGGCGCAGTAGTTAAGAATCTGCCTGCCAATGCAGGGGACGTGGGTTCAAGTCCTGGTCCGGGAAGATCCCACGTGCCGCGGAGCAACTAAGCCCGTGTGCCACAACTACTGAGCCTATGCTGTAGAGTCCGTGAGCCACAACTGCTGAGCCTGTGTGCCCAGAGCCCGTGCTCCACAACAAGAGAAGCCACCGCAATGAGAAGCCCGCGCACCGCAACGAAGAGTAGCCCCCGCTCACCGCAACTAAAGACCCAATGCAGCCAAAAAAAATAAAAATAAATTAATTAATTTAAAAAAAATGCAACTCCCTCCAAAAAAGAAACACCTAAATATACTGTTTACTTTTTGTTATTTCAGTTTTAATATAGAACTGATGCTTCGAATTATAAAAATTGACCTAGAAAGTGTCAAAAACAAGACAACAGGCTTAGAAAGGAGTCGCTTATGCTAAGCCCCACACCACCAAACCAACACAACTTAGAGTTTCAGCTCTCCCAGAAACGGAATCTTAAACCAGTCAATCAGGAATCCCCTGATTAGCACTAGTTATGTCACCTAACTGGTAGATGCCTGCCATCCCCTGAAGGGAAGTTACCTCACAATAACCAACCTGCTTTTTTGCCTAATATAACTTCCTTGTCCCTGCTCTCTGCTGCCTATAAACGTCTTTTATTTTGTACAGCTCCTCGGAGCTCCTTTCTATCTGCCAGATTGGAGGGCGCCCAATTTGAATCAATTTTTGCTCGGACAAACTCTTAAACTAAATTAGATGAATTTACATAAAAATAACAATACTTGTACATTTCTTAGCTTAATCCTAATTTTAGGCAGACCAACCAGCTGTGAGTATGTGGACAAAAGAGATTTTATTGGGACACTGGCCTCAAAGCCGGGACAACAGCAACATCAATCGTTGCAAAGCTCTTAAGCCATTCCTATTGGGTGGTTTCTGGAAAGTTTTTAAAGCAATCAAACTCTTCCAAAATGCCCGTTAAAACTTGGCATCGATAATTAGTCCCAGAAAATGGCTTCAGAATCAATCAAAACATTAAAGTCAGAGTAAAAAAGCACAAGTATTCTCAAGGAAGCATACTATTTAATGGGCAAGTCAGGCACTCAGTATCAAAGATATTAGTATTTTATCATAAGTTCCTTACTCGAAGTTTATTTGTAAAAATTTTAGAAAAAAGTGTGATGCATTCCTTTTGTCAAATAAAAAATTCAGAATGAAAGTACATAAGAATCACCAGGGAATTCCCTGGTAGTCCAGTGGTTAGGATTCCACGTTTTTACTGCCAAGGGCCCAGGTTTGATCCCTGGTCTGGGAACTAAAATTCCACAAGCCACATGGTACAGCGCCTGCGCCCCCCCCCCCCCGGAAAAAAGAATTATCATCGATGGAAAGAATGGTATTTAATCAATTAAAATGCATTTCCAACTTATTGTGCATATTTCTTCTGTATAACTGAGAACAGGGTCACATAAAACTATAGTCAACCATTTGACTTATCTTTAGGAAAACTTTGCTGCCTCGAAACAAGATCTAGTAGAAGCCCCAAACATACTAGGTTTCAGGGATGACTCAAAATGCAGGACAGCATGCAATAATAAACTTATATATGTACTCAGACCTAGAAATCTGTATTATCATACAGATTAAGATTTGAGGGGAGTTCCACGGCAGTCCAGTGGTTACGGCTCTGCACTTCCAATGCACGGGGCACGGGCTCAATGCCGGGTCAGGGAGCTAAGATTCCCACATGCCGCGCAGCGCGGCACCCGCCCCCCCTCCCCAAAAATAAAGATTTGAAAAAATACCAAAACACGCCTGTAGCGCTACCCGTATGACTATTCAATGTGCTGCAAACATTTTTAAATTGGTATTTGGGTGCTTACTCCAATATTTACCAAATAATAAAATGTTTAACCTATCTTTTCACTCAGGCATCTCATGATTCGATTTTCAAAAAAACAAGACCAAAACAAAACAACTACTACTACTACCAAGCTGAGGAATATAATCAGGATGAAAAGTGTTTTGAGAGAATTTGGACAGTATATTTTGTTTTGTCCAAAATAAAAAATAAAATTGACATTCATATAGAACTTTCAGATACCCGCCCAAACAGTACAAAATAACATGATGCCTACAAAATCTACAAAATTACAAAAGCCTTACTGGATATAGCAGGCAGTTATTTTCATTCATATTTTATAAGTAAAGTAAGACAGAGCACTTCAGTGCTTTGCCCAGAGTCACAAAGAGAGTCAACCTGGCCTTAGCACCGAAGGAGCTGGACCCCTGTTTAGCTGTCACTTCCTCAATGTGGCTCAGCAAGAAATAAAATGAGCCATTAATAGTTTGGCATTCCCCATGTATTCTAGGATGTGAACTCTATTTTCAAGGCACTTAAAAAGGGTATTTTTTTTAAAGTCGGGAAGGCTTTCTAAGGTAGAACAACAGATCTTCCTAATGAAGGGGTCCTTCCCCTCTTAGGCAGTTGAGAAGGAACAAAAATTTTTTTAAAAAGAAAAGCACTATTTCATTGAATATTCTTTGCAGAAAATGAACCTCCAGCTCCAAAGTACTTTTTTCTTTTTAATCTCCTATGGATGGGAGCCTAAGATAAAGCCTACCCAAATTTTCAGCCACTAACGCAAGCACGGAGCAGGGGCTGTGAGGCGCCAGCAGTGGGGTTGAGTGTGGCTAAGTCTTAGAGCCCAAATGAGAGGGTGCAGGGAAAAGAGAGCCAAAGAGTGAAAAGCAATGAAGTGGAAAAAGGAAAAGTAGAAAGGCGAGAAAAACAGTATGGGAGAGGAGTAAATGAAGAGGTCCAAAGAGCAGGAGGGAAGGGAGAGAACAAGCAAAAATTGTTTTTGGTGTAAGCAGGCTGCTAATCGCTGGCAATACAACTCGGGGTAGAGCTCCTGTCATCATGGGCACTTTCTCTGAGTCAGAGAGTGAGTTCACGTGGAAGCTCTCCATAAAAGCACATACCAGTTCTTGTTCCATTTATGTGCAAACTCCACAAGTAAGAGGAGCTGGATGCCTATGAACAGGAAGCCTCCGACGGCTCCCACATAGCGCCAGGCTGCAAAAGAAGACCGTCCGAAAGGAGATGAGGTGACCGTCCCAAGTGTTTAACTCAAATGAGAGTAATGACTACAGTTAATTTTTACTGCAGGCTCCCTGTACCAGTAACACATTTAATTCCCACACAACCCTACAAGGTGGGTACTGCTATTACACCCACTTTACAGATGAGAAAAACTGAGAGTCTACACGTAAGCTGACAAGGTCCCATAGCCAGTAAAGGGTGGGGCTGGGATGTGAACACAGGCAATCTGGCACCACAGCATCCAAGCTTCACCTCCATGCTATAAATAAATGCCAGATATCCTAACAGATGCAGTAATTCATAAAATCAACAATGACCCTCAATTTAAAAGTAAAATCACACAATGCCAGAAAAACCAAGGATTCAAATTTCACCGGATAGAGACCCACCAATGTCCAGTGAGGAAATGAGGTTCACATGGGGGGCCACGGACTCAGGTTCTACTTCTGGCTCGGCCACAGAGAAGCCCAAACCTTGGATAAGCGCATCACATCTCTGGGTTGTCTATAATACAACTGAGCTGGGCTAGAGGATGGACAGCTAGGTCCCATCCCATTCTAAGTATATTACTCTAATATATACAAGGACCTCTGTGGAGAATAGAAAACTAGTTACCAGTATTTTAGGTAAAAAGACAACTTGGATACAACTTCCTTAAGGAGTACATAAAACCGGTATGACCCTAAGAAACTAGCTGGAGCCTGATATGTGGCTATTTGAGGGACTATGGCTGTTCCTTATTCACAATGTGAGTATTTTTACTATCTTAATAAGGAAAGTGAATCCATTTGGGTCTGAACAGTGTTCTGAACCTCTAAAACTCAGGCTTTTTTTCTCCTCCCTACCTCATATGAAGAAGGGCCCCTTGTTTCAGCTATGATTGAATGCATTATTTTTAATAACTTTGGTAGGTTCTATCGATAAGGGATATAATTCAGTGTTGCACAGTTTCACATAAGGCAAGTTTAGAAATGGTCTGGAGGATGCCTTTCTT
Organism: Grampus griseus; assembly: GCF_964374135.1. Taxonomy (NCBI): domain Eukaryota; kingdom Metazoa; phylum Chordata; class Mammalia; order Artiodactyla; family Delphinidae; genus Grampus; species Grampus griseus. Next base: position 63,119,648 of record NC_139019.1, read on the forward strand.
ACCCCATTATAGCTACAGCAGATTTAAAGCTGCTGAGAAGCCTTGGGTTTGTGTGCAGTGCTCAGAAAGAACAAGGTCTCCCTGGGTCACGCTGACATGCTAAACTAGTTTTCAAACAAGTTTTAAGTGCTTCATTTTCCCTTCAGGCTAATAACCTTAATTTCAATTCTTCAACCGGTAGAGTAACTAAAGGTCCTCTCACCCCTCCCAGGGAGGGAGAAGTGGAGGTGTGGGGTGGGGAGGGAGGAAGTACAGAGGGTGGGTGAAGTGTGGGCAGCTGAGGCAGGATTTTTTTTTTTTTTAAGCTACAAGAAAGTTAGTAACCTACAATATCAAAGGCACCCTGGACTACGCTTTCAAACAGTTTTACAAAGTGAATAAAAACACAATAAATAGATACCCCCAATGCCCCATTTGTACCATTTAGAAAGGTCTCCTGATCTGGAATGAAGAAGGCTCCTGAGCACATGGCCCCCAACAGCAGAAGTTTAAAGAACCAAAAGCTGGAGGGGAAGAAAAAAAAAAAAAGGAAATGTATTTAAATGATATTCAAGGAAGGACAAAAGACCTCTTAGAGGTAAGCGTGTCAATTCATGATTCTGTTCTCTCCAAATGGAGGGGAAGTAATTAAGTGACTGGAGACTGCCTTTTCCCATAATTAGACAGACTTCGGTGTGGCCTCTGATTGTGCAAGACCATTTTGTTGCAGGGGTGGAAGTGATCTGGGGGAAGCTCTTGGTACAAGAAATAAACTCTTATCTCCAATGCATTTCTCATTATGGTACCAGGTGTTACAAATAGGATTCCAGTTCTTAGGCCACTGTGTGGTAAGTATAAGTTCCACCTTCCCTAAAATCGGTGTCAACAATTTCAACTAGAGGAAAGCAGTCAGAGGGTCTGAAGAGTGAAAGAGGTCCTGGAATGTTGCTCTGAATATAAGGAAGGGTGAAAGGATACCCACAAAGACTCACCCATTGTGAATATAGGCTCTACAACTTTTACTGTTGTTGATTTTCAAGGTCAGGAGGCAGAATATAAAGAAGAAACAGGCCATTCCAAAACAGACTCTATATACCGCAGAATACCCCACCAGCTTCTCACAGGTGTCGCCAGCTTTAATGCCTTTACAGATATCTTCGAAAAAAGGGATCTGAAGAAAAAGAGAAAAAGTAATTTGTTAAAACTAGGAAAAGAAGGGCTGCCAATGGAGTGTTCTTTCAGCCTACAAGTCAAAATCCAATGTGAAATACACCATGTGCAGAGAGAAATTAAGACTGAGAAGAAAGTCTCTCTTCCAAAGACCTCTTTCTTTCTCTGAATCTTTCTTAAAAATACAGTGCTCATAACATACCACTCCACCTCCACTTACTCCTAAGGAATTCTGAAATCCAGCATCAGAGTTTTAAAAAATGATACTTATAATACACAGGTATATTTTTCTTTATTCATCCATTCATTTTTGCTGCGCCAGTCTTAGTCGCGGCATGCGGAATCTATCATGCGGAATCTATCATTGCGGCCTGCAGATGTCTTAGTTGCGGCCTGTGGGATCTAGTTCCCCAACCAGGGATCGAACCCAGGCCTCCTGCATTGGGAGCTCGGAGACTTACCCACTGGACCACCAGGGAAGTCCCACGGGTAGATTTTTCTTGAAATGCATAAATATGGAGAATAATTGCACATATGCCATTATTTATATAGGATAAGCTCCTGACCTGGAAATGAAATCAGTGGGTCAAGTAGTATCTACATTTTAAAATTTCAAGAGATAAAGTCAAATCACACTTTTAAAGGCTGCCTTTACATCGTACCAGTAACATTTGAGACTGCTCACATTCCCAACCTGAGCACCAAATTTAAAGGTTAAAAACCACTATCTTGTTTTAATGTCCGTCTTCCTCATTACTAGTAAGGTTCACATCTTTTCTTAAATTTATGGCCATTTGTATTATTCTCTGTGAATTGGCAGTTAATTGGATTTTTTTTCTTGATCCACTGGAGCTCTTTATTTACGGATCTTAATCTTCTGATAAATGTTGATAATGGTTTATTCTAGTACAATTAGAAGGTTTTAACGTAAAACCCACTTACATTATCAGAATAATTAAAATCTTACATTATGAGAACAAGCAGCACGTTTCTATTAATGTCAGAAAATAAAGATTTAGTCAGTGTTAAAAAGAAAACTTGCTTCTTACCAACATCAAAGCTGAACACTCTTTAGAACAGAAAATAAGTTGAAAATCACATTACAGCCTTTACTCACAAGACAAAAAAAAAAAAAAACAACCAGGAAAAAAAATGACATAAAACTAGAGGTAAAACTGAAGCATGATAATTTACTTTCTTCTCCAGAAAATATCCTAAAGAAACAACAACAGTGGAGGTTATTAAGATTTCCGTAAACAGAAGGAAGACTACACTTAATTGCAGTTCATCTTCCTCCACTAGGGTTCCCTCCCTCAGAAAAGGGCTGCAATCATTACTACACCTGAATCTCAAACATGCTTTTCCAAACAAAGCATGTTTTTCAAAATTAGTGTCTCAGGCAAAAAAGCATTAATACTGAGACCCTATTAGGATAGCTCCATTTCCATGAATAGCTATAAAAGATTTCATGGGACTTCCCTGGCAGTCCAGGGGTTATGCTCCCCACTTCCACTGCAGGGGACACGGGTCTGATCCCTGGTCGAGGAACTAAGATCCTGCATGCTACGTGGCACAGCCAAAAAAACAAAAAGATTTCATAAAGAAATGCCAAATATTTTGCAGTCAGCAAGTTCCTGCAACTCCAATTTCTTTTTGATCAGAGCAAGAAATAAATGCATAAAGAGAGACACTACTATATTTTTGAGCAAGCCAGGTAAAATACTAAGCCTAATGAAATACAGAATGTCTAGTTAAATTTAAATTTTGGATGAATAATAACTAATTTTTTAATATAACAACACTTGGGACATACTTAGACTAAATATTGCATGGGACATATTTATGCTAAAAAAGCATTCCTTGGCAAGAGATGAAGCTCAAAAGAAGGCAGGGTCTTGGTGGGAAGGGCCAGGTGTATGCCATGCTAAGGAGTCTGGCTCCCACCCTGTAAGGGAAACAACTATTTAAGCTGGAATGCCTTTGGCTGCAGAGTGGAGAACATATGGGAAAGGGACAGGTTTGAGGCAGGAGGATAAATTAGAGGGCCACTGGATTAACAGTCCAGATAACAATCGAAGAAGGTAAACTACTAGCAGAGAAAACAGAAATTCTGTGGCTAGAAGTCATAGTTGGCAGGACTGTGAAGGATGGGGGGAGGGTTCTCTTCTGCTTTATTAAAGCTGTTTGGGGTGGTGGGGGAGTAGGGTTGGCAGAGGATGGAGAGTGGAACTGAAAAGAACAGATCGGGAGTTTGCTTTTAACATATAGGGTTGGAAGCGCCTTGAAGCATCCCAGTGAGAACGGCTGCTCTGGAAATTGCTTCAGTATAGCGATAAGGATACAGGATACAGGAAGTGCCCTCACACAGGTAATGAGAAGTCAGGAAGGGCCTTCTGAAGGACCTTGAACTTTTAGCAGTGTTTCACAGTGAGTGAGCAAACTGACATGGTTAAGATCCTCATATACTGAAGTGATGGGGGATGCCACACAAGTGAACGTTTCAGAGCCTCTAGCAGGAAACAAAAGCTGCACCCGTATGAGTGGTACCGATAATAAGGAGGTAACATTGCATTAAATCTGTAAAAGGAGGCGCCATGCCACCTCACTTACTCCTGTTTTGTTCATATGGGATTTACTGTTCTGTAATATTCATGGAACTCTTCTTTTCCCTCCCTTCCGTGTCCCACTCTATCAGCAAAGCTAATCCCTGCTGCACACCACCGCCCTCACTTCCACTGTAACACGTGCATGGCAGCATTCCTTCCGTCTACACCAGCCCATCTTTCCCGATTAGACTCTTCTCCACCTCCCTACCCCACACCCACTTCTCTCTTCTTCTCAGATCAGTTCAAGAAGAACGTTACTGCCAGCAGGCCTGAACGCCTACCCTACCATCCCCCACAAATCCCCCCTCCCCTAAAACCCTTGTTTACTGCCAGAGGCCCTTAGGCTCATCAAAGGGTGAGTATGTGGCACTGCATACTTCATCCAAAATATCAGTAGGCAAACAACCCCCTGCTCCAAATACTAAGACCTGCTTTATGCTCTGTGGGTGACTTAGTCATTTAGCCTTCAGTACGTGGTGAATATTTTTAGGCAAAGAATCTCCGAGTTGAACAAGCTGGCAAGATTTAGTGAGGGGAATCTGCTCTGATTAAATATTTGCTGTTCCAAGCTCCATCCCGGTTTTAGAAAAAGAAAACATTCATTACACACAGATTCCACACCATGGGGTAGAGGGGACAGGCCTGCTAAGGGTGTTACCTCTTATGTCTGGTTCTGGGCATCCAAGGACGCTGCATCTGTGTTGGTTCTGTACAGACCCAAGGGCAACGGTTTCCCCACAAGCCTCAAGCAACCAAACTCAGAGCCACAAATTATCAGGAAAAATAAAAAGCTCACATGGACTTCCAACCCTGAGAATTAAATCGGTGAGTCGTTGTAAAAAGTGCTCGTCACAGTTCCTAATCCATAGTAGCCATTAAGTAAACTTCCTTAACTCTAAGGTACTATTTTATAAAAGAACTTCTCGGGGAGGGAGTTAGGCACATTACACGAACCCCTGATTGGCTGATGCATACTGATTTAAACATGGGGGGACATGAACATCTTAGAACTCAGTAGATGCTCTATTCACTTTACAAAGGATTCATATTGAAAGTTACAGTTGGACCCCCATATCTGCCAGTTCTGCATCTGTGGATTCAACTAACCACAAATGGAAAATATTTTTAAAATTTTTTTTATTTTTCAGGGAGTTCCAAAAAGTGAAACTTGAATTTGTCATGTACCAGTAACTATCTATATAGTATTAGATATTATAAATAATCTAGCGATGATTTAAAGAATATAAGAGGATGTGCCTAAGTAATATACAATGTCATTTTATATAAGGTACTTGAGCATTGGTGGATTTTGGTATCCGATAGCGTCCTGGAACCAATCCCCCACAGATACCAACAGACAACCGTACCGGGTAACTTTCAATAAGATGAATCCTTCCCTGGCACATATATATAGGCATACATGAGAGATATCGTGGGTTCAGTTCCAGACCACTGCAATAAAGCAAATGTCTCAATAAAGCGAGTCACACAAATCTTTTGGTTTCCCAGTGCATATAAAAATTATGTTTACACTACACTGCAGTCTATTTAGTGTGCAATGGCACTATGTGTTTTTCTTTAAAAAAAAAAAGCAGTGTATAGACCTTAATTAAAGAATATTTTATTGCTAAAAGAACACTAACCATCATCTGAGCCTTCAGTGAGTCATGGCAGTAACATCAAAGATCACTGATCACATAATAATGAAAAAGTCTGAAATATCGTGAGAATTACCAAAGTGTGACACAGAGACATGAAGTGAACAATGCTGTTGAGAAAATGGCACCAACAGACTTGCTAGATGCAGCATTCCCACAAACCTTTAATTTGCAAAAAACGCAGTATTTGCAGAAGTGCAATAAAGGACAACAAAACAAGGTATGCCTGTATAAGAATTGAGTTCTAAAAAACAGTGCTCACTACCTATCTTTCAGAGACCTAGTTGCCACCCAAAAGAAAACACGTCTGAACTCCCAAATCAGGGAAGACATTTTGAAACATCAACACAAGTATTAAGCTCAAAGAGATGGAAGCTAGAAAATCCCTGTAACTCATCTATATAGAAGAGAGGCTAGCTATGCCTCCAAAACAATTTCAATCTCAGGTAGATAAATATAAACAAACAATAGAAGAGCTACAGAAAGGCTTACAGGTCTAGTTGGCCAGGGGCCCACATGCTGCAAACTTAGAAATAAAGTATAGAATTTGGGAGTGTTTCTTACAGAAATGAAGAGGAAAAGGAGCGGCGTGTTCCTATAATATTAAAATATTATTTGGGAGAGATGAGAACATGGCATATTAGCAAAGCGAATGAGTCTTACATTTCATTACATCAAATTTTTAGGGCACTGAATGAAACCAAGCTGCAGAGAAAGCTTTGGGCAGCTGAGCAGGAGTGATACCATAAAACCTAGAAGAACCACATCTGTAGGTTCTGTTTTAGTATCTCTTACTTGAAATGAATTTCAGAATCGAGACCCTCTCTCCTTTTTGATATTCCACTTATTTTCATACTTTCTAAGACAATTTCTTTTTGTCTGTGGAAAAACTCCAGTGTCCATGAGAGTGATGCCTGTCTGTTACCCACCCACGGACAGGAGCTGTGAAACAGGGAACATTAAGATCCGCTTCCATCCTCCCCTCAGTGGCCTCTAGCAACCAAGGCTCATTTCTCTGTAAATTATTACCTTTGAGGCCCTTTTTTTTTGGGGGGGGGGCTATTTTTAAAAACAGTAACAATCTCACATCTCTTTTGTTCGGGTTTCTAGACGTTTTTACAAGAAAAGTCTACGTTGTGCCATTATTAAAAGCCATAAGGGGAACTAAAATTTCACCGAGCCTGGTTTTATTTGACCCCGCCACCTCTGCCATCAGGAACTTTACATCCCCAAATAGTAACTCTCCAGAATCTCGGAAGCATGCAAGACAGAGACGGCACTGGTGCTCACAGCTTCTCCTCCACCATGAGCATTTCGTCAGGATCAAACCACCCCAAATATGATTAGACAGTTAGAAAACAACTCCAACCAAACTTTAAATAATAAGCTTTCAACCCAAACAAGACAACTTGCAGAGAACTGACTAATAATGATGGCACGAAGGGCTCTTCCTCAGGAGGGAAGCAGGCGACAGCTAACGTCGATCTGCTCAGGGAATTAAGGTAACATGAAGGCAGAATGTACGAGCAAGAATCACGCCAGTTACTAATCTTGAAGGAGAGATAAGAGTTAATCCCAGCGAAAACTCATATAAATCTTCAATTAGGCAATGGCAGTGGGGATTGGGGCCGTGGAATAGACAGGTCCCGTGGAATAGACAGGTCCCGTGTGCTGATTTGATGGGGCCTAGGAAGAAAGGCAGAGGAACCCAGAACTAAGATTCCCAGTTCCTAGCTTGGCAGTTGGTTGGATGGCGGCCCAGCAGTGGATAGGAATCACAGAAGAGCGGTTTCAGGATGGAGGGGGACAGGCGGCCAGTATCCGGGGGAAATGTGGGCAGATGGCTAAGCAAGGGTGCAGTGCTCCAGAAAGACAGCAGGATTAGAGAGAAGGACTTGGTAGTGACCAGCAGAGATGGCAAAGGAGGCACTCAGTGGAGTAAATAAACTCACCTGGAGAGGAATGTGGGTAGAGGAGGGGGAGGGAGACAGGTGGGAACAGCCCAGAATGCTGGGGAATGCAAACATTTGGGGACTGGGAAGAAGGGGAAAAAAAACAAGGAAGAAACTGAAAAGGTACAGAACCAGAGAGAAGTTGAGGGAGGCTTTCAAGAAGCAGAGTGTGTCAAATACCACCAATGCGATGACAGCGCAGATTGGATTTGCCAACAGTCATCTGGGGCAGTGATCAGAATATTCTCTAGAGCAGATGGGGGCAGAAGCCAGACTGATGGCTGAAGGCTGAGCAGAGGAGACAGTCAGGAGGGCTGGGTAGCAGGCAGAAGTGAACCCAGCAGCCCTTTCACCCCTGCTTTCAAGAAATCTAACTGCAAACATAAGAGTCCAAGCATCATTCTAAAATATATTTATTTACAATTATACAAGCAATACATAATTATATTCTTGTTGCCAAAGATAATGTAAATTATAACAGATACAGATAACTGAATCCCCTTGCCCATCATTACTCCAACCCTAACCTGACTGCTTCCCAGAGGGAATCACTGTCACACTTCCATGTGTATCCTTTTAGGCCCTTTGCTGTGTTATTCCCCTCTCATTACGTCTCACAGATTGTTGCATGTTCAACACATAAATCTATTTTCATCCTTTTTAACTACTATACAGAAATCCACAACCCAGACCAATCATAATTTAGTTTCTGTGACGCTAGTGGCAGACATTTACATTGTTTCTGAGTTTTCACTCTTATAAACAATGTACAATGGTTAGTTCCCATATTGTGCATGTCTCTCTCTGCACATGTAGAGCATTTAGGAGGACTGACATCCACAAGATGAATACTGAGTCATAAAACTGGTTAAATTTTAACCGACACTGCCAAACTCTCCCCAGGGAGGGTTTCTGAAAACCCTAGGGTTGGGGGGAACAGGGAGAGCAGGAGAGAGGCACAGATATGCCCACAGAGCCCCCTACACACCCATCTCGGAGCGAGGAAAGTCTCTGCTGCTCCCTCCTAGGGTCAGCACCTCAGTAAGCACTGCCCCCCATAATCAAGAGAAAAGGGGTGGAAACAGGGGGCCCTCTGAGTCCAGAAAACAAATCCACACCTAACCTCAGAGACAAAACTGCAGCTATGGCGGCCTGGACTTTGTTTTAGATGGCAAATACGGTTATTGGCCCACACTCCCTCCCACAGAACGCAGGGTCTGGTAGAGAACTCTGTGCCCCCTGAGAGGAACAAGGCCCACTGACAGTTCTCTCTTGAACACAGAGATGCTAAAGTTTCTATTAAGAGGACTAAATGTCTAAACAGGCAGAGCTTTCTAGTCAGACCACTCATCAGTGGGAAGATGTGCTTACGGCCTAAGTGAGCACCAAATCAGCTAGCTTCCTCTTGAACTTGTGAACCCGGAATAGAGTGGTGACATATCAAATGCAAATCCAACTATGCTCATGGCTGTTTTCTGTAAATAATTATTAAAAGCCCAGTGAAAATAGAGTTTACGTGTGTATTCTCCATCCCACACGATATATTATATAACTATACCTAAGCGTCACAGCACAGGGTTTGCTCATTCCCTGACTCATTTCTATCTACTATGTACAGGTACTGTTCTAGGATATGGAGATTCAAGCAGCGAATGAAACAGGTTAAAAGATCCATGCTAACAAGGAGCTCCCTTTCTAGTGACATGCTGTACACACAAAGCCTGTGTGCTCTGCTTTATGGGTATTTCAGGCATTTTCATGGTTTAATTTCAACTATCCGTGATTTTGCCTTAGGTGGGACACAAGAACCTAATCTCCTCCAAAAGACTGAATCCTACCAAACCTATACCCTCAAGGCTCTGAGAGCCCCTAGTCACTTGTTCCCCAATCCTAGTTCTGAGAACCCGGCCAGGCAGACATTTCAGTTTCTGGTCCAGCATCCTTCCCATTTTACACTGGACCAGGAATTGGGGGCCCCCCGGAGCAAAGCACTGGGGTACCCACACACTCATTCTCTCCATCCCCACTTCTTCCCAGTCACCAAAATGCTTGGCTTGGCTACCTAAGAAGAAGGGCTGATTATTATTATTATTATTAATTATTATTATTATTATTTTTTAACCTGTGAATGATTTACCACGTATTTCAAAAGGCCAGGAAGAGTAAGACATCATGCTGTTGAACGTGTCACACTGAATGTATCCCTACATTGTTCTTGCCTAGTCAACCCAGTACATACGAGCTCACACAGCCCCGTATTTGCAACTTAATCAGGAGCTCCGGTACCCTCAGCACAAAGTTGAGGCCATTCAAGTTTCCCCTTCAGGGAGAAGGGGAGAATAACTGCATATGACAGGCACAGGGCCACTGAGGTCTACCACAGGCCAGTGAAGCAAAGGGCAGAGTGTGGGTCAAATCCAGCTAGCTCCTGTTCATGTAGATAGAGAACAGAGCCACGCTCGTTTGCTGGCATTTTGTTTTGGCTGCAGAGTTGAGTAGTTGCTAAAGACCACAAGGCCCTCACAGCTGAAATGTTTACTAGCTGGCTCTTTACAGGAAAAGTTCCCCCGGCCCAGGACTAGGAAGCAGAGCTGAGGAGCTGTGCTGAGCTGCTGCTGAAGCATGAATTAGCATCTCAAAGGCAAATGACAACTGGTGATGACTTACTCTACGGATCGTAAGTCAAAGGAACAGCGGAGACGCGACTGGCGGAACTTGTGCTTTGAGAGAATTAAATCGGACGTCTCCCGTATGTCATTTTCAGAGCTGCAGCTTAAGGATTTTAATTTATCTGCCTGCAAAAAAAAAAAGCTTTGTGGAGGAGGTGGTGGAGGACATGCCTGCGAGTTCAATGCTTTTTTTTTTCTGCAGGTCAGAAGCCCGCATAGTAGGAAAAAAACCTCACATCTGTTACACAAACATGGCGTGTAGAACCAAAAATAAAACCCACACTGATGAAAGCCGGCATGTAGAGAGATAATTTTAGACTTAATTTTAAGACTGTATAAACAGCTTCACTGAAATTTAAAAACCACACCCCCCAAATGCCCAACCCCCCTTGTGATTAAGCTCAACCCTAGAGGGTTGAGCTTAGAGGGCAACCCTCAGAGGGCAACACACTCCAGTCCCTTTTACAAACCTCCTACCTCACCTCGGCTCCCAGTCTCCTATGAGGACGGCTCCCAGTCTCTCATGAGGACGGGGGAAAAAGCACTCCTGAGTTCTAACGTCACCCCAAAGGTCAACAGAAGGGACAGCTGACACCACCGTCTCCAACAGTTGCTAACGGAATTCAGATTTTTTTTTTTTTTGCGGTACGCGGGCCTCTTGCTGCTGTGGCCTCTCCGGTTGCAGAGCACAGGCTCCAGACGCGCAGGTTCAGCGGCCATGGCTCGTGGGCCCAGCCGCTCCGCGGCACGTGGGATCTTCCCGGACCGGGACACGAACTCGTGTCCGCTGCATCAGCAGGCGGACTCTCAACCACTGCGCCACCAGGGAAGCCCCAGATTATTTTTAACTATGCAGCCTAACGCTGGGGGCACCTTCTTTATACACTTTCCACCTGAGGCCCAGTTCTCTAAGGACAACTGTATGTTACTCACACCCACACCCCCTGCACCTGCCACACTGCTTGGTACTTACATAGGCAGGAAAGAAAGGAGGGAGGGAGGGAGGGAGGAAGGAATCAATTACATGACTTAAAAGATATTTTAAAACATGAACTCAGATTACAGTTTAACCAAGTAACACGATCACCCTTTTAAACTCTGTTATCAAGTATCAAGACTCAACTATTCACAATATTTATATTTCCTGCTCCCAGCGATCTGAGGCTACTGTTGTTTGTGTATTGTGCTATTTGTTCCCTCTGGCTCCAACTTTATAACAGAGCTGTTTCCAACCATAAGCTCTTGTCTGTCCCATTTATCTGCAGAGAGCTGCGTGGTCCCGTCTATGGACAGTTGCTTAACAGGTGCTTTTGATGGTCACAGAAAAAAGGATCAGGAAAACTTCAGTTCTCACATCTTATCATTGTACCCCTCCTACAGTTGGACGGATCCTGAAACAGAGATCCTGTTAACATCCGATGCCCCCCCAAAGTTTCTGGGTAACAGATCCTCCAGACCAAGGACAATAACTATTGTTTCTTGTTTTCTGGCTCCTGGTAAGCTCATTATTACTGGACTAGGATCAAACCTCTTTGTCTTTGGTTCAGACTCAAAAAGGCTCTCAGCAGGGTTTACATTAGTTCAAATCACTGCGTGTAGAACCAGACTATTTCCCACAATCACTCTCCCCGCATTCACTGAGCGCAGGAGGTTGGGGCCTGAGCCATGAGAGAAGCGAGGGATGGGAGGGCTGCAGGGACTGTTTTCTCCAGGTGGTGTTATGCCTGGATGAACTTGAGACCTAAGATAAAACTGTTTGGAAACATGTGTCCCCAGGGTCACCCCAATTTAGAGAGGAGGGGACCCACAAGATTTAAGAGGTGGAACCTCACTGCCAGCACACCCCAGGGAAACTCTGATCAGGCCACAGTGAGAATCTTTCCTCTGTGTTCTACAAAGAACTTGAAGTTCAGTGGCCCAGGCCCACCTTTAACCTCAGAAACACACTCGCTGATACACTGGACACATATAAGGTACAACAGTACAAAGAACTCAGCTGCTGTTCAGAACGAGGACTTTTGAAAAGCATTCTATCTCAGCTGGATTAAAAAAAAAAAATACTCCAGACTCAAATAACTGGGTCAGCAATATTTTTTTTGGCGCTAATTCAACACTTGTTCTAACACAAAAGCATAAAATGCCAGCTGAGAATGGAGAGTTCTACTTCCTAGAACTTCAATGCACGATAGCAACACCTGATGCTACGTCTCAGGTACACAGTTCTCCTAACATTCAACCAGTAAAGACCAAGATCAAAACAGGAGCCAGACTTTCCAGCTTCAGCGTGAACACCTGTCATTCTATGCTGCGACAAACTACATGGTGTTTGGGATCAAACTGGAATATTTTTCGTTGCTGCTGTTTGTTTACTTTGAAAAGACGGTCATACCAAACACAGCTTGAAGGCAGGTTCTATTTCCCATGCAACGCCCATGAATAAATTGGATGGATTTGTGGTTGCCCCTATTTTCTATTTCAGACTAACCATCATCCCTTGAGCCCAGCTTCTGGCTTTACAAAGGGAAGGAGGCACGTGGGGAAGATAAGCTAAGAAAGCCACTGAGGGCCCAAGGTGGTACTATTTCCAGAGGAAATACTTCTCCCTCACCACCAAGTCCAGAAGAAAGACCAGGAATCAAGAGGAAGGATAAGTTTGCTAAGGCTTCTTCTGCTACTTCTGTGAACATCTGAGCAACAGCCGACCCCAGTCGTACAGGCCAGAGAGGCACCCCTGGTCGGGGACCAGCAGTCCTGGGTCCTTGTCCCAGCTCTACCTGGTGTCACGGCCTTGGACAAGCCACCTCACTGCCCTGCGCCACATCCTCTCATCTGTCAAATGAGGGGGGTGGTTAGGGTTATAACAAGATTCTTCCACTTTAAAATAATGTTTTATCCAAATTATACTCTAAAAAGAGAGCAATATTTTCTCTGCATGACACTTAACATCGCATAGTATCTGCTGTCTCTTCACTGGGCAGAACACTTATGAATGGGAGCTGCATCCTTTTTTCCATTTCTTATCTGTTTAACTAGATCCTTTAACTAGTAACTTTGTTTCATGTATTTTTTTTTTTAACCCCCTGTGACTGGCACGGGAACGGGAATGGGAGGGCTTTCCCAAAACCAATACTTACTATAATGCTTTCATATTCCTCATACTGTAGGTTAAAAAAAAGTAGAGTAGCTCGTTACCAAATTTCAGCATCTCTAACATGTTGGATCAAAGCTCTGTCAACTCTAAGAACCACCCAAGTATGGTTAAATGTCACTGTGAACTGACCACAGGGTGTACTCAGGAAAGCATTTTGAAATCTAAGTCGTCTCTAAGGAAAGTAGCTTCTGTGTTCATCTACAGTTGCTACACTGTGGGAACTCCAGAATTTGAAAATGGAGTATCATCTGGGAGACATACAAGTACAAACGGCAACCTCATGGGGTCACCCATGGGGTTAGTTCTCTGGAGAAAGAAGTCTGAGGGGAAGTGAACGTGTGAAGCTAGGGACATGGGGACAACCCAAGTCTAAATAAGACAATTGGAACAGGACATCAAGGAGCCTGGTGGGGTCGAATCAGGACTGCCTGAATGCTGAGTAGAAACCCAACCCTTTTATGACCTGCGTGGGGCAAGTATGTCGTCAGCACTGGACCTAGAAAAAAGGGGGAGAATGGATCTGTCCCCAGCACTGTCCTGAGAAAAGTGTGCCTCAACCAGCAGATAAACATTAGGAATAACCAAAGCCGGAAATGAAAGCACGGCTCAGGGAAAGCAGGCAGAGGAGAAAGGCTCAGGCCAGGAGGGAGAAGGGCTCAGGCCAGGAGGTGACCACTACACTCGGCACGGCGGGGGGAAATGGATGACCAGATGTGGATATGGCCTCGGAACGAGCCTGGCTATAAACAGTCCTCCTTTATTCCATTTTCATCCATCTACTCCCATGTAATCTATGTTAATACAGCTAATATACATGAATTTCCCATTACCACATCTCCTTCTCCTTCTAATGAACAGTGAAAATGACTGAGAAATACAGACCAAAGCTAATTTATATATCACCTCTAGGGAATGTGTTGAGAGAGAACTGGATTTTCTGAATAAATAGAGAAAAGTCCTTTAAGCCCGTCCTGCTACCTCTGTTCCAGGGGCCTAAATCCACAGTTGGCAGCCTCAACATGCATCCCTGTCCCCCTTCCCTGGCAAACTATGGACTTCATGATAACTGCAGAAATCGCGAGTAGAATACCTACTTAAGATTTTTTTAAAGGGGTGGGGGGAGGTGATGACTGTAACTTGGGAATGTAACTGAAGGAGGGGCAGATTTAGATCCAATCAGGGTCCCACCGCCACTTAGTCCTGAAACTGAGTGGTCCATTGAGTTCAGTGGACCGAAGTGACCAGAACAATTTCTAAATAGTCACTTGGATAAAAATGCCAGATTCCAGCGTGCCAAGGGTAGACGAGTCACGGCAGAGACAGGCTTCTCGGGCCCCGGCCTGGGGCTGTGCGTGAAGATCTGCAAAGACCACTCGAGCACATTCAGCAACCTCCCTACCCCTCACCGTCTGGGGTGGGTAAGAAGCCTGGTGTCCGTTCTGACATTTACAGCCTTTTCAGAAACTCACGAACTCAAAGAGTTTAAGCTATTTCAGGAGTTTCAAATCCAAATGCTATTCTTGGGGGGCAAGAAGTAAGGGGAAATGTATGGGACCTGATGTAAGTAAACATCCAGTGATGGGGCCTGTGGCGAGCTACAGCATGCTAGCCCCTTCTTGCCAAATGCAAGAAGCAGGCGGCCAAGTGCACATTAAAAAAAGAAAACTCTGCTGGCCTAACAAGAGCCTGTAAGCCAACTTAACAATGGCTGAGCTAGGAGATTTCCAGGCGCACCTGAAGTCTCCGGGTGTATCACTGGCTAGTGGGGGAGGCTGGGGCATCAGGGGTTCTACCAACAAGAACGGGTTTTCATTAAGTCCAGGGAGAGAATGGAATTCAGAAGCTGCTTTTAAGACACTGAGGAGACTGCAGCCCTCAGCTCCCCTCACCTCTGGGCCCTGTCAGCTCTCATCCAACCCTCCTCTGAGGCCCACTCTACCCTGCAACAATTATCACCCTGTACTGAAAAGAACGGAAAAGCTCTTCTCATCCAATCATGGGAATGGTTCAATTTCCACATTCTTACTCACTCAGAGGAAAACTGATCCAAACCCACCAGCAGAAAATAATGTATAAAGCAAACCATGTCTCCAAAAGAGATTCAGTAAGAGTACAAACAAAACGTTAACACCTTTTAAAACAACTGAAGGAGGCTTCCCTGGTGGCGCAGTGGTTGAGAGTCCGCCTGCCGATGCAGGGGACACAGGTTCGTGCCCCGGTCCGGGAGGATCCCACATGCCGCGGAGCGGCTGGGCCCGTGAGCCATGGCTGCTGCGCCTGCGTGTCCGGAGCCTGTGCTCTGCAATGGGAGAGGCCACAACAGTGAGAGGCCCGAGTATGGCAACAAAAAAACAAACAAACAACTGAAGGAACAAAAAAAGATTGCTACCAAAAACAAACATCATAGGAGATTCTCCTCTCAATACAAGGAATGATTCTTCAAGATTTAAATTGCAAGCAAAGAAACACACTAAAACAACAACATAAACGCGTCTTCCACGATGTGGGAGGTATGTTTTGGTTCTGGAAGAAAAAAAACGCAAAGGTTCAGGTACTACCTACCACCCATGTCAATGCCTCAGAGCAGCCTGGGCACCAAGTGGAATGCGGGATGGAGAAAATGGATTCTTCCACTCAGGAACCTTTAGGGCTCTTCTTCCCTCGGCCTGGCACACAGCTCACAGGAAAGAAGCCCTGAGGGCCACATAGATGCCCTGTCCTCCCTTTTCCAATGCAGGCTTAGTCTTAGGGGCTCCTGTCCCACAGGAAACAAGAAGAGCCTTCCTTTCTCCTCCCTCCCCAAATGCCCGCGCAGCTTCCTAGGACGCCCAAACTCAAAGTGTCATCATTGGTCTCCACACAGAAGTTCCACCTTGATTTAGTGGTGCCGGTCAGGAGGCTTAAATCTCTCGCCCATTTTGTGGTTGCTGTTCTACATTCTAAAATGGATTTTTAATCCCCACAAGCATCAAATATCTCAAGACTGTTCCTGCGTGAATTACATGGTCACTGACAAGAATGACCTGCAATAAAATGGCTGGTATGTTTTGAGATGGGAAAAATGCTCCAGGAGAAGACAGAAATCGCATCCCATTCAACCAGCACAGCAGAGCTGAAGTTCTCACGGAAAAGAGGAGTTTCCCCGAGAGAGATGAGGCGGGACGAAGTCTGGCCCAGCAGCTCTTTGCAGTTTCCTCTCGCTCAAACTACAACACAGGCCGCATTGGGAAGCCAAGGCAAAAACTGAAAACAACTGAAAAGGTGCTGCCTTGTGTTCAAAATCCACACACCCGACGGAGCCCTGGCCACTGCGCAGGAAGGCAAGGATGCCGGGTAGGAGGCAACTGCGCTCTCCCATCTGGGCAGTTACAAGGATACGTGCTTCCCCTCTTCCTGTCACACCCTTAACCATTTCCCCAGGCCAACGAGGAGGGAGGAGGAAGGACTGCAGCAGAAGCCCAGTGTGCATCCCCCAAGGGACCTTCCAGCGCTTGCCCTCAAGCACCGCCTGAGGGTGAGGCCAGCCTCTATTCTATAGGCCCAGAAACAAGCTGACTTGGTGACCAGCTGGCTGGCCCCCTGTGAGGCCTTAGAGATGGGAAAGTGTTGGTTTCACCCACAGGGGCCTCATTCTCTGTTCAGGAAGCCCAGCCAAACCATTTTCAAATCAGTACCTTCAGGGAACAGGCAGAGAAACATTTACAAGAGCCTCTGTGAGGCCTCGGGGTTGCTCCTTCCCTCTCTCCCTCCCTTCCTCCTTCCCTCTCTCCCTCCCTTCCTCCTTCCCTCTGCTCTGACCCCAAGTCACACTGCACACACACCACTGCTGGGCTCACCCCCTGAGTATCTCGGCCTGTTTCTATGACAACAGCCTCCTACTCAAGAATCTCTAATGGCTTCCCACTTGCCACAAGACCACGGCCAAATGCCTCACCTTAGCACTGAGATTCCTGTAAGTCATTCTACCTCCCCATGTTTCCTCCCTTCTACACATGTGTTGTCCTTATTCTACCTACAGAGCCTAGTCGCTAAGAACTCAGTCAGCCTGAATTCAAATCCCAACTCCACCACTTAGAGCTGGAGACCTTGGGCAAGGTACTTAAATGACTCAGTACCTCAGTTTCCTCATCTGTAGAGCAGGGATAATACTGTTCAGGTGAGTACAGTGGTCATGAACTGAGATGATAATGTAAAATGCCTAGAATAAAACCTGGTACACGGTATCACCCAACAGATATCAGCAATTGAAATATTCATTATTATCACACAAGTCACTTCTTCCACGAAGCCTTCCCTAGCAACACCAGTCAACACCTTCTGTTTCTCTTCTTTCTTTTTTTTTTAAATCTTCTGTTTCTTAAACGTTCTATGAACAGTCAGATACTGACTGGAGTTGTTAGGGACTGTTCCATGAGGCAGGTTACTTGGATGGTAATCAAATGTTAAAATTATCATTATGAAAGTCATATCCTAAAATAGGTCCTGTGGTTCCCAAATTATCTTTACCTCCAGTAACAATGTTTCTGATGGGTTCATCTCTAAGAGGTACTATACATTTGTAGTTTCAGATTATGTTTCTGGGATCCAAAGCCTAATTCCACGGAGACTGAAAGCTTCTTAAGAGCACCATGGACACACTGGCAGCTCCTATCACAGTGACACACTGGGGCCTTTTTTTTTTTTTTAATTTTTCCTTCCTTCCTTCCTTCCTTCCTCCCTCCCTCCCTCCCTCCTTCCTTCCTTCTTTATTTATGGCTGTGTTGGGTCTTCGTTGCTGCATGTGGGCTTTCTGTAGTTGCGGCGAGTGGCGGCTACTCTTCGTCACCATGTGCGGGCTTCTCATTGTCGTGGCTTCTCTTGTTGCGGAGCACGGGCTCTAGGCATGCGATCTTCAGTAGTTGTGGTACGTGGGCTCAGCAGTTGTGGCTCGCGGGCTCTAGAGCGCAGGATCAGTTGTTATGGAACACGGGCTTAGTTGCTCCACGGCATGTGGGATCGTCCCAGACCAGGGCTCGAACCCGTGTCCCCTGCATTGGCAGGCGGATTCTTAACCACTTCGCCACCAGGGAAGCCCCACACTGGGTCCTTAAGCCAATGCTTGTTCATTTAAAAAGAGAATATTAAGTTACCTGAAAAGCTAAGGTAAGAAGTGGGAGATTAAACAGACCTTCAGAATAAGAGTTAAAATCTACCCTTTCAAGTATTCCTCCTCTCAAACTTCTTGTCACAAACATTTAAGATTAAACCAAGTTAAGAAGAAGAGAAGAGTGGAAAACACCACCGAGATGGAGTAGGACCTGGTGCAGACGAACAAGGCAGCCTTAGCCCTTGGTCTCCCTGCCTCCAAACTTCCACAGCACTTCATGCATGCTCTCATAAGACACAACTTCTACCTGGTTTTAAGCCTCAGACTTCATACCTGTCTCTGGGTTAGAAGCTCCTTTTCTCTCAAGTTTGAATGACCCATGGCTCCCATGCAGGGCCTTACCGAACAGAGATCCACTGTTTAAAGCAATCAGAGGAGAATCTAAACTTCACAAGTTTTCACATTAGTTCCAGTATATTCCAGATCATACCACCACAGTTATAAAAGCATTACCCAACAGAAAGCTTCAAAGGGACTACTTTAACGGATGAGAATATAACAAGTGCTTCTAAAAACATGATTGTTCTGAAGCCCTTGAGTGCATTTAAAATAGTCTGCAGTTTCAGCATAAGGTTGGGGAGAACAAACAGTTCCTCAGGAGTTGCTCCTGGCGATGCCATCTCCAGGCTTCCAGTAGGGCACTGCCCTGACCTTGCCCCCCCCCACTCTGCTGGCCCCAGGAAGATGCAGTGCTCAGCACTAAGGCTGTGGGGCAAATGGGGTCTGGCTGGCGAGCCTTTCTTCTCCCGCTTTCCCTCCGAGGAGAGGTGCCCCCAGAGAACACACCTGCAGCTCTTCCCAGCAAACTGTGCCCCTGCAGAGGAAGTGCTCCCTGGCTCAGGTGGGGTCCCCAGATGGGTTGTCTAACTCATTTTGGGGTTCAGTAGTAGGAAGACCACTTCCTTGCAGATTCGAGCCACAATGTCTTACATCAACTTCTGGGGGGATGAAGGCAATGTTTGGCATCTACCCGCTGAAACTGTAGTCTTTTTTGTCAATTTGTTCAAAACCTCAGAGCGGAAGGATGGTGTTATTTATTGGGCTCCCTCAGAACCCCCAACACTTCCCCCCATAATCAGGCCTACTACGAGGAAATTCCAGAAAAAAGGCCCTATATGTGTCTCTATCAGCATCATGTACCAGGGATACCTTTGTAGACACTGCCCAGGAAATGGCTGGAAGCAAATCCATCCCTCCCCCCTGGAGACACCCACCCCACAAGTGACATGTCCAGAAAAGTAAAACTTGCCCAATAGCCCACTCCTCATTACCTGTGGGATTACGTAGGCTTTACCATACTGGCTACATTAAGTGTTTATATATAACAGCTGCTACCAGAGACACTGGCAGACAGCCTTAGGACAAGGGAAGAGTACAAAGGTCTGTAAGAAAAGACTACACATCTAATCAGGAACGGCCATCAACAAGGCTAAGATGGGACTTCCCTGGCGGTCCAGTGGCTAAGACTCCGTGCTTCCACTGCAGGGGGCGTGGGTTTGATCCCTGGTTAGGGAACCAAGATCAGGGAACCAAGATCCTGCATGCCATATGGCATGGCCAAAAAGGAAAAAAGACAAAAAAAAAAAAAAACCCAAAATGAAGCCAAGACAACACACACAATCTTCTGCACCAAAAGCATCAGATGGCATCTGTCCTTCTACTAAAGAGAGAGATGGTGAAGCGTTCGCCCACTTGGAAGGAAAGCACTGAAGAGGCTTCAGGGAAGTTTAGGGAGAGCGGGTATAACCCTAAACCACCCTGGGGTGGGTGGGCCCCATCCTCTAAACTGAATGTTTCCCACACACCCTCATCAACCGTTCATCAGCAGTAGGAAGAGGTGAAGGGGTGACTTACATGCTCCCTCATCCCGTTGGCCACGGTGTTGGACATCATGATGCAGCAGATGATGACGACCAGGATGAAGTAGAGCGCGTACATGAAGCGGGTGCTCCGGGACTGGCGGATCTTGGGGCAGCAGCCGCAGCAGTAGGAGCAGCCAGCATTCCCACAGCAGCAGGCCAACTAGGAAAGGAACACAAAACATCCTCTCAGAGCCTCTCCTTCACAAACCTGCTTACCCCAGACCTCTGCAGGTGAGCTACCGTTCTTCCAAGGCGTCCTGCCCATAGGACATGTGTGAACAGTTGAGTGCGTGAACAAAGTTTTCGCCAGAATTGGTCTGACATTGTCTTTAATAAACATGATGGCTTGGGAGATGCCCAATACTTAAACAGAAAAGGCACACTTCACCTGAAGCACTGTCATCACTCTTAGACAAAAACCAATTGGTGAAGAGCAAGAAGCCAAGAACTAGAAAAAGGACTAAGTGAAGTGGGAAGGACGGGAATACCAAGAAGTTGGGCCCAAGAAAGGGACCTGTCAAAATCCATGAGCCAAAGAATGAACTGCATGGGCGGGGGGGGGGGGGGGGGGGCGGCGGAGGTAACTTGAAGCACAAAAGGCACAGGTGCCTCTTACATGTGTGTTGTTGACCACAGCTTCAGGCCCCTAAGGGTAGGCTTTAGGCTAATGAGTGGGGCAGGATTGGGCTTTACTGGTCAATGCAACAGGACATAATTTTATTTGAGAATATTAAATAAAATAGGGGATTAAGTTTTCAGGTTTGAGTCTGGTGTTAATTTTTTTCTTCTTCTTAAAGAGCTTGTTTTTTTTAGAGTAGTTTTAGGTTCACGATAAAACTGAGGGGAAGGCACAGAGATTTTCCATATGCCCCCCACTCCTACACATGTATAGCCTCCCCCGTTATCAATATCAGTCACCAGAACGGTACATTTTGGGTTCACTCTCGGTGTCGTGTATTGAACAGGTTTAGATAAATGTATAATGACATATATGCAACATTATGTAGCAGAGTATTTTCACTGCCCTAAAAGGAAACTAGATCTTTAGTAAGCCTGGGTTTGGGCCCTGGCTCTGCCACCTACCAGCTATGAGCGTTTTCAAGGCTCAGACTCCTCATTTTTTTTTTGCGGTACGCGGGCCTCTCACTGCTGCGGCCTCTCCCGTTGCGGAGCACAGGCTCCGGATGGGCAGGCTCAGCGGCCATGGCTCACGGGCCCAGCCGCTCTGCGGCATGTGGGATCTTCCCGGACCGGGGCACGAACCCGTGTCCCCTGCATTGGCAGGTGGACTCTCAACCACTGCGCCACCAGGGAAGCCCCAGACTCCTCATTTTTTAAAGTGAGGGTGCTAACAGTATTAGTGTACTTGGTGGTCTCTTGGACAACCTAATCAGACACACCTGGTGTTAGGGAGGGATATCCGTTTAGCAAATAGGGAATAATACAAAAGAGATTACCATAAACCACGAATAACAACCAAATCTACATGTATTAACACTATACATAAAACCTAACAATGCAATCTCTTGATAGTTATTTAGTAGGAAGTTCAGAGCTTTGCATGGCTTCAAAACAAGCATCAATTAGAAGGCTACACTATAAACATCACTTACAGTAAGAAGAGACCACAGGTGTAAGACCACAACAGGTTATAATCATAATGACGTTAGGACAGATCTTAGAAACATACACATTTCCCAAGATATTTCATCTACTTCATGGAACCGCCATTGTTGGAGCCCTTTGTCATTCTGTACTATTTCATTACTTAAAATTTCTTAATGTACTCTCTCCATCTTACCTTCAGTTTTCTAAGCCATTTTTCTCAAGACTCTTCTTGCCTCAGAAGGCTGGGACTGCTCTGCAAGACAAGCTATTCTATCGGGCTGAGCTAACAGATCACACGAGTGGGATCCTAACACTGCTGCCTGTGTGGTGTTCTTACAGGCCACCTTCCTTTACAGTTCACTCATCCATATTCTCTGTCCCTGATTTTACTGATCCCTTTCCACTCATATGCCCCAGTTTTTCTTTCCTCTCCCTCCCCGGCTCCCTCTTCTCCGCTCCCACTGGCTTAGATGGCTTCTGGCCCAGACCCGCCTCCCTCCTCCTCTGCCTGCCAAATTCTTTCCAAACTGCCTCATTCAACGGTTGCTAACTCTTTAAGCTCTATGGTCTTAGATAACCAGTTTTACTGTATTTCAAATGTGATCAAATATTTATCCTATCTGGAAAAAGAAATACTTAGAAGCAGTTGATACATCCTATGAGAGAACTTACCCATAGCAGAATCAACATTTACACTTACTATCTCCACAGAGGGGAAAAATGAGCACATACAGACATAATGTCAGCCTAATGGGTCATTTAAAGACAAATAGTGACCGAGGAATGTGATCATGGAAAACGTGAAGAGAAAATCACATTGGTTTAATCCTACTCTGTCATTAAAGTCATGTGTCATTGTATGGATCTAATTTTTTAAACTCTCCTTATTTTTCACTTTCACCCTACATGTGGTGCTATGATATTTATGTGTGTATACATATATACAGACAAGTGTACATACATACACACATGCCTAATATTAGAATCAAAGAGCACTTCTCTACTAGCCTAAAAGTTATTTATGAAAGCAAACTATGCCAATCACCAATACCATAGTACAAGTGCATTATCTTAAGCTAAACGCTGATACGGAAGTGGAAATTCAAAACAGCATCCACACAAGCAATGTTATGTTAGCAGTGAGGAAAATCTCACAGCCCTGCTGACTTACTACTTCTTTCCGGAAGAGCATAATTTAGAATAAAATGGGTTTACCTTTTATTCCTTGCCACTTACAGCTTTATTACTGTGAACATGTCACTCCCCTACTCTTCACCCTCAAAACTGGAGAAAGCAACTCCTGGCCAACCTAACTTCAGGGGCTGTCACAAGCTTGGAGAGAAGTGCCTCTGTCTTGTTACCCCCGACTCCAGAGGACCTAAACATTTTACTGAACAAGTCAAGGTATAAAAAACAAAGGTAGAATGGACAATACCAAGAGTGAACCCTAATGTAAACTATGGACTTTAAATAATAATGATGTGTCCATGTAGGTTCACTGGTTGTAACAAATGTACCACTCTGGCGAGGGACGTGAATAATGCGTAAAGCTGTGCGTGTGTAGGCGCAGAGGGTATACGGGAAATCTCTGTACCTTCCTCTCAATTTTGCTGTGAACCTAAAATATCTCTTAAAAATAAAGTCTATCAAAAAACAAACAACAACATATGAACAAAACAGTGCCCATCAATGGCTCAATAAATGTTGAATGAATAATATATGATAAAGTCCTAACAGCAACACTCCTCAAACAAAAGGGCTGGCAATCCCACTCCACAGGGTCAAGGGCACAAGTCATGTGCTGCACTCTGAATTTCTCACACCCACATTGTATCACAAAGAGTTCATTATTAAGGGCTTTAATTTATAGATACTGCACACAATCTTTTTCCACAAGAAATCAGTAGACATTCAAGAGGGACCCAGGACAATCTTTTGGGAGGGCGATGCTTACAATTCTTCTAGAAGTTCATCCTGTAGGTATACTTACACAAGAGCACAGAGATTTAGGTATAGGTTGTTAATTAAAAGCATAAAAACGGGGACTTCCCTGGTGGCGCAGTGGTTAAGAATCCGCCTGCCAATGCAGGGGACACGGGTTCAATCCCTGATCTGGGAAGATCCCACATGCCGCAGAGCAACTAAGCCCGTGCACCACAACTACTGAGCCTGCACTCTAGAGGCCACGAGCCACAACTACTGAGCCCATGTGCCACAACTACTGAAGCCTGCACGCCTAGAGCCCATGCTCCGCAACAAGAGAAGCCACCGCAAAGAGAAGCCTGCGCACCGCATTGAAGAGTAGCCCTTGCTCACCGCAACTAGAGAAAGCCTGCTCGCAGCAATGAAGACCCAACGTAGCCAAAGATAAATAAAATTAAAAAAGAAAAAAAGCATAAAAAAGGTCTTATTCTCCAGCTACACAGGGGCAGAATAAATGAATTATGGACTATCCATACAATAGGACATAGTTTAAAAGAATAAGTCAGTGTTATGGGCTGAACTGTGTCCCTGCCCCCGCCCCTCCAGTCATATGTTGGAAATCCTAACCCCCTGTATCTCCAAACATGACTTTATTTAGACAGATGGCCTTTAAAGAGGTAGTTAAGATTCAATAAGGTCACTGGGGTGGACCCTAATCCAATATGACTGGTGTCCTTGTAAGAAGAAGAGATTAGGACACAGAGACACACGGAAAGAAGACAATGTGAAGACACAGGGAGAAGACAGCCATCTACAAGTTAAGGAGAGAAGCCTCCTTAATCTCGGACTTCTAGCTCCCAGACCTGTGAGAAATTAAATTTCTGTTGTTTACACTACTTGGTCTGTGGTACTTGGGTTATGACAGCTTCAGCAAACGAAGACAGCCAGTATGCCCAGATATTTTATACGTACGCATATCTGTACGTGGGGAATATGTGTGTGGACACAAAGACCGCTAACATCGATCACCTGGGCCTAGATGAGTGGGCCTAGATGTGGGGAGGAAACTAAGACAGCCATGTCTCACTGTTTTGCTCCCCTGTCTGGGTTTTTACCATGTGCATGTGTGACTCTCGTGATTAGAAAAAGAAAACGGACTATTTAAGAAAAGTAACTAAGTTTCAAGATAATGATACAGAAGTATTTGCAGTGTGGTATTGACTTGTGTGTTTTCTTTCTTTCTGAAGAAACTTTCCCTCCCCCAAATATACTGAAAGAGAAAAATTTCAAAGAGCCGTTCACACCCTCTATCTAACTTCCTTTGCAATAGCAACAGCATGAATAGCAAAGGCTTTTCTAAATAGAAGGTGCTTTGTCCTTGCCGGGGCAGAGTCCAAATGAAAGGATTAGCCAGCCTCTTGCTGCTACCTGGAGCTGGGCCTCCCCCTTAGTGTTAGTTTTCTTCTCCTGTCTAAGGTGCGTGCCCTCGTGCGCGCGTGTGCACGTGCACACACACACTACCAAAACCACAGTAAATAAATACACATTCTCCTTGTCCTCCCACTGGCCTTGGGCTGACAGTTCTTCTAAGGACTGATGCCAGGCACGTGAGGAAGTGATCACAGAAGCGAAACATGAGCTAGGGCTGGTAGTAACTTCCGGGTTCTTTTGTTAAACTAAAAAGCACAATTCCTTTATTACCTAGAATTCCCTGCTGACAACACCACCAATTGGAAATAGCAAAGAATCAGGAAGAAAGCCAAAGAGACGTCATAGAATCAGCACAAACACATGCTCATGTATCTTTTGAGAGTTCCCCTCTTCCTCCCTCAGGTCTTTTTTTCACAGTTCCAACAGGCTTGCTTAAGCCCACTGGTGGGAAGAGTACGGGTCTGAGAACCAGAAGGCCTGGATTCTAACTCTGTGCAGCTCTGGGTCTTGGTTTTCCTCACTTGCACATTGAAGGAGCCTAGGCAGATGACAGAGGATAGGTAAACAGGTTTCATCTGACGCTCAACTCATTGGCAGTGGCGGTCCTGAGGTAGGTTTTAAGGCTGAATGTCTCAATCCACAGGGAAAATGCAAGGACCAATGAGCACCATGTGCATGGTGGCACCCATGCTACAGTCTGTTCATCCCTGTAAGAGGTGATCTGATTGATCCCTACCATCCACAAGTTCTTAGATGTCGAAAAATGACCTGCAAGAGGCAAGCACACTGGGTTAAACCCAAAGCAAGGAGAGAGAGAAAAATCAATCAGAAAGGGAAGAATTAAAAAGTGGAGCAGTCAAAAGCTCTTCAAGCAGGCGCAGGTTCTATGAGCATCACCCCACTGCTTCCTGGGCTACATCCTGCGATGTTCAGCTCCCGCGGCAGTGAGATAACTCAAATTCATCATAATGACTCAGGCACCCCATTAACTCGGGTTCCCTTCGTTCCACTTAGGAAGGCAAACGAGTTGCGTAGGACACTTCTGTCGCAAGAATCACCGCAAACACAGATCACATTTTTTTCAGTTCCAATGCTTTAGTTTGGGGGAATGTAAATCCCTCAGCAAAGTGGAAAACATTCATTCATTCAGACTTATTCCTTGAGAGCTCTGGACAGCCTAGTTGGCTTTAGCACGTCAAAACTAAGTTGAAACTGCAAAAGGAAAGATTGCTTCAAACCTGACACGGACCTTCATTCAGTCCCTTTTCCTGACTTGGAAATGCAGGAGCCCTAGCAGAACTGAGGAAAGACCTTAGAGATTTTTTGTTCACTACAATAATTACAATATTGTCCCTTAATACATGGCGAGGAGGCGGGGCAGCAGTAAGGAAGTTCCTAAAAAACTGAAGTTGTTGAAGCTGCTGGAAGCAGAACCCAGGTGTTCCTGTGCAAGCTGGGGGGTGGGGGGGCGTTAATACCAAGGAAAGAGAAGAAAAACACACAAGACATAAAACCAGGTTCAGAATATTTTATTAAAGTGAACGGTGCTATCTTTTAATTTCCATTTCCACATCTTTGGGTAACACACAATACTACTCATGCCATGTCACAGCCCACTTTCCTTCCTTCTCCTTTGAGGTTTTAGGATTATCTATGAATCACCAGCGGTCAGCACAGAGGTAAGGAACAACTGATTCTACTTTGATAGCAGTATTTATTTAAATTCTGGACTACACAACCAATATTTTGCACCTCATTCTCCTCACTAGATGCTCAGAAACAGCTTCCCACTGAGCTTATACAGGCCTTTTCCTCCACTACAGTCAGGAGGCAGAGGCAGTGGTAAATAGCAACTCTTGCCACCGTGGTGCCACGTGCTGCCCTTTACCGGTAGCTATACGAGAGAATGATGCGACTTGAAAGCTGGGAGAACAAGAACACACAATTCCTCTGCTCAATAAAGGCGTATCTTACTGCACAAGAAATACAGGTGGCAGGTAGTCGCTAATTCACAAAAGGATTGTGTTTTAGAAACCTCAACACATATTATACATGTGTTAGTAAGTTGGTTTGTTTGGAGCTTACAGTGGATTTCTCCCACACAAAAGAATATAGGGGAACCTAGTAAAGCTTACTTAATCCATAATAATATTAGCTAACACTTATTAATCCCTTGCTCTTTGCAAGGTACTACAACTTATCATGAGCTATTATATCAACCCCACCGGACAGAGCTGGTGAGTGGTAGAGCCAGGATTTGAATCTGTAGGCTCTTTGCCATTCTGCTCTATTCACTGCTGGCATATACAGAGGGTGCACTGGACAGACAACACTGGCCTGAAACCTTGGTTTCCTACAGAAGGGAAATTGGCTGTGTGGGAAGGAAGCAGCAAGTGAGGAAGCAGTTTTTCTCTCCTGCTCTCAGGGGTACAGTAAGCATTCAACAGGTATCTGAAGAAGGCATCTCCCTCTGTGTGCCCCTCCTCTCTCCTGGCAACCTCTGGCTGCAGTGGACCTGGATGCCCTCTATTAGCGCCCTGCCAGAGCAGCTCAACCACTCCCATTACCAAGTTCCCCCCTCTCTCACCCCCAAGCCCTAGCCCACTTTAAAAGCCCTACAACCCCTAATCCTATGGAAAATAACCAGGCCATTCATTCACTCAACTAATGGTTAGTATACTACATACCCAGTTGTGCAATGTTAATTCCTGAGAATGCAGCAATAAACAACAGACCTTGTTTCTACCCGTGAAATGACCCTATGGGGCATTCCCCCAAACCCTCTGCTTCAGCTCCTCTCTGAAGTACCTAGATAACAGCATCTAATGCACATTCCTGAGTTGCTTGGCAGATGTGAAAACCTCCACCAAATGAAAGACGTGAACTACCTGATGACCATGAGCACATAGCCCCCAGACCTACTGGTGCCTAAGGACTGGTAGTGTTAACCCCTGTGACACTGCCCTGTTACCTCACCATCAGCCAATCAGAGAACTGTGCACAAGCTGATCACATACCCTGTGACCCTCTTCCCTCATCTGGCCTTAAAAATGCTTTGCTGAAACCCTTCGGGGAGTTCGGGGTTTTGGAGGGGGCACGAGCCACCCGTCTCCTTGCGTGGCCCTGCAACAAACCTTTCTCTGCTCCAAACTCCGATGTTTGGGTTTGTTTGTCCTCACTGTGTGTTGCGCACACGAACTTGCGTTAACATAACAAGTTGTTTAGAAGAAAGGAACCTGGATGCTCCTTTCTGTACTGGAAGGAGTACTGATCACTGACATAATGGTGCATTCATATCATTGAATCCAATGCACCCACTGAAATGATTATACAGGAAAAGTTACGGCCATGGAAAGATGTCCACACTGCATTAACTGAAAATAGATAATAACACAACAGTATAGAGCATGATAGCATTTGGGGTAAAATTATAACACGATACAGATCTGCAATAACAACAACAAAAAACAATCTAAAAGGATATACCAGTATGTCAATGGTAGTTAACAGAATTGTGGGATTATGAGTGACTACGCTTTTCTGTATTTTCTGAACTCTTTGTAACCAGCACATATCTTGTAATTAGAAAAACACTTCAAGTTTCTCTTTTGGAAGAAAACAAAACAACATTTCTCTTCTACCTTACAGGTAGTAAGCACTCAAGCATTTGCTAAACGAATCAGCCAGCGAGTAAATGAGATCTACTTCTGCTATGTGATTGGTAGAAAACAGCCAGAGTGAACTATCACTGTAACTGAGGCATAAAACTAGAAAATTCTACTGTGCTGTTTTGTTTGTTTTCTTTTTTGTGGTACGCGGGCCTCTCACTGTTGTGGCCTCTCCCATTGCGGAGCACAGGCTCCGGACGCGCAGGCTCAGCGGCTATGGCTCACGGGCCCAGCCGTTCCGCGGCATGTGGGATCTTCCCGGACCGGGGCACGAACCCGTGTGCCCTGCATCGGCAGGCGAACTCTCAACCACGGTGCCACCAGGGAAGCCCTGTGCTGTATTTTTAAGTATGGTTAAGACGGTGAATTTTGTTTTTACCTCAATTTAAAAATTTTTTAACCCTTATAAAGTTTTTTAGAGTTTAATTGCTATAAATAAACCTCTACTTGGTAGAATTTGAAGCAAATGAAAATGAAATAGGAAAAATTAAATGGCTACCTAAGAGTGCAAGTTGAACAAGAAGCTGTGTATTTGCCTGGCCCAGAAATTGGCTCTTGTGTTTCCTTCATTTCAGGTTCTTAAGTTTTTCCCTTTTGAGTTCAGAGAATCACTTAAAGCTCCAAGATTTTCACAATCTTTTCCATAACTGTCACGACACGATTCTGGAGGGTTGTCGGAAAGGAGTTTGGGACAGGAGGTTTCTCACACAGGTTTCAACATTCTAGAACGTGCTGGTTTCAACAGCATTTCCATGAAAAGCATTGTCAAGGGTCAGTGTCCTTCCTTCATGAGCACTGAGTACCCACAGCCACTGGGACCGAATCTGAAACAGGCAAAGGACAGGTCATCAACACCCACCAAGCCAGCACTGGCTTTTGGGTCACAACGAATCTGGACACAACCGTTCCCCTTGTTGGGAGTCTCTTTCTCACGAGGTTAGGGTTACTTACAGAATGCTGATTGAGTTCTCTGTTCTCAGACAGCAGTTGGATTCTTTGAGTCATTCCCTCACACCACCCTCCGCTTATGCATCTTCTAAAAAATACCACACTCGATATACTTTAGTAAGTTGGTGGAGAGAACCTATAAGGTTTAAGGTTAAAAGGTAAACTAACTGTTTTCTGTTGAACTGCCAGAAAGCAGAAACACTCGTGGGAGACAGATCATTTAGAGCAAAGTTTGTCAAACTCTTTGGGGCACCATTGGGAGCCCCATAATTCTTTGGGGGGGGTTGCTGTCCTGTGCACTGTGGCACGTTTAGCAGCATCCTTGGCCTCTCCCCACTACATGCCAGAAGCAACCCCCCCTCTTCTCCCTCACAAGTGGAGACGATCAGAAATGTCTCAGACAAATGCCCTCCCCCGTTCTCGATGGAGCCAGGCTGTCTGGGTTCACACCCAAGCTCCAATGCAGCCTGGTTAAGCGGCCTTGGGCCAATTCTTTACCTCTCCAGGTTTCAATTATCTCATTGTTAAATGGGAATAAAAATACCTACTTCACAGCGTTGTTGTGAGGATTAAATGAGTCAGTTCAGGAAAAGCTCTCAGTGCAGAGCCTAATACAGGGTATCCATCCACTTTCCCAAGAAAGCCACCTGTACTTATCATCTACATCATCAATAGTCATGTCCCTCCTCCCCAGAGAGGCCCCCCTCCTCAGTCCATCAGGTAGATATGGAAAGAGGTAAAGATGGGAGGGGGATGGGATCAAATCATTACTACCTCACTTTTAACAATGCTTTCATTTTTCTGCCCTAATGTGAATGATAAATGCATCTGTTGAAGGAAAATACTTTCAGAAATAAAACTTCTGAGATCTAAATCCAGGAAAGCATCCTAGCAACTTGGGGAAAAGTTGTCATGTGTGTGGAAGCACTTCCCACGTGCCCTCTTTATTTCCACTGAGGAACAAGCAAGGCAATCAGAACATTCATTTGCACCCACTGAAGCCACAAATACCTGCAGCAGAACAGTTCTGAGAAAGATGAGTTAAGCAAGTTCCAGAAAAAAAAATGCTGTAGGAAAACAAAACCTTGAAATTCAAAATGGAAAAGTGTAGGACAATGGGAAGAAAAGTGCTCATTAGGTTTAAACCATTTTTAAAAGTCAGTTTTAAGGCTTCTCATCAAAATGAGAGAGGGGGGCAAAATCCTGCTTGTTCCACTTCATAATAGCTTATCAACAAACAGTTAATGAAACACAAAGCCCAAAACGTGCCTGATTGTGTCGTGGAGATTATGCCGCAATGAAGAAACGTGCCAAGCCCTTTCTAAGAGGTCCTTTACGCCAGCCCAATCCCCAGACGCTGCCAATCCTGGTGATGGAGGCCACAGAGCCAACTAGATCCAAGTGTGCTCTGGGGAGGAGAACAGAAATGGGCTCATTTCACAGACAGTTCCAGCAGGCATGACCTCAGAGCTCAGGTGGGCCAGCAGTTTCAAGGGGTTAGCAGTGCACTCCTTTCCCTACCAAGTGAAATCCCACGTGCAACTCCAATGTATAAAACCTATGGGTGCACTAAAACACTACAAATGTTCTTATATATACATACAACACATACTTATCAAATGCGGACTAGTGACCAGGCACTGTTCTAGGAGCTAGGAGTACAGTCGCTGCCCTCATGGAGCTTACATTCTAGTCGATTTATATCAAACACGGCATCCCCCAAATTCCACCCAAACTGGGACATGTCGCAGCACCTAGGTTGCAAACCTCTGATCCAGTCCAGTCCCCTCATTTTCCTGATATGAAATCGGAGGCCCAGAAAGGTTAGGTTATTTGACTGAAGGACAAATCTAGTGGTGGGCATCAGTGGACCAGCAAAAAACACAGCATTTGAGACAATTCAGCAGTCTGGAGGCAGGACGAGCTAAAAACTCAGCCCGTGGGTCCCACACTTCTGCATCCATAGCGCAATCAACTCACAGACACGCAAACCCACTAAAACGTGGCACCATAAGTAGTTGAAACAACGCTCTGTCGACTCCAGCAAGAAGGCAGTAAGTGTCTAAGTGTCTAGTACAGTTTGAAAGGTTTCCATCACAACACAGTTAAAGTGATGGCTCACAATGAGTCCGCCCTGGGGTGGCCACAAAACTGAGCTCTCTGGAAGCTACGGGCTATGGCTGCTAAGTGCCCAAGCCCCTGAAGCGCCTCCCTCCCTACTTCTGAGAAGCAGGCAAGTCCCTCCCCGCATCCCTCACACAACCGCAGGGTCAACTGCTGGTCACTCTCCCTCCCCGCCGTAGGAAGAGGCCACTGCTCAAGACACCTCCGACCCCTGACAAGTGACAAGCTGGCTATCTCTGAAGGTGAGACTAGCTGCAGTGGTTCTGTGCAAGGACAGACTCACACACGCCTCCTGCCCTAGATTTTCCAGCAGTCAGGATTTCATATAATCCTATTCTTTAGGATTCCCAGAATGCCTGATAGAAGGTGACGTTTTAAACCTGTTTTCACATAAACGAATAGAAAAACTGGAAAAGAGAGATGCCAGACAAAGGCCTCTGGCTTGGAAAACCCGTTCCCGTGCGGCGCCAGCCCTCAGGGGCGGGGAAGGGAGAGAGAAAGGGCCGCAGTGGCTCTCACGGGGACCCTCCTACAGGGATGCCCTCACCCGTCTCTCCACATGAAAGCCTGGTGGCCACATGAAAGGTCCTGGTCCCGCAGCCTTTTCTCAGAGCTGGAGTAACAGCTGCACTGTTTTCCTACAGCTGAGAAAACACCTTCTCACAGTTGAGATTGCCGTTCCTCAGTCCCTCAAAGATTCAGGAAGCCTTCTTCCCAGCCCCCTTCTCCTTCCATCCCCGAAGTTCACCTCCTCCCTCATACTTGTAGCTTGAAGAGGAAGGAATGAATAGGTGTGTACCCTTCCCCCAGGCAAATATCCACAGTTAACTGCCTTTTTTGGTTGAAGAGCTGCCCAGGGGCCCGGTGGATCTTATCAGCAACCGGCCTACCCTCTTCTGAACCTGGGTCTCATGACAAGGCCAGCTGGCACCAAACCCTAGGTGTCAGGGTTTGTGAGGTTGCTTTTATTCAGCGACAGGCAGCTTTCATCACACCGGCCGGCAGAGAACTCTCACACATGTGCAACTCCCCCCTGCGACCGCGCCCCCATCCTGAGAAGCTTCCTGTTAATGTTCTTAAAATACCTCTGCAAAAGGAACCGAGGCCACACACGAAGGAGTGCATGAATCATATTTTTTCCTATCAAAATATCAACAGAAATGAAAATATTCTTATATAGCCCCTCCCCCCCCCCCCCCCCCCCGCCGCAACCTTCACCTTCATATTTTTAATCCATCAGAGCACTGGCTATGCCAGCAAGGAGGGCAGAGGGGAGTCTAAGGGATGTTCTCCCAGGGGCATTCTTTTCAATGACAGAAGTCACTTCCCAAGTTGGGAGTGGTGTTCCCTCTGCCACTTAAAACTACAAAGATAGAGCCCTTCTACTGGCCCTACACTGTGGAAGAACAGTACCCCGGCATCAAAACCAAACGCCACGGATCAAAAAGCCAGGCTGACACACATACTCAATGAACTGTTATTGGGCTGCAAGGTAAATAGGCCCAAGGGGTAGGCGGTTCAGGAAATGGACCTGAATTACTGTGATTTGTTCAGTCACACCCGGTGTTTCTCAAGCCAGCTGGGTGGAGTGGATAGGGGGTAGACAGATTAGAGGGTTCCCTGCAGGAGTCTGGTCTGTCTCGCCCCTCCTTCCTTCCCCCAGGGAAATCCAAGGGTCAAGGGGCCCAAGTGGGGCAAATGCCGGGTTGGGGCCAGGGCAGGACTGACGGAGGGTGCCTCACAGAGAGAGAGGGAATCAGCCAGCACAAGGCCCGAGCGCCTGCACAGGAAGCTGGGGCGATGGGGGCAGCAATGAAGTCGAAGTCGCGAAGAAACCTTCCTGGCCCCTGACTTGGTGGTGGCAGGAGGGGGAGGTCCAGGAAGCCAAGAGCTGCTGGAGTGACAAGAGCGCATTAGGTGGGGATGTGGTGAGAGCACAGGGCTATGGACAAGAGCCTGGATGAGGGGATGGACAGAGGAAGTGCAGGAAGGCCCCCAAACAGACGGGCCCAGAGTAGACTAAGGCACAGACTGCTTCACAGCAAGAGCGGAGAGCGCTCGGCAAATTCTGAGGTGCCCGAGCTCGAGGTGCCAAGTGTGGCTCCTGGGCCAGCAGTGTGGGCATCGCTGGGAGCCCGTCAGGTCCCAGCCCCCAACTACCACTCAGAACTGGAACCTGCACTTATTCAATAATAAGCTCCCAGGTGATCTGTGGCTCCTTCAATGCTGTACCCAAGCTCAGGGAACTAGGGTGAGGGCTTTGCTTCTGCAGCGGCAGGGCCTCCTCTTCCACGGATCTGGAACAAGCCAATGGCAGGTGCGGGTGTGTGTTTAAGGAAGACATTTCACACCCCTCACAGGAAGCTCCCGAGCTCTCCACTCAGGAGGACTCTTCAGGGATGGCAAATAGGGAACGCACATTTCCAGGGGGATCAAACACTGCTTCAATATGACAAGATAAGGGGATTCTGACAGACACGTATGCGGTCCCTGAAAAAGATGTCGTTAAATAATTTAATATGGGAAAATGCTCACGGACACATCCTTGGGAAAAGACAGAGTAAACACACTAAAACTAACCAGAGCTGTGATTTTTAAATCATCTTTGTGTTCTTTACCTTGTCCTGATTTTTCCAGGTTTTCAACATTAGGATGAATTTCATAACAAGTTCTTTTAATTAAAAGAAAATTATGCAAAATTTTAATCAGTGAAGAATAAAAGAGTAGAAGTCTTCCGACCCGGAAAAAAGTACAAAGCCCATTTAATTTGCTACCTTCCACATATGCTATGACTTGCTATCTAGCTGTCTATTTTATTTATAAAATTCATTCTAGGAATTCCCTGGCAGTCCAGTGGTTAGGCCTCCGCGCTTCCACCGCAGGGGGCACAGGTTTGGTCCCTGGTCGGGAAACTAAAATCCTGCACGCCCCGCAGTACGGTGACAAAAAAAAAACAAAAAAAAAGAAAAATTCATTCTCTTGGGGTACATTAAAAAAACAAGACAACCTTGGCAAAATCAAAGAATATCAGAAGGGAAGAAATACCGTAAGCAGCTCATGCAGCTCAATATCAAAAAAACAAACAACCCAATCCAAAGGTGAGCAGAAGACCTAAACAGACATTTCTCCAAAGAAGACATACAGATTGCCAACAGACACATGAAAGAATGCTCAACATCACTAATTATTAGAGAAATGCCAATCAAAACTAAATGAGGGGGCTTCCCTGGTGGCGCAGTGGTTGAGAATCTGCCTGCCAATGCAGGAGACACGACACCAGTCAGAATGGCCATCATCAAAAAATCTACCAACAATAAATGCTGGAGAGGGTGGTGTGGAGAAAAGGGAACCCTCCTGCACTGTTGCTGGGAATGTAAATTGATACAGCCACTATGGAGAACAGTATGGAGGTTCCTTAAAAAACTAAAAATAGAATTACCATATGACCCAGCAATCCCACTACTGGGCATATACCCTGAGAAAACTATAATTCAAAAAGAGTCATGTACCACAATGTTCACTGCAGCTCTATTTACAATAGCCAGGACATGGAAGCAACCTAAGTGTCCATCGACAGATGAATGGATAAAGAAGATGTGGCACGTATATACAATGGAATATTACTCAGCCGTAAAAAGAAACGAAATTATTTGTAGTGAGGTGGATTGACCTAGAAACTGTCATACAGAATGAAGTCAGAAAGAGAAAAATAAATACCGTATGCTAACACGTATATATGGAATCTAAAAAAAAAAAAAATGTTCTGAAGAACCTAGGGGCAGGACAGGAATAAAGACACAGATGTAGAGAATGGACTTGAGGACGGGGGAAGGGGATGGGTAAGCTGGGACGAAGTGAGAGAGTGGCATGGACTTATATACACTACCAAATGTAAAACAGATAGCTAGTGGGAAGCAGCCGCATAGCACAGGGAGATCAGCTCAGTGCTTTGTGACCACTTAGAGGGGTGGGACAGGGAAGGTGGGAGGGAGATGCAAGAAGGAGGAGATACGGGGATATATGTGTATGTATAGCTGATTCACTTTGTTATGTTATAAAGCAGAAACTAACACACCGTTGCAAAGCAATTATACTCTAATAAAGGTGTTAAAAAAAAATGACATAAAATTCAAAAAAAACAATCCAAAGAATTATATGCTGTTCTGCCATCAAAACACCGAAAATTAAAGCTGGGAATGTCTTAAAAAAAAAAAAAGACTGGGAGTGTCTTAAGAAACCAGGGAGAGCCTTCTACCCAGTACTCATTATAAATAGTAGTTACCTACCATTTCTTAAACACTTCCTCTGTATCAAGGTACTACACTAAGGTGTTTTCAAGACATTCTTTGATTTAATCTTTTCTTTTGGCCGCAAGGCATGCGGGATCTTAGTTCCCTAACCAGGGATTGAACCCGTGCCCCCTGCAGTGGAAGCGGAGTCCTAACCACTGCACCGCCAGGGAATTCCCTGATTTAATCTTCAGAAGAGCCCTATGATTTAAGTATCACAATCCCCATTTTACAGATAAGGAAACCTCAATCTCTGATTGCAAAGCCCATCAGGATTTCGAAAACTGTTGTTGCATTACCACATCCCCAGGAGACCTGGAGTACACTGTTTTAAAGCCTCCTCCACCTGCCCCCATACAGAAACATAAAATCAAGAAAGACCCAAAGCACCTAAATGCACACAAGACCTGAGGCAGTCCGAAGGGCCCATTAGATATGCATTGTCCTCACTGGCCCTCACTCAGCACCATTCCAAAGGCTTGCTGTAGTATAATACAGCCAAGGCCTTCAGCATCAAGTATCATTCTGAAAGATATTTGGCAGTGTTTATTCTTCTTATAAGTTGTGGTAGCAGTAGTAATAATAATTTTTTTAATAACAGAAAATTGTATTGTGTATTCTCTAGGTGCCAGGTAGGGCCCTAAATTCCTAACATAGTTTCATTTCATCCTCACAATCCTGTGAGGCAGATAATGATTTACCAGTTTTTCACTGGTATTTTTGCCATCTTTTCACAAACGAGAAAGTATTACTTAACTTTTTGGCATGAAAATGTACCACTTTTAGAATCAGAGAAAAAATTTATAAGTTATGCTGACTTTGAAAGAGTGATGTAAAGACAAAAGAAGAAGCAGAGGAAAGGAGAAAAGAGAGAAAAAGGAAAAAAGAATGTCGATTCCATTTTTTTCACAAACGAGAAAACTGATGTGG
Organism: Grampus griseus; assembly: GCF_964374135.1. Lineage (NCBI taxonomy): Eukaryota > Metazoa > Chordata > Mammalia > Artiodactyla > Delphinidae > Grampus > Grampus griseus. The sequence continues at coordinate 63,156,762 of NC_139019.1, forward strand.
ACAGAAGTGAGGCAACTTTCCTAAGGTCCTGAGATATGAACTCAGTCAGCCAGGTCCTAACACTCAAACCCAAACCTTTATGGTGCCATCTCTAGGATGGCGCAGCCACCAAGAGCTACCGACATACACTCAGGATAAAATTATAGTCTACAGAGAGGGATGATGTTTAAAAGTTTCTAGCAATTATTTTGGACTCTAGCTTTAAAAACAGACACTAAGCATAAAAGAGAGTGAAACTGAGTTTGGCACTTTGCAGCAAGCCTAAAATCTGAACTACAATCCAAATCTCCTTTTATCATTCGCCTTCTTCTTTCAACTATTACGGTAAGGAAAAAAAAATCAGGTTGCCTACATTCTCAATCATTATGATACTGCACAAAATGTCCATTTCTAAACTGTCCCATGATTCACATTTTTCCCATTGCTAACATGAGAACACCTCCCACGCTTTCTAATAGAAATGAAAAGATCATTCTGAACTCTTCCAAACGAATTATACAACAACAAGATACTTAAGCAAAAGACAGAAAACAAAAATTACTTAAAGTAAATTTCATGGTAAGTTCAGAAGAGTCCCTTTCCCTCAAAATATCACATAGAAACTTCTTTTTTTAATTTAACTTCTTGGGATCATCTCTTCAGAGACTGCATAAAACAAAATCGTTTTTCAACCAACCTCTGAAGTTATCAAATAACTGAAAAGTGATCAATATAAACAAACAAGAATTTGAAGTCGCCTACATTAAACATTCACAGTTTAAGACAACACTAGGCAAGAGTAAAAGTAAACAAACGACAGGAACTTGCTCCTTTGTAGGTAGGAATCCCTTGGCCAGTGGAGCAATGCAAACAGACTTGTTCCCCGTATCAAGGCGATAATGATGACATCTTAAAGAAGGACATGAGATCAGCCATGTAAAGTGCTCAGCCCACGTGCCTGGCACATAGTTAAGTGTTCAACATTAGCTTGTATTAAATGCTCATCCCATCAATACAAGGTTACTTATCAGCTCTGCACCTCAATCACCTCATCTACAAAATAGAGGTAATAGTAGTTCCAACATCATAGGATTGTTAGGACAGAAAATGTAGAAAAGCACTTAGAACTACAATGTTAGTTACCAATATTATTCTTAGCGCCCTCAAAAAAGAAGCTGAGAGGCTTACAGGGCTGGGGTCTGAACCCAGTAGCTCCAAAGTAGCTAGCATCTCATTTCCTCAAACGCAAAGCTGGAGCTGACGCTTAGAAGATTTACCCGGCTGCCAGCCCTCTTCCCACGGCACAAGGAACAAGGGGACAAGGAACCTGTGGAAGCTTGTTCCCAAAGGACAAGGAATCTACGGGCTCCCTTCTTCCTGGCAGTTCCACCTGCTCCAGCAATGTGCAGCTTCAGCGTCCTCAGCCCCATCACCCAAACCTCACATCTAACCAAAAAGTTATTCCCCTTTGCATTTCTGTTTGCCGACTTTTTCCAGAAGGATTTTGTTGGGGAGTGGGAGGGGGGTGTTTTGTAACTATGTAAACAAACAACAACAACAAAGGCAACTGCTCCCATTTCTGCAGCACTCACTCCCAAATGCTAGGATGGACTCTTACGTGTGGATAGTTTCTTCCAACCTGTGAGATACTTACTTTTGTTATTATCCCCACTGCGGCAATGAGAAACTTGGGCTCAAGAAGGTAAGTTGCCCAAGGTCACAGCTCATTAAGGGTGAGGACAGGGCCCAAACCCAGGTGTGATTTAAAGTCAGCATTCTTAACTGCCTCACCAAACTAAATGTGGAAAAGAAAAAAGGAAAGAGGGATTAGCACCTTCGAAAAACAATAACTGCTTTGGAAAATCCAATCAAAATTCATTTTCTAATGAAGTTATTGCTTAATAAATGAAAATATTACATAAAGAGCTGGCTAGTGCTGCAGACAGCAAGGAAGCGTACTTTAGCCCTGACAACTCCATGACTCAGAAGCACAGTTTAACAGTGATATAGGGACGACTCCAGTTTCCACTGACACCGTATTTATACTTTGTGATTTGTATAAACAAAACCATCTTTCATGCCTCCCAACATCTACCACAGCCCTGTGAAACCTACAGTTAGAAATCTGAAAATATTTAATCTCATGACCACATGAAGAAATGAGCCAACCATCTAAGACTGACTGGTCACCAGTCCCCAAACCGCAACCTCCAGCTCACTGACCAACAGTCCCACTGTGTCTAAATTCCAGATGGATAATTCCTCCAATGTAGGATCAATTTTTAAAAATTAATAGAATTGAAAGCCCAGAAATAAACACTAACATTTATGGTCAATTAATTTCTGACAAGTGGGCCAAGTTAATGCACTGGAGAAAAAAAACAGTATTTTCAATAAACAGTGCTAGAGCTATTGATAGATACCCAATTGCAAAAGAATAAAGCTGGACCCATTCCTTATACCATACACAAAAATTAACTAAAAAAATGGACCAAAGACCTAAACATATGAGCTAAAACTATGAAACTCTTAGAAGAAAACACAGGACTAAATCTCCATGACCTTAGGTTGGACAAAGCACTTTTTAGACACAAGATATAGCACAAGCCAGGAAAGAAAAAATTGATACATTGGACTACATCAAAATTTTAACAATTTTATGTTGCAAATGAGGCCATCAAGAAAGTGAAAAGATAACTCACAGAATGAGAAAACATTTGCAAATCACATATCTTACAGAGCTGGTATCTAGAATATAAAAAGAACTCTTAATATTCAATTTTGAAAAAACCCAACTTAGAAATGAGCAAAGGATCTGAACAGACATTTCTCCAAAGAAGATATGAATAGACAATAAGCACCTGAAAAGATGCTCAACATCATTAGTTATTAGGAAAATGCAAATCAAAACCAAAATGAGATACTTCACAAACTAGGGTGGATATAATTTTAAAAAAAGAAAAAAACAGACAATAATAAGCATTGGTGAGGATATGGATAAATTAGAACCCACATACACTGCTGGTAGGAATATAAGATGCAGCAGCCTCTTTGGAAAATGATTTAAAACAGCCATAAAGTGGAAGCAATCTAAACAACCATCAACTGAAAAATGGATGAGTTAAATGTGGTATACGGCATAAAAAGGAATGAAGTACTGACACATACTACAACATGGATGAACCTTGAAAACATGCTAGGTGAAAGAAGTCAGTCATAAAAGCCACATATTGTACAATTCCATTCACATGCAATGTTCAGAATAGGCAAATCCATAGAGTCAGAAAGTAAATTAACAGTTGTCAGGGATCTGAGGAAGTTTGGGGAGAAACTGGGAACAACTGCTAATGGTCACAGAGGTGATAAAAATGTCCTAATATTAGACTGTAGTGATGGTTGTACAACTTTGTGAATATACTAAAAACCACTGAATTTTTACACTTTAAATGGATGAGCTAGGGACCTCCCTGGTGGTCCAGTGGGTAAGACTCTGGGCTCCCAATGAAGGGGGCCCGGGTTCAATCCCTTGTCAGGGAACTTAATCCCACATGCCGCAACTAAGAGACAGCACCCCACAACTAAAAGATCCTGCACACCGCAACTAAGACCCAGTGCAGCCAAATAAATAGATACATAAATATTTTAAAAAATAAATAAATGGATGAGCTATATGGTATGTGAACTATATCTCAAAACTAACTTTTAAAATTTTATAAAGAATTTCTTTAATTAAAAAAACCTAATGTTGTCATTTTTATAAGACAAATAAGGAAGTATCCAAAAAAAGAAAAAAGAGGAAACCTAAAATAATAATTTTAAAAGGCTGGACATTTCTGCTCAAGAGAGAAGTAAACGCTTGGGCATTGCTCCAGCTCACTTTAAGGATAAGAATAAAACTATGAGGTTTTTTTGAACACCTGTTAATTTAAACAGGAATAAAGTGTCCCCAAGGGCAAATTCCCAGCACTTTGGAGCTGAAATTGTTCCATGTGATTCTTAAATTATTGGTCAGCTATAAAATGCTTTGTAAAGTTTACATTAAATATTTCACGGATCTTTCAACATTGAGTTTTCTTAAGAGACTGCACATTGGAAATGGCTGATTCTCAGTACTGGAGGCTCCCATTCCTCTAACAATTTTCTTGTATCAAAAACAGCCCTTTCAGTACTTCCTAGTAACCCACAGCCAGCAGCAGCACCCCGACAAAGACTGATCTGACAGCTTAACTATAATCTTGGCACCCACTTTTGTGGGTGGCACACTTTTTTTTTCCTAGTTCTATTCACTTCAGTACACTTTAGTCAAGAAAAGCCTGCATTTACATATGTAACTTGTGGGTAATGCAGATAATAATAAATCATACCACACACCCTTATCAGCGGCGCAACCAAGCTGATAATCTCAGTTTCCTGTCTCTCTGGACTCAGGCTTCTTGTCACCAGAATTGGCTCTTAATTATTCAACTGTACTGTCTCTGGACTACCCACAAAAAAAGCTTACAAAATGCATACCGGAAATATATCTAAATGAGCTCTCTCACCTTAAAGCATGCTTTTCCTTCTCCTATCAAACACATAACTTTATCTAACTAGCTTAGCTTAAGCACTTAATCTTAATATGACACTTTTGAGCAACACTGAAAGTAAACTACATCCAAAATACAACCTGCTGTCTGTATGTCACATTTTGAATGCATGTTATATAAGTCAAGGTGGTGCTGTGGTAGAATCATCTACCTTGCTTATCTGTGCCCTTTTTCATTTCCGTATGTACTACTGGAAGTAGGATTCAGTCCATTTTGCAGTTCTAAACTCCATGGAAAAATTATCAAGGCCAAACCACCAAGTGGTTCTTATCTGGGCAGCACCATCCTCCCTCTGTGGCCTTGTGGGTTGTTGCTTATAAAGGTGGAGACTGTTTTCACAAAGACTAGTGAGTGCTACTGATATCTAACTGGCTTAGCTTAGGCGCTAAATCTTAATGTTATCAAGCATACTAAATACCAGCTCAGGACTCCCTCAAGAGAAAGAACTGCTTCACCCAAAATTCCAACAGCACTGCCCCGGGGACCCACTAGTTAAAGGTCGTTCCTCCCAAAAGCCACAACTCACTTGATTAGTTATAGCTTTTTCTTTAACTCTTCTAATACAAGCCTTATAGAATAGATACTTTTTTTTGATCAGGAGCTCCCTCCCTACTTTCTCTTAGTACCTCAAGCATTTTTATTACTCTCAGAGTCTTAGAAAGATCGGGAAGGGGGAATGGAAGGACAGTGCTGAGTGGAGGAGAAGAGGGGCATCTCTCTAAAATCTGGGAATTCGGTCAGGTCAGACTCACAATGAAGGGGAAATGGGATAAGTATCAGCCTCTTCCAGCGCTCTGTGCCCTGCTTTCTTTCTGCCATGTCACAGCAGGAAAATGAAGTCAGAGACTCAGCTCTGCTGCACCTCTAGCTTCCAAGAAAATACAATCCCATGACAACCCTCATCCCTCTCCTCCCCCCATCATAAGGAAATAATTTACTGCTTCATGCTTTTCAAAGCCTGCATCCAGAAGCCACTGCTGGGTATAACAATTTGCATAGAGCGCCTCATTGGTTAACCAGCTCAATCTAAATGGCCTAATACCCCTTACTCAGCAACCTGCAACTTTCACAAACTACACGGCTTGGTAAGAAATAAAAAAGCACATTCTAAAAAACTGCTTTCTGCTAAAGCCCATGATCCACAGATGAAGCAGAACTTCCTGGAAAAAAGAAATTCAAACAACTGCTTGGGAGTTTAAGAGAAGAGAGAGGACAAAAGGTTTAAACTGATTTGACTGCAGCAAAATACAGTGGAAAAAAACCAATGTGAGATTTCAACCATAAGATTATGTTTAAAATCTGCAGCCATGAGCTCTCTGTTGAACTGCAGATGTCTTCAGAAAAAGCCCAACACTCATCCATTCTCCCTCTTGTCATTTACCAAATGTCCACTGTGTACAGGCCACGGGGGCACACCAAAGGCCAGGGTAGCAGGCCAGGGTGGCAGTCCCTGCTGCACGCTGATTAGCTGTGTGAATCTGGAAGAGGGCCTGAGCTCTGCAGGCCTGTCTCTTCAATAACATGAGAGCGTGGACATGCCACTCCCTTAAGGATTCATCTAGCTCCAGAAGATGACGGTGTAACTAACCAGGTTCTCACAGTCCATAAGGTACCTGAGAATGGTAACCCACCAAAGGAGTGACAGGCTTCACTCACATCAGAAACCTCATGGTCAGCAGTGAGACTTTCTCTGGCTTGCTGTCAACCAAAAACTTCCCATGATGGTTCTAATTTCAAACTGCCCGACCATTATCCTTAAAAACTGTTTGGGAGTGCTAGAAGTTCCAATAATTTGGCTTCCGACTGAAACTTCTCATACCCAGAGGTACAATTCCCCTCTGTCAGCATGTCCCAATTTTCAGTTTAAGGTTTGGGTAGACAGTGAGGATTTTCGTAACCAGGAGAGCTGCGTCAACCCAACTGTGGTCCTCTATTCCCCAGGAGCCAGAGCCCATTCCCACCTTCAATGCTGCCTCTTCTATACAAAACCACTGCAACTCTCTCCAAGTTCCGGGACAGCAAGTCATTTCAGCCTGGGGAGGCTGGCAGGAAGAGGAACTCAACCAGAGCTCCCTAAAATGAAGTAGAGCTGTTTCCAAAGATAGGAAGAGTTCCTATCTCTGAAGTTGTTCACTTACTATAGTACAAGAAATCTGAGCACAACTGGTGGGAGGAGCAGAAGACCCTTCCAGCCACTTCCAGTACCAACTTTCTGGGAGTTGGTCCAAAGAGAAGCAGCGGGCCCAGCTCCTCCCTCACGCAGCTAACAGGCATACGAATTGGTCGGCCTTTCTGAAGGTTTGCAACGTCCAGGGCTTCTGACATATGCATTTTATAGCTGGTTCTGCTATACTTGCTCTGAAAATACAAATTTGTTCCAACAGGATTGATATGGAAGGAGTTTAGAGCATCTCACCCCAGGATATGCCATTTTGGCATATTGATTATTTTGAGTTAAGGCACCTGAGAAACAGCAGGTGCAAGAAGGGCACTCTGACCTTCATGTTTCTTCCTGAAAGTAGAAGATGACATTCCCACGTGAGAGGTGCCCTCCCTGTACCAGAAGGAAGACATTCTTAACAAGGACAAGAAGTTGAGATGGAGAGAATTCTACACAAAGAGACCTTATTAAAATAATTTTTATCTTCCTTTCACCTCCCCACATAATTTAGTCATTTTTCCACAACTGCCTCTCTTTGTTCAATCTAATATAAAAGTAGGTTTCACTATTTCTTGGTTCTTCATTTCCTTATGAGGGCTCCCAGGTCAAATAAAACTTGTGTTAAATGAATGTGTATGTTTTTCTCCTGTTAATCTTCGTCAGTTTAATTTTCAGATCCAGCCAGAGACCCTAAAAGGGTCAAGAAAAACTTTTTCCTCCCCTACCATGTTAGGGGACAATAAGGGCAAAACAGGACGAGCAGTTTTGTCTGTGAGAAACATATACTGAAGGCAGAACACTGTGCCCAGCTGAACTGAGCTACATAGAACATATGAAACACACACTCCTCCACTCCACCTGCATTATGAGTCACTCAAAAGCACATCTGGTGTTAACAACTTTCCATCCAATTTCAGATAACCCTCCATCCACCACTTCACAACAACTCACAGCTGCAACTTTTCTGACACCTGCTTCCACAAGCAAATTTCAGGTCTTTTTCAAGGTCAAGTGCCAAATTTTCGTAGTATTACATATCTCTTAACCATTTAACATTTGTAGAACTGTAATATCATTTTTACCAGGTTCCCTTGTGTGTGTGTGTGTGTGTGTGCGCGCGTCACTGACAAAACTTTCAATGCTGTGCTCCAACCCCATTTTCCCCACAAGGCCTGTGGTTTTTGCTGTTCCATTCTGCATAGTGTGATTTTTAGGAATGCATATTCATGTTGTGTTACAGAAGGACTATTTCCAGAGCTCTAACCTAAAGGGGCATGGGACTAAAGAAAGATTACATAAGAGTTACTTAAGTTTTTTGGGTTTTTTTAATGTACTAAACATTTAATAAAGGGTAAATAGTGAAATAAATGTCCACGTGATCAATTAAATGTGATACTGCCATTAAAATGTTCTCATTCTTACGATATGTGGAAATGTCCATAATGTTGTGAGAAAGTAGCTAGGATATAAAACAGTACATAAAGCATGATCTAATATTCATTCATTTATTTATTTATTCATTCATTCTGCATGGCTTGTGGGATTTTTAGTTCCCTGACCAAGGACTGAACCCAGGCCATCAGCAGTGAGAGTGCGGAGTCCTAACCACTGGACTGCCAGAGAATTCCAAGTCTAACAAGGGTTTGTTCTCTCTAGGATTATAAATTATATTCATTTTCTTCTTTATACTTTTCTGCATTTCCCAAATTTTCTATGATAACTATATATTATTTTTATAAAGCAGAAAGTACTGTTTGTTACTTGTCATTTGCTAAAAAGAGTCTAGTAAACTGACCCACTCTTATCCTTTCTTCAAGATGCTATAATACATACTATAATCTTTACAAAATTTTAAGGAATAAAAAGGTAATAAAGAAGATAGAATACTGAAAAACATTTAATTAATGCCCATCCTACCCCTCCTCCCCAAAAAAGGTAAGAAAGAACAAAGAACAGACGAGGAAATGGAAATGACCAACAATATATAGCCTGAAGTTCAAGCATGAATAATTACATTAAATGTAAATGATCTAAACATCCAATTAAAAGGCAGAGACTGTCAGAAGGGATCAAAAAGCAAGTCCCAACTACATGTTGTTTATAAGAGCATTTTTAAATCTAAGACACAGATGAGTTGAAAGTTAAAAGGGTAGTATGGCCATCAGACAAAGACATGAAGACAAAGAGCATTACCAGAGATAAAAAGGATCATTTTATAAAAGGATCAATTCATTAAGGAGACATAAGAATCCCAAATGTGTGTATACATAATAGAGCTTCAAAATATACTAAACAGGGGCTTCCCTGGTGGCACAGTGGTTGAGAGTCCGCCTGCCAATGCAGGGGACACGGGTTCATGCCCCGGTCCGGGAGGATCCCACATGCCGCGGAGCGGCTGGGCCCGTGAGCCATGGCCGCTAGGCCTGCGCGTCTGGAGCCTGTGCTCTGCAACCAGAGAGGCCACAGCGGTGAGAGTCCCGTGTACCGCAAAAAAAAAAAATTCTACTTGAAAATATACTAAACAAAAACTGACATAACTAGTGGCAGAAAGAGACAAAAACACAATCATATTTGAAAAATTTAACACCCTTCTCCCAGTAATTGACAGAATTAGACCCCTCTATCAGTAAAGATAGAGAAGATTTGCACAACACTAGCAACCAACTTGAACGCTATACCCAACCTGCTGGTAGTATGGAAAACTGAGCAGGCAGCAAAGAGACTAGGAGAGGAAAAACAGGTTACACGATACGCATTTCCATCTTCCTACCTTTAAGTTAACCCCCTCAACACTCTGGTCTTACTTGTAAGGCTGTCATTTGGTCAAGCCATGATGGGCACAGTAACTACCCAATAACTGTAGAAAACATGTTCTTTTCAAGAGCACATGGAACATTCATCAAAATGTATCATTTTCTGAGCCATCAAAAAGAAATACATATATACAGAATATGTTCTCTTATCACCACAAGCATAAACTAGAAATTAATAGCAAAAATACGCCTGGAAAATCCTCAAATACTTGGAAAATAACAACACACTTCTAAATAACCAACAGGTCAAAGAAGAAATCACAAGGGAAATTAGAAAAAATTTTGAATTGAATGATAATGAAAACAAAGCATATCAAAATGTGTGGGATGTAAAATGATTTTAAATATTCCCTTGAGAGGAAAGAAAATATTTAAAATAAGGGTTTACGGGGCTTCCCTGGTGGCACAGTGGTTGAGAGTCCGCCTGCCGGTGCAGGGTACGCGGGTTCGTGCCCCGGTCTGGAAGGATCCCACGTGCCGCGGAGCGACTGGGCCCGTGAGCCGTGGCCGCTGGGCCTGCGCGTACGTAGCCTGTGCTCCACGGCGGGAGGGGACGCAGCAATGAGAGGCCCGCATGCCGCGAAAAAATAAAAATAAAAAAATAAGGGTTTACGTTTCTACCTTTAAAAAAATCCATAAAATAATTTAAAATAAATAATAATAGATTAAGTAAACAAAAAAGAGGAAAAAGAGCAGAAATCAATGAAATAGAGAATAACTAACAATAAAAAACTTGTTTCTTTCACAAGATTAATCAGATTGATAAACTCCTAGAGTCATTAAAAAAAGAATAAAGAACACAAATTACTAATATCAGGAATGACTGAAGAGACGTATTAAGCACATTTTTTTTTTTAGAATATAAGTTATCTCGATACAGACCACTAACAGATTCCTACAAAAGACTTGCATTTAGAAAATCCACTACGTTAACCCCAATGGTGTTGAAAAATCAGGCAGGGGATGACATGATTAGGACTATACTTTGGTAGAAGGATCAACCTGCTGGTAGTATGGAAAAAGGAGCAGGCAGCGAAGAGACTAGGAGAGGAAAACCAGTTTGCACGATAACGTATTTCCATCTTCCTCCCTTTAAGTCAACCCCCTCAACACTCTGGCCTTACTTGTGAGGCTGTCATTTAGTCAAGCCACGATGGGCAGGAAGCACAGCACTCACTAGCGTTATTACACTAGTTCCTCCTAGCTTGTGCTCCACAGGGATAGTTCTCTCATTCAGCCTACATTCCCACCTTCTTCTATGGGTCTTCCAGTACTGAAGAATCTGGAAAATGTAACCACATTTCTCAGACTCCTTTGCTCTTGGGGACCTGACAATTAGCAACACTCACAATATTTGGAAGGTGAAAACAAGGTGGGGGCCATCCTCCTGCTGCAGTGTCTGCTTCCCAGCAAGGTCCTAGGACAATGGCCAGACTTGGGGCTCCCATGTTAAGCCACCAGCTGCGTGGGTGTCAAGAGGCGGGGGGCAGCAGCCTGGGCTTTCAGACTTCTGGATTACTGCTGGAGTGGTGTGCCCTTAAATCCAAGAGTTCAAAGGCGGCCCCCTGACTCTTGCTCCTCTAGCTCTTTCATTTCTTCAACAGTTAATTCCCTACATTAAATTGTTCGGCTTAAAATACCCAGAGAGGTCTCAGTTTCCTGCATTGAACCCTGACACACCTGCATCACCAACTTACAGATAACAAAGAGTCTTAATATTGTCTTGTTTTCATCCCTTCCAACAATCATATAAGGGAGGCAAGACACAAATTTCCCCCGTTTGATGAACAAAGAAACCAAGGCTCAGAAAACTTAAAAACTGGGAACGGTAGTGAGCTCCCCAACACTGGAGAGGCTCAAACACACCAGAGGTACACTTAGGAGGGGCAATTTTACAAGACGTCTAAGCTTCAGATGGGAAATTAAAAGGGATGCCTTTTAAAGCCTCTTCCAAAAGTTTCTGATTCCACGATCTGCCTCATCAATCACCACACAAATAGCCAAACCTGGGCTAAGGATCATAGCATTAGGCGACTCAGCCCTCCGTTAACTTACTGAGATACAATGCAAGAAACAAAACACTGGAAAATAAATCCCGTAAAGACCTCATGAGCTTTGTTTCAAAGAGCAACTGGCTAGTTTATAAAAAACGATATTTAAACAAACATTAGCCTGATTTTCCATCTCTCCTAGTTATCTCTGCCTAAATAAGATTTAAGCGGTTGTGTGTATGTGTTTTTCCTACTTTTGTTTAGACTAGACAGTTTTCATGAGGGGGAAAATGCTGTCTAATCACTATATTTTGTAACCTTACTTCAAACCGAAATTGTTTCAAAATTTATTCTGTGATAAGAACCCACCCTAAGTTTTTCCATAACAGCTGCTTTCCTTAAACATCAGCTCAACTTTAATCTCACAAGGCAAACTACAGAAGAAAAGCCAAAAGTAAAGTCCTATTTCCTTCAAAATTCAAACAGATGTTTTAATGTAATCAAACAAATCCATTGTTTGAATTTCCTACCCACACACACTACACTGACTCCCAGATTATGTTCTAAAATCTTCTAAAATATCATTAATACACAAGCTAGAAAATAAGAGGATGCCCCCCCCCCGGAAATGTTTAAAATTCATTTTAACAAGGGTTGCAAAGGTTCACTTTGGACTACTTGAAAAACCTGATCGTTAGGGACAATCAAGGTGGTCTAGATGAGTAACTTGATCCATTGGATGCTTGCTCTCAGCATCCCATCGCAATCGCAAATTCAACTAACAACAGCAGTATGTAATGACAATTCACTAACAATGCCGGTTGGCTCAGGACGCTGAAAGTACACAAGATCTTTATCTATAATTACCATTATAATTAAAGATACAGAAAGCACTTTAGTCAAAGGGTAAAATGGAATTTGTGTCCAATGGCTAGTTCTGCAGACATACCATGTTACACTAGGACTTCCTTTTTAATGTTAAATTATCATAGGTGAACAGGCCACATACTGCTCTCCTGCTCTGAATACAAGTAGACAATGCCATCGTTATTGCTCTGTCCTTTCTAAAGGCTTCTAAAAGGCTATTTACATTAAAACACCTGGGAAACTGAAAAGTAAGCTTCTGAGTCTCACAGTTAACTCACTCCCAGATATTCAATATCTCTGGGAAATTGACAGGCGATATTCATAGAGAAAACGGGGGTGGGAAGCAAGCAGTGGGCAAGGGGGTGTTACCTTTTATCTCATTAGCAGAGAGATGAATCAGAGGCTGCCCTCTACTCCCTACAGATGGGCCCTCCCAATAAAGCAATCCCACTCAGACCTGCCGCAGCCCAAAGCTATTTTGCCAGCCTGCCCAGGTCAGCTCTAAAGCCACCCAAGAAAACAAATCTGAATGAGCAACCTTCATGCTGACTCTCCACCTACAACGGCAAGGTCAGTGACAAACTTCTTTCCAACAACGTGAACTTGGCTAACTACACAGACGCATCTCCAAACCACTCTTTCTGTATCAGCAACAGTTCACTGTCAGCCGAATCACCACCACCTTTGTCAGTATGGTAGAGCAATGATGTGGCCATTTTACTGCAACTTGCCCGCATTTTATAAAACGCATAGAAAAATAAAACTGCCAATACTAGAGATAAGCACAGGACTCAAATTTAATGCAACTGAAACAAAGAAGGGCACCTTTATAGAGCAAGAAAACAGAGACAGAAAACACCATCTAGACAGATGGTATCCACATAAGTGACTGTAAAAAGACCAAAGTTAAAGATGATGTTGAAAATGGTTATTGTCGATGGTATCTAAAGGAGGTGTAGCTGGGATTTTCTTCATTATTTTTAGTCTTTTGGGAATTGAAACACGCACACACACTCGTATTAACACGTAAGCCTATTAACTGACTTTCACATATTTACGTTTACTTAATACCTCTGGAAAAACTGCCATGTTTGAAGGCAGAGGACTGCACTACTTTCTGGGTATAAATAAGCCCAGAAAACATGGCTGCAAATGAGTGGCTGGTGCACTTGAAAAACTCCTGTAATTCAGCAGAGTTGAATCAAACATAGCACCTACAACATAATCCCAACTCCACAAAGTAAAATCATATATATTAAATGTGAGTGACTGTTATAAAATATCAAAATACGGTTCTCTCTGGGTGATATGTATTTCACAAATGCCCCAAACTCTTCAAAAAAGCATCAGTCATGCAAAGAATGAACTTTTGTGCCTAGATCCCTTCCAAGGGTGGAAGCAACACGTGATATAATGAGGACCTAACATTTCCAATCACTATAAACAAAGAGCTGTAGGGAAAAAGTTTTGTAACCAAAAGCACACAACAGGGGGTTCAGCTAGGTCACACAGTACATGCTCTGTCTAGGAGAGAGGAAATGCACCCACACAGTAACCAGGAAACAACTCCAGTGCATCAGATGACCACATACTAGGTGGTGTGGACAGGTTTTGTGTGCAAGTTCTGAGAACTCTTAAAGCAAGAGGAAGGTCACTTCTTAGGAAAATGCTTCCTGAGCTTGGCCTTAAAAGCAGAGATTTGGGTTTTATAGAGAAGGAAGGACATCTCAGGGAAATTAGTACTTTTATGTGGTATGTAATTTACTTTTTAAAGAAGTCTTCATGGATTGTGTTTTTGTGTGTGTGTGTGTGTGTGTGTGTGTGTGTGTGTGTGTGTGTTTTAAGCTACAGTCTAGAGGTGATCAGATGCCCTGATGAGGAAGACCCATTCCAGCTAACACTTAACAAAAGCCAACCTCTAAATGCCTCCTGCGTGGGCTTCAGTTACTTCTAACACCAATGACCCCAGGCTTTGTTAACCAGCGTAATGATGAGACATGGTGAAAACTGCAAGAACTCTCGACATACAGCAACTCTGCTCAAACCCCTGCACGAAGGACTTGACCAAACTTTAACAGGCTTCTAGTAGCCTGAGGCTGCATCCCTGGGATGACCTAGCTGCCTTTTGCCTTTTTGAGTTCTTGTCTGGAAAAGTTCAGGGCTGTAAAAAGAAATTTACTGTTTGTTCTAGCCAGCACCTAAGATAGGCCCTAACCTCCCTTTTTTTTTTTTTTTTTAATTTATTTTTGGCTGCGTTGGGTCTTCATTGCTGTGTGCAGGCTTTCTCTAGTTGCGGTGCGCGGGCTTCTCATTGCGGTGGCTTCTCTTGTTGCGGAGCACGGACTCTAGGCGTGCGGGCTTCAGTAGTTGTGGCTTGCGGGCTCTAGAGTGCAGGCTCAGTAGTTGTGGCTCGCGGGCTCTAGAGAGCAGGCTCGGTAGTTGTGGCGCACGGGCCTGGTTGCTCCGCGGCATGTGGGATTTTCCCAGACCAGGCTCAAACCCGTGTCCCCTGCATTGGCAGGCAGATTCTTAACCACTGCACCACTAGGGAAGTCCCTAACCTCCCTTTCTTAAGAGCATTTACTAAATAGGGCTAATAATTGTGAATCCTTCCTCTGCCCATGAGGAGAAGGACAGATAGGACACATTTCCTACAAGTCTGGAGTGTCTTTCTCAAGGACTTAAATGCCATTCCTTTGAAATGTAATCAATCGGGAAGGATAGGGTCTATCTCCTAGTCTCGGTGGAAGGACAGAATCTAACCTGCCAGCTATCAGACCCAGCTGGCCTCATCACCCATACTGCAAACAAACTCTGGAACGTCTCACTTCCCTAACTCTATTGGGCCTCCACTCACTCCTCCCTATTCCCTCATCGTCCCTTGAAAACTCCCAGTGATCTGTGCTAATCAGGATGGAGCTCAGGTCTTTCTGTCAGTAAGTGGTTACTGAACAAAATCTGTTTTCATTGCTTTAACTAACGTCCAGCTTTATTTATCTTTGACAGTGGACAGCCCCTGGTGGCATTCTGTGGCTTTGTCAATCAATTAATATAAAAGACGTTAGAAATTTGCTTTCGTTGGGGAAAATCTCAGGGATCAAGTAATACAATCTGGCTGGAAACACCCTGGCGTAGGCATTCCCACCCTTATATGAGCCGGCTACAAGGACAAGGAGTGTTCTGCCTGAGAGTGGTACCGTGGGCTTGATCCATCCATGAGGTCCTGCGCTTCAGCAGTCTTGGTCAAGTTCTTCCTTCTAGAAGGTTGTCACATCTGCCTCAGGGGAACATGCAAGTTCCGTGTCAGTGCACCAAGAAGGGCAAAGAGCTGGAACTTCGTGAAGCCGCAGATCAGGCTGTGTAACTGTGTTGTGCCTGCCTGCCAATAAATGCCCGCACAAGTGACAGAATTTGGTCTGAGACTTGCTGTCTTTATAACCTGGACCAGACTGTGAGGAAGAAGCTAAACCCCACCCACTGGTAACTCCTGGCAACCACCAATATCTACCAAGACAGCCTCACAGCTATGCATTCAAAGCTGCCTTAGGGCCATTATAAGCAACAACAATGGGCAACAGTTCCTCATGATTTATTCATACTGTATTTAGAATAATAAGGAATAACAGTTTCCCAGTTAGGAGCTCCAACTTGAGTCAGGTGGACCAGTGTTGAAGGCCTGGCTCCACCACCATGTAAATATCAGTCAAGTTAATTTATCTCTCTGCACTTCAGTTGCCTCACCTGCAAAAGGAGGCCAATTAGAACATTCCCCGACCCCGTAGGGTTGCTGTGGAGAATGAGTGATATAACGTAGGTAAAAACAGCACACTTGTGAGCATGAAATAAGCTTCAGCTATTGTTACTATTATCATTAATGCTTATACTTGCCTGGAGTAAACCCTGCCAAGCCTTACTCTCAAATTGCCTTGACGGGGTGTCTAGATCTTCCAATTACACATCTCATTTCACCTCTGACAGGGTGTCCTGTCACTTTCTGTAATGAGCTTCCCCCACACTTCCAATCCCCAGCTAGCCCTTAAGTTCCAGGAGAGCAAGGATGCGCTTTGTTAATCACCCAATGCCCAGGGGCCTTACCACAGTGCTGGGTACCCAGAAGGTGTCGACTGACCACTGTCCTGTGACCTCTGCTTCCATTAGCATCGATCAGCCAACAGCCTAAGCAAAAGCTAAGTATATCAGGGTCAATGCAAAGATAAAATGACCCGGAGACTGTCCAGGTAGAGGTGGATAATGGTCACTAAGACTTTGGGGGTTCCTTACTCTGTGCCAAACCCTATACTAGAGACATTATCCCATGTAATACTCATAATAACCCTAGGAGGTATTATCACACCCATTCAACCTCGGAGGAAAACTGAGGTTAATTGAGGGTAAGTGACATGCACAGTCACACCACCTCTCCGTGTCCAGATTTCCCAATTCAAACCCAGACCTGAGTCCAAAGCCCAGGCTCTTTTCTGGGTTACACATTGTTTCTGACAATATCAGTTAAAGTCCCCCAAATTTCTATCTCCAACCTCAAACTTCTCCCAACTTAAAAATCCAACCGACGACTTACCATCTCCATTTAATTTATAATAGGCATCTCAAATGTAACAGAGCCAGAAGAAAACTATGGGTTTTCCTTGCCAAATGTCTTCCTCCCTTCAAGCCTCCTACCGCACCTCAGTGAGGCACTATCACCTATGCAGTTGCTTGGGTCATAAACCGAATCTCTCTCATTCCCACACCCCACTTCTAACCCATGTAAAAGTCCAGCTCTACCTCTACAATATGCCCAGAAGCCAATGACGCCCCACCGTAAGCACCACGACGCCCTAAATTAAGGTACCACACTCTCCCCTCCTTGGCCTAGGGCAACAGCAGGTTGCCAGGATTCAAGCTTCATCAAGAATTCGGGCTCACGGCGGAAGCCCAGACCACTGCTCACACGCAGGAGGAGGCAGCTTAAAAGTATTCACCGGGGAGCTTCCCTGGTGGCGCAGTGGTTGAGAGTCCGCCTGCTGATGCAGGGGATATGGGTTTGTGCCCCGGTCCGGGAAGATCCCACATGCTGCGGAGCGGCTGGGCCCGTGAGCCATGGCCGCTGAGCCTGCGCATCCGGAGCCTGTGCTCCGCAATGGGAGAGGCCACAGCAGTGAGAGGCCCACGTACCGCAAAAAAAAAAAAAAAAAAAGTATTCACCGGGTGGCCAGCTCTGACTGCTCTCCCTCCATGCCAGTCCCTGAGAGTCAAGTCTTCACAGCACCCAAGGTGACCACTTCTGTTCCTCCAACACCTTGGAAGACCCCCTACCCAGGCCCTGACGTGGGTGCCTCTCCTCCTTTATCAGTCGCAATTCCCAGGGCATCTTCTCAGACAGACTTCCCCAGCAACCCTACCCAAAGCCACTCTGCCACCAGGACCTGTGGCAGTACCAGCACTTGCTGGTACTGGTTTCGCTGCTTTCATGCTTATGAAATGCTGCCCCACCCCAGTCACTGAGGGCATAGATGACGTTTGCCTGGCTCACTGCCATATCTCCAGCTCTTGGCACACAGGAGGTACTGTGATATGATCAGAAATATTTATTCGGTCTTCCACCCCGGTGTGGGAGGCCCAGAAGACTTGGGATTGGCAGCTGGAGTGTGCGGGGGAGGGGAGGGGGAGGAGGGCGGACCCCTAACCTGTGGGATAGTAACTCCAGGTAGTGTCAGAATTGAATTGTTGTACAGCCAGTTACTATCTGGGGAGCTGGGGAACTGGCTGGTGCGGGGGTAAAAACAAAACAAAAAACCCGTACATTGATGTCATAAGTGATGTAGGTAAAAACAATGCACAGGTGCTCAAAATTTTTTTTCAAAGGATTCACAGACTTAGATATCTTCTGACAGTGCTGCACTTTTTTTAAATGCAAACTTAACAGCCCCATTCATACGAAATTATAGTGTCATCACCCCCTCCCTGTGTTGAGAGCCACCACAGTGAAGCCTCAAGCAGTCCCTAGAAAGCAGAAGTTAATTTTCCTGTGATGAACGGCCAGGATTTGGTTCTTTCCAAAGTCCTGAGAGGGGGATTTCAGAAACAAGTCACAAGGACTTCCCTGATGGCGCAGTGGTTAACAATCCACCTGCCAATGCAGGGGACATGGGTTCGAGCCCTGGTCCGAGAAGATACCACATGCCGCAGAGCAACTAAGCCCGTGCGCCACAACTACTGAGCCCGCGTGCTGCAACTACTGAAGCCTGTGCTTCACAACAAGAGAAGCCACTGCAATGAGAAGCCCGCGCACCTCAGTGAAGAGTAGGCCTCACTCACAAAACTAGAGAAAGCCCGTGTGCAGCAACGAAGACCCAACGCAGCCAAAAAATAAATAAATAATTTTTAAAAGTTCTCACTTTAAAACAAACAAAAAGAAACAAGTCATGAAACCCTGCCAAAATATCAACCATACCAATAATTCTTTTATAAGACCCACTTGAGTACTGGCAATAATTTTCAGAACCCTAAATCACCTGCTGGGAGCCACAGAAAACCTCAAGGGACTGGAGAACAGGTGCCCTGAAATATCTGTAACGTAATCACTATATAATGAAGTGTCACATCAAATTAGAACTATCTCAAAATAACAACAATGAACGACTTGCAAAGCTTTGTTGAGATTTGGAATATTCTGAAAACAGCCTTTTCCCAACCACTTTGGTCTCCAAAGCCCTGAGAAGGTATTAAATGTCCTCCTGTCGCCTTGCCTGACTCAGGGCAAGGCATTCCACCTCAAGTTAAAAACCTCAATTTCCTCATCTCTGCAAAGGCCAGCTTGAATGCATGCCAAGTACAGTATTAGACCTCAAAAACCAAGTGATAACTTCACACGGCCACTGCAAAGAGGACGGATTATCTACCAGTGTAATCGGCGGGTTAGAGAAACCCACAGCTTAACCCCTGCATCAGTTACGGGCTGGCCTCTGATTGTCGCAAGGCTGAATGTATTAAGAAGCAAAAAGCCCGGTATGCCCTCCGGAGTTAGACTCATTTGAGAAAACGCACCATTAAAAACTGTACAGAAATGCCGATAATCAACACGGCTAGGAAGGAGGGAGCGCGACGTGCGGAAGGCTTTACCTACTTCTTTTTTTTTCTAACTCTGCAGGAAGGAGTGAAATCAACATTAAAGGTTAAAAACTACTACTAATTCTGCCCTGCTGCACTACTAACCGGTAGAAGACGCCCATCCCAAGCGGACACAGGTGTTTTAAGATCTCATGAGTTAAACAGGCGAGAGTTACAAACAGGCTCGGGCAAGTTCAGCTGAAAGGAGGGATGGCTTCAGGCTCGCGCTCTACCCAGTCAGCCGCGTTTGGGTCGAGCCAGGGTTGGGTCGGGAGACTCAGGAAGCAGGGCTGAGTCTTCCCAGCGCCCAGACCTGAGCACAGCGGTTTGGAAAGCAGTCTTCCAGACTTTCTCGAAGAAAAAGAGCCAATGCTCCAGAGCCTGGCGAGATGTCAAGCGCAACTCGTCTGGGCCACATACGACCCGTTCAGGGCATGGAAAAGGAGTGGCTGCCCAAACCCACGTCTTCTCCTGGGTTCATCGGGTTGGCAGAGCCAGGTGGCCTATGGAGCTGAGCACCACACACTTGTGTTCTGGGGAGGAGGCGACACGCTCCTGAAACAGTCGGGATCCTCCGCCCGAACCCTGCCCGCCCCGCCCTAAGCGAAGTTCCTAAGGCCGAACGGGAAGACCTCGGGGTAGCCTCTAGGGCTTCCCCGTGTCCCTCTGGCCCGCCTGCCGCGGCACACGGTTTTCCCCGAAGGCCGAGCGCCGCGCTCCGGCCCGGAGCACTCACCCAGGCGGCGCAGGGTCACCCACCCCACTTTCGGCGGCGGAGCTGGGACGTGCACCCAGAGAAGCCCGCGTTGCCTCGGTTCCTGGCCCGGTCTCCCGACCTGTCTCTCCCCGCTCACCTGGCCCGCACAGCACTGCGCTGACATCGTGGCGGCCGACCACCACCAGCGCGCTTGCCGGCTCCCAGCTTCCCTCTGGCCCTCCTGGCTCCCTCCGGCCTCAAGCGACCCTCTGCGAACCCGCTCACGCCTCCACGCGGCGTAGCCCCAGCTGAACGCGATGCACTGAGGCCTTGGTAAAAAACAACTGCCGCCAAACCCCGCCCCGCCACCCCAGGCCCCGCCCCACTCGCTCGCTCCAGCCGCGGCGGCCGCCCGCAGCCCCGCCCCGTGCCCGCCCCTTCCCGGGCGCACCGCCTCCGAGCCCGCCAGCTCCCGGCTCTCGCTTCCGCTGGCGTCAGGCGGTGGGCGGTGGTCATCACTTCCCGGTGCAGTGCTGGACTGCGAAGGCTGTTCTCCAACGCGCCGGCCAGGTATTACCGGGCTCCTGCGACGGCCTGGCGGCGCTCGGTCCCCGACCCAGGAGGGCGCGGCGCCCCTAGTCCCCGGCTGTGGTGGAAGAGCTGATTGCTGACTCCAATATACCTTGGAGCCTTTAGTGAGCGATTCTGAGTGTCCTGCACTGCACAGGCGCAATAGGGGTGGCCGGGTGCTGGTCTGTGCTGCGCCTCGCGCCAAACTGGGTTATCCACGGGATCCCAGTTCCAGAAATCCCTTTATCTCCCTCATCTGCCAAGAAAATTTCTCAACTTTTGGGAAAGTTCCCTCGACCGAAGCTTCGAATCCCTGGGCTTGGCTGTTCTGCCCTGACGTTACCATGGCACTTGGGGGATCCTGGGAGAACCCTTTCTGTGCTTCCCTGGATATTGATCTATTTTCTCATCTCTCCTCCACCACCCGCGTAAGAGCGCATCCTGGCCCAGGGACTTGGTTTGCATCCCTACTTCCTCTCGCCCAGCTCCACTAAAAAAGGGTTCCCTATATTTGTTTGTTACATGCAGAAGGCAGAGAGGGTGCCCCTAGTTTATCTCCCTACCCAAATCTTCTCTCCTCGCGGCCACTTCCCCAAGAAGAGGAATTTCTGTTACTACAAACTTTGTGCCAAGGCCTTTTTACTCCTTAAAATAAGCATTACTGTGTATATTTTAGAAATGAGGCAACTGAAGCCCACACAGGTTAAATAACTTGCCCTAAGCTTAACAGCAAAGCTGAAGAAGCAATACTGGGACTGGAATCCACGTGTCTGATCCCCTCGGGCATGATACAAAGCTTGACCTTAAGCCTTTGGCAAAGTAGTGTCTTTGAGAGCAGTTTAGGAGGTGGAGACTAAGAGGAAAGTCGCATGGAAACCAATCCTTGGATTAGGAGCAGCACAAGATCTAGAATTGAGGCAGGCTGGGAACTGGGATCCTCTACAAGAGTGCTTGCACCTGGACAAACGTCTCCTTGAGCAATAGGATACAAAAAATTATAAGTGACTAAAAATAACTGCACACATGCACAGTTGAGGCAAAGCTGAGCAATAGGAAACAAAAAGACCAGGAACAAACTACAAGTTGTTGAGGTGCCAGGAGCTAAAGCATGGTACTGTGCATGATCCTGTCCACTGCACCACCAAAGAGGTGGACAGACCACGTAATGTATGCCTCCTGCCAAACCCACCCATCCATCCCTGTTGTTACCCCATTTAAGGACCCAAGCAGCTTCACTCCGAGAGCTGGTAAGGGTACCTGTTTCTTTCTTTCTTTCTTTCTTTTTTTTTTTTTGTGGTACTCGGGCCTCTCACTGTTGCGGCCTCTCCCGTTGTGGAGCACCGGCTCCGGACGCGCAGGCTCAGCGGCCATGGCTCACGGGCCCAGCTGCTCCGCGGCATGTGGGATCTTCCCGTACTGGGGCACGAAGCCGTGTCCCCTGCATCGGCAGGCGGACTCTCAACCATTGCGCCACCAGGGAAGCCCAGGGGTACCTGTTTCTTGCTTTTGCTACCTGATGCTGCAGCTCCAGCCCCAATAAAGCCTTGCCTGAAATTCTCCTCTGACCTCTTACCAACTTCTATTGATTAAAGAGTCCAAGGGCCCGGGTGAGTAACAGAAGCTCCTAGAATCTCAGCTGCCAGCGTTTAGAGGAAGAGAAATAATGGACCAGGCCCTATTCAGAACCATGGAAAGTAATGAGAATTGGCTCTAACTAAAATTTTTTAAATAACAGTATTAAAAAGAAAAACAAAAGAGCTTCCCTGGTGGCGCAGTGGTTGAGAGTCCGCCTACCGATGCAGGGGACACAGGTTCGTGCCCCGGTCTGGGAAGATCCCACATGCCACGGAGCGGCTGGGCCCGTGAGCCATGGCCGCTGGGCCTGCGCGTCCAGAGCCTGTGCTCCACAACGGGAGAGGCCACAACAGTGAGAGGCCCGCGTACCGCAAAAAAAAAAAAAAAGCATAAGCAGTATCAGACCAGTGCAGCCACCTGCTTTGTGGCAGCCTATGATTCATGAGAAGCCAAGGATCTCACCAAGACTGTCTAGTTAGGTTCACTGTTGGCTGGCGTGGTCACTCTGACCCCATTTCTTGCCCTGGGAGATTACTTGCGTGCCGGGAGATTCCTATACCCTGGGAAGAGCCAGGCAGCTTCTGGGGAGGGGGAAGATGTGAAATCTACCTACGTTTGAGCCTGCTGGGACTGCAAGGTCTCCTCACCTTTTAGGAGGAGCTCAGGAAGATGAGATCCCTCATCAGGCACCACTGGGTTACAGGCAGAGCTGGTAGTAGGATCCAGGCCTCCTGAATCCTAAACTCATTTTTTCCAAATGGATGCCAACGTGGGAGGATTCTGTGACAATATTACCATCAGCCTGGCAAAGAGAGAATATGACTTAATAACTGGAGGATTTGTAGACTGTGCCCAAGGTACCCAAAAAGCATAGTAGAAGCCTGAGCCTCTGGAGCCATAAAGTTGTAAATTTTAACTCCACCAAGAACTCGCTGGGTGACCTCTGAGCCTCAGTTTCATCATCTGCAAAACGGGGACTAATAGTGCATTAAACTCACCCCTACAGACCATGTGGTACAGGGCCTGGCCTTCATAAGCACTGACTAAATAGTAGCCCTGACTGGTATTAACAAACAAGTTAAAAAGACAATAACAAGTAATCTATGCAGGCTGATTCCTCCTCCCTGCTGGAAAATCTCAAACGAATATGACTATCATTGACCAAAAGAAAAACGTACAATGTAAAGTGAGTTGAGTTGTATTCAGAGAACTTACTGTGGATCATAGCCCAGGAGACAGCCTCTCAGATAACTCCAAATTGGGGAATTGCTCCAAAGAGATAAAGGAAGAGCCAGGATATATGTGAATTTTTTGGTGGAAAAAAAAAACATGTACTCAAACATAAAAGTATTACTGCTAATCACAAAGAACAGACATCTCAAGTTAATTATTTTAATACTTTTCTATGAATGGGAAGATACAAGAATCTGGGGTTCTTGAAATTTTTCCGTAGATGTGCTTCTTAACTATATAGGGGCCAGGATGTTTTTCCTTAGATACGCATCTTAACTATCTAGGGGCAAAATGCAGAATGCTTCCTGTTTTTCTCCATCCTGAAGTCCCCTCAGGGCGCGTTGTTGGTGGGTGACAGTGGCTAATGGCTTGATCCCTGTAGAAATGGAATGACTGGCAACATTTTTTTCTTTATGCTAGGTCTGAAGGTTTACTCCTTTCCTGGCTCTGAGGGCTTCACACTTACTATTTAAGGTCTGGTCCATAGCATCCTTTGCATCTGTGGTCAGTTAGAGAGAATAGAGGTAATGTCAGTAGACATAACATAAAACAGTGGCACCTTAATTTTATTTTAAGTACTCTGCAGGCCTTTTCAAGAAAGACAGTTGTATGCTGTTCCTAACAGGAAGGTAATTTTACAGTCCATCCCTTTTGATGTGGATTTTTCAGGAACAAGCAGTAATAGACCTGTTTCAATAGACTGTAGCTCTTGGCAGACCATGTGAAATATTCTCCCCACAAAAATGTTCTTAAATTAACTAAATTAACTCCTTTTATACGATTTAATTATACATGTATATTTATGACATATTATAAATAACCAGCTTATAATTTGCTTTTTTCCCCTCCTGAATTTAAAGATTTTTTTTGATTTTTCCTTTTTAGGAAGGAGAAGCCACTGTTGAGCTTAAAGACACCGCTCACTGAACTGAAAACAATAGTTATATACATATGTTATTAAAGAAGAAAAGTCATATGTTTGCTTTTTTCTAACTTTGAATTTAGAAAACTTCATTACAAATTTAATTTCCAGTTCAAGAAATGGCTTAAAAGCCAATAAAATTAATTATTCTAATTCCCTAAAATTTTCTCAACTTTGAAAAAAAAAACCTAGTGATGTGTTATTGGTATTTAAATATAAAAGAAGAAATTTCTCCAATCTTCACTCATAAAGCTCTAGGGATCTCAATCTAGTATTGAAAGTTTAATTAATTTCAGTTACAAGTAAACAACAAAGTATTCATTTAGAAACAAATAGCTATAAATTTGGGACCCAGGCAAAAAACAATCGGCGTGCTATAGTGCCCCCACCCCACTCCTTATGGTAATTGCATTCTCCTTTATTTCCATTAAATTAATATATGTACAATGTATTTTAAATGTCACAAATACTACAAAACATAAAATAAGAAGTAGCATCTCCCTTCTCCACATCCTTTCTTTCAGTCCCTTCCCCAGAGGCAACCACTTTCAATTACTTTAGCAGTTTTTCCTTATTACCTCCATATTTTTTTAACATTTTTTTTTATTATTATTATTTTTCATGCCACACGGCATGAGGGATCTTAGTTCCCCAACCAGGGGTCAAACCCATGCCCCCTGCAGTGGAAGCACGGAGTCTTAACCACTGGACTGCCAGGGAAGTCCCAACTCCATATTTTTAAATAATATTTTTTTTTTTTTTTTTTTTTTTTGCGGTACGTGGGCCTCTCACTGTTGTGGCCTCTCCCGTTGCAGAGCACAGGCTCCGGACGCACAGGCTCAGTGGCCATGGCTCACGGGCCCAGCCGCTCTGCGGCATGTGGGATCTTCCCAGACCGGGGCACAAACCTGTGTCCCCCGCATCGGCAGGTGGACTCTCAACCACTGCGCCACCAGGGAAGCCCTAAATAATATTTTTATGCGGTTATTTCCTGATCTGTTGACTATATTTATTGTGTATTATCTTTTATGTTCCATGTGGGCTGAAAGCTTAACCCACTGAGCACTTCTATCTGCTATCTTGCCAACCTAATTCTATCACTTTTCATAAAATAATGTGTAATTAATTTCATAAACTAATATGTAACTCTGGCTAGTAAAAATTATTCATTGCATAGCCACATAGTGTATAATAATAGCATTTCTTTCTTGTCTCTTTTTATTTTTCATTCCCATCTCCCTTTCCTGGAGAGGCAGTATATTTAGTGGTTAGGGTTAGAGACTCTGGAGCCAGACCCTGCGATCAGACCTTTGCTTTTGTCGCTTATTAGGTCTGTGATTTTAAGCAAGTGACTTCTCTCTGTACTTCAGTTCCTTCCTCTTTAAATGCTGAGGATTAATAAAAGTATACAGATTAAAGCACTTAAATAGCACCTAGCATGTATTAAGTGTCTGGAGTTGTGTTTGACTCGCATGGTTTTCTTTCTACCTAATCTTGATTTTTCTCCATTTGTCCATCTGATCTGTCATAATTCTTTTCTCCCAGATAAGCAACCATGTCAGATAATCTATCAATTCCATTTTCCCCAAGAGTCCTTTCTTTCTCACAGACATCTCCAAGCTACTGCAATCTGGATTCCTCCAGGCTGCTACTGATGGCTGCCATCCTGGCATTCCCCTTGCTACTCCCTTCCCGGATATCTGGCTTCCTGGAGTCCTCTTTCTTGATTTTCTCCCTTGCTTTGGTGAATACATCAACACTTTGGGACTCCAAACCCCTTCTTTTAACCCTATATTGACCTTCCTTGACCTGCTTAACTTAAAATAAAAGTTATTCATCTTTATTTTTAACTCTAATCATTCTATTGTACCCTCATCCTACCTTTGATTCCATTACCTCCTGTCTCCTCGACTTTCTCTCTTCCAAACATTTTAAGCCTTTGCTTTCTATTGAATCATTCTCAAGCTCCAAACATGGTCAGATTTCTCCTAAATTAAACAACAAACGAAAACCTCATTTCAACTCAGCGACCACCCTTTCCTCTTTTCTTCATCTTAAAACTTCTTGAAAACAAAATTTGGTGCTCCACTCTCCTGAACTCTCTCTGGCCTGGCTTCTGTCCCTCTAGGCCACCGAAGCTGCAGCTTCTGAGGTCACTGGGGCCCCCAGCTCCTGTTCCTAAGCCTCCTATTTGCTTTAACTCCTGCTTAAAATCATTTTCTTTCTATCTCTTTATCCAAACACAGAAAGAAAATTGAATATTACTCCACTAATTCCCGTTTAGAGGATTTTTTAAAGAAATGTGCTTTTATTTTTCCAAATTCAACTAATGACAACAAATAAGCTAACAATGTGTTACCTGGTCAAGATTTTTAGGGTAAATGCTTTGGAAAACCAGAGAAATCTTTTGTAATCATCCTCAGTTATTTTGTACTTAGAGAAAACTAATGATTCTTCAGCACTCAAATGGGTGCTTTAAAAGTTTTGTCTCAGTATTTTAAAGATTCTTCCTTTAATCCATTTCATATTATTAATTTGCTTGGAAAGTCCTTGGAGTGTAAATAATACAAAGGAATATACTCCTATATAACACCCCAGGGAACCCAAAATCCAAGTTAATGAAGAGGGTAGAGCGTCGTTCAACAGGTTTTTCAGCATTACTCAACCCTTCTGGGAACAAATTAATATTTTTAAAGTCCTCTTGAACTAAGGGCCTAGTCTTCATATCAGTGGAAAGAATATATATGTATATTCTTCATATATAATATGTATATATTTCCCACACACCCCCCATCTCTGAGATGTATCATTTACACTCAGATTTTAAGTTACCTCTTTCTAAGAAAACTCAGTAGGAATGTTTAGAGAGGCTTTGCGTCTCTAACTTAATTAAACTATATAGTTGTCTTTGAGTAGATTTTTGAAAGGTTCCAATTTCTTCTCTTAGAGATAAATATTTGGGTAGATCAGGCAAATAATTATTACAATCACTATTCAATCGTATTATGAACTTTAATGAACACTTCTGAAAACAACCCATTTCTGTTCTTCTGCATACCAAGGAAAATTATTCTGACTTCTTTGGTTTTAAAACTCAATCCAGAAAACTTTCCATTTGCTGATTTCAAGTAAACACATTCAGAAAAGCTTGAGGTTGGAGGTTGGGGTTTGGGGGGCTGGGAGGGGGACAAAAAAGAGAGCAGGCATCCTTTTCAGTTTTCCTGGTTCATCCATTCTAATTAATTTCCTGAGCAGAAGAACAAGAGGTGAGCCCATTTCTTCAAATAAGAGTACTTTGTGTTGTCTTATCTTTTTAACGTGTATTTAAAGGAACTACTCCTGCTGGTTTGTTTTAAATTTGCTTCATAAGATGCATCCTTTGATGTAAGAGATCCTTGGAGGTGATTGGTTTTAAAAGAATCATGGCCAGTTAAATGCCTGTGAAGCCATATAGTTTCATGAAAATCAATAAAAGGCTTTCATTGAGGGTTTCACTTGAAAGGTGTTTACATTGTTCTGTGAAGACTGGAAAAGCAAAAGAAGCTTCCTGAGGTTCCACAGAAAGACAATCCAGCTTCTTTATTCATAATAGGATTTCAGTTACAGAAGAACATTTTAGATTCAACAGTAGGGGAATTTTAAATGGCTGAGAAAAATTGTAAGAAAAACTTCAAAGAACATTTCATTTTTGTTTCCCTCTTTAATGCGAAAGGAAGGGAAATACACCCAGTGAAGAAAGTTAATAACTCTGAAGCCCAAACGAAAAGTTTTAAAAAACAGCTGCTTTAAGGGGGAAAAAATGAATGCATTCATTGAACTGACATCATCAATCAACAATTTTCAGTATTTTTCTGTGTTTTCTCCCATGCTGATTCTAACAGGTTGAAAGCAAGATTAAACACTCCTATTCCTTTGCTTTATATAAAAGCAGTGGGCTTCTATTCCATAATTGGACTACATTTTTTGAAGAAGCAAATGGAGCCTTAGGCACATTCATTTCTGTCCCACCCCTCAAAGTATGAAATCCAAATGGGAGTGTGTGGCTCAGTAAACTGAGGCAGGGAACAAGCACCAATTTTTATTTATGTATTTATTTTGCTGGGACATAGGGGCAATTAGTAGAAATGCAGAGTTAAGGCCACATTGTAGACTTGAAGCTGGAGAGGTAGAGACAAGGGAAGGAGGAAAGCAGAAGACTGTCCATTTAGCAGAGAAAAGTCTCGACTAAAGTCTCCCCCAAGGAAAACCTTAGATACGAATTTGTGAAAGGCCTGTGCTGTACGTAGTCAGTCTCCAGATTTACCTTCTAGCCCCGGAAAGGTTAATAGTGATGACTTCATACCTTTATCATGAGATAACTTGGGGAGATTTTCCCTTTTAGAAGTACTAGGTTTCCTGCTGCTGTTATTTTTAAATTCCTCTGGAACACAGAGACTTTTGGAAAAGTAGGAGACAGAGTAGAATGTTTTCGCTTCTACCCTAAGAATAGGTGTGAGGTTCAGTGATTGGGAGAAAAAAATACCAGTAGATGTAAAGCCTTTTGGTTTTTATGTCTTTAAGAATGCCAGATGCTGACCCTACCTATATGTCCACTGCAACCATATGCATGGTGGCGATCAGCTCGGACCCTGCTCCATAGGTGATGTTGTCACCATCTTTCCTCAAGCCCTGCTCCATGGGAATCTCCAAGAGGTGACAATACCTTAACCCTGTCACCTGAAAAAAATGCACAACCTAAAAGTTGAAAATTATGTCTTATTTGGCAGACCAAACTGAGGACTTAAGCCCGGGACACAGCCTCTCAGATAGCTTTAAGGGACTACTCAGAAGAGGTAAGGGAGGAGCCAGGATATATAGGCGTTTTTGCAAGAAAGACCAGGTAGTCACAACATCAGAAGATTACTGTTAGTTGAAGAAAACCAGCCATCTCAAGTTAGCGCATTTAGCGCTTTTCTATGTATGGGAAGATGCAAGAGTCTGGGCTCACCGAAATCATTCCTTTGGTATACACCTCAGCTATCTGGGGCCAGTATCCTGTGCTTTGTCATCCTGAGTCTCCTCAGGGTGCACCATCCGGAGTGACTGCAGCAGCTGACTGCTAGATGGCAGGCATCCTGTTTCTATCCTGAGTTCCCTCAGGGCTCACTCTTGGGGCCCTGTAATGTCATGGCTTGATGGCTGTATGTGATGGCTTTGATGGCTGCAACATCCTTTGTTTACTGATATGGCAGGCAACATTTTTTCATTGATAACCTAATCAGAGTTCTCTAACTTTGGGGGTCAGTTACACAGGGAGTGCTCGGGGGCAAACAGGCCTTTGAACAGCTGTTGGAAGTTGGATGGAAGCAAAATGTTAAGGTATAAACTCCTGGGCTTCTCTTTTACCATAGTTGATACTGGGGCCCCTGGGTTTCAGGGAAGTGCCTGAGCCAAGAACTACCAGCTCTTATGTGATGGGAGGCAGGGGCAAGGGAAACCCATCATGTCCCATTGATTTCCAAGCTTAAACATAGTGCCTTATTTCCGCTCTTATGTCCAAATCAGGACAAGGGGTCACAGGGCACCTCAAGATGAGGACAGCTCATACAGTGAGGCTTGTCTTATATTTTTGTTCTGGTGAAATGACTTTAAAACAAAAGGGAAGAGGTTTGGGGTTCAAAGGGGCAGATTTAGTGATAGAATTTATCTCCCCTCTTTCACAATATCTACACTTGTTTTTTCTGTAAATTCAGTTTTATTAGATTCCATATATAAGTGAGAGCATACAGAATTTTTCTTCTGTCAGATTTATTTCACATAGCACAACACCGTCAAGTTCCATCCATGTTGTCACAAATGGCAGGATTTCCCTTTTTATGGCCGAATAATATTCTATTATATATCTCACAGCTTCTTTATCCATTCATCCATTGATAGACACTCAGGTTTTTTCCATGTCTTGACTATTATAAATAATGCTGTGATGAATATGAGGGTGCTGGTATCTCTCCCATATAGTGATTTCACTTCCTTCAGATATATACTCAGAAGTAGAATTGCTGAATCATATGGTGGATCTATTTTTAATTTATTTTAGGAAACTCCATAACGTTTTCCACAGTGACTGTACCAATTTACATTCTCACTAACAGTGTAGGAGGGTTCCCTTTTCTCCACGTCCTTGCCAGCACTTGTTCTCTTGTCCTTTTCATAAGAGCCATTCTAGCAAGTGTGACAAGATATCTCACTGTGGTTTTGATTTGTATTTCCCTGATAATTAGTGATGTTGAGCTTTTCATGTACCTGTTAGCCATTCAAATATCTTCTTTGGAAACATATGTATTCTGGTCCACTGCCCATTTTTAATCAAATTATTTAATTTTTTACTATTGAGTTTGAATTCCTTATATATTTCGGATACTAATCTCTTATCAGATGTATGTTTTGCAAATATTTCCCTCCAGTCCATAGGTTGCCTTTTGATTTTGTTCGTAGTTTATTTTGCTGTGCAGAGCTTTTTAGTTTAATATAGGCCCATTTGTTTTTTGTCTGTTCGTTTGTCTGTTTGCCTTTGTTGTTTGTGCTTTAAGTGTCATATCCAAGAAATCATTGCCAAGACCAAAGTCAAGGAGCTTTTTCCCTGTTTTCTTCTAGGAGTTTTATGATTTCAGGTCTTTTTAAAATTAATTAATTAATTTATTTATAATTAAGAATTCAACTTTTTTTTTTGTGTGTGTGTTACGTGGGCCTCTCACTGTCGTGGCCTCTCCCGTTGTGGAACACAGGCTCCGGATGCACGGGCCCAGCTGCTCCGCGGCATGTGGGATCTTCCCGGACCGGGGCACGAACCCATGTCCCCTGCATCGGCAGGTGGACTCTCAACCACTGCGCCACCAGGGAAGCCCTCAACTATTTTTTTAAAAAAATATTTATTTATTTATTTTGGCTGCACTGGGTCTTAGTTGCAGCACGTGGGATCTTTGTTGAAGTATGCAGGATCTTTAGTTGCGGCATGTGGACTTCTTAGTTGTGGCACGTGGGCTTCTTAGTTGTGGTGTGTGGACTCTTAGTTATGGCATGTATGTGGGATCTAGTTCCCCGACCAGGGATCAAACCCAGGCCCCCTGCATTGGGAGCACAGAGTCTTACCCACCGGACCACCAGGGAAGTCCCAAGTCTTATATTTATGTCTTTAATCAATCTTGAGTTATCTTAGTGGTGTAAGATAGGTATCTTACATTTATTCCTTTAAAATGATAGTAAAGGAATAAAAGGAACGAGTTCCCCACATTAAAGCAAATAAGAGTGGATGAGAGATATGGACAGTTTCTGAAAGATAGAAAGCTGGAAGAGGAAAATGGTGGTGCATGAGGCTGGGTGGGGAAGCTGCTACCTACAGTACAAGCCACAAGCCAGCGAGATGCTCCCAGGGAGGGCACTAGTTTGACAAAAAGAACCCTGGAGAGGCCCTTTAGAGACAAGAGAGGGCCAGGGTGAAACTCCAGGAAAAAGCAAGAAAATTAATAGAAATTCCTAAATAGCAGTAAATTACTCCCATCATCACCCCCACCCAACCTCCTGTGGATAAAATACTTTGGAACAGCATTCTCCCTACCCCTACTCCCCCAGATAAAATCAGGTTAGCACCAGACATCTCATTTGCAACACTGGATGTTAGTAACACAGTGGAGCAACACCTTCAAAATTCTGAGGGGAAATTACTTTGAGCCTAGAATTATACAGTACAATAAAGTAAGGTACTGATATTTTAGATTTTAAAATGAATTCATGAATATACTACAAATGGTTTAATTATGGGTACAGAACAGTATGTAAATGACAGAAAGTTTGGTGATGTCTAAGTGTAGATGAGAGAAGTCAGAGGATGGGAGGTTTGAGGTGAGGGGGTTAAAGGGAGAGTGGAGCCATTAATATCCTTGTCTTACTGAGTCAGGAGTTGTGGTAGGCAGACTAATTGCTCCTCAAAGATGTCCACATCCCAATCCCAGGATCCTGTGAATATGTGAGGTTACATGGCAAAGGGGAATTAAGTTTGCAGATGGAGTTAAAGTTGCTAAACAGCTGCCCCAGAGATGAGGAGATTATCCTGGATTATTTGGGCAGGCCCAATGTAATCATAAGACTCCTTATAAATGGAAGAGGAATGCACAAGAGAGAGAGCCAGAGAGATGGCAGCATGAAAATACCGATACGGGGGTGTTAGTTTTGGATAAGGAGGTAACTGTCCAAAGAGCTAAAACAGAAACACTGAGATTCAGGAAGTTGTTCCTGAGGAAACTTTGTGCACTGGTGGTGGGAATGTAAACTGGTGTAGCCATTATGGGAAACAGTGTGGAATTTCTTCAAAAAATTAAAAATAGGACTACCTTATGATCTGGCAATCTTGCTTTTGGGTATATATCCAAAGGAAATGAAATCTAGATATGGAAGAGAAATCTGCACTCTCATGTTTATTGCAGCATTATTTACAATAGCTAAGATACGGAAACAACATAATGTCCATTGATGAACAAATTGATAAACAAAATGTGTATATATGCACAACAGAATAGTATTCAGCCTTAAAATGAAGGAAATTCTGCCATCTGAGACAACACGGATGGACCTGTAGGACATTATGCTAAGTGAAATAAGCCAGGCACAGAAAGACAAATACTGCATGATCGCACTTAAATATGGAATTTAAACAGTTAAACTTACAGAAGTAGAGAGTAGATGGGGATTGCCAGGGGCTGGAGGGTGGGGGTGGGGATAGAGGAATTTGGGGAGATGTTAGTCAAAGGGTACAAAGTTTCAGTTATGCAAGAAGAATAAGTTCTGCAACACTGTATTGTATCCATGAAATTTACTAAGAGGGTAGATCTTAAGTGTTCTCACCACACAAAAAAAAGGAAATTGTAACTATGTGAGATGATGGATATGTTAATGAGTTGGATTGTAATGATCATTTCACAATGTATACATGTATCAAAATAGCAAATTATACACCTTAAATATGTATAGTTTCTATTTGTCAATTTTAAAAATAGCTTGAAAGAAGTTGTCCCTGAGGAGCAAGTCCAGTAGTGAGAAGGAGTGGGGTAGAGGAAGCTGCTTTTTAGTATCAAACTCCTCTTTTAAGGTTGAATTTTTAGACATATGCAGATATGACTTCATAAAACAAAGGCAGGAGGGACAAATACTGGTTTCAGAAGGGACATCACAAAGGCCCAAGGAATGTCAGATTTTCCAAATCCCAAGGTTGAATGGGCACTTCTTTAAGAGGAGGTTGATCGTACACCTGGGGACCACAGAAACAATCAGTTCTGATGTCTATGGCAAATGTTTCATCATTTAAGAGTTAACAAACCAGTATTTGATAATGTTTTACTTTAGACAATTAATTAGAGTCATTCTAGATTATCTGTCCCTCAGTTGCATTCCCAAGTGTTTTGTTGGGTGGACAAGAAAGGGATGGAGCCTGAATTTTCTACTGTCCACACGGAACATTCTCTAGGACTGACCACATACTAGGACACAAAACAAATGCCCTGGTATGCCATGTGAGGTGTCCCAAGAGTCAATGCCATTCCTCATGGGTCTCAAGGATCAAAGCCAGGGAGCTACTGTGCCAGAAGACTTACCCTAAATAATGAGCTGGGGTTAAAAACCCACCCACCCTAAAACAGTCCTCAGGAGCTTATGCTTTGGGAACACCTGTCTACATGTGTTTAACTGTGAAATATAACAGTCATTTACTTAAAGTAAATCAGTAGCAGTTTAAAGAATATAGGGAACACCTGTGTATGCCCTTCCTTTCCCCTCCAAAGTTAATGTGTATCCTCAGTTTTATCTTAATTATTCACTTCCTTTTCTGTATTGTTTTACCAACTATGTATGCAGTTTTGAATGTTCTATAAATGAAATCTCATTGCATATATTCTATGAATAGTTTCTTTGGCTGAAAATTATGTCTTTGAAATGAAATTGTATTATGCATGTAGTTATAGTTCATTAATTTTTACTGCTGTATAATATTCCCTTGAAAGAATAAATTGCAATTGATTTATCCATTCTACTGTTGATGGGCACGTAGGTCATTTCCAAGTTTCTGCCATTCTGAAGAATGCTGCTGTGCACATGATGGGACAGGTAATCTACTTTGAGCCCAGAGCCTCCCTGTACATTCCATGCAAGCAGGAATACAAGGTCCTGATTGCTTTTTGCTTAGGCCATTTCTCAGGGTTGTGCTTACAGCCAGAAACCTTAAACGTGTGAAATACTGTTTCCTTCCAGGACAAAGAACAGGCTCACTGTAAAAGAGGTTGATTCCTCTAGCTCAGCATTCCTCAGCTGTGATGTAAACCCATTATGTGTCACATCCACCTGAACCCCTCCAGTGTCCCTTCCTTGGGACTTGGGGACAAGGAGAACTTGTACGAACATGATACTCAGGCAGCTTGCTGTGCTATGAATAATAAAGTCCTTTGTCTCTGACCCAAGAATCTCATTTTCTGCCAGTATCCATAAAACAAGTTAACTTAACCACCCAAAGATCTGAAAACAGAAACAGACTGAGATTCAATTAGTTGTCCCCAAGGAGCAAGACCAGTGATGAGGAGGAGTGGGGTAGAGGAAGCAGTTTCAACACCAAATTCTCATTTCATGGTTGAATTTTTATTCATATGCAGGTGTGACTTTATTAAAAAAAACAAAAACATAAAACAAAAAAAAACAGGGGTGGAGGAGTCACAACCACTGATTTGAGAGGGGACATCACAAAAGCCCAAGGAATGTCAAAACCCTTGTAGGATAAAGTCACAGACCCTGACAGCACATTCTTGTCCCTTTCTCTTAGTGAACATGTCCAAGGGAGTGTAGAATTGCTGGGTGGTGGAGTTTGCATTTTATTAGCTAATGGCAAACTCTTCCCATAGTGGCTGTACCAACTTTTTTGTTTTTGATCGCACCATGCAGCCTGCAGGATCTTAGTTCTCCAACCAGGGATGGAACCCGCGACTCCCCTGCAGTGGAAGCATGAAGTCTTAACCATTGGACTGCCAGGAAAGTCCCTGGTGATACCAACTTTTATCCCCACCAGTGCAGATGAAGAGTCTGGTCTCTCTAGAATTTATGAATTAGTAGAGTTAGATGCTATTATTATATCCTTTTTTTTTTTTTTGTAGATGAAGGAATTGAAGCTGAGAGAAGTTAAGCAACTTGCCCAACTTTGGCATGCAAGCAGTAAGTGGAAGAAACTGGGATTTGAACCCAGGCAGTCTAGCTTGAGCGTGTGTGTGTAACAACTGTACTATACTGCCCTAAGTACTATGCTGAGTGATTAAAGACATATAGAGTTTAGAGTGTTTAAAGAACTTTTAAGAAGTTAATGAGACAGGAAAAGGTACATTTTAAAAATTGGGGCAAGGGACTTCCCTGGTGGCGCAATGGTTAAGAATCCTCCTGCCAATGCAGGGGACACGGGTTTGAGCCCTGGTCCAGGAAGATCCCACATGCTGTGGAGCAACCAAGCCCGTGCACCACAACTACTGAGCCTGCGCTCTAGAGCCTGTGAGCCACAACTACTGAGCCTGCACACCACAACTACTGAAGTCCAGGCACATAGAGCCCGTGCTCGGCAGCAAGAGAAGCCACTGCAATGAGAAGCCCACATACCACAACAAAGAGTAGCCCCCGCTCGCTCCAACTAGAGAAAGCCCGCGCACAGCAAAGAAGACCCATCTCAGCCAAAACTAAATAAATTTTTTTTAAAAAAACTAAAAAAAAAAAAAAAAAACTTGGGCCCAAAAGGCATTTCACTAAGGAGGAAACAGGAATGGTCATAAACACAAGATAAAATGTTCAAATTATTTAATAATCAGAAGACGCAAATTGAAATCACAAAGAGATGCCATTTTACACCCACCACATTGTAAAAATTAAAAATACAATGACAAGTATTGAAAACGTCGGAAAGTGCTTAAAAGAGTGCCTGATATATGTTTTATATAAATATTTGCTATTATTGTTATCATCATCGAAGTCATCATCATTATATTAATACTACTACCACTACCTTTATTAACCTTTTGTCAGTTATATGTGTTTTCTCCTAGTGTATGGCTACTGTCTTTATGATGTTTTTGATTAACAGAAATTATTTATTTTACTATAGTTGAATTTGTCAGTCCTTTTAAGAAATCCTTCCCTACATGAGGTTATAGATATTCTCCTGTATGAGAATAAAGATCTTCTCCTTGTATATATTTTTAAAGTTTTATAATATTGCTTTCAGTCTTTAATCTCTCTTCTGTAACTTATTTTCTCATATGGTTCCAGGTAGGGATCTAATTTTCTTCCAATATAGCCAATGAATTGTCCCTACGCTCTTTATTAAATACTTTATGCTTTCTTTTTTTTTCAGGTTTATTGAGATATAATTGACATATAATATTAGGTAAGTTTAAGGTATATAATGTGATGACTTGATACATGTATATATTGTGAAATGATTACCATAATAGGGTTGGTTTACACCTCCATCACCTCACATAATTAATCTTTTGAGTATGTGGAGTGGGAACATACTCTTAAGCAACTTTCAAGTATATACTACAGTATTGTTAACTATAGTCACCATGCTGTACATTAGGTCCCCAGGACTTATTCATTTTATAACTGGAAGTTGGTACCCTTTGACCAATATCTCCTCATTTCTCCCACCCCTCAGCCCCTGGCAACCACCATTCTACTCTCTGTTTCTATGAATTCAGCTTTTTTAGATTCCACATATAATCGAGATCATACGGTGTCTGTCTTTCTCTGACATTTCACTTACCATAATGCCCCCAAGGTCTATCCATGTTGTTGCAAATGGCAGAATTTCCTTCTTTTTCATGGCTGAATAATATTCCACTGTATATATATTCTGTATCATCTTTATCTATCTGTAGATAGACAATTTTAGATTGTTCCCATATCTTGGCTATTGTGATGAATGCAATGAATGTGGGAGTGCAGATATCTCTTCCACATCCTGATTTCATTTCCTTTGGGCATACACTCAGAAGTGGGATTGTTGAATCATATGATAATTCTATTTTTAATTTTTTTGAGGAACCTCCATACTGTTTTCCATAGTGGCTGCACCAATCTACATTCCCACCAATAATGTACCAGGGTTCCCTTTTCTCTACATTCTCACTGATGCTTGCTGTCTCTCTCTTTTTGATAAGTCATTCTAACAGGTGTGAAGTGATTGAGGTGATAACTCATTGTGGTTTTGATTTGCATTTCTCTGACAATTAGTGATGCTGAACAATTTTTATGTGCCTGCTGGCCATTTGTATATCTTCTTTGGAAAAATGTCATTTCAAGTCCTCTGCACATTATTAAATCAAATCTTTGACTTTTTGTTTTCGTTTTTGTTTTTTGGCTATTGCTTTTGTTTTTTGGCTATTTTATTTATTGGCTATAAGTTCCTTATAAATTTTGGATATTAACCTCTTATCAGATGGATGGTTTGCAAATATTTTCTCCCATTGTGCAGATTGCTTTTTCATTTCGTTAATTGTTTCTTTTGCTGTGCAGAAGCTTTTTAGTTTTATTTAGTCCCACTTATTTATTTTTGCTTTTGTTGCTTGTGCTTTTTGTGTCATTTTAAAAAAATCATTGCCAGGACAAATGTCAAGGAGATTTTCCACTACTTTTTCTTCTAGGAGTTTTATGGTTTCAGATCTGATGTTTAAGTCTTTAATCCATTTCAAGTTATTTTTGAGTGTAAGATAGGGGCCCAGTCTCATTCTTCTGCATGTGATTATCCAGTTTTCTGAGCACCATTTATTGAAGAGACAATTCTCTCCCTATTAAGTACTCTTGGCTTCCTTGTCAAGTATTAGTTGACCATAAATGCATGGGGTTATTTCTGGACTCTCTACTCTGTTCTATTGGTCTCTGTGTATGATTTTATGCCAATACCATACTGTTTTTTAAAAAAATTAATTCATTTATTTATTTTTGGCTGCATTGGGTCTTCGTTGCTGCATGCGGGCTTTCCCTACTTGCGGCGAGCAGGAGCTATTCTTCCTTGCAGCGTGTGGGCATCTCACTGTGGTGGCTTCTCTTGTTGTGGAGCACGGGCTCTAGGCACATGGGCTTCAGTAGTTGTGGCACATGGGCTCAGTAGCTGTGGCTTGTGGGCTCTAGAGTGCAGGCTCAGTAGTTGTGGTGCACAGGTGCCCAAACCCTTGTCCCCTGCACTGGCAGACAGATTCTTAACCTCTGTACAACCAGGGAAGTCCCAATATCATACTGTTTTGAATACTAAAGCTTTGCCACACAGTTTAAAACCAGGAAGTGTGATGCCTCCAGCTTTGTTCTTTCTCAAAATTGCTTTGGTTATTCAAGGTCTTATATAGTTCCATACAAAGTTTAAGATTGTTTGTTCTATTTCTGTAAAAATGTCACTGGAATTTTGAAAGAGACTGCATTGAATCTATAGACAGTTTGGGGTATTATGGACATTTTAACAATATTAATTTTTCTGATAAACATGGGATATCTTTCCATTTACTTATGTCTTCTTCATTTTCGTTCCTCAAACTCATAGTTTTCAGTGTACAGATCTTTCACCTCCTTGGTTAAATTTATTACTAAGTTTTTTGTTTGTTTTTGATGCTATTGTAAATGGAATTGTTTTCTTTATTTCTTTTTCAAATATTTTTTGTTATTGAATAGTTTGTTCTTTCCCCATTCATCTGCAGTACTCTCTAAGTCACAAATCAAGTTTTTTATATATGTATGGATCTGTTTCCTGGGCTCTTCACTACAATCCATTCATGTAATTGTCTATCCTTGCACTGTATATGCTTTGTAAAATTCTTTGCCCTCCAAATAAGTATTGATGTATGGTAGATTAAGCCCCACTCCTTCTTCAGGAATGTCTTAACTGTTCTTGGCCTTTTGCTCTTCCATGTAAATTTGAGAATCACCTTATAAAGTTTCATGAAAAGCCTGTTGGAATTTTTATTGTAATTTCATTGACTTTGTAGATTGCAAAGAATTGACATTTTTACAAGAATGGCTTCCTATTCAAGGATACAGTATATACTTCTCTATTCGTTTGAGTATTTTTACTAACTTTCATTAAAATTATATCATTTTCTCCACATAGTTTTTTATTAAACATAATCTTGAGTCCTTTTGTTTTGTATTGTTATTGTAAACCATATATTTTTTATTGTAAAATTAAAAATACCTATAGTGAGTATATAAACATATATGTACAGTTTAAAGAGTAATTATAAAGCCATCACTCATGTAACCTCCATCCAAATGAAGAAATGAAACGTTGTACTATAAAAGTTCCCTGTGCCTGTCTTCAGTAACATCTTCCTTTCTCCACCCTGGAAATATTCACATTCCTTGCCTCTCTTTATAGTTTTACTATCATTGTATGCATCTCCAACTAGTTTAGTTTTGCCTGTTTTTGAACCTTGCAAAAATGCATCATACTGTATGTATTATTATAGACTTCTCTTGGTCATTGCGATTTTGTGATCCATTTTAATACATCTAGCTGTTTTTATTCATTTTCACTAATATATATTTAATTGTATGAATATACTAAAATTTGTTTACCTATTCTACTCTTACTGGGTATGTCTTATTTCCAGTTTTTGGTTATTAAAAACAATGCTGTTATAAAAATTCATGCTCATAAGGTTTGTATGTATCTTCTGGTTCAGAAGTACATATATTTTTCTAGGTCAGTGGTTGTTAAAATGTGGTCTGAGGACACCTAGGAGTCCCTGAGACCCCTTCATGGCAACTAGGAGGTCCTCCCTTTTCCAAATATATATCTTTCTGAGTTCAAATATTCTTCATATCCTTCAGCCAAAACAGTATACCACAACATATTGAAAGCAGAAGCGGATATGAGGATCTAACTGTCTTCTATTAAGCAAACATTAAAAAGGTCTTTAAAAAAGTAATTGTTTTGTAGAAGATAGTTATTTTACAAAAATTTTGTTATTTTTGCTAACATGCAAATGGATTTATTATTTTTTAAAATGAATTACATAAATATTTAAACTGTATTAATTACAGATACAGTAAATAGCTATAACCCAAATAAACAAATGCTATTTGTTGTTCTCCACAATCTTTAAGAGTGCAAAAGGGTCCTGAGTTTGAGAACTGTTCTTCTAGGGCATGGTCTTCAACCTGGTTGCACTATTCAAGGTGTATACAAGGCACAGATAATTATAAAGAGTCTGTTTCCAGATCCCTAATGTCCAAATGTGCTGTGCCTAGCTTCATATAGCTCTCCTTTCCTACCTCCCCCTTCACAAGTGACAGTCTTGCCAGAGTTGTCTTTGCCTGACACCCTCTGGTCAAAACAAAAAGTGCCAGCCTCAGACTCTAAAGAACAAATAACAACTTAGAGGAAAACCCCTGAGACCACAGAGGAGCAGTTTTTTTTAGGAAATGCTGCTTCACCAATGCTCTTGATGCCCCTGACCCCTGTTGTATGGGACAAAAAGCACATTGACTCCAAGTGGGAGTCATGATTTGTATGAGCCACGCTGACACAGTTATTTATTTTACAAGGTTAGAAAAACTATATCAGTATTTTTTTAAAGCTCTTTCAATATGTATAACATTTCAATTTTATATCACTAATAACTGTAACTTATAAGACTTAGATCTTTATGGTCACAGGAAATTAAAATGAATATTTCAACTTATACACACATTTTTGTTGTAAAGAATTATGAGAATTGATAAGAAAAACTTTCAAGCATAAATACATGTTACATGAGGATAAAATTCTGGGGGGGGGTGGATTGGAAATACAAATACAAGGATAAGAAATTTCCCATTGTTAAAGAGAAGCTTGTTTGTATATTTTTTAAGTGAATGGTGGTGCATATCAAAATCACTATAGTGTTTAGAGCCTATTGGATACATTTAAAAGAATGATGTGACAGTTAAATCTATGTCAAAACTTTAACATGCAGGAATAATATCCTATGTACTTAAATGAAATTTGATGAGAAATTTTAGCTGTCAAACTAGGAATGTGTGAGGGAATACATACTTCAAAAAACTTTTATGTGCAGTGTTCTGAGCCTGGAGATAGACGGGCTCCAGGATAGGCATTTATAACTGGCCTCCTGTTTACATTTCTTGGCGAGAAAAAGATGGGCTTTAGGCTGGACACTTACAACTAACCTCCTGTTTGCATTTCCTGAGACAGGAGATAAGTAGGTTCCAGGTTAGATATTTACAACCAGCCTCCAGGCTTTGTCTCCTGAGGACACTTGAAGATAACAGTCATGGCAGGAACAGAGAGGGGCTAAACCTTGTTTGAGTAAAGCATCAAGAGGTCACATATTTCCCATCCTTGGGGCAAGGGAGACACTGCACAGAAAGGCTCCTTGGGGGTCAAAAAGGAGGAGGCACCACCCCAGAATAGATGATGCCAAGTCCCCCCAAAGCCCTCTGAGCTGGAATCCACCTTGGAAAAAAGTTGCACACACATGTTGGGGAGGGCCCTAGGGCAGGTCAGGTGTGGGAAAAGAAACCAGATGATTGGCCAAAGGTAAACAAAGACCTGGAAGAACTGCCCTATATAAATGGTGTAACCACCTCTTTACTGTGCTTCTTCTCATTAGGGAGGATGCCCACACCCTTTCTCTCTGGGTGTGTATCTCTGCCTTGCTTCTGTCTTAACTAAACAAACTGTTTCTCTGTGTGCTCTCCCACTTGTTGTGCTGTGTCTCTAATCATAAACTTTGTACCTGTTTTTACCGTTTTTGCCTTCTTGAGAAATGTATTTTTCAATGGGGTAAGAGCCAGGAAAAATTTGCTTCTAGCCTCTAGCCCTTGCTGGCCTAGTGGCTAGGATTCCTGGTTTTCATCCAGGCTACCCAGGTCCAATTCCTGGGCAGGGAACTAAGATCCCGCTTCAAGCCACTGCTCACTGCTGCTGCCTCTCTGAGATCAATACTAGCAAAGAGATCTGAGGACTAATAACGTAGAACATTGACAAACATGTAGGTGTTCACAGGATCCAACCTAGTGATAGGAAAATAAGGCATGTATCTGGACCAGTGGAATTCAGTGGGGTTATGCATATTTTATCTTCTACTTTTTGCTGGTATTTGAATGGAGTCCTTATGTCAGCAGTTCCTCCCAGAGAAAGGAACTCATTAAACTGCTCCACTGCAGCTCAGACCAGCACCGTGGCCTTGAGCCCAGAGCTCTGCCAGTGTGAACGGGGGAGGCCTGGTTTGCTCAAGAGTGAGGCACTGATTAGCAGTTAATATGAAATGCCTTTGAGGGGCACAGAGGCAGGTTAAGACAAATGAGAGGAGGAACTGAGGAAGGCAGAAGACTGGATTTAGGTTGAATTCAGGCCTCTTTGAAACAAGAGCTGTGACAAGCTTATCCAGGAAAAGAGATCATTCAAGAAATATTTAAATTGTATTGGATCTCTATCTTACACAGACAAACACACTCACATTTTTTTTTCTCCTTTCTGAGTAACTCAACCCCAAATTCCCCCCACTTCTAGCCCACAAAATGCTCCAGATGACTTTCCAATGAAGACAAAAATAATTCATTTCATCTCCCTTCACATTCCATCACTAATTCAGCAGTTATTCTTTTTCAAGGCAGCTATCGTAGCTGAAACTTAGACAATCCCAGGGCTGGGATCTTCCTTAAAGAAGGAGCATCCTTCCTGCTCAGGTGAAAATTCTGTTTCTGTTAACACCCCGCTCCATGTCTCCTTCACCTCTTGTACCAGGACAGCAGAGACTGCTAGTTGACTACCTCAATACCTTTCTCCCTTTCTGAGAACTCTCAAACTAGACAACGTCAGCCCAAGTTAAGAACATTAAAAATCAATCTCATTTATGAACATACCTGGAAAAGTCCTGAATGAAACACAAGCATCACTTTCACTTACATTCCATTGGCCAAAACATACAGTCACATGACCATATCATGTTGCTAAGAAGACTGGAAAATATACTCTATGCCAGGCAGCCTTGTGCCCCCCCAAAATTGGTATTAAATTCTTGAAGAAGTCATTTCTGTCTCTCTCCACTCAGCAACAAGATCAAGATAAGCAAGCTTCCTTACTGGCCCCCTGCGTGATGTGCATTTATTTGTACTTTACCCTTACACAAAGAGCTTAGCACTTTGCAGACCCAGATTTATAGAGAAATCTTCTATTAGACTCTGAGATGGGTTTTGTCACCTATCCTCCTGCATTAGACTCAACTGTCAAAACTGAAATTTAAGTTTATGAGGATTTGAATATGCCCTGAAGGAAGAATATGGTT
Organism: Grampus griseus; assembly: GCF_964374135.1. Lineage (NCBI taxonomy): Eukaryota > Metazoa > Chordata > Mammalia > Artiodactyla > Delphinidae > Grampus > Grampus griseus. The sequence continues at coordinate 63,200,600 of NC_139019.1, forward strand.
TCTTGTTTTTTCTAAATTCCTACTTTCCTTTCTCTTTTGATTTTTTTTTTTTTTTTGCCACCTCAGCAAGACAGTTATATAATTTTAAAAACATTTACTCCTGCCCAAGTGGAAGTTCACTCTGGTATTTTTAGAGGTTTGTTTAATAAAACTTCAAAGGACAGCTAATCTTCATCTTATACAAATTATTTCAGAGAACAGAAAAGAAGGAAAGTTACACAACTCATTTTAAAAGAGTTGTTTAATTGTGACACCAAAACCAGGTGCTGCCAAGGTCAGCACAAAAAGAGAAATTTAAAAATCATTCTCACTTATAAACACTGGAATTTTCAGTTAAATGGGCTAATATGTTCTCTTTTGTGCTTAGAACATGGTTTATAAACATAGATGGAAATGTCCCAAATAAAACATAAGCAAGGGACTTCCCTGGTGGCACAGTGGTTAAGAATCCGCCTGCCAATGCAGGGGACATGGGTTTGATCCCTGGTCCGGGAAAATCCCACTTGAGCAGAGCAACTAAGCCTGTTTACCTCAACTACTGAAGCCTGCATGCCTAGAGCCCGTGCTCCACAACAAGAAAAGCCACCTCAATGAGAAGCCCATGCACCGCAACGAAGAGTAGCCCCGCTTGCCTGCAACTAGAGGAAGCTGGAGTGCAGCATCAAAGACCCAACACAGCCAAAACAAAAACCAAAAAACAACCATCTGCAAATCCAGTCCAATAGTGTATTTAAAAAGGACATGATTCCAAAATAATTCAAGGATGGTTGAATTACACTGATAGATTTTCTAGTATTAAACCATCAATTTCTTATGGCAGCTTAACTATCTCCTTTAAATATTTTGGGCTTCTATGGACACTCATAACCTCGGGGATTTACCTTTTATCTCAAGTAGCAATAGCGGCAGAGGCTGGAGGAAAGGAGGTCAGCAGAGGGCTTAAATGAACTGGAGACCTTCCCAGAAGGAAAGCGATACCTGTTTTTAGGATCATTCTAGCGTAGGGAGTTAGAGAAGCCCGAGGGGCCTCTGGAGAAGGAGGTCCCACCGCAGGGTGCAGGAGGGGCAGACCACTCTGTCTGATTGTGCCTGTTGGCGATGGCATGACTCAGTGGGTACCAGTCACATCTTACTCGTTGTGGATTTGTGCACTTATTACAACCATCTTGAGGCAGATAGCAGGACAGTATCCTGGAAGGAATGTCTGTTTCTAATTCTTACACAGGTGCCACTGGGCTACCTGTACTGCTGAGGAGAGAGTCTGACTATGGCAGGGCTGGAATAAGATCTGGAGATGGACCAGCCCTGCCTGATTCTGGAATTAAGATCTGGGTGTCAGGCCCAGACTCTGTACAGCAGGAGGTCCTGGGGGACCAATGAATCCTGAGCTCCAGCTCTTCCTGGACTTTTCTTCTCAACTGGCTCTGCCAGGAATCTGCTTCATCTGGTATACCCACTGCCCGTTCTGGGCCGAGGCTCCTATCTTTGGCGCCTGCTGGCCTCAGCATTCTCTCTTCTCTGCCTCATCACGGTCCCCCACTGCAGCCTCCATAGCCTGATTTTCAATAAGTGCCTTCGGAATCTATAAGCATAACTGTCTTACTAAGAAGTAATTACTTTGGCATTTTCCAGGGGGAATGCTTCTGTCTATAAAGAGAAAACGATATGAAATGACTGGCACTGTGCAGAAATTTAAAAGCCTCTTGGGGGAAAAAAGAAATTCTTAGAGTTGTCAGATTATCAACTGATCAAAGCTACAAAGATGTTTTGGGGGGAACCCAAGAGACAAATAAGAATCTCTTTGACGAAATGGCCTTAAAGATGGAATCAAAGGGCTTGGAGGAACAAATCAAATGCCAGTGGTAAATCCACTTGTTATTTTAGGCCCCAAGAACAGGAATATAAAAACCGGGATAAAATATTAGAATGCAAGAACTCAGTGGAAATATTACCCATTTTTACAAGGACTTTTGCAAACTTTCAGAGTTGAAAAGAGCCTTTAATGAAGTTAATTTTAGTAAAGGGACAAAACCTGGACTCCGAAGGGTTAAAAAAGAATATACTGGACTTAAGAGACTTGGACACTTACAACTGGGAGCAGAAAACTGAAAGGAGCTGAGTGATATAATCAAACATCGTCAGAAATTTCCAAAAAGACAAAGCAAGTGGTCTGGCTCACAAAGAAAATGAAACGCAGGTTTTGAGTAATGATATTGTGCAGCGGGAGTAGCTGGCAGGTGACCAGACTGAGAAGTTAAAAACAGATGATAGATGGCTCACGAAAGGAGCCTTTGTTAACAATAGTTGAAAAAGATAAAGGCCATTTCCAATCTAAACTAAATGCTGAGATGTTAACTCGGCAAGGGCTGGAAAACAGAGATGTTGGAACACGAATCTTGCTGACTTATTTAAGCCAAAGTTTTACTGGAAAATGACTACAAAACTTTGCATCAGAAAGCTGATATTCTTAATAAACTCCTGAGCAGAAAGGCAGCATTCTTCCAAAGAAGCTATTTCAGGAAGAATAAGAAAAGGAAGAGAGAGAGCAGAAATACCAGCTAGAGAGTAAGTAAGATTTCATAAGCAGAAAATTCAAGAAGCGGAGGATGAAGTACAGAAAACAAAGATCTTACGAAACCCAGATTTCCCTTCATGATAAGAAAGGTCATGACAGCTGGCTGATTGCACATACTGCAGAATGAGCTCTAGCGAGAAGATGCAAGCTGCTAGCCCAAGGCAGATATTAATATGTGTGCGTCAAAGGACAATAATTTTTCAAAAGTCAGTGAATGTCCAACCAACCCCAGGAATACCATAATGATAGAAACTTTAAAAGAGAGAGTTACTAATCCAAGATCAGTCTTTTGGTCCACCCATTGAAACTAGTGAAAGCCTCTATTTTATTGATATTGTTTCTATCTGGAATCTCTTATTCTTGTCGTAATGGCATAGATCTGTAAAAGTGAAACTGTGTCTGTCATTGGTCCTATAGCTGATCCTAGGAGGCCATTTCAGGTATCTGAACTAGTATCTATTTCTTATCTGCATGTTGGTATAGCTTCATCAGTAAATCTTACCAGGGAAACTCACCATGATCTCACATGTATTCATTCATTCCACAAATATTTAAGTATCTTTCATGAGTCAGAGATTTTAAAAATGTCAGAAATACAACAAAGAACAAAACAAAAATCTTGCCTTTGTAGAGCTTACATTTTAATAGAGAAAACACGTAGGTAAAAAAGAAATTAGAAAGTAATCATATAATGCCAGGTAGGGATAGGGCTACAAAGGACAACTAAGCAGATTGAAGGGGTAGTCACGGGAGCACCACTTTACATGTGGTGATCATGGAAGGCTGCATAAGGAGATGACATTTGGGTAGAGACATGAATGGAAAAAAGGAGCGAGCCATGTGGAGATCTGGGAAAGATCCTCCCAGGCAGAGGGAATAGCCGTGCAAAGGCGCTGAACCAGAAGCATGTTTGTTGTGTTAGAGAAACAGCAGGAGTTTCCGAAGGAGAGTACTACGTGTCTGAAGGCTGAGAGCTGAGAGGTGAGAACTGAGAGAGAACATTCTATGTTCTCATATATATGAGAAAATAAAACTTCTAATGGCTCCAATAAGGTAAGCAGGGAGTTATAAGTGAAGACGGTAGAAGGGTAAACCCCTACCAGATGCTATCGTACATTATGAGTCATGTTAAAAAGTTGAGGGCTTCCCTGGTGGCGCAGTGGTTGAGAGTCCGCCTGCCGATGCAGGGGACACGGGTTTGTGCCCCAGTCCGGGAAGATCCCACATGCCGCGGAGCGGCTGGGCCCATGAGCCATGGCCGCTGAGCCCGTGCGTCCGGAGCCTGTGCTCCGCAACGGGAGAGGCCGCAACAGTGAGAGGCCCGCAAAAAAAAAAGTTGAAACTTTAGTCTTAATAACATATTACTATCATATGTTGAGTCCTTACCACGTGTCTGTCAATGTAATAAATACTAGGATTTTTCTCACTTGATCCTCATAAATATTCTATGAGTTAAGAATCAATGTTATTTCAATGTTAGAGGTGAGGAAACTGAGTCACAAAGTGGATAAATCATTTGCCCAAACACCCAGAGCTACTAAATAGCAAAATTGGCATAGGAACCCATATCAACTTGAGTCCCAAGCCTGAACGCTTATCCTCCAATATTCCACATTTTTATTTATTTATTTTTGGCTGTGTTGGGTCTTGGTTGCTGTGCACGGGCTTTCTCTAGTTGCGGCGAGCGGGGACTACTCTTCATTGTGGTGCGCGGGCTTCTCATTGCGGTGGCTTCTCTTGTTGCAGAACATGGGCTCTAGGGCACGTGGGCTTCAGTAGTTGTGGCTCGTGGGCTCTAGAGCGCAGGCTCAGTAGTTGTGGCGCACAGGCTTAGTTGCTCTGTGGCATGTGGGATCTTCCCGACCCAGGGCTCAAACTGGTGTCCCCTGCATTGGCAGGCAGATTCTTAACCACTGCACCACCAGGGAAGTCCCTGTAAAGCTGTTATTTTAATTTTATTTTATTTGGCCGAGCAGCATGTGCACTCTCAGTTCCCCAAGGAGGGATCGAACCCTGGTCCCCTGCCTTGGGAGCACAGAGTCTTAACCACTGGACCCCCAGGGATGTCCCTATTCTGCACTTTTAAATGATCCATATGCATGTAGTATAATGGAGGCTATAGAGTGGGAAGGAAACCCATTAGAGGTGGGGGTTAAAGGGAGAGGGGATGGTAATGGGATCTTGGTAATAAGAGTGGGGTTGAGAAGAAAGAGATGGGATTGAGAGAGGTTTAGAAAGTGGAATGACTGGGATTTGGTGTTTGATTGGATCCGAGGAGGGAGGGAGGAAAGGAGGGGGTGGGGGGAGTCAAAGATGATTTCCAGATTTCCGGTTTATGGAACTCTGTGGTTCCATTTAAGGAGACAAGAAACCAAGCAGGAAGGGCAGTTTGGGGCTTAGGGGGAAGATGATGAGTGGTTTTAGATTAAGGATGGTGGAATAAGGACCTCTGAAAATCCGCTCCTCCATGTAAGCAACAAGATCACAGACCACAAAAAAAAAAAAAAAAAAAAAAGTCCAAATCAACTTTTTAGAACTCGGAAATTAACCAAAGGCTTGCAAGAATCCAAAAAGCGTTTATTCAAGAAAATCGACGGAATCTCAGTAGAAACAGTGGGCTTTGTACTGGGGCAAGAAGGCAGATTCTAGCGGTGTGAAGAGTGAGCAGGAGTGAGGAAACCAAAATAGTGTTCAGCCCTTTGCTTGGAAAGACAAGAGAGATGGGGCTTTAGCTGGAGGATGGGTGAGGATGCAGTGCTCTTTTTTATCTTGTAGAGATGTAAATAGTGCAATATAGCTGGTAAAAAGCCTGGTCTTTCAGGAGGTGAAAAGGCCTGGCATCCTGATAGGCAAAACAGCTGAAATCTGACACCTAGAGACAAGCTACTCAGGTTCTTCTTAACTTTATTCTTGGACTGATTTCACTGTTGGCCCTTTTTGCTCTAGAGATAGAAGCTTGTCTTTAAAAATTAAGAAAAAAGGCAGAATTGATGACCAAGAAACATCATTGTGAGGGAAGATCGGTTATTTACATAATTCAAGTTCTGTGCAATTCTTTTAATGTAGTTTTATAGTCATTAGTCTTATCAATTTCCATAAAGGTATGCCAATGTTAGGTTTATAGCATGTCATCTTGACAATCTGTCTTCAGAACATCCTAGGGATTCTCAAACACCATATGCAGGAGTTGGAAAACTGCTTGGTCTAATTGGGCAAGCATTGAGTTCTAACTGAAAACCAGGGCAAATAAGTCTAGAGATCTAATGTGTAGGCATGATGACTATACTTAATAATACTGTGTCAACCAGAAAATATGCTAAGAGAATAGATATCAGGTGCACTCACTGGACAAAACGCTAACTATGTGAGGAGATGATATGTTAATTTGCTTGACTCTACTACTTATTTCACCATGTATATGTATATCAAATCATCATGATGTACACCTTAAATATATCCACAATTTTTATTTTAAAATATATAAATAAAAAATAAATCTATTCATTAAAAAATAAAACAGAGGAAGGACTCTACTTGTTCTCAAACTTGGCGGCACGTGGAAATCTACTGGGAGCTTTAAAAAGTACTGATGCCTGGGTTCCAACCTAGAAACTGCATTCAAATTTAGTTTCATGTCTTCTAAAGGTCAATTTTTTTTCAGTTCAGGATCCAGTCTAGGATCACATGTTGCATTTAATTGTCATGCCTCTTCAATCCCCTTCAAACAAATCCAGTCTTTCTTTGCTTTCATGACTCTGAGTTTTTGAAGAGTAGAGTCTATTTATTTCACAGAACGGTCCTTCCATTTTTGTTCTTCTGATATTTTCTCATGTTCAGATTGAGATTACGCATTTCTGGCCATGAATACCACAGAAGTGATGGTGTGTCTTTTCTCATTGCATTCTGGAGCCACAGAAAGTTTTATTTGTCCCATTACCCGTGATGTTAACTTCAGTCACTGAAGGGGTACATGCTATTGACATGACTCAACACTGATGATGTTAATAGGCCCAGATAGAGTTTGCCAGCTTTCTTCACTGTGAAGTTACTTTTGCTCTCTCTTTCCATACTCTACTCTTTGGAGGCAAGTCATTAAGCATTGTCACAATCTGCGTTTCACCCCTTGTGTCTTCTGACCTCTTGGTTGATTTAGAAAAAAAATGTATACATTACAGTTTACTCTGTGCTGGTAAGTTTTGAGAAATGCAGAGTCATATATCTATCACTCCAGTACCATACAGGTTAATTCTATCACTCTAGAGATACTCTGTGCTTTCCCTAGTTAACCCCTTCTTCTCCTGGAAACCATTGATCTGTTTTCCATCCTTACAGTTTTGCCTTTCCTAGAATGTCTCATGAATGGAATCATTCAATATGTAGCCTTTCCATTCTGGTTCTTTCAACTTAGTAAAATACATTTAGGATCCATCTATGTAAATTTGTGGATGCATAGCATGTTCCTTTTTTCTTGCTGAATAGTTTTCATCATGTATACCACAGTTTGTTCATCTATTCACCTATTGAGGGACATCTTGGTTGCTTCCAGTTTTTGGTGATTATGAATAAAGCTGCTAAAAACATTCACATGCAGCTTTTTGTATAGGCATAAGTTTTCAATTCAGTTGGGTAAATACCTAGGGGCATGATTGTTAAGTCATATGGTAAGTCCATGTTTAACATTATAAGAAACTGTCTTCCAAAGTGCCTGTATCATTTTCGCTTTCCCACAGCTCTTGTTCCAAATCTTTGACAGCATTTGCTATTGTCAGAGGTTTTTTTTTTAATATTCAAATGAGATGACAGCATCTCATTGTTTTGCAATTTGCCTTCCCTAATGACAAATTATATTGAGCATCTTGTTATGCTCAATGCTTTATTTGCCATCCATATATCTTCTTTGGTGAAGTGTTCTGGTTAGATATTTTGTCCAGTTTTATTTATTTTTATTTTTTAAAAATAAATTTATTTATTTATTTTCATTTATGTATTTTTGGCTGTGTTGGGTCTTCGTTGCTGCGCGCAGGCTTTCTCTAGGTGCGGCGAACGGTGGCTATTCTTAGTCACAGTGCGTAGGTTTCTCATTGTGGTGGCTTCTCTTGTTGTGGAGCATGGGCTCTAGGCATGCTGGCTTCAGTAGTTGTGGCTCGTGGGCTCTAGAGCACAGGCTCAGTAGTTGTGGCACACGGGCTTAGTTGCTCCACGGCATGGTATCTTCCCGGACCAGGGCTCGAACCTGTGTTCTCCTCTTAACCACTGTGCCACCAGGGAAGTTCCTGTCCAGTTTTAAAATTGAGTTTTTTCCTTTCTTATTGTTGAGTTTTAAGAGTTTTTTATGTATTCTGGATACAAATCTTTCATTTCATATGTGATTTACAAATATTTTCTCCCAGTCTGTGGCTTGTCATTTCACTCACTTCAGCAGTATCTTTCACTGAATGAAATATTTTAATTTTGAGAAATTCCAATTTATCAAACTTTTCTTTTGTGGATTATGCTTTTGGCGTCATATCCAAAGACTAATCACCAAATACAGGGTCATACAGATTTTCTCCTATGTTTTCTTCTATAAATTTTAGTTTTGCATTTTACATTTAAGTATAAAATCCATTTAGAGTTAATTTTTTTGTAAGGTGTGAGTGTCAAAATTTATTGCTTTTTTTTCATATGGATGTCCAATTTGTCCAGCACCATTTGTTGAAGTGCCTTTCTGTCTTTGATAAAAATCAGTTGACTATAATTGTATGGATCTATTTCTGAGCTTTCTATTTTGTTCCATCTATCTATGTGTCTATCTTTTCACCAATACCACACTGTCTTGATTCCTATATCTTTAGAATAAGTCTTGATATCAGGTCATGTGAGTCCTCCTACTTTGTTTTTCTTTTTCAAGATTGTTTTGGCAATTCTTGATCCCTTGAATTTTTACATGAATTTTAAGATCAACTTGTCGATTTCTGCAAAAGAGGCAGCTGGGATTTTGATAGAGATTGTGTTGAGTCTGTGGATCAATTTGGGGAGTATTGCTATCTTAACAAATCAAGTCTTCAAATCCATGAACATGAGAGGTTTTCCACTTTAGATCTTTAATTTCTTTCAACAGTATGTTGTAGTTTGCAGAGAGTAAGTTTTGCACTTTTTTTGTTAAATTTTCCCCTGCATACAGCCACTGTCATTATTTGCAGCAGTTTTGTTCTATAAGGTCGCTGCCAACATTGAATTAGCCGATACTTGAATACTGCTTCTAAGGGAAATGTGGACAAGGTTAGATTCTTGCGAGTCTCTGGTCACATTTTCCATTTTCGTCAGTCAAAATACCATTTGCATTATGTAGGTTTGTTTGCCAACATTCTTGCAAAACAAGCCAGTCTCAGCAGCTGTGAAAACCTGTTTTTCCACGTAATTCTTTTTCTACTAAACCCTTAGCAGAAATTGAAAAATTTTCCACAGTCTACCTGGCTTCCTGGGCAAGTTTAACGAGTTAAAGCAGGAGGGTGGCCTCTAATTCCAGCTCTCATCATAACTAGCTGTAACTTTGGGCAAGTCACTTAGAATCTCCACTCTAAAACTCTGATAAAATAAGACTGTGGATGGGAATATCTCCATCGTTCCACTCACTCTAGAGTCCTATACTTAAAAAAAGGGGGCGGGGGGAACTGGTGGGGGGAGGGGGGGAGGTTATATGGTAATTTTTAAAGCCCACAGCACCACCTGGTGGTCAAAGAGAAGACAGACTGAGGAAGAGTGTTAATAGACATATCCAGCTACATCTACATTTTGCTTGTTTGAAAACTTCACATTTTCAGACCATTTCTCCTCTAAAATGGCTACACACGTACAATAATACCTATAAAAGCAGTCATACGGCATTATGTCTAACATCACACCCTGCATAGAGTGCCTTGTAAATATAAAGACGCTAACCCTTGATTAGCCATCATTACTGAGCTATTATTATGCTTTGGTTAAAACAAAAACAAAAACAAAACAAAACAAAAAACTACTGAGCAAGTAGAATTACATGAAATGAAAATATACTTCATTGTACCAAAAAATCCATCATGTTAAAATTATTCACACATAGTTGAGTAAGAAAATGATAGTATTCATTTATAACCTCCCCCAAATAAAATATCTGTGAGTCCATACGTATATAAATACATAGGTGAATGAATAAAATGGAGCTGTAAATACAGGAAAAGAGACAGCTCTTCTTTACAAAATAACTCTAATCAATAAATATAAAAGGAATGAGAGAAATAGAAAATCACCATTAGATTACCACTGTAATAATTGCTGCAGGCAATATTCACTTCTGTACACTAAAACTATACTATATAAGCAAACGTTTGAGGAGAAACAGGATAATTTCCTAGTCTCAAAACATCCTCCCCAGGACATTTATTAATTATAAAGGGAAAGATAGTAACTTTATAATACTTTAATTCAGCAGATATCACTTAATGAAGTGACCAAGGTTAACATCACCAGAAGTAAGACATGTTGATATCATGTACCCTTTGATATGATTTCTATTCTTGTTAAGACAAACTGGTTTTAAAAAGAAAGAAAAGTCTATGCATGTTTTCTCTCTAAGAGCTTTTTGCTCTTCTTTTTCACATTTCTTTTTTTTTTTATTTAAGTCATTAAGCTAAGGACACTTAGTAGATAGCAATTGTAAGACAATCCAAATGTGTTTAACATTCATAGTTATCCACTGGGCTTACGGGTCAATAAAGAAAAGAAGACCACTCTGGTGGCTTTTCAGTATCTACAGTAAACTCAAATTTCAGTAAAATTGACAGAAATTTTATTTGAAATTCATTGTATTTGTAAGGAGGAAGGAAATATTTAAATCCCCTTTTGATGAAAAGAGAATTCTCATGGTATCTTGACCAAGCTACCTTCAAACCAGTTTCCAGAAAAATCAAAGACAGGGTAATATCAGACTTATGTCCAAAAGCATTAAAAAAACTGCAAGCACAAAAAGAAAGTAGAGAATTCAGTTTCTTTCAAGTATCCATAAAACATCCACGAACATTGTTAATCTATTAGGCCAAAGAGAAAATATCAATTTCAAAAGTAGAAATATTATATTTTCTGATTACAACACAATAAAGCTAGAAATTAATTACCAAATCAGGAAAAAAAAAGTTTCCTTGTCCTGGAGATTTAAAAAGTATCTTAAATGATGGCTTGAGTCAAAGGGAAAAACCAAAATATCAATCAAAGTTGGACCTTATGAGATGGATTTAAAGCATAAGGGCAATCTCTAGCCTCTGTGGTATCATTGTGTGTGGGTCAGAAAAGTGCTTGTTCAAGTAAAAAGCAAGACCAGCACAACTGCATCTGTGGATGGTCATGAGGTGATGGCTCTGAGCCCAGCTGGCTGGAAGATGAGCATGACACTCAGGGAGTCAAAGTCAAAGTGAGTTGGGAGCTGTGAAAGAAAAAAAATGTAAATTTCTCTTCTCTAAGGAAAAAAAAAAACAAACTGCTAGATAATGAGTTTTCCTTTAAGATTAGAAGCAAACTTCTAGTTAGTAAAGTGCCTGCTAGCAAGATTTTGAAGGCCAAGAAAAAGTCTCACTTAAGGAATGTTTTCTTTGGTTGAACTTAATATTCTCAAGGCCCTGACTTCTAAGGACAAAGAGACAAGAGTACACTTGGTTTAATACTCTTCAATTACTTTTCTATAAGCCACTATAGTATTTAATTGTTTCAAATACTTTAGGTAAATTATGCCATTTTAAACAAGTTCTTGTAAAGAGTAATTAAACTTTTATATCCCCTGATGTAAATGATTCAGGAGCAAGCTTACTAAGCCTGTCCTAAAGGATGCCTGAATTCAGGGCATCCTGGTGGTCCAGTGGCTAAGACTCCATGCTCCCAATCCAGGGGGCCTGGGTTTGATTCCTGGTCAGGGAACTAAGAGCCCACATATCGCAACTAAAGATCCCGCATGCGGCAATGAAGATCCCACGTGCTGCAACTAAGACCTGGCTCAGCCAAATAAGTAAGTAAACATTTATTTAAAAAAAAAAAAAAAAAAAAGGATACCTGCATTCCAAGCCAAGAAAAGTCTCAATTTGTAATTGTGTTGTTAAGAAACCATTCAGACATTCTCTTACTGCATTAGCATATTTTTTAATGGAGCAATTCCTGATGTTATTTCCCTAAAATCACAGAAAGATTGCAGCATTTTTGGGGTTCTATTTTGTAAGGATGACTTTCTTTTGCAGTAGCATCTCTCCTAGAATGGAACCAATAAGGGCTCCAGGTGCTATGAAAGAATGGGTACCCTCACCAGGGACGACTTCTCTCAGCCATGCACTTAAGTGTTAGAAAAACATACCACAGTTGACAACATGTTGTGTATGGTGGGGATGAGGGGAAAGTCAATGAATCTGATGAATATGAAAGTCACTGAATGAGATGAATAAAAACCTAGAAAAGTAAGGAAGGGAAGGACTGGTGTAGAGATCTTTCTGGTGTGGGGAGTAGCTTTAGGTTTTGAGTCACCCGGTGGGAGTTTAAGAGGTTTCTATTGTGACTCAAAGGAAACAGAATCTGGGGACAGGCCACAATGGTTCAGTGAAAGAATAAAGACCTGGTTTCCAGGATCAAGGAATAAACACCAGAAGCCTGGAGGAGGAGAGATGGAGCCCTAGTTCCTGGTCTCCTTTCCCACCCTCCTTCCCCCTAAGTTGTGTAAGATGTTACCTTCCACCTAAACATCATCTTCCTGGTTTCAGACCTTAACTCTGGTCTCTGAGTTCTGCTTAGTTCCACATTCTCTACCCATTTGCACAGAGGACCACCACCTTCCCTTCCTGGAATCTCTAAGGTTTTCTGCTTTGCTCATGCCCTGGTCATCAGCCCTACTAATTCAGTCTGAGATGGAAGTGGCCACCCTCTCCAAAATGCTTAAGTCTCCTGATCTCAATGAAGAGTCTTTGCACCCTAGGATTATCATTGCCTTATTTGAAATTGGATCACTTCCCCCTGTTTCTTGCAGTTCTCTCCCTTCCCTAAAAAACAGTGACCATGAAGCAACTGAACAACGAATTGCAAAGAAGTTTGAAAACCTCTTAAAAGAAATTAAAGATATTGTTAAACATACGACAAGTTATGAAGAGAAGATCATAGAAACAAAAGAATCTTTTGAGGAAACCAATATCTCTGAGGATGTGTCAGAACTTAAAGAAAAAATCAGAGAACTTGATAAAATAAATAAAGTACTATTGGAAAAGCTACTTGCTAGTTGGGACTTAGGGAAAGAACAGAACTCAAAGAAACAGGAGATGATGTTGGAAAACCAGAACTCCAAGGACACCGTGCAAGGTTGTGCAAGGGATTGGGTAAACTGTTCAGAAGAAAAAAGAGCCCTTCATGAAACTCAACTAAGTAAGGAAAAAGCAAAGCACAGATTTCCTCTTGTCCCAGAAGAAAATATCAAACTGAGGTACAACATGGAGCAGTTACTACAGGAAGCAAAACACTGGAGTGTGCAACATACTGAGCTCAGTGAACTAATAAAATCCTATCAGAAATCTCAGACAGACATCAAAACTCTTGAAAATAATGGCGCCCATTCCCCAACTCAAACGAATAATGGGGTGTCAGCTAAGCATGAGCTGGAAGAACAAGTGAGGAAACTGAAACAAGACACATATTCACTGCAGTTGATTGCAGCTTTGCTGGAGAATGAATGCCAAATCTTAGAGCAGAGGGTAGAGCTTCTCAAGGAATTCCATCATCAGAAAGAGGGACCTCTACAAGGGGAGCCAATTCAGATAAACTATGAGCAGAACAAGAAAGAACAGAAGCTATCAGAGGCAGAGAAAGTCAAAATACATAAGCAAAACATGCAAGAAATGTTTCAAAAAGGAGACCAATTCTATAGAAGCCTGGATGTTTGCCATAAAAGGAAAGCTCGTAATAATTTGTTCAATACTCATATTGCAAGAAGAGCTCTTGTAGGAAAAAAGAGGCCAGCCAGCAGCCTAAGTTAGAAAATACCAAAAGTGGAAGAAAAGGCAGTTCTTTAAAAAACGACAGTATATCCAGCTCCAGGCATGTCAATCATCAAACCTAGGATAGACCTTTCGTTTCAACCAAGAAATAGCTATAGAACAAGAAGATTAACATTTAACATTATTCATTACCTCAGTGGTTAGGTAAGTTTGGTCTTTAATGACCATCAGTGTCAACTTTTGGTCACATTTGTCATCTTTACAATCTGTTTTTGTAGTTATTAGATAGAGATCCTATGACACTTAAACCAAAAGTGAGAATTTACAGGTCCAAATAAGTAAAGATCTAAATAAAAACCACAACAAACAAAGGAAAGGTTTTTTTTTCTTTATTTATTTAATCATTACCTTGGGGAGGAAGTTCTGGGGGAAAAAGTACATAACACTTTAACTGTGAACCTTTAAAGCTCCCTTTTCAAATGCATATTCCTTTTCCTATTTATTGATATTATCCACTGAAGTGTGGGCAGTAGTTGAGTTAAAAAAAATAAAAAGCTGATGAGCCACCCCTAAAAAGTTTTTCTCTTCTCATAAATCTCCCTATTCCCTGGATCTACTGTTACTAATATTCCTTTCTTTCTCCTCAACTAGTAAATGGTGGGCATACCAGGCAGCAGAGGCCCTTGGGGAAGGACACCTTGGCTTCTTTAGAAGAATAGATGTGTGTCTAGATTTTGTTCTGTGCTGGAAAAATTCCTCTCATTACTCCAGGTGGGGGCAGTAGAGTTATTCGGGAAAAAAGCAGTATCTTCTGTTAAGTAAACCGAACTTTTTGGTTCCAGAAAAGATGGAGCAGAAGCATTTCTCCCTATTCCTCCATTAAATAAGCTAAAAACCCTGGACATTATGTATAAAATGAATGTAAGATGACCCTGAAAGATGGAGATAAGGAGATGTACTGGCCAGGGACCTTGAGACTTAAAGAGCAGCATAGTGTTAAGTTCCCTGAGTTTCCTTTTTGTCTCTTATATATGCTGGGAGCTGATAACCCAGAAATGCCAATGCATTTAGACAAAAAATGCACGTGCACCCACCCCCACAAGCCTGTGTTCTCTTGCTAAGGGATGAGGAAACAGTCTGGCAAGACAGAAACCTTTTTAAAAAACTGCCCTACTCTGGCCAAACTGCATAAAAAATGCCATGCCTCCACTCTCAGCCCCATCAGCAAATACTGAGCAGAGACACTAGACTTTCACATTTGCCTGGGAGTAATGAAGCACTCCTCCTTCTTTCTTCTAGGGTGGTACATACAGAGGTGTCAGAGAAGGGACCTTGGAGTTCCACTCCCACCTGATGGTAACAAGGTGCTCCTCCCTGAGCCCCTTCTCCCAGCAGAGTAAAATGTCAGTGAAGGCCACATAGGTAGCCTAGATTCCTATACCCTCCCCCTGCTGGCACAGCATAGCCAAAGCCTGCTAAAAGAGAAGATTTAGCTAGGATCCAGGGTCTCAAAGCACAATGCCCCAAATGTCCAGAAAACATAGAAAACTCACTCATCATATCAAGAATCAGGAAAATCTCAACTTGAATGAGAAAAGACAATCAACAAGTGCCAACAATGGGATGGCACAGATGTTGGAATTATCTGACAAGAAATTTAAAGCAGTCATTATAAAAATGATTCATTGAACAATTACAAGCACACTTGAAAAAACAAAAATAATAGAAATTCTCAGCAAAGAAACAGAAAATATAAAGAAGAAACAAATGGAAATTGTAGAAATGAAAAATATAATTTGTAAAATAAACTCAATGAATGTGCTCAGTAGTAGAATGCTGATGTCAGAGGAAAGATTCCATCAACATGAAGATAGAGAAATAGAAATTACCCATTCTGACCAACAGAAAAAATAGGCTGAAAGAAACCCACAGTCTCAAGACACTTGGAATAAAAATAGATCTAACACTGGTGTCATCAGAGTCCCCCCAAAAAAGGTAGAATGTGGGCTGAAAAAGTATTCACCGAAAAAAATGGCTGAAAATTCTCTAAATTTAGTGAAAGGCATAAACCTACAGATTCAAGAAACTGAGTGAACTTCAAATAGTATAAATTCAAAGAAGTTCAAGGCATTCATAATCAAATTTCTGAAACCTAAAGACAAAGTGAAAATCTTGAAAGCAGTTATAGAGAAAGACTCATTCGATGTAGGGGAACAATGATGGGAACAAATGACAGTGACTTTCCCATCAGAAACCTCAGGGGCTTGAAGGAAATGAAAATTTTTCAAGAACTGAAAGAAATGTCAACCCAGAATTATTTACCCAGTGAAAATATCCTTTAGGAATGAAGGTGAAATCAATAAATTCTCACGTAGAGGAAATCTGAGAGAATTAGTAACTCATTTCTTATTTGTTGAAAAAGCCCATTTGGTTATACAACTAACCCTCACTTTTTTATATTCAAGAAAATGAGTGTTCCCTCTAGCCTCAGCCTTTGTCTTTTTCCATTTCCAAACAGGAACTTCACATAGGAGATGCTAAATGAATGAAATGAGAAACTACAGCATAGTTGAACGAAACAATCACTTCTTGTATTTCAGCTTGTTCATATGCATTACCTAACAAATTCTGTCAGTGTCATTTATCTGTCAAATGTTAAGGGTCTAACTTTCTAGTTCCTCGTCTGTGCACTAATATTCCCCTGGTACCACAACAAACAAGAGAACTGCAGGATTTTCAAATTTTTGAGAGAAACACTGCAATATGCAACATCTGTTGCACACAATACAAACTCAAGGTAGTCATAGTTTCAACTTTAGATTGATGTAGCACCATACCCAGCAGTAAAATTTCCATTGGTGAGAACTCAGTCACAAGGCCACACCTACCTGAAAGCAACTGGGAACTGAGGTTTTTAGCTGGATAACCATGTTGCCCAGGCAGAAGAAGAATTACTTTTGGAACCCTGTGAGGTGGAGAGAAAATATTTTTGTTTCTGCACAGTTAGGGCATTCTAAGCAAATTTTATGGAAACTTGAGATCCTGGACTACAAGCAAGCTCTAGAAGATATTTTCCAACCGTATAGATAATGAGTGTTCAAAAGATTTACCTAACTTTAGAGATGTGTGTTAACATTTTAAATTGGGGGTGAGGCCTGGGATTGGGAGACTCTTCTGGGTTATAAAGCTGGAGACACTGGACTTATATAACCCCTGGAGAGATTTACTGGATTGGCCAAAAAGTTCATTTGTGTTTCTCCATAAAATGTTACAGAAAAACCCAAAGGAACTTTTTGGCCAACCCAATACATTATAAAAGGGTTATAGTGAGAACCCAGGATCCAGAGGGTTTTTTTCCTCCCTCCTTTTAGAGGGAGAGAAGGACAGCTGCCTTTCTTTTCTACATAAAAGCCTGGATTCCTTTTCTCATCATTCCTCCCTTATATTACAGGCCCTGTTGCATGTAGGGTGACATCTGGTTCTCATCTCTCTCCAGGGGTAAGAATTGGAGCAAGGGGAACTAGCACAATTATTATTATGTAAGTAATAATAATCTGTCTCTGATTAAAAAATCTCACGTGTGCATTCAGGATAAAAGAGAGATGAATATTAAAAACCCAACAAAGACAATCACAACCTCCACCACAGGTTCTATTATGAATGAAGCATAGGGCATGAGAAATTTTCATATGTTGGAAGTACAAAATGTGCAATTTGAAATATTGCTCCCTACTCCATAAACATTTCCTTCTCATGTCTGGAATATGTATCACTTTATAAATTATCTAAGAGACAAAATTTTCCTGTTATAGCCCTTAGTAAAAAAAAAGATTCCCAGTTAAACAGTATTGGGGCTACTAAAAGAATCACATACTTTTTCCATTTGCCTTTCCCTCTAATGGAAACTACCATCTACTCTATTCTATTTTCCAGCCATCTTGGTTAACAAAACATTGTGCAGTTCATTCTATACTTTACCAAATATGTGCTACATGTTACCAAGAAAAAAATTTTTGCTAAAATAAATTACAGCTTTTTAATTGTCAGATACAGCAAGTGATCTCTGTTATATCAGACCCTCTAGATCGGGTATTGACCTTAAGATTTTATATGTGTGATAAAATTGTTCTTCTACCACAAGGTCATATATATATTTTTTATCCAATTCCTAAACATGTAAATGAAAATTTCTGAAAAGGCATTTTTAAAGGTGTTTCATGTGGGTTCCAGTGGATAACAATCTATTATATACTTTTAGTTAATGTAAATTTATTTGGAGAAGTATCATGGCATTTTATACATGGAAGGATCTTTAGGCCATCACTTGTTGGCAGTGAAAAGCCAAGGTGTGAAATTAGTGAAAATCTGGAACAATAATTAGTATTGACCTAGTCCAGAGTTCTTTAACCCTATATTTTCTCATACCTGAGGGTCAAATTCCAATAAAAATCAAACTGTTTTTGAAACTTGTAGATGTCCAGCCCTACCATCAGTATACTTCTGTCCAACACCAATAGTAACTTTCAAGATATATATTTTTGGATAATCCTCTTAGGAAGAAGGGAAAATCCATACAAACTTCTTTGTCAAATAAATTTTTCCCAATAAATTCTTCACAGTAATGAACTAGATTCTTGATTTCAAAGTACTTGGATCCCTAAAAGTTTTCCCCAACAAGCCATAGCAGTTCCACAGATTTTTTTTTTTAAAGTTCTTGATAATAGTGATATTTTAGTAAAAATAAGTACCTTGTTTCCCCTTTAAAATATATTCCATGAGCCAAATATTATTTTTTAAAATTTGGTTTCCATTCAGATCAAAATAAGAGTTTATTTACTACCTTTTAACTGTTTAAAAAATTATGAAATATACAGAAAAATACATAAAACTTATAGGCACAATTTAACCAATGATTAAAAATTAAAAATCTATGTAACCACCCCTTGGGTCACGTCATACTGTTTTCTAAAGTGGTTGTACCAATTTACGTGACATTCATTACTGTAAGAGTGTTTCTATTGCCCTATAGTCGCACTTAAATTTAGTATTGTCAGACTTTTTAATTCGATGGTTATGTAATAGTACCTCTTGGTGGTTTTAATTTGCATTTCCTTGATTATTGAGTTTAGTCAGCTTTTTATGTTTGTTAATCATTTGTGTTTCACTTTTCATGAAGTGCCTATCTTTTGCTTCAAATTATTGATTTATAGGAGTTTTTTATGTATTCTGAACACTAGTCCTGTGACAATTATGAGTTGCAAACATTCTCTCCCATTCTGCGGCTTGGCTTTTTTACTTTTTTGTGGTTTCTTTTGGTGAGTTGAAGTTCTTTTTTTTTTTTTTAACATCTTTATTGGAGTATAATTGCTTTACACTGTTGTGTTAGTTTCTGCTGTACAACGAAGTGAATCAGCTATACATATACATATATCCCCATATCTCCTCCCTCTTGCGTCTCCGTCCCACCCTCCCTATCCCACCCCTCTAGATGGTCACAAAGCACCAAGCTGACCTCCCTGTGCTATGCGGCTGTTTCCCACTAGCTAGTTATTTTACATTTGGTAGTTGAACTGAAGTTATTAATTTCAATGTAGCCCAGTTAATTAAACTTTTCCCTTTTAATTGTAGCTATGTTTTATTTAAGAAGTCCTTACCTATATCATGGATAAAAGTCTTCTAAATTTCTTTAATTTCTTATCTTTCATATTTCTTTCTTTAATCTCTGAATTGGATCTAGACAGAGAGATTCATCAATGTATTTAGGTTGGTTGTCCAAGGATTCTGCAATTATGGATATTTTCATTCCTTTTTCCATGTCTATGCTTTGGGGGCACTTTTTAATTTTTCCAATAAGAAAACTATGAGAAGCTTTATACTAAAAAAAGTAAGGATGGTATAATGAAAGAAGCATTGCACAAAGAGGGAGGTGATTCTGGATCCTAACTCGTCTGGGTCCTAACTCATCTGTTCCTTTTACAAGGTGGAGATAGTAACTTTCTTTTGGACCAGGGACCAATGGTCAAAGATTCTCTGGTTCTCTCAGCTAAGGTCTTATTGCTCTCTGAGGAGTAGGAACATATTAGATGAGAGAATTAGAAACTAACCAGAAGCAAGCATGCCCCAAAAGGAAGGGAACAATAGCAAATAATCCAGGTATACAAGATGTCCATGAGTTGGGGTCATTGATATTTTGAAAGTAAAACAGAAAGGTAATTTTACATAAAGGAGAAAAGTATACCAGATCAAAGTGAAGTAGAGGAGTGGATTTATCATCATCACGCAATCATCATTATTATTTTTAAAATGTTCTCCCACAAACCTGATCAATGTAGAAAGTAATGTTTAAAATATTTCTTAACACAAATAAGGCCTCAGACAAAGATTCATCATAGGAGTGTCACAGTCAGTTGAGTGTTCTATTCTAACAATTACAGTTTTCTCGAAGAAACCACTAACCACTAATCCATATTTAATTAAGTCTTCTCTCACAGGGAAGCATACTGTACAGCATTTTGGTTGGCACTGGTCTGTTATGAAGCTTCATCTTATGAGGAAGTAGGTGCTGATATTTGCATTCTATTTTTATTTTAAGAATTTTTTTTTAATTTAAGAGAAACGTACCATTTAGTAATTCTCAGACTTTTCTGGGGAAATATCCTATTTTGTTTATTTGTATCTTTACCCTTTTTCTTGATCTACCACATTAGTCTTTTCCAAAAACTGGATTTGGGTTTGTTAATCTTCTTCATTATTTTTTTATTCCATTTCAATAATTTCTGTCCTTATTTTGATGCCCCCGTTTTTTTAGTGTTTTGTTGTGTTTTTTCAATTTCTTGAGTTGAACCCTTGCTGTGTTTATTTTTAACCCTTATTGTTTCCTCAAAAAAAATATTAAAAGCTATAAATTTCCCTGTATATACTGTGGATGTAGATCATAAATATTCATAGGAAATGCTTTCATTATTATTAATTTTAGTTTTAAAAAATATTTTTATATTATTTCCTTTATAACCCAAACATTATTAATCAGGTCAGTAAATACACTGCTATGACTTTAAGTATTATTTTTTAAGTTATACATAGACATCATATGTTGTCCTTTGTGTGTTTGATATATTTCATAGGAAAAAACTTATAATGAAAGTATACTTATAGCCCAGCAATTTTACTTATAAACTCTATAGAAACTCTTGCACATGAGCAAAAGTAGACTGTACAGTAATATTCTTTGCAACATTGCAGTATTGTGGGAAATAAACCCTAATCTATCAGTAAAGAATAATTAAATTGGGCTATATTTTGAAAAGTAATAGTATAGAAATTAAAATGAACTAAATTTACATGTATCAGTATGCAGAGATGGTTTTTGACATCTTTGGTCAGAACTCTGGGCTGATATCAATTACAATATCTAATCAAAAGAAGCATATTTTCTTATTAATCTAAGAATTTTAATAAAACTAACCACCTAAAGTTTTACATATCTTAAATAAACATAGTGTTTACACAAGTATTTTTATAATGTTATCATTTTTCATTGTTTTTCTTATATATTTCTGTCAACAGTAAAATACTATCTACTATTCTTTTATTTTCTTTATTATTATTATTTTTGGCTGCATTGGGTCTTAGTTGCAGCATGCGGGATCTTCATTGAGGCATGCAGGATCTTTCATTGCAGTGCAGGCTCTTCATTGTGGCGTGCAGGCTTCTCTCTAGTTGTGGCGTGTGGATTTTCTCTATCTAGTTGTGGCATGCGGGCTCCAGAGCACCTGGGCTCTGTAGTTGCAGCACGCGGGTTCTTTCTTTGATGCATGAGAGCCCAGTAGTTGTGGCACGGGGGCTTAGTTGCTCCATGGCATGTGGCTTTTAGTTCCCTGACCAGGAATCGAACCCGCATCCTCTGTATTGGAAGGTGGATTCTTTACCACGGGACCACCAGGGAAGTCCCACTATCTAATATTCTAACATATTTTTAAGTCACTTTTTTAAAAGGGACAATCCTCTGAGGAAGAAAAGAGAATGGCAACTTTAACCAGTCATCGTATTCCAAATATATTGCTGTCAGTTATGACCATAATTAGATGTTCTGATAGTGTCTTCTGAACACCAAGTTCATTGGTGAAAATTATTTTTAAAAAGAGGACATTGGCACCTCTAACATGCATACACCCAAATATGCCTATAACTTTTTTTTAAGTCTTTATTGAATTTGTTACAATATTGCTTCTGTTTTGTTTTTTTTTTTTTTGCGGTACGCGGGCCTCTCACTGCTGCGGCCTCTCCCATTGCGGAGCACAGGCTCCGGACGCGCAGGCCCAGCGGCCACGGCTCACCGGCCCAGCCGCTCCGCTGCATGTGGAATCCTCCCGGACCGGGGCACGAACCCGTGTCCCCTGCATCGGCAGGTGGACTCCCAACCACTGCGCCACCAGGGAAGCCCTGCTTCTGTTTTATGTTCTGGTGTTTTGGCTGCGAGGCATGTGGGATCTTAGCTCCCCAACCAGGGATCGAACCTGCACCCGAGCAGTGGAAAGCAAAGTCTTAACCACTTGACTGCCAGGGAAGTCCCCTATAATTCTTAATTATGAAAAGCAACTAGTAGACAATATAATGTTCTTAGCTAATGTCCAGTCATTAGTTGTGTTTCAGCCTTGAAATCTTCTGAGTTCATGCATTTATTATTAACATAGGAGTTTTGCCTTGTTATGAGCTTTTAAAAATACCTTTATTTTGTTGCCAGGCTGGGCTTGGCTCCTCCTCATAGGCAGCTGTGTCTTGGAAGACACAAACTTGTGGGAAAGCATTCAGCCTTTTGCCACCGAATATGAGGTTAGTTGTAGAGTTTTGTAGATATTCTTTATCAAGTAGGGAAGTCTCCCTCTATTCCCAGGGTCCTGAGGGTTCTTATCAGGAATAAATGTTGAATATTGTCAAATGCTTTTTCTGCATCAATTGAAATGACTATGTGATTTTTTAAAATTTGCCTGTTAGGACTTCCCTGGTGTCACAGTGGTTGAGAGTCCGCCTGCCGATGCTAGGGGACACAGGTTCGTGCCCTGGTCTGGGAAGATCCCACATGCCGCGGAACGGCTGGGCCCGTGAGCCATGGCCACTGAGCCTGCGCGTCTGGAGCCTGTGCTCCGCAATGGAAGAGGCCACAACACTGAGAGCCCCGCGTACCGCAAAAAAGAAAAAAAAAAAAAAAAAAAAAATTCGCCTGTTAATATGGTGAATTACATAGATTGATTTTTGAATATTGAGCTTGCCTTGCATCCCTGAAATAAATTCAGTTGGTCATGGGATTTTTTTTAATATTACTGAATTATATTTGATAATATTTTGATAAGAATTTTTGTTTATATTCATAAGGGATATTGGTATTTTGTTTTCTTTTTTTTGTACTGTCTTTGTCTGGTTTCAGTATTAAGGTAATACTGGCTTTATAAAATGAATTGGGAAGTGTTCCTTTCTCTTCTAATTTCTGGAAGAGATTGTGTACAATTGATGTTAATTCTGCTTTAAACATTTGGTAGAATTCTCCAGTGAAATTATTTGGGCCTAGAGTCTTTTGGGGAAGATTTTAAATTATGAATTCAATTTCCTTAATAGTTATAATGCTATTCATATGCTCTATTTCATATTGAGTGAGTTGTGGTAGTTCGTGTTTTTTGAGGAATTAATCCATTTCATCTAAGTTGTCAAACTTACATGTGTAGAGTTGTTTGTATTATCCTCTTAATTGTTCTTTTGACATCTCTAAGGTTTGCAGTGATATCCCTTGTCCCATTCCTGATATTGAAAATTTGTGTCTTCTCTGTTTTTTTCCGTTGGTCTTACTAGAGGTTTGTCAATTTTATTGATACTTTCAAAGAACCAGTTTTTTGTTTCATTGAATTTTTCTCTTTTCAATTTCTTTGATTTCTGCTCTTCATTATTTCCTATCTTCTGTTTGCTTTGGGTTTATTCTTGCTCTTATTTTTCTAGCTTTTTGAGGTGGGAGCTTAGATTATTGATTTGAGACTTTTGAAAATTCCCTATAATACCAAAATCATAACCTGAATATATGATTGCTGTACAGCAATTGGTAAACTTTTCTTTTTATTAAGTATTGAAGGACATTATTTTTCACAATGTTTTCCTAATATTTAAAGAATGTTAGGAAATATTATTAAATTATAATTTTATTATATTCAATATTTCAGTTGAGATTATTGCCCTATTATTTAATTTTATCAATAAAACTATCTGTATGGCAGGATCTTATGAGTACAAGAATATAACAAGAATAAGCCTTACACGAAAGCTACTAAGTCTTCTTGTAGTGTACTGAAGATAGAATTCTGGGAAACATTTTTAAAGAACATCAGCTCTCACACTCTTTCCTCCAAGTAGACCCCCCCCCTTACACACACTTCTTATCAACTATTTTCTGGTGTCATCTCCCTTCCTTACACTGGAATTCTTGCTGATTTTTTTTCTTATTGTTGAATCCATTGGCATTTTGCAATCATTTTTTTAATTGTGGGCTATGTGGTCCTTGACACCTTTGATCCTGCTCCTTATGCACTGACTTTCCTTAGGGTTCTGTTCTTAGCTCTAATCTCTTCTTATGTGATCTCATTAGTATCCAAGCCTGCATTAACCCAGACACCCCACCTCAAACCCTTAAAAAGACTGCTTAAACTAAAGAATAGACATAGCAGGGCCAAAAAGTAGGGATGAATATGAGATTCCATATCTCATGGGCTATATATTCAGTATGACTTGGTGAGGATATGTGCAGTTGGAAGAGTGAGGGTGAGGAAAAAGGAGGAGCTGAAGATAAGACCTAAGTTTCCAACTTCAGCCCTGGGTTCCATTCACTAAGCGAGGAGGTGAAACAGGTTTGGAAAGAAATATAATGAGTCAACCTTTGGATGTGAAATTTCTGTTTCTTTGTTGTTTCCCACAATGCACAAACAACTGAGGGCATATATTTGAAAAGAAAATAATTCCATAAGTGAAAGTTCTATATGTCTACCTTTAAAATAGAAATATGTAGGCATATTAGTCAACAAATTTTTATTAAGCACCTATTTTGCACCAGGCCTTAGGTAAGGTATATGTTAAAGAAACAGAGAGATAGAAAGATGTTTTGAGAGCAATTCATCTTGGATTTTTGTGGTCTTGTGGCAGCTTTTTACTGAATCACCTGTTCAAGGATGTTTGTATAGCAAACAGCCTTGCAAGATTCAAATAGTGTTTCCCTCCAGGACAAACAGCAGGTATGTTTGCTGTCTAGGATAATGAAGATAGTGTTTCCCTCCAGGGCAAAGGTTGGGTAGGTTAGCTATTAGCAACTTTTAAAGATTGGGATTTCCTAAATTCAAATTTCCTCAACTGGGACATAAATCGATTACATGTGCAGAATCTATCTGAGTCTTTCTCTCTACCACCCCCATGGGATCTTGGGGAACAAAGAAACAGATGGAAATATGAGGTTCATGCTGCCTCTGCTATGAGTAATAAAGTCCTTTGTTTCTGACCCAGGAGTCTCATGTCTTCAGCCAGCACCTGTGAAACTGTGACATGTTAACTAGTTAGCTTGAAAGTAGGGTAAAATCTCAGATCATTCATAGTTCTTGACAATGTCCAGCTGACAGTTGGATAAGAGATCTTGAGTTTCTTCTGAACTCGAGATCCTGAATCCAACTGTCTGCTGGACATTGTCCAAGATATGGCTTTGGGTGTCATCAGCATATAAGCGGTCATTAAACCATGGTAGTGGATGTGATCATCTAGGTTAGTGTTATCTGGAAAGGAGGACTTAGTACAGAGCTTTGAGGAACTCCAGCATCTAATAATCTGATTGAAGAGGGGGGTTCAAGGGAGTCTTGAAGAAGACTTCAGGTCAGTGTGATGCCACAGAACCAAAGGGAGAGAGTGCTTAAAGGAGAGAATGGTTAAGTGTATCAAATGCTGAGAGACCACATAAAATGAGAACTGTAAACGTCCATTGAATTTAGCAATTTGGTCACTGTGACTTAACAACAGCCGTAAGAGCAGTTCAGTGGAGTAATTGGGTGGAGTCCTAACTGGAGGAAATGGAGGCAGAAAGTAAGGGCCAACAGCTCTTTCCTACAGAAGGGGAAGGGGAGGAAGCGGGTTCATGGAAGAGCCTTTGCTTTCAGCTTTATGGGCAAAGATTATGCAAATAGCAATGTGATCACCACCAGTGCTTTTCAGGTGAAAATACTTTCTCTGCTTTCAAGAACTTGCTGGTAGGACAGGAATAAAGACACAGACATAGAGAATGGACTTGAGGACACAGGGAGGAGGAAGGGTAAGCTGGAACAAAGTGAGAGAGTGCATGGACATAGATACACTACCAAATGTAAAATAGATAGCTAGTGGGAAGCAGCCACATAGCACAGGGAGATCAGCTCGATGCTTTGTGACCACGTAGAGGGGTGGGATATGGGAGACACAAGAGGGTGGAGATATGGGGATATATGTATACATATAGCTGATTCACTTTGTTATAGAGCAGAAACTAACACACCATTGTAAAGCAATTATACTCTAATAAAGATGTTAAAAAAAACACAAAACTTGCTAGTCTAAAGACCGTCATTCCGTTTGAGGCTGAATAGAGTCTGTTGAGCCAGTGTGTACTAAATTAGAAAAGTTATACTTAATCCAAGAGATCTTCCAATGCCTCCATTGGAAGACCTCTTGAAATAAGAGACAATAGGAAAAATTCAGAAATGGACTTAATGGGGATATAGGCCATCAACAAAACTGCAAAAACAGATAAAAAGCTAAGAATGAAAGCCCCATTTTGGGAAAAAAGTGTATGAGGAAATTTAGTGTCATCAAGATAACTAAAGCCCAGATGGCCTGCTTAGGAGCTCTTGGCATTAAAAGGACACTGATAAAGAGATGATCATATAGGGAATTCCCTGGCAGTCCACTGGTTAGGACTCCACGCTCTCACTGCTGGAGGGCCCGGGTTTGATCCCTGGTCAGGGAACTAGGGTCCCAAAATCCATGCAGCATGGCCACACCACCCCCCCCCCCCAAAAAAAAGAGAGAGAGAGAGAGAGAGAATCATAAATAAGGAGAAAATACCAAGGAGGGAATGAGGTTCCAAATAAGCTAAGTTCCTCTGTAAACTCAGCACCTGTTGCAGTCACCCTGTAAGAGGAGAGGCACAGAGAGAAAGGTTCCGTTTTTCCATTTAGTGCATACTTTTCTTTAACCTGTTTGTCAGATTTTTTTGTTTAATTTATATTGTAAGCACCTGAAAAGCCATGTGTCTCTATTGAGATTTATTTATCCAATGAAGATGGGATGAAATCAATATTAAGACAAATTATACAATATGGAGAAAAAAATACATCTAGTGCCTCTTAGAGTCTATTCTCGATGAAGGAATAAATTAAAGATTACTGGCTACAACACCCAAGGAGCAGAAAGTACTAATAAAGATCATTGGGGATGTTCCTATAGAGGGAAGTATTCCTGCTCTTTTTCAGTCTTCTTTATTGAGAGATTAAATTCCATACTTAATGGGCACTAAATGGTAGGGTACAAAAAGTCACAAACCCTTACTTCCCTAAATCACATGTATCTACTTTGAGGAGGGGGAAAGTCAACCTCAGTTATCTGAGGACTCCTTTCGCTCCCCAGGATTACACAAGAATTCTGGGCTCCTGCCTCTCAGAAAATGGGTTAGGACTGGCTCTTTGTCCTCGGTGGTTGCATCATTGTCATTGCTTTGAAGACTGCAGTGCTGCTATAGAGCCTGGTCCCAGCTACTGTTTTTTGGGCCCTGAGGCTCCAGGCAGCTTCGGGCATGAGTCTCACCTTATTCTTCCTACTGACTTCAGGACATGCCCCCGTTCTCTGGTTTCCTACCACTGGGTGGTCCCTGTAGTTTCCTATTGCCTTCCAAGGCCTGAAAGAAG
Source organism: Grampus griseus (assembly GCF_964374135.1). Classification (NCBI taxonomy): domain Eukaryota; kingdom Metazoa; phylum Chordata; class Mammalia; order Artiodactyla; family Delphinidae; genus Grampus; species Grampus griseus. Next base: position 63,228,100 of record NC_139019.1, read on the forward strand.
CTTAAAACGCTCTTTCTCTGTCCTGAGAAACATGATCCATCTTTGTAGTGGTGGGGATGAGCAAACAATAGGCTAATTCCAGTTGATTTTTAAAAATAACATATCTAGTTTAATTCATATAACTCAAAGTTTATTTTAGTCACTTTTTTTTTTTTTTTTTTTTTTTTGTGGTACGCGAGCCTCTCACTGCTGCGGCCTCTCCCATCGTGGAGCACAGGCTCCGGACGCGCAGGCTCAGCGGCCATGGCTCACGGGCCCAGGCGCTCCGCGGCATGTGGGATCTTCCTGGACCGGGGCACGAACCCGCGTCCCCTGCATTGGCAGGCGGACCCTCAACCACTGCGCCACCAGGGAAGCCCTATTTTAGTCACTTTTTTCATCCTTCTCTCTCACAAAATATATTTATTGAAGAAAAGATAACTGATTTGAATTTCACTACTTTTCCCGGCTTCAGTGTTAAGAGGTGACTGTCAGGAGAATTAGCTCACCAACAGCTGGCTGTTCTCTATAGATTTGTTATAAGCCTGGTAGTAACTGTGCCATTTTGGGTCCAAGGGTGAGTGTCTTGGTACTCAGCTTTCAAGCATTCAGTTCAGATGCTCCATAAAATAGTACAGGGAGAGCGGCCAAGATGGAGGAACAGAAAGACCCTGAGCTCACCTCCTCTCAAGAGCACACCAAAATCACAACTATCTGCAGAGAACAACCATCGTTGAAAAGGTGTGAAACCTACCAGAAAAGATCCTCAACATCAAAAGACATAAAGAAGGAACAACAACAAGACGGGTAGAAGGGTCATACTCTTTTTTTTTTTTTTGCGGTACCCGGGCCTCTCACTGTTGTGGCCTCTCCCGTTGAGGAGCACAGGCTCCGGACGCGCAGGCTCAGCAGCCATGGCTCACGGGCCCAGCCGCTGCACGGCATGTGGGATCTTCCCGGACCAGGGCACGAAGCCGTGTCCCCTGCATCGGCAGGCGGACTCTCAACCACTGCGCCATCAGGGAAGCCCACGAAGGGTCATTCTCTTGATATAATCAAATCCTACACCCCCTGGGTTGGCGACCTACAAACACATATTGGAGAGATTCTCTCACAGGATTGAGAGTTCTGAGCCCCATGTCAGGTTCCCCAGCCTGGGGGTGTCCAGCACCAGGAAGACGAGCCCCCAGAGCATTTGGCTTAATTGTAGAAGCCCCACACTGGAGAAACAGAGACTCCAATCTTCAAGGGTGTGTACAAAACCTCACATGCACTGTGACCCAGGGCAAAAGCAGTAATTTAATAGGAGCTAGGGCCAGACATACCTGCTGGTCTTGGAGAATCTCCTGGAGAGGTGGGGGGTGGCTGTGGCTCACCCTGGGGACACAGACACTGGTGTCAGACATATTGGGGAACGTTCAGCTGCATGAACACTGCTGCTGCTGGCTACTAACATCTTACCTCATAATCACCAAAACCTGGCTCCACCTAAGAGCCTGCAGGCACCAGTGCTGGGATGCCTCAGGCAAAACAACTAATTGTGTGGGAACACAGCCCCACCCATCAGCAGACAGGCTGCTTAAAGACTAAAGGGCTTCCCTGGTGGCGCAGTGGTTGAGAATCTGCCTGCCAATGCAGGGGACACGGGTTCGAGCCCTGATCCGGGAAGATCCCACATGCCGCGGAGCAACTGGGCCCGTGAGCCACAACTACTGAGCCTGCGCGTCTGGAGCCTGTTATCCGCGACAAGAGAGGCCGCGATAGTGAGAGGCCCGTGCACCGCGATGAAGAGTGGCCCCCGCTTGCCACAACTAGAGAAAGCCCTTGCACAGAAACAAAGACCCAACACAGCCAAAAATAAATATACATTAAAAAAAAAAACTGTTTAAAAAAAAAAAAAGACTAAAGAGCCCACAGTGGCCTCTGGATGCACCCCTAGACATGGCCCAGCCCACCAGAGGATCAAGACCCAGCTCCACCCACCAGTGGACAGGCACCAGCCCCTCCCACCAGGAAGCCTGCACAAGCCTCTAGGCCAGGCTCACCCACGAGTGGGCAGACACCAGAAGCAAGAAAACGACGATCCCCCACAAAGCAGGCCAGACCCTACCCTGGGACCAGCTGGGCCCTGGCCCTGCCCACTCACAGGCCAAAGCAACATTTCAGACACCCTGGGCCCCATATCCAACTGTGCCAGGAACTGCCCCTCCCCCCCAATGATCTGAAACAAGCTCTGTGATCCTGGGGTCCTGAAGCCAGACTCCAGGAACCAGCTCTGCCTGTCACTAGACTGGCACTAACCCCAGGATCTGGCTTCACCTGCCAGCCCCAGAGTCTTTGGGACCCTGACTCTGCCACCAGTGAACCAGCACTAGCCCCAAGGGCCCCCCAGGATTCCACAACCAGCCACCTCATGACCAGGCCCCACTAAACAGCAGCCAGCAGCATGCGCACAAAGCACGGCCTGGCAACCAACCAGTCTAGAAGTCCACCCACTATGCAGGTGGTCTGGTTTGGTTTTCCAGAAGGAGCTCATAATAGAGGACTCCCTTCCAATCCCACCATATATACAACATCACCTCTTTGGATGAAGACCGGCCTTTGGTGTGGCTGGTGGTGATTCATTTCACTTGCCCCATGATCTCTTCCATTCCACATTATTGTACAGTATACAATTTTCATCGCCTGTCACAATTTGTTTTAAAAACAGAACGTTTTCATTACGTTTCAGTAGAGAATCGCATGTGGAAATACGGTCAAGAAGGTTTTTCTTTGCTTATGTGGAACCCAAACATCAAAGCAATTAACATAACCAAGTTGGTGCAAATGATTTTCAATGCTTGATTTGGATATTTTGAGTATGTCGGCTATCTCTCAGGTGGTATAATGTTGATTGTTCTCAATTAATGTCTCAATTTGATCACTATCAACTTCAACTGGTCTACCCAACTGCGGAGCATCATCCAGTGAGAAATCTCCAGCATGAAACTTTGAGCCACTTTTGACACATTTGATCAGCCACAGCACCTTCTCCATACACTGCACATATCTTATTTTGTGTTTCAGTTGCATTTTTACCTTTCTTGAAATAATAAAGTATAATATGCCAAAAATGTTGCTTTTTTTCTTCCATCTTCAATATTAAAATGGCTACACAAATATTCACCTATTTTGATAAGTTTTTTAAAATAAATGCTGATATGGCAGCTGTCACAATACAATTTAACAAAATTGTTTCAAATGAAGTTAAAGACAACTAAGCACTACTAGATCCATCTTACGAGAAAAACCAAACTTTGTGGCCAACCCAATACAAATAGCAACTTAGACAAAATGAGGCAGCAGAGGAATATGTTCCATACAAAGGAACCAGATAAAACCCCAGAAGGAGAACTAAGTGAAGTGGAGATAGGAAATCTACCTGAGAAAGAAGTCAGAGTAATGATCATAAAGATGATCAAAGAATTTGGAAGGAAAATGGATGCACAGAGACAGAAGTTAGAAGTTTAAACAAAGAGTTAGAAAATATAAAGAACAAACAAATAGACATGAAGAATATAATACCTGAAATGAAAAATACACTAGAAGAAATCAATAGTAGACTAAATGATTCAGAAGAATAAATCAGTGAGCTGGAAGACAGAGTAGTGGAAATCGCTGCCACTATACAGAAAAAAGAAAAAGGAATGAAAAGAAATGAGGACTATTTAACAGACCTCTGGGACAACATCAAGTGTACTAACATTTGCATTATAGGGGTCCCAGAAGGAGGAGAGAGAGAGAGAGGGCTTGAGAAAATATTTGAAGAGGTAATAGCTAAAAACCTCCCTAACCTAGAAGAAGAAAGAGTCACCCAAGTCCAGGAAGGGCAGAGAGTCCCATACAGGATTAACCCACAGAGGAACACACCAAGACACATTGTAATCAAAATTATAAAAATTAAAGATAAAGGGCTTCCCTGGTGGCGCAGTGGTTAAGAATCCGCCTGCCAGTGCAGGGGACATGGGTTCAAGCCCTCATCCAGGAAGACCCCACATGCCGTGGAGTAACTAAGTCCGTATGCCACAACTACTGAGCCTGTGCTCTAGAGCCTGTGAGCCACAGCTGCTGAGCCCGCGTGCCACAGATACTGAAGCTCACGCGCCTAGAGCCCATGCTCTGCAACAAGAGAAGCCACCTCAACGAGAAGCCACCGCACCACAACAAAGAGTAGCCCCTGCTCACCACAACTGGAGAAAGCCCACACACAGCAATGAAGACCCAACACAGCCATAAATAAATAAATAAACAAAATTAAAGATAAAGAGAGAATATTATAAACAACAAGGGAAAAGCAACAAATAACATACAAGGGAACTCCCATAAGGCTATCAGCTGAGTTTTCAGCAGAAACTCTGCAGGCCAGAAGGGAGTGGCACACAATACTTGAAGTGATGAAAGAGAAAAAACTACAATCAAGAATACTCTACCCAGCAAAGCTCTCATTCAGATTTGATGGAGAAACCAAAAGCTTTGCAGATAAGCAGAAGCTGAAAGAATTCAGCACCACCAAACCGTCTTTACAACAAATGCAAAAGGAACTTCTCTAGGTGGAAAAGCCCACAGCTAGAAACAAGAAAACTACAAAATGGAAAAGCTCACTGGTAAAGCCAAACATACAATAAAGGTAGGAAACCATCCACACACAAAGCTGGTAGAGAGGTTAAAATACAAAAGTAGTAAAATCATCTATATTCACAATAAGTAGTTAAGGGATATACATAAAATAGTACATATTTGAGAGGATATGTTACTTCTAGATCTCGGGGCTGGAGGCCCAGCCCTGGCTCCACCACTCCTCCCAGAAGGGACTGGGCCATCCAGTGCCTGTGTCCGTCCACCCAGGGCCTCCAGCGGGCCTTTGGGCCAAATCCCTGAGCCTCCTTGGCTGCAAGTCAAGGCTGAGTCGTTCATCCCCAAACCCCCAGATGGCAGTGTCCAGCCCCTGCTGTTTGCTGCAGCTACTTGGTGATTGTAACAACCTCTGGTGCTCGGTCAGCTGCCTTTCTCCATTTAACCCCCCCCTTCCCCCGACCCTGCTGCTTTGGCAAAGACAAAGACATTGGGAGGGGAGGTGCCTCACCTCTTGGCTTTTCTCCAAGTGTTCTCATAGATACTGGTAATCTGTAAATGAAGAGGTAATTCTCTGTGTGTACCCACTCCTGCAGAATGTCCAAGAAACCATTCTGTGTTAGTATTAATGCCAAATTTTTTTTTTAATGTTTTGTATTCAGCGCATCATATGAACACACGTTCTTTTGGTCATTTCAGGGCAAACCGACTGGTGGAGAGCCCTTGTTATGTGCTATTTTAAGCAGTGTGTCATTGGCCAAGTTGCTTCCCATGTATGCTACGACGTGTTTGTATCGTCCAGAAAGTATTGTTGAGGCTTTAAGCAGATGCAACTGGCAAACCCTGGAGAGAGAGTGCCTACCATCTTGACCAACAGCCTGTCTCTTCTCTTTCTTGTTTAGTTACTTAAAGCAATAAATCATCTATGAGTTAAAAAAAAATAGTACATATTTGCTTGATAGTATATATGTTTGTATATTATTTTTAATACATATGACATATTAAGTATAATACATAACACATATACATAAGACATATTAAGGTAAAAGAAATACATATACACTTGTATATGTATTAAATATGTATATGTATATGTATATGTAGTAAATATATGTATTTGTATGTGAAAGTGTATATCTTCGAAGATATATATATATGTTTTACACCTAACCTTAGATGTGAAAACAAGCCTATATTTTTGAAAAAAGTTGCGGGCCTCTCCCGTTGTGGAGCACAGGCTCCGGACGCACAGGCTCATCGGCCATGGCTCACGGGCCCAGCCGCTCCGCGGCATGTGCGATCTTCCCGGACCAGGGCACGAACCCGTGTCCGCTGCATCTGCAGGCGGACTCTCAACCACTGCGCCACCAGGGAAGCCCAGTGAGGGGAAATTTATGTAAAATATACTTACCTGGAAAACTATAACAGGAATAAGTATAGGGTAATTTGCTTATGAAGGAAAAAAAAAAAGAGGTTTAGAGAAAAAAAAATGAGAGGGAAATGCTATTGCATCATGTCTCTCAAAATATATTTTGGGTGATTCAGAGATCTTGTGTAATGATGTTGAAGTAGTATGTACTAAAAACCTGCTGAAAATATAGCTATCCCTCATTCTAGATTCTATGAACGTAAGCCCAACAATATATCCATCATTCAAAGACAGCCGTAGTTAATGATGTAATGTATTTCCTCCCCTCCTTTTTGTCTGTTGACTTCATTTTACATAGCATAATCACACTATATATTCAACTTTTGGTTACCTGTATATGATTTATATATTTTATGGATTATATACAGGAAAATTTTTATCACAGTTTAGCTTTTCTTTCATAACAAGCTAAGCTCTTAATTGTTATTTGTCAAAAAATAGAAATAATTTTAATATGAAGAAAGTAACTGGACTGACAAAAATTCAAATGTCTTTTGCAAACAAGTCAAATAGTTCATTAACTGATTCATTTACTATATCACTACTTCGTGAGTACTTACTGTATGAAAGGCACTGTGCTAGAGTCAGTGAGAATCAGAAAGATAACATGTTTTTGTCCTGGAGGAGTGAAGGATTAAGTGTATTATAACATTGTGACAATTGCTTGGAGTTAATGATTATTTTTCAAACCAATATGAATATATTGGGACATGAGTTCAGATTCTTTTCAGATTTGGCCAATTAAATGTTCTGTTATTTCACATGATGATTGAAATGAAGAAATCTGTACATCAGATGTAGTACTAAATCAAAAATTAATGAAAAAGAATTCCTTAGTGTAATTTGAGAAATAACTGCTAAGAATCCTTCCAGGGAAGATCTCCTTATTTCTAAGTGAGCATCTGGAGCACTTGAGGAATTCATGCCAATTTTAAAGTATTTGACAAATTTATCCCCTCTCAAAACTAGTCGTAACTTTAATCATCAACAGCTTCACTATTTTGAATGGTAGTCAAATCTTGTTGATGGTTTTAGGAAGCTTAAATTACATAGTAGAATGTTCTTCCAAATTTCCAAATGTTTTACCCTGAACACCATATTATTTGTAAACAAGCTATTTTCCATTTGTGTGTAGCCTGGATGTAGAACATACCAGGAGCATATAACACTGAACTATTTGTAGTTTTCCCCTCAATGTTTATTGTTTCTTAAATGGTCTTACTATACTAAACATTTTAAAGCAAGGAATCAATGCCGTGAAAAAAATAGAATGTGATCTGTAATTTTATTTTTGGATTTGTGCTTGGCCATTGGATTTGATAGTACTTTTTTTTAAGCACCATGTGTTTCTTTGAAAACAACTGTATTTCAATACAAACAGCTAAAATCATTTTCTCAGAAGAAAGCACCCTTGTTACAAATAATCTTCTGGTCCTGGGCTAGTTCTGTTGGTTAAAGCAGTGATATTTAAGAAAAATAGCCATGGTTTTCATGACCACAAGAACTTTTAAATTACCTTTACTCAGTGCCAAAGCCACAGACTGTTAACTGTAACTACATTTTCGGAAACACGCATGTTACAAAGTAATGCAAGATGAGTGAAAAAACCACTGTCTATATCTATCTATCTATTATTAACTAAAGTCCATACTTTATTCAGATTTTCTTAGTTTTTAACCTAATATCCTTTTTCTGTTGCAGGATCCCACATTACATTTAGCTGTCATGTCTCCTTAGGCTCCTCTTGCTGTGACATTTCTTATCTTTCCATGTTTTTGATGACCTTGACTGTTTTGAGGAGTTCTGATCAGCTATACGACAGGATGCTCCACTATTGAACTTCATTTGCTATTTTGCTCATGATTGGACTGGGTTATGGGTTTATGAAAGGAATATCACAGAGGTAAAGTGCCATTTTCATCACATCATGTCAAAGGTACATATTATCAGCATAATTTGTAGCTGCTGATATTGGCCTTGATCACCTGACTGAAGTAGAATTTCTCAGGTTTCTCCACTGGAAAGTGACTCTCCTCTACCCCCTTTCCACTCTGTACTCTTTGGAAGGAAGTCACCACGCACAGCTCACACTTTCACCATTTTCTTTTGGAAAACAATTTAACGTGCATGCCTTTCTGGTTATAGATTAGTAACAGACTTCTGTTTCAGTTCCAATAAATTAAGGAAAACTCAGAATTTGGGTAGAACATTATAACTGAATACTAGAATGGATCTGAAGAAAGTTTCCATTTATCTGCAACAGCTGAGGAGTGAGTCACAATATGTAATTTGTAAGGATTATTAATTTACAAAAGTGTAATAATAAAATACTGTTACCCTTAAAATTACACACACCTTTATGTATCTATTTCTTAGTTGTTATGATTTACAAGGTACTTCAGGACCTTGCAGTGCGTGCACCAGGATCATCAACAAGAACAACAATTTAGGGACTTCCCTGGTGGCACAGTAGTTAAGAATCGGCCTGCCAATGCAGGGGACAAGGGCTCAGTCCCTCGTCAGGGAAGATCCCTCATGCCACAGAGCAATTAAGCCTGTGCAGCACCACAACTACTGAAGCCTGCACTCTTGAGCCCATGAGCCACAACTACTGAGCCTGCATGCTGCAACTACTGAAGCCTGCATGCCTAGAGCCTGTGCTCCACAACAGGAGAAGCCACTGCAATGAGAAGCCCACGCACTGCAACGAAGAGTAGCCGCAACTAGAGAAAGCCCATGTGCAGCAATGAAGACCCAACACAGCCAAAAAAAAATTTAAAAAAAATTATTTTGAAAAGAAAAACAATTTAAAAAACAACAGATATTAGTTGATTTGAATAATAGATATTCCCACATTTCACTGAAGGTGTAGGCAGTAGGAAAGTTTTGCATAAGCAACATGGATGGACCTAGAGATTATCATAATAAGTGAAGTAAGTCAGAAAGAGAAAGACAAATACTATATAATATCACTTAAATGTGGAATCTAAAATATGACACAAATGAACTTATCTATAAAACAGAAACAGACTCGTATAGACATGTGGTTGCCAAGGGGAAGAGGGGGTGGAGGAGGGATGGATTGGGAGTGTGGGATTAGCAAATGCAAACTATTATATATAGAATGCATAAACAACAAGGTCCTACTGTATAACACAGGGAACTATATACAATATCCTATGATAAACCATAATGGAAAAGAATATGAAGAAGAATGCATATATATGTATAACTGAATCACTTTGCTGTACAGTAGAAATTAACACGACATTATAAATCAACTATACGTCAATAAAATAAAATAATTTAAATAAATTTGTTCTAGATATGACTACCAGGAAGCCAGTAAAATAATTGGCATATCTTATCTTGTTTACTGATCCCAACCCCTGTGACCCCCCAAAGCTGGTTATTTGCACTTTTTGATATTTGGAGTGTTGAATGTATAAGGACACACTCTGTTACTCTTTCCAAGGATCTTCAGTGATGGCATTGTGGACATTACAAATGTGACTACACTTAGAGCATCAAAAAAAGTTCTTGTAAGAACCAATACTAAATAATAGTGTTTGGTTGAATTCTCTTATTTAATCAACAACTATTTTAACACCAAGAAGAATTACTGATACATAAATTTGGCTCACAGCTGAAGACCAAAATTGTTCACAATCAGGACTTTGTAAAAAGGCACAATGAGTTAGCTCTTGTTATGAGTATTTTTGCATATAAAGCTAATGACTGTAATCAATGGATAATAACTGCTTTAGCTCTCTTTTGGAATATTGCTTCTTCACGAACTTGCCATCAGAGATTAACAGTTTGCTGTTAAAGTTTACGTGAAATAACTTGGAAGAAAGGCCTATTTGAGTTGTCATTGGATTACTGTTTTATTCCCATGCAGGGACTAAAAGTTGAAATCTGAGTTCCTGAATGTAACTTTTTTGCCTGTTTTGACAAGGCCAGAGTGAACCACTTTTTAGAAATTGGTAAATATATTTCAAATATAATTATGTCAATGTCCTTCGGCCAAAATCCACCAGGAATACACTTAGATTTGTGTTGATTACTCATTGTAAGTAAGGGAGAGGAAACACCACAGGGAACTATAGCAGGTCACAGGAAAGGGATGTTAGAAAAAACTTAGAGGATTTGGGCTTGTGTTAGGTGATGTTGGGGGGTGTTTGAGGAAGCAGGGATTTGCTCTGGATTGGAGACTGTTGGGAAGGGGGAGTAATTCTATGATTAGGTATCTTAACAAACTTACGTAGGAGAAGAGAAGACCAGACCCACACTAAAGCTTTAATTAATAGAGGCAACACTCGTGTCAGCCAGACAGGGAGGTGTTTGGTATTTTTGAGGCTTGGACAATTTCATGTTTTCTCTATATTCAGATGTGATTATGGGGAGGTCTTATTTTTGTCTTGATCCATCATGGCTTTATATGATATTACTATTCTGTGAAATTTTTTATGTTCAAGAGGAGAACACCATGGGCTAATTGTGAGTGCCAGGCCATCTCCCAGATGTGGGGAGATGATTCTCTTAACTGTTAGGTCGTTAAATGACTAAAGTAATCATCACTTTTTCGAAGACTTTTTTCAATATTTCGAAGACTTTTTTCAATATTATACATGTGAATGAAATTCAATATCTACTCAAAATATGAAACAGACATCACTATACTTCTAAAGATTTACTAAACTGTTGGAATGTATTTGGTCAACTTCAGAATTAAATTCTTTCTTTTTTAAAAAAAATAAATTTATTTAATTTTGGCTGTGTTCGGTCTTTGTTGCTGCGCGGAGACTTTCTCTAGTTGTGGGGAGTGGGGACTACTCTTTGTCGCGGTGCACGGGCTTCTTATTGCAGTGGCTTGTTGCAGAGCATGGGCTCTATGCATGTGGGCTTCAGTAGTTGTGGCACGTGGGCTCAGTAGTTGCGGCTCGTGGGCTTTGTTGTTCCATGGCATGTGGAATCTTCCTGGACCAGGGCTCAAACCCGTGTTCCCTGCATTGGCAGGCGGACTCCCAACCCCTGCGCCACCAGGGAAGCCCCAGAATTAAATTCTTATCATTAAGTTCTTTGGCATTAAATTTGAGAGTCAAGGAGTATAAATTTTGTATTTGCTAATTTTTTATTTCTCATTCTAAAAAATTTTTATCTGCATAAGGTGGCAATCCAGTGGAAAATCAATGTGTCCAATGTCTTGTCTTTAGTTTATTTGTTGTAGTTGTCTCTAGTTTTATAGACCCGGAAATTCAGTGTATTAGAATATCCAAGTTAGATTGGGCTCTAGGGCACATAGGCACACTAACCAAAATCACGAAAGACTAACATATCTACAAGAATGCTAATGCATTAGTTCACAGTGGGAAATATAACCATCAATAGTAATAATAGCTAATTCTTATTGAGTGCCTACTACAGTAAGCATGTGATATGAATTAATTCGTGAAGTTTTCACAACAACCTTATGTGGTAGTCACTGGTCATTTGGAAAACACTAGATGAGACAAACTCTGCATGCCCCTCCTCTTCCTCCAGGAGCCTCCTAATTTCCTAACTTGTCTCTCTCTCTCTCCCCCACCCCCAACTCTCATTTCCAAGAGTTGTTGGATCTGTGCTACTATTATCTTCCATGCTGATGCTATACCCATTTCCCACTGGTGTATTCTATCATTTAGAGCAAAATGATGTAGTGTGTTAAAAACTGAGGGGTCCTTTCCCACCTCTTTTTCTTTGAAAAAAAAATCTGAAAGATGACCAGAATTTTATAGTATTTACTTATTTTTATTTATATCACTACAAATTCTTTGGTTATGACAGATTAGAAATTAAATGTGTTGGTGTTCTATGCAATTTTGACTTGAAACTAGACTCACAAATGAGATAATCCTATGATAATCTCTTTTTATGAAAAAATAACATTTATCACCTTAATGTGTTTTATCCTTTTGCTCAGTCATGCATCTCTAATGCATCAAAATCAGGTTTAAGGAGTTGATCAAGATATTCATATATATGTAGCCTGGGGTTTTTTAGGGGGTGAAAGAAGATGCTTTTTAATTGTTATTGTTACAATATATGCTTATGGTTTAAAACAAATTGAAAAGTACAAAGTAAGCAAGGTACAAAAAATAAAGAAGGAAAATAAGCCCTAATTCTCCCACTTAGAGGCAAACAGTTACTAACATTTTGTGTTGAGTCCTTCTATGTGTTTTTCTACACAATTGGCATTGTAATGTACCTAAAATTGAGTTCTCTACTTTTTTTCCCACACAACATCACATTACAAGCTTTTCCATCTTTAAAAATGTAAACAAAAGATTTAAATATGCATGTAACACATGAATAAAATATCTCCTTTTTCACATATTAAAATATTTAGGTGTAAGGATATGTATCAATTTAATTTTTTAAAGATTCTTTCTTAGAGCAGTTTTAGGTTCACAGCAAAATTGAAAGGAATGTACAGAGATTTCCCATATATACCCTGCGCCAACACATGCAGAGCTTCCCTGTTAACAGGATCTCCCACCAGAGTGGTATATTTGTAATAATTGGTGAAATTATATTGACACATCACAAGTAATCCAAAATCCGTAGTTTATATTAGGGTTCACTCTTGGTGTTGTACATACTACTGATTTGGATAAATGTGTAATGGCTTGTATCCACCATTCTAGCATCATACATAATACTTTTACTGCCCTAAAAATTCTCTGTGCACTGTCTAGTCATCCTTCTCCCCTCCCTCTTCTCTCCCCTCAACTCCTGACAACCACTGATCTTTTTATTGTCTCCACTGTTTTGTCTTTTCCAGAATGTCATATAGTTTGAATCAAACAGTCTTTTCAAATTGGCTTCTTTCACTTAGTAATATGAATTTAAGATTCCCCATGTCTTTTTATGGCTTGATAGCTCATATATATGTATATATTTTTTGGTATTTATTTTTAACATCTTTATGGGAGTATAGTTGCTTTATAATGGTGTGTTAGTTTCTGCTGTATAACAAAGTGAATCAGCTATATGCATATGTATATACCTATATGCCCTCCCTCTTGCATTTCCCTCCCACCCTCCCTACACCACCCCTCTAGGTGGTCGAAAAGCACAGAGCTGATCTCCCTGTGCAATGAAGCTGCTTGCCACTAGCTATCTATCTTACATTTGTTAGTGTATATATGTCAATGCTACTCTCTCACTTTGTCCCAAATTTTCCTTCCCCCACCCCTTGTCCTCAAGTCCATTCTCTACATCTGTTTCTTTATTCCTGTCCTAGGTTAATCAGAACCGTTTCTTTTTTTTTTTAGATTTCACATATATGCGTTAGCATACGGTATTTGTTTTGCTCCTCCTGACTTACTTCACTCTGTACGACAGACTCGAGTTCCATCCACCTCACTACAAATAACTCAATTTAGTTTCTTTTTATGGCTGAATAATATTCCATTGTATACATATGCCACATCTTCTTTTTTTTTTTAACATCTTTATTGGGGTATAATTGCTTTACAGTGGTGTGTTAGTTTCTGCTTTACAACAAAGTGAATCAGTTATACATATACATACGTTCCCATATCTCTTCCCTCTTGCGTCTCCCTCTCTCCCACCCTCCCTATCCCACCCCTCCAGGCGGTCACAAAGCACCGAGCTGATATCCCTGTGCTATGTGGCTGCTTCCCACTAGCTATCTACCTTACATTTGGTAGTGTATATATGTCCATGCCTCTCTCTCGCTTTGTCACAGCTCACTCTTCCCCCTCCCCATATCCTCAAGTCCATTCTCCAGTAGGTCTGTGTCTTTATTACTGTCTTACCCCTAGGTTCTTCATGACATTTTTTTTTCTTAAATTCCATATACATGTGTTAGCATACGGTATTTATCTTTCTTTCTGACTTACTTCACTCTGTATGACAGACTCTAGGTCTATCCACCTCATTACAAATAGCTCAATTTCATTTCTTTTTATGGCTGAGTAATATTCCATTGTATATATGTGCCACATCTTCTTTATCCATTCATCCGATGATGGGCACTTAGGTTGCTTCCATCTCCAGGCTATTGTAAATAGAGCTGCAATGAACATTTTGGTACATGACTCTTTTTGAATTATGGTTTTCTCAGGGTATATGCCCAGTAGTGGGATTGCTGGGTCATATGGTAGCTCTATTTTTAGATTTTTAAGAAACCTCTGTACTGTTCTCCACAGTGGCTGTATCAATTTACATTCCCACCAACAGTGCCAGAGTGTTCCCTTTTCTCCACACCCTCTCCAGCATTTATTGTTTGTAGATTTTTTGATGATGACCATTCTGACAAGTGTGAGGTCATACCTCGTTGTAGTCTTGATTTGCATTTCTCTAATGATTAGTGATGTTGAGCATCCTTTCATGTGTTTGTTGGCAATCTGTATATCTTCTTTGGAGAAATGTCTATTTAGGTCTTCTGCCCATTTTTGGATTGGGTTGTTTGTATTTTGATACTGAGCTACCTGAGCTGCTTGTATATTTTGGAGATTAATCCTTTGTCAGTTGCTTCATTTGCAAATATTTTCTCCCATTCTGAGGGTTGTTTTTCCATCTTGTTTATGTTTTCCTTTGCTGTGCAAAGCTTTTAAGTTTCATCAGGTCCCATTTGTTTATTTTTGTTTTTATTTCCCTTTTTCTAGGAGGTGAGTAAAAAAGGATGTTGCTGTGATTTATGTCATAGAGTGTTCTGCCTATGTTTTCCTCTAAGAGTTTTATAGTGTCTGGTCTTACATTTAGGTCTTTAATCCATTTTGAGTTTATTTTTGTGTATGGTGTTAGGGAGTGTTCTAATTTCGTTCTTTTACATGTAGCTGTCCAGTTTTCCCAGCACCACTATTTGAAGAGGCTGTCTTTACTCCATTGTATATTCTTGCCTCCTTTATCAAAGATAAGGTGACCATATGTGTGTGGGCTTATCTCTGGGCTTTCTATCCTGTTCCATTGATCTATATTTCTGTTTTTGTGCCAGTACCATACTGTATTGATTACTGTAGCTTTGTAGCATAGTCTGAAGACTGGGAGCCTGATTTCTCCAGTTCTGTTTTTCATTCTCAAGATTGCTTTGGCGATTTGGGGTCTTCTATGTTGTCATACAAATTGTGAAATTTTTTGTTCTACTTCTGTGAAAAATGCCAGTGGTAGTTTGATAGGGACTGTACTGAATCTGTAGATTGTTTTGGGTAGTATAGTCATTTTCACAACATTGATTCTTCGAATCCAAGAACATGGTATATCTCTCCACCTATTTGTATAGTTTTTAATTTCTTTCAGCAGTGTCTTATAGTTTTCAGAAAACAGGTCTTTTATCTCCTTAGGTGGGTTTATTCCTAGTAGTTTATTCTTTTTGTTGCAATGGTAAATGGGAGTGTTTCCTTAATTTCTCTTTCAGATTTTTCATCATTAGTGTATAGGAATGCAAGAGATTTCTGTGCATTAATTTTGTATCCTGCTACTTTACTAAATTCATTGATTAGCTCTAGTATTTTTCTGGTAGCATCTTTAGGATTCTCTATGTATAGTATCATGTCATCTACAAACAATGACTGTTTTACTTCTTCTTTTCTGATTTGGATTCCTTTTATTTCTTTTTTGTCCCTGATTGCTGTGGCTATAACTTCCAAAACTATGTTAAATAATAGTGGTAAGAGTGGGCAACCTTGTCTTGTTCCTGATCTTAGAGGAAATGGTTTCAGTTTTTCACCATTGAGAATGACGTTGGCTGTGGGTCTGTCATATATGGCCTTTATTATGTTGAGGTAAGTTCCCTCTATGCCTACTTTCTGGAGCGTTTTGATCATCAGTGGGTGTTGAATTTTGTCAAAAGCTTTTTCTGCATCTATTGAGATTATCATATGTTTTTTATCCTTCAATTTGTTAATATGGTGTATCACATTGATTGATTTGTGTATATTGAAGAATCCTTGCATTTCTGGGATAAACCTCACTTGATCAGGGTGTATGATCCTTTTAATGTGCTGTTAGATTCTGTTTGCTAGTATTTTGTTGAGGATTTTTGCATCTATGTTCATCAGTGATATTGGCCTGTAGTTTTCTTTTTTTGTGACATCTTTGTCTGGTTTTGGTATCAGGGTGATGGTGCCCTTGTAGAATGAGTTTGGGAGTGTTCCTCCTTCTGCTATATTTTGGAAGAGTTTGATAAGGATAGGTGTTAGCTCTTCTCTAAATGTTTCATAGAATTCGTCTGTGAAGCCATCTGGTCCTGGGTTTTTGTTTGTTGGAAGATTTTTAATCAGTTTCAATTTCAGTGCTTGTGATTTGTCTGTTTATATTTTCTATTTCTTCCTGGTTCAGTCTCAGAAGGTTGTGCTTTTCTAAGAATTTGTCCATTTCTTCCAGGTTGTCCATTTTATTGGCATATAGTTGCTTGTAGTAATCTCTCATGATCCTTTGTATTTCTGCGGTGTCATCTGTTACTTCTTTTTCATTTCTAATTCTGTTGATTTGAGTCTTCCTTTTTTTCTTGGTGAGTCTGGCTAATGGTTTATCCATTTTGTTTATCTTCTCAAAGAACCAGCTTTTAGTTTTATTGATCTTTGCTATTGTTTCCTTCATTTCTTTTTCATTTATTTCTGATCTGATCTTTATGATTTCTCTCCTACTGCTAACTTTGGGGGGTTTTTGTTCTTTCTCTAATTGCTTTGGGTGTAAGGTTAGGTTGCTTATTTGAGATGCTTCTCTGTTTCTTGAGGTAGGATTGTATTGCTATAAACTTCCCTCTTAGAACTGCTTTTGCTGCATCCCATAGGTTTTGGGTCATTGTGTTTTCATTGTCATTTGTTTCTAGGTATTTTTTGATTTCCTCTTTGATTTCTTCAGTGATCTCTTGGTTATTAAGGGGTGTATTGTTTAGCCTCCACGTGCTTGTATTTTTTACAGATTTTTTTCCTGTAACTGATATCTAGTCTCATAGCGTTGTGATCAGAAAAGATACTTGATACAATTTCAATTTTCTTAAATTTACCAAGGCTTGATTTGTGACCCAAGATATGATGTATCCTGGAGAATGTTCCATGAGCACTTGAGAAGAATGTGTATTCTGTTGTTTTTGGACGGAATGTCCTATAAATACCAATTAAGTCCATCTTGTTTAATGTATCATTTAAAGTTTGTGTTTCCTTATTTATTTTCATTTTGTATGATCTCTCCATTGGTGAAAGTGGGGTGTTAAAATCCCCTACTATGATTGTGTTACTGTCGATTTCCCCTTTATGGCTGTTAGCATTTGCCTTATGTATTGAGGTGCTCCTATGTTGGGTGCATAAATATTTACAGTTGTTATATTTTCTTCTTGGATTGATCCCTTGATCATTATGTAGTGTCCTTCTTTGTCTCTTCTAATAGTCTTCATTTTAAAGTCTATTTTGTCTGATATGAGAATTGCTACTCCAGCTTTCTTTTGATTTCCTTTTGCATGGAATATCTTTTTCCATCCCCTCACTTTCAGTCTGTATGGGTCCCTAGATCTGAAGTGGATCTCTTGTAGACAGCATATATACGGGTCTTGTTTTTGTATCCATTCAGCCAGTCTATGTCTTTTGGTTGGAGCATTTACATTTAAAGTAATTATTGATATGTATGTTCCTATTACCATTTTCTAATTGCTTTGAGTTTCTTTTTGTAGGTCTTTTCCTTCTCTTGTGTTTCCCACTTAGAGAAGTTCCTTTAGCATTTGTTGTAAAGCTGGTTTTGTGGTGCTGAATTCTCTTAACTTTTGCTTTATCTGTAAAAGTTTTAATTTCTCCGTCGAATCTGAATGAGATTCTTGCTGGGTAGAGTAATCTTGGTTGTAGATTTTTCCCTTTCATCACTTTAAATATGTTCTGCCACTCCCTATTGGCTTGCAGAGTTTCTGCTGAAAGATCAGCTGTTAACCTTGTGGGGATTCCCTTGTATGTTATTTGTTGTTTTTCCCTTGTTGCTTTTAATATTTTTCTTTGTATTTAATTTTTGATAGTTTGATTAATATGTGTCTCATCATGTTTCCCTTTTGGTTTATCCTGTATGGTACTCTCTGTGCTTCCTGGACTTGACTGACTATTTCCTTTCCCATATTAGGGAAGTTTTCGACTATAATCTCTTCAAATATTTTCTCAGACCCTTTCATTTTCTCTTCTTCTTCTGGGACCCCTAAAATGCTAATGTTGTTGTGTTTAATTTTGTCCCAAAGGTCTCTGAGACTGTCCTCAGTTCTTTCATTCTTTTGTCTTTATTCTGCTCCCTGGCAGTTATTTCCACCATTTTATCTTCCAGCTCACTTATCCATTCTTCTGCCTCAGTTTTCCTGTTATTGATTCCTTCTAGAGTATTTTTAATTTCAGTTATTGTGTTGTTCATAACTGTTTGTTTGCTCTTTAGTTCTTCTAGATCCTTGTTAAATGTTTCTTGTATTCTCTGTTCTGTTTCCGCGATTCTGGATCACCTTTATTATCATTACTTTGAACTCTTTTTCAGGTAGGTTTACTACTTCTTCTTCATTTATTTGGTCTTGTAGGTTTTTACGTTGCTCCTCTGTCTGTAACATATTCTTTTGTTGTTTCATTGTTTTTTCTTTTTGATGGGTGGTGCTGTATTACTGTCTTGCTAGTTGCTTGGCCTGAGACATCCAGAACTGGAGTTTGCAGGCAGTTGGATAGAGCTGGGTCTTGGTGCTGAGATGAGGACCTTCAGGAGGCCTCAGTCTGATTGATATTCCCTGGGGTCTGAGGTTCTCTGTTAGTCCAGTGATTTGGACTTGGAGCTCCCAGCTCAGGAGCTTTGGCCCAACCTCCAGTCTGGGAACCAAGATCCCACAAGCTTTGTGGCACAGTAAAAAAAAAAAAAAAAAGGAAGAAAGAAAGAAAGAGAACAACAATACAATATCAAAAAATAAAAAACAACATAAAATTAGTAAGATAAAAAATATATTAGCAAAAATAAAAGTATAATTGAAACAACTGCATTAAAGTAAAATAAAACCACAGCAGAAAAAATTTTTTTAAAAGGGGGTGGGGCAACAAGCCAAAAGGAGAGATCACTAACAAAGCCTAAAGAATAAAATAAAACTAGAAAAATAAAAGATTTATTAGGAAAATAAAAATATAAAAGAATCAACAGCAATGAATCAACAAGGTAAAACAGAACTCCAATCTAAAAGAGGAAAAAGGAAAAGAAAAAAAAAAAACAAGCTTCCTGTTCCCTTCCGTTCCTTTGCTCCCCTCCCCCACTGTCTCCCCCAGGGTCTCCCCCATCCCCGCTGGACTCCTAACCATGGGTGGGTCCCACTGGGTATAGGAAGTCCTCCCCTCCCCCAGCCACCCCTCAGGGGTGCCCATCCCAGAGTTCTGGTTCCCCCTTCCTTCCCTCCCACTCCTTCAGGACCCGCGCGGCTGGAGGGGGCCTAGGTGGGCAGAGGATCAGGCCCAGGATCTCAACAGGTTCCCAGGGGTCCAAGTGGGCAGGGGAATCCTGACCACACTCCCTTTTTATTCTCTGCCCTCCCAATGGTTCCCCAATTTCCCCCTTCGGGCATGGGATCCCTTCCCCTCCCCCAGCTGCCCCTTAGGGCCAGTCCCCTCCCACCTCCACTTTTCCTCACTATTCACTCCCCACACACCCCACGTCTTTCCAGGGCTCTGGGGGTTACTTCCGTCCCCTTAGGTGTCCATGGTCCCCCACCGGTGCCTGGTAGGTGCCCTAGTTGTGAGGAGACGTGAATTTCGCGTCCTTCTAGTATGCCATCTTGACTCTGCTCATATCTTTTGGATGCTGAATAATACTCCATCTTCTGGATGTATCACAGTTTATTTATCTATTCACCTACTGAAGAACATCTTGGCTGCTTCCAAGTTTTGGCAATCAATGAATAAAGCTGCTATAAACATCTGTGTGTGTGTTTTGTATGGACATAAGTTTTCAACTGCTTTAGGTAAATATCGAGAAGTGAGATTGCTGGATCGTATGGTAAAAGTACATTTAGCTTTGTAAGAAACGACCAAACTTTCTTGCAAAGAGGCTGTACCATTTTGCATTCCCACTAGCAATGAATGTGAGTTCCTGTTACTCCACATCCTTGTCAGCATTTGGTGTTGTCAGTGTTCCAGATTTTGGCCATTCTAATATATGTGTATCCCATTGTCATTTTAATTTGCATTTCTCTGGTAACACATAATGTGGAGTGTCTTTTCATATGCATTTTCTATCTGTATATCTTCTTTGGAGAGGTGTCTATTAAGGTCTTTGGCCCATTTTTTAATTGGGTTGTTTGGTTTTTTATTGTTGAGTTTTAAGAGTTCTTTGTACATTTTGGCTAACAGTCTTTTATTAGATGTGTCTTTTGCAAATATTTTCTCCCAGTCTGTAGCTTGTCTTCTCATTCTCTTGACATTGTCTTTTGTAGAGCAGTTTTTAATTTTTCAATTTAATTTTGAACACCACTCCTGATTAGAGTATTCCTCATATGAAAATGCCACTCTTTATTTAGTCATTGTCCTGAGTTATTTCCATTATTTTCCTAGTCAAACACTGTTACAATGTACATTCTTTGACATATCTTTGATATATGTTTCCTCAGGGTAAAAGGTAGAAATGGAATTTCTGGGTTATAAGGTATGAAAATTATTTAGTTATAATAGATATTTTTAATGCTTAAATAAAAATCTATTGTATGATTTTAATGTTGCACTTTAAATGCTCTGTTGAAAATATCTTTGTCCACATACTTTTGTGCTTATTTTATGTTATTCCCTTAAATTTCTAAAAGGAGAACTACTCATTCAAAGGATATAACAATTTTGAGATCTCCTGATACATAGCATCAAATTGTTTTCCAGAAAGATTACTTTAGTTTATAACCTCAGTATGAGTGTATGAGATACCCATTTTACCATCCAATTAAACATTAGATGTTATCACACTTAAAATATATATTTTTCAATTTGATAGGGATGAAAGAGTTGTCTGCCTGAGAATCATCTGTTATTCCTCCACTTTCTAAAGAAAAATTTCCCTGCATCCCTCTTATATCAAAATAGGGATTTTCCTCCTTTGATGATAACAATACACGTTCATTTATCACTATGTAAACTGTATTAATTTACTTTAAAACACTTTTTATTACTTATATCATCTTGTTTTCATTGTTCTATTGGTAGATTTTTCTATTTGTGAAAAAATTGTTTGGGTGTTTTGAGATGGGATAGACTAAATCATCAACTTCTCCCATTAAAATTAACGGAAATACCTTTTCATTTAACGGCAGGATCTTGAGGAATGAAAGAAGTCATTAATTGAGGGCTAAGTATTAATTTATTTGTATATTTTGTAAAAACAAACAACCCATTTTGTATCCTGCCCTTTTCATGGGCAATGGTATTTTAGATATCTTTCTATAGCAGTATACATAACTCTATGCATAAAGATTTTAAAGCAGATTTTTGCATGTAGTCTTGTTTAGTGCAACTAAGCTTTAAATATTATTTCTTCTAAAATCTCCTTTTTAGTGTTAATTAATCCTGTTGTGCATGCCTTTCTTCTAGGTACTTTTCAATATAATATAATCCCTGGTTACTGGGCTTATCATATGTATCTAGTGACTTGTGACTTAAAGGATACACAAAGGTTAGTAATGTATGACTTGCTTCCAATCCATTGCAGAAATTTCCTCAAAGAACATGGTATTTTTATATTTCTGGGTGGAAAGTCATAGAGTGCTGACTTTTTCTGACGGTTGTGTGTTTTATGTTTTACTTCAAATCATGAGGCCCAAATCAAC